>NC_080753.1:44609231-45234231 GCF_020826845.1 Diceros bicornis minor | reverse complement strand
TTCTTCCTTAAAAGAAAGTATAAGTACTGACATTTCTATTTCGTGTCCCCCACAACCGTTCTGAGGGTTTCATAAGGCCCACTTCTCTCCTCTTACTAACATATCCTCTTTGGGCAGCAGTAGTCCATAGTAATGGAGACGGGAGCAAGTATGGTCTGATCCCAGAAGGAATGCTGGGAGCATCAAGGAGAATGTCAAGCACTTCATTTTACACTCTCTCTGTAGATCTTGCATATTTATGTGAGCCACTGAATAGAATGCAAACAAACGGGTAGGTGGTTAGCGTATTTTTGGAGTGGTTGCTTCTTTCTGAAGCAGAGATTTAATGTCAAGGCTCTTCTTGGAATTTAAGACAAAAATGAAACTGATGGGAAAATGTGTCCTGTTGTGTAAATGCTATAAATATTTAACATTACAAACGTGTATCTATAAATCACAAAACAATATACCAAATAACAATTGCTTATTTATTCTTTTGCCAAAGATTTATTTTCCTGAAATATGAGTACTGCTTGGAAGAGCTATGAAGGAGAGAGAGAGAGTGCACAATTTCTCTTTATTAATTTACAGTAATCACTTTCCATGAGAAAAGCATTCAAATTCCGACTCAGAGATGGAACAACTGAGAAGATTATCCTTCTTGGAAGCAAACCTTTGATATGTTTAATACCAAAGGGTCTGCATTTGCCACAGAACCAAAAATGAGCTGCATGTCTATTGCAAGGAATAACTTCTCCACAAACTTTATGACATTGAAAGTTCTCTAGCCTGAATCAAATAGAAAATATAAAAATTATATTCTTATAAATATATAATATTTTATTATTTATAAATGATAAAATTAGTCATATATATTCATAGTGCTATATGCTGTCATAAAATAATTTAACAATAAAATAATAACTATAACTAACATTAAGATGACTCAGTGCAGGTAACATTGATAGATGGTAAACACACTGGGTGAAAAATCAGATGATAATATAATCATACTTACAAATGAATGCACAGACTTCCCCTCAACTCCTGCAGCCCCGATAATCTTGCTATAGCTATCTCTCCAAAGCAAGCATTCAATATAGCCCAATTTCCCCTTTGTTCAAAGATCTTTTATTTGCATACTTGTTTGATTGTATTATTTGAAAATTACAAAGGAAAACTTTGTTCCCTGAAACATGTTGATTTTATGAGATAAGAATGACTTGGCCAAATTGCATTAGGATTTAATGGTCAACTGAGCATTCCTATAAGGGAATCTGCACTATGTTCTGACATACACTGGGATTCCAAGGTGGTCGCAGCTATATATCGGGGGTCCTTTAAGACTCTGGGCATTCCTTTAAAAGTGGTGATGCTTACAGTAACATAATTGGGAACCCAAAAGTTGTGGATAGTGTAGGTTCAAGCAAGCGGTCTAGGAGTATATTATCACACTGCGTCTTTTCTGAGTAATCTGGGCTATCTTAGCTTGAAGCCAAACTCACATGTAGCTGGAGGTCATGATCCTCCACATATTCTCCATCCAAGCAGTACATGGGAATGATCTTCTCAAAAGATAGAATGAAAATAACAATCATTGCTAAATGCCCTTCCAGCTATGAGTCTACTTTCCTTCTGTCACCATAATGGGAATTTTCTTGCCCAAACATGTACTTCTTCTCAAGTAGGTATCTGTTACTTAGTGGTTAAGAACCAACCCTCAAGAACACTTGAGTTCAAGACATGACTTCTTTACACAATTTGTGTGTGAGCTTTGGAAAGTTATTTTTTCTCTCTAAATCTATCTCTCCATCTGGAAAACATGGATAAAACTATTACCTAGTTTATGGGGATTAATGAAAAGAAAATTCATTCAAATTATTGAGCATATGCTGGTATACAGAGAATACTAAAAAATACATTAGCTGAAATTGTGATCTAAACTGAATTTGGAGAAAATGTGACAATAATTGTACTGGCAGAAATGGACTGGTTCTATGCCCTCAAATTGAGCTGGATCCAGTTCTGTACCCACTAACAAGGCCATAAAATGCTATAAAAGGAAAGAGATGAACAGGAGAAACTTTAAACTGCTCTCTATCCAAGGATCATTGAAAGCCTGAAGAATATTTTACAATTAAAGGAATGGACTACCAGAAAAGGCTTTTCTTCCAGCTTGACCTTCCATCCCGCCCATGTCTATGTAATCTCTGCCCCTGACTCACTACCTACTTTCTGGGATGCTGGGCAGAGAGAATGCCAGGACCGTAGGGAATGTACCAAAGCCACTGAGGTCACTTTATAAACAGACTGTGTTTAAAGGAGGTTTTAAGAGATCCTAGGAAATGTGAAACCCATTGAGGTTCTGCCCAGGGGAAAGACACCCCCACTCCCTAATTCTCTCTTGCTCAATCCATGGAAAAAGATTCAATCAGACAAGTTACTGAGTTTAAGGTCAAATTGAAATTCTTTTCCCACCTCTTTTCATTTTGTCCAAGCCAAACATTTCACTGGCTCTAATGCAGAAAGCATAGAAGTTTATCCTTACTTGCCCTAGAAACCCTATTATTTTCATCTTAAATAACTACTCTCTGAGCAGAACCTTTTAACCCACGACCAAATGAGGTTTCACTGGATTTGCTCTCCTCTGATTTGTCTCAATTTGTACTATTTTAATTTATAGATACACAAGCCAATGCATTTAATTTTGCTTACCTACCATAACTAGCCATCATACTCCACCTATAAGGTTTCTTTCCAACTAAAACCTCAATTTTTACCTACTCTTTTTAGCACAAGTCCTGTAAAGGTTGTCTATAAATATGATCTCAATTTTCTTTTATTTCAGTTTCTTTTTAGCCTATTCTGACTAGGCCTTTGAACAAATTAACTAATACTTACTCATGTAAAAGTCACCAATGACTTCCATCTTACAAAATTCAGTGGTCATAAATGTAAAATCTATGCTTATAAAACTTCTAGAAGAAACATAAGAGAAAGCTTTTGTGAACTTGGGTTAGTTAGGCAAAGATTTCTTAGATATGACAGGATGAGCCCAATTCATGAGAAAAACAATATACTGGACTTTATCAAACTTAGAAACTTCTGCTCTTTGTAAAATACTGTTAAGAGAATGAAAACACAAGCCACAGACTGGGATAAAATATTTGCAAAGCACATATCTGATAAAAGCCTGGTATGCAGAATACATAAAGAACATTCATAACTCAATAATAAGGAAACAAACAACCCAATTTAAAAATGGGCCAACGATTTGAAGAGAAAGTTCACCAAAGAAGATGATAGAGATGGCAGATATGTACGTGAAAAGATGCCCAATATCATTGGTCATTAGGGAAATGAAATTAAAACCACAATAATATATCACCTTTTAGAATAGTTAAAATTAAAAGAAAGAAAGAAAGAAAGAAAGAGAGAAAAAAAATCTATGGAGCAAATAGAACTCTCATATATTGCTGGTAGGAATAAAAAATTGTTCAATGACTTTGGAAAATAGTTTAGATATTTTTTATAAAGTTAAACATACAATTACCATATGGCCCCTCATTCCCCTGCCTAGGTATTTATCCAAATGAAATGAAAACCTATGTTCACATACATAAAAATTCTATGCGAATATTTATAGTGGATTTATTTGTAATCTCCAAAACCTGGAACCAACCCTCAACAGGAGAATGAATAAACAAATTGTGGTTTATGCATAAAATGAACTACTACTCAACAGTAAATGGGAAGGAACTACTGATACATGTAACAACAGGATGAATCTCAAATGCTTTATGCTGAATGAAAGCAATCCGATTAAAAAAGCTACATACTACATAATTCCACATATATGACATATTTGCAAAATTAGAGCGGCAAAAACAGGTCTGTGGTAGGTATGGGGGAGGTGTTTACCATAA
This sequence comes from Diceros bicornis minor, assembly GCF_020826845.1. Classification (NCBI taxonomy): domain Eukaryota; kingdom Metazoa; phylum Chordata; class Mammalia; order Perissodactyla; family Rhinocerotidae; genus Diceros; species Diceros bicornis. Next base: position 45,230,326 of record NC_080753.1, on the reverse strand, counting down.
AGAGGCACTGGAAATTTTGGGTTCTGATGAAAAGTTGTGCCCGTGGACAATTACTTCATAACCTTCTGCAACAAAGGATTATCATTCAAAAATTAATCCAGTGATCGGTTCTAAGTCCACAGCTTATCTGGCCTCTTGGCAGTGTTTGATCATTCTCTCCCTTCCTGAATTCCTTTTTCACTGGTTGCTCCTCCACAATATCATTTGCTGGCTTATAATTTTCTGACCTCATCTGTCACCACTGTCGCCTTCATTCACTCTGCTCTTGGCACACTGGCCTCCTCGTTCTTCGTCCGACCAGCCAAGTGCCTTCCCTCCTCAGGGCCTTTGCACTTGCTAGTCCATTAGCATAGAGTACAGCTCTTGGCAAGATTTATTCTCTATTTTCAGGTTTCTGTTCAACTTTCATTTCCTGGAGGAGGCCTTCTCTGGCCACCCTATCTAAAATAGCTGCCTCCCATACCTTAAGTCTCTCTATGGTCCCTTTCACTGAGTAATCCGTTTTTCATAGCACTTACCTGGTATTATCTTTGTTTACTGTCTGTCCCCCATATGGATATGTAAATTTCAGGAGAGCAGGGGCTTTATCTGGTTCCTTACTGTATACCTGGTGCATAGGACAGTGCCTAGCACACAGCAGACTCTCAGGAAACACATACACACATACACAGACATGTCTTCTTTCCTTTACTACCTTGCTGTAAAATTCTCCCCTGCCCCTTCACTCATCCATAAGTAAATTAATAATAGATTGAACCATATGAAATTGTTAAATTGTCAATATTTGATCATTTTGGAACTACAAAGTAGTAATTGGTTCAAATTAACACTATCATATTTTTAAAAACAAAATAAAAAGAAATGAATGGGCCAATGACACATAGATTAAAATAAGGTGTTAGATAGGATAGGTCAAACATCATGAACAGAATATTATTACATATAAATAAAACCTGGGGCTGCCACTGTGATTTCCTTACCTTTCCGTGCAAGTTTGGAAGCCAGCAGAGAGCGACAGGATACCTGCTTCCTGAGTGATAAGGGGAAATGAGTGGATTTTACACTGACGGCTTGTTAATCCCTTACCTGGCAACCACAACTTCGCAGACCAATCTCCATTTTCAAAAACCCACGTTCTCTCTTGAAGTCTTACTTAAGCAATATCTGCCCAATCTGTGAATGAAGCCCAACCAGAGACGTATAAAAATTATAATGGTATTCACTGACAGATATTAGCTCTTTCTCTGCTACCCCAGGAAAGGATTTTTTCATTTTTCTTTCCAGTACACCAAGTATTATTAAATTTAAGAAATGCCAAAAACTAATTTCTCTTTCTTACATATAATCCCCTGGTATTTGCACGTTATACTTAATTACAAATGGTTATCGACAGCATAAATCTTACATTAGTATGCTAGCTTCAATGAGATCTATTTGTTCTTTCAACCTTTAATACTGCACATGGTTGAATACTGAATAATCTTTACTTTTCAATATTTTCATCTGCTGTTACCTCTGTGAGTTTTATTCCTCAAAGTTTTTCCAGCAGCTTTGTAAGTATAATAGATTTAGTGGTGTCTAAAGCCCATCAACTGGAGACTTGATGGTGTTGACATCAATATTGTGGGTTCGCCATTTGAGTGTAAGACTAGAGATTTCCTTCTTTATTCCTCTTCTTATTTTCTCCCATGGGCTAATGTAATTTATAAGCATGTGCATTCTTTGAGTATACTCAAAACCTGATGTTTATGCTTTTGAAAAATATGGCAATAGCTAAGTTTACCCTTCTGATAACTCAGTTTATATACACAATCAACAAACTCTGCTGGTCAGTCAATGAGACAAATGGTCCTCTATTATGACGATGTGCAAATACTTTTGGTTATTAACTAGCTAGACATCGGATGAACAAAGAATTATTAACAGCAAGAGAATAAATTCAGTTAAAATGATAGTGACATCTTTGCTTGTGAAAGCAAGTCAGAGGTTCCTTGAATATAATAATAAATACCTAAAATTTCATCTCATATGGCTGTTTTTACTAGACATTTTTGAAAAATCCCAGAAAATGAGTGCATTGCTTAAAAATTTCACCATGAAGGCACTGATAAAGACTCACAAAGGAAATAACATACAGTATATTTTCAAATTAATGTTAATTCATTTGAAGTTTGTAAAGTTAATCTGTTTATATTTTTATAAAACAGTTTTATATGTTAGCACATATAGAACATTCGTGTGTGTGTGCGTGCGTGTGTGTGTGTGTATGTGCGCGTGTATTGGTAAGGAGAGAGAAATGCAAATGGTAGTATCATGGTCTAAAGACCAATATCCGATAATAAGGGGCAAATAAGATGACGATGTCTGTTGGGGAAAAATGCAATGCAGACACCGTCATCTTATTTGTCCCTTATTATCTGACATTGGAAGATGTTTGACTAAATTTTGCATATGTGGGCACTTGGGAGGAGTAGACATTTTAACTCACTAATTTATTTTCCTTATCTTTTCAAACTACATAAGTTTTGTTGAATAAAGATGTTCAAAAAAAGCAGGATGGTTTAATAAGATAGATGTTAATAGAAATATTCATAAAAGAAGGAAAGACAAAGAATTTAAAGTGCTTTTTGAGGCAACTAATAGATCTTTATTGCATATCCCAATTCCCATTTTGGGGGGATCTCTACATGAAATAAAGATACTATTTGATGTTCTCTATATCTAATCATTGCACCCGAAGTCAGACTTTGAATTTGGCAGATAATTGCCTATTTTGCTGTAAAACATGCCTGTCTTGATTCTTAAATCTGCTAAGGTTTGGTTCCAATTTAACAATAGTTCTCAATGCTGGCTGCATATTAACATCACCCGAGAAGCTTTTAAATAAAACTGATGTTTACACTCCTCTACAGAGCTATTAAATCAGAATATCTGAGGAGTAAGACCTGGGAAGTAGTATTTTTTTAAATATCCATTTTAATGGTAGTAAAATATGCATATAGAAGAATGCAGCTATCATAAAGGTACAGTTTCTGGAATTATCACGGAATGAACACACCTGTTACCAACACTCCACTAAATAGAACATCACCAGTGTCCTAGAAAGCCCACTCATACCCCGTCCTAAGTAGGTGTTAGTCAGTTTTCAAAGTTCCTCAGCAGATTCTAATTTACAGCCAAGGACGAGAGCCACTCTATTAACTGCTAATTGTTTTCGATACCAATTTCTCTGTTTTGATTGAGTTGTGAGTAGAGGGAAATGAATAGTTATTAAGCACATACTCTATGCTGATGATTGCACAAACATGATCTTATTTTAAAAACACCATTTTGAGGGCTGGCCCCGTGGCTTAGCGGTTAAGTGCATGCGCTCCAATGCTGGTGGCCCGGGTTCAGATCCCAGGCGCGCACCAACACACCGCCTCTCTGGCTATGCTGAGGCGGGTCCCACATACAGCAACTAGAAGGATGTGCAGCTATAACTTACAACTATCTACTGGGGCTTTGGGGGAAGAAAAATAAATAAAACTATACAAATAAAATAAAAACACCATTTCGAATAGTTAGTACTATATCCTTTTATACAAATGAGGAAGTGGAGGCTGAAAGAGATGGTATAATTTGTGAAAGTGATACCATTAAAGTGAGGATACTGGAATGTAAATCCAGGTCAGCTTAGTGGTTAAAAGTTAAAACTGGAATCAGACAGACTTGGGTTTGAACACCAGCTCCACCACTTCCTAAACGCGCAAACTTGAGTCAACTGGTTCAGTTTTCTTATCAATAAAATGGAGATCTGGATGTTATCTAACTCATCTAATTGCTACAGGGATTACATGTAAATAACTTGGTACAGTGCTTTGTAACTATTATTATGGCTAGTGTTGGTCTTATATCTGACTCCAGACCCAACATTTCCCACTATCCCAAACTGCTTCTTCTAAAAAGCCAAAAGTGAGGCAGCCCAGCTCATGACTTCTTGCCAGATCCTTGGGGCTGTGATTATTCAACAATTTCCACGAGGAGAAGGTGAACACAATATGTACATAATAGTGTGTCCCAAAATCCTGAAAACACAGGGGAAATAGTATGCTTATTACAGATTAACAATTAGACCCATTGATTTAAATTTAGCAGGACTTCATCTGAAAAGGTGTCCAGATATTGAAGGAAAAACATATTAAAATATTAAGTAGAAATGAAACTAACATGCTGTTTTATAATAACTTTATCCTACATTTCTTCTTTTTTATGGAATGAAGATAGAGAGATAGATGATAGATAGATATAAAGAGATATATATTTATACCTTTATAAATAGGTAAAGAAACTAGGTTAATTAAAACACATCATGGAGATTTCCTCTCCTGGTCCCCTGAGACTGAGCCTACCCACTACAGAAGCTTTAGAAAGTGAAGTGATACTCTGGATGAGGAAACTAACATTACATCACTGTTGTCCTTTCAGGTTAGCAAACAAAGGCTGGATACAACAAATTATCTAAGTCTGAGCCAGATACCTTTGCCTTACTAAATTACAATGTTGGGGAATTTCCACTAGTCTTGGGATGTGCCCTGTGAATAAGCTACTTCCTAATTAGACCGCTTAACTCACTTGACCTTTTCTTACTGTCAACCATGTGATTATTCTAGGGAAAAAAAAAAGAAATGAGAGTGGTTAATGAACTTATCTGGCATATATTTACCCTTCCATTTTGTAATGTGAGGAGATAAAGATGCACAGCTTCTTTAAAAATTTCACCAGTTAGATCAGACTTGTGCTGTAGGATTTAAGACAATATACTTATGGAAAGAGCTGTGACTCAGTACTAGCAGAGCTGTTTTAGACCTGACTTGGACACTTAGGTTGGTCAACTCCTTTAGGCTTCAGCTGCCTCACGTGTAAAATGTTTGTTACCTCAGTTTTCCTATTTGATTTGACTTTGGAAGGATGAGAACAATAACTGAAATGTCACAGAACTTTATTGTTGTTGTTGTTTGCTTGTTTGTCTTCAAAGCTTAGGTTTTTATCTGTGTTAAAGCAAGAATTTCCTAGACGAGCCAGTCAGAGAGGAGCCAAGAAATCGCAAATCACTGTAATATGATAGTATCAGTACATCTTAAAGGCAGTGGTATCTACTCACATAGAGCTTGCAGCAAGTTTTAATTCTGACTCATTTCCCCTGAACTTATTCATTTTTCTAGTTCTTAAAGTTTTATTATTTTTTTAAACATAAAGTCTCAAACAAAAGCAATTGACAAACGATCAAATAGGAGTTTATAGGGCTAATAAAAACTTTCTATCTGAACCATTCTACCAGAATGTACTAAACTATTAAAAAAATTCCTCTTTAGAGGAATTTACATCAAGGATGACCATGAAAAGAATAAGAACAGAGATGTAGAAGTTGTTTGGAAAGGATCAAGTGGTTTTCAAATGTAAGCTGTTAGTATGTAGCTGCTATTTCAGAAGCATAATTTGACTAATTACATATAAAAATGTGTAATAGTAGATAAACATTTTAGCATAATAACAATGTTTTCAATCATTTTAATAAATATAATTTATCACGGTAACCTTGTTCGGCATATTTTAGACATAATTTAAGATGTAATCTTGCTCTGTTTTGGTACACTTCAGTTACTAGGGTATATATCCTTATATTAAATAAAGCTCAAGTTGATGGTGAGCCATTGAAAACCAGATGATTATATTATTCTTTGGAGTTAGAGAATTTGCCATCAATCATACGAAACAGTGTTTACCAAAGTTAATTTCCCATAATGTTATTCTAAAGCAGGCTTTCTCAATTGTGGCATGACTGACGTTTGGGGCGGGATAATTATTTGTTGTAGAGGACAGTCCTGTGTGTTGTAGGATGTTTATCAGCTTCCCCAAACTCTACCCACTAGATGACAATAGCACCCACCCATTTATGGCAATCAAAAATGTCTCCAGACTTTGTATCCTGGGGGAAAAATGACTCCAGTTGCGAACCACTTTTCTAATGTTTCATCTCTCCCCAATAATTTTATGATGGGATTCGTATGTCAAATTCAGCAATAGTATGACTCTCTCTCTTTTTTTTCCTTAAATTTTTATTTTTATTTATTTTATTTTTTGCCCCCAAAGCCCCAGTAGATAGTTGTATGTCATAGCTGCACATCCTTCTAGTTGCTGTATGTGGGACGCGGCCTCAGCATGGCTGGACAAGCGGTGCGTCCATGCACGCCCGGGATCCGAACCCGGGCCACCAGCAGTGGAGTGCGTGCACGTAACTGCTAAGCCACGGGGCCGGCCCATATGACTCTCTCTTAAAGATCCACATTTGATATTAGCATATTCAAGATTCCAAAAAGTCTTACTGCAAAGAAACCAATTTACTTTTGTTTAATTTAACATTTCCCAAATATTTTGACTACAGAATCATCAGTCTCTCAGTAATTGCTATGATAAATTTCTGCACTTTGTTACAAAACACTGGTGAAACTGTTTACATAAGCACTTGATTCACTTAGAAGAAATTCTTAAAGCTTCAGAGTTCTTATTAAATGTGTGATGTATTTATATACCTTTAAGTTAAAAAAATCTTTATTTAAATAACAATAATAGCCACAATGTCAACCATAGTAAACTAACAAAGTTTTTATAGCACATAATGGTTTACAAAATTACTTGGCGGGTATGAAATAATAGAAAATGTATATATTGGTCTCTGCCTCTTCTTGGCACAGAGCTCCTACAACCCTTGTAATTTCCTAAGCGATAAGAGCACTAGAAATGACTTTTGTTCTAGTATTTGGTCTTTGACTCTGGTTCCTGACACAGAGCTCCTAAATCCTTGGGATTTCCCTGGTGATAAGAATGTCTTTTGTTTTAATGAGGCAACTCTTGGTGGGCTCCTGGATAGTCAGGATGGGGACTAGTCATGACCAAGCCATGCTTAGAAGCTTGGAACATTCAGCCCCACTCCCCATCCTCAGGGAAGGAGAGAGAGGCTGGAGATTGAATTAATGAGGCCTCCTAAAAATCTCAGTAGTATACAAGGTTCGAGGAACTTTGGGATTGGTGAACACGTGGAGGTGCTGGGAGAGTGAGTGGCTTGCCCAGAGAGAGAATGGAAGCCCCACATCCCTTCCCAGATACCTTGCTCTATGTACCTCTTCATTTGGCTGTTTATCTGTATTCTTTGTCATATCCTTTATAATAAACCAGTAAATGTAAGTAAGTGTTTCCCTGAGTTCTTTGAGCTATTCTAGCAAATTATTGAATCCAAGGAGGGGATCGTGAGAACCCTGATTTATAATCAATCAGAAGTACGGGTGACAACCTGGGACTTGTGATTGGCATCTGCAGTGGGGGCAGTCTTGTGGTATTGAGCACTGAAGGAATTTGACGCTAACTTCAGGAAGGTAGTTTCAGAATTGAATTGAAATATAGGACATCCAGCTGGTTTTGCAGAGAGTTGCTTGATGTGTGGAAAATCCACACATCCCACGTCAGAAGTGAAGTGATGTATGGTAGTAGCATGAGAGTAAAGGAGAAACACACAGGGAGTGTTTTTTCCTTTTACAGTGAGCATTCATTATTTACTTTTAAAAATATAGATATTAGTATTATTCTTGTTTTATGAGTTAAAAAATAGAGTCTTAGGAATGTGAAGTGACTCGCCCAAGGTCTTACAACTTTGAGGTGGGGAGCAGAAAACCAAACCACATTCTCAGATTCCACACTTTTGGTTGCCTCCTCACCCATCATAGTACACATTGTAGAAGTAGCCATTTCAGCATACTGCCACCTCTCTCCCACTGGGTACCAGACACGCAATTAGGGTGAGATCTCCCTCCCTTCTCCCGTCTCCAGGGGTGATTAGCATCATCAACTCAGCTTAAACTCATCCAATATTTACAATGACAGGTTCAGTGATAAGCCCCTAATCTAGGCCTAAACTACTTAGAGTATGGCATTTGAATGACTTTTAGGAGTCCACACTTGACCTAAGTTGGTCTAGTCAGAGAGGAGTCTAGGTCTTCAGTGCAATAGTTAGAGGGAAGGAAAGCCTTTTGGTCAGGACAAGCAGACAGTCAGGTAAGCAGGTGTGAGGCCTTTGACTGCTGGAGCTTCTTTGCTGCCATGTGAAAAACTCACCTGCATAGACAGCCAACACATGGAAGACAGACCCAGAAAATTCCAGAGGAAGAGATGCAGAGCCCCATTCAAACCACCTAACGCCAGATCTACCATTTGCTGTTTTCAATCATCCAATATTTCCTTTATGTTTTTGCCTATCTGTATTTGGGTTTCTGTCAATTGCAATAGAAACCATTCTTAGTAATATACCTGAAACGGAAAGAGTAATAAATGACATGTCATTTCAGAAGGTAGCTATCACAGTAGAAAACAAGATACTTGATTTAAAATTGTTTTATAAATTTGAAACCACCATGTATTTATATTACAGCTCCTAACTGAGGTATGTCTGAGCTGGATTGCTGTTATCACAAACTCTAAAACAGAATGAAAACAAATGCCAGGTGATATGGTCAGACAGGATTAGTATGGTAACTCTAAAGGAATGCTACAGATGACCAGCTAACTGCCAGACGTAAAAAAATATCTGGAGAGAATGGCATGGGTGTAGCTTCCTAAAAGAAGAAAAGTCAGGGTGAACAAAGAATTCAGTATGTAACAGTGTGATGCTGTTTAGGCAATTCATCTGAAAGCAGTAAGAAAAATAAGATATCAGTTGCCTTATTTTTGAGAAAATAGATGAATGATCCTGCTTAATTATTTAATGTACTGTGGAGAAATTAGAATTGAGGAAAAAGATTAAAATCAGTCCAAATATTTTTCTAGTTTTTCCATAAATAGATTCTTATAAGAATTGTTTCTGTTTCAATTCCGTATCTAAGATCTCGTTCATGCAAGAGACACATTTCTTTGTTCTTTCTGCAGCTAATAGTTATTTTAATTTGGTTAGCTTTCTGGTCTTGCAGTTCAGACACATTCTTAGGAATGGGTAACAAAAAAGGCTTCTTTAAATATTGTCATGTACCAGTGCCATGCAAAGAAATGCCCCAGGTGTCACTGAAAGAATCTCAGAGTGAATTGCTAACTCTTAACTTGGAGGAGCTATGAAATAATAGCTACCAGAAGCTACTGCCTAAGACAATAATTGGGCTCTAAACAATTCTGAACCCATCTTTATTGTCTTAGGTAGTGGCTTTCATTTACTAGGAAAAAAAAAAAAACAACGTCAAGTAAAAGGGAAGAGGATCTATTGACATGGCAACCTTCTAGTGGAGTCTCAAAGAGAAAGATATTCCTGGGTGCACAACACATCTAGAGACCTGAACAGCAACAATTTGGGGTTCTTTATTGTATACCTGCTATGCCAATAATATGACACAAATACTTTCTACGTGCTTACTTTGACAGTCCTATGAAAAGAATAGTTTCCTTACCCTTTATATTTTTTCTCTACTGAATTTCTCTGCTTACTCATAGTTTCTGTTACCTCATCGCTGTCAAAGTCCATTATTGTCTTTCCAGGCTGATTTCTACAACATTTAACTTTGGTTCCTGCTGCTAAATGACTCATTCCCCTAGAATTTAACAGTTCAAGAGAATCTCATTTACTGAGCTCATCTTTTGTGAGCCAGGCCACATCACAGTTTCCTCATCAGTTTTTGTGTTGACTGCCCTTGGGTATGGTGTCCCACCTCTTGGTCCCGTTGGGAATGGCTAAGGAAGTGAAAAACTGTGCAATAAGATTTTTGTGAGGCAGTTTATCCTAGTAAGGAATGTATCCATGGTGAACAAGGTACTTGACATGTCTAATGTAGTTCAGCTCCTAGTAACCAGTAGAGCAAACTGCCCACATCCCACTCACACAATTTCAAAGTTGGCTCCACCTAACACATTCCACCTATCACATTCGTTGTAAATACAACCACATCTTGCAAATAGAATGCTATTAATCTTGTGTCAACTCCATCTACTGCCTCTAGAGGCAATGTCAAAAGGTCACATCAAAAACTGCTTGATGATCTTGGAGTCTACTGGGCAATGGTCAAGACCATTGATCTGAAGCTATGAAATCAGACTATGAAATCTGGCTCTGATATTTAATATCTGGACAGTTATCTTAATCTCTTTATTCTTCAGTCTTCTAATCTATAAAATAAGTATGCTTCTTACCTACCCTATAGGACTCTGGGGAGGATTAATTGAATCAATGTATCTAAAGTACTTCAAAGAGTACGTGGAACACGGACAATTAGCTATTTTAACTATTTAATTTTAATATTTTAATATTTGAAATTGTATCGTTGAAATCCATTCAGTTTTACTTGTCTCCACTCTGCATCTGTAACTTACACAAATACCACTAAACAACTGATATAAAATAGTAGTAAAAACATAGAACTGTCATAAGAGCTAACTATTATGAAAGAGATGAGAAGAAACCTTCACTTCTCCATATCTGGAGCTACGTACTTTTCATTTGTTCTGGTCTTGAACATATATTTCATTTTCTACAATAGTTCACTAACCTTGAAATAAGTGGTTCCCATGGTTGGTACTATAAGGTCATTTATTGTGGGATGGTAAGATATTTACCAGGAGGAGTAACTCGAAGGATATTAGCTTGCTACCTAACTTCTTCCATAGTGAATAGTCCTGATACTCCTCTTCTTCAGCAATCACAGATTAGGACTTCATTCTGCATCGTAGCCACAGTGATGCACTAAGTAATTCCAATTACCCCATGATTTCTACCTGCTTACACCTGACTCCTGGTACAAATTCATGTTTTACTTACTCTTTCTGTTACAAGTAAACAGACTCGTTAAAGTGGCCTCAACAAAAAGAAAGCTTCTCTTAGGAACATATGTGATTCAGATCTGGAACAAGAGTGTTGAGCAGAATTGAAGCAGCTGTAGGAGCCGGCTTTTCTATCTTTATCTCTCAAGGTAAACAAGATTCTGTTTTTTAACGTGTTTGTTTTTTTCTGAGTTTCTATTCTTTTATAGCTTCAGTTTGCCATATTCACTACCTTAAGGCCCCAACACTGTCTCACAGCTTCCTTCTCTATGCTGGTTTTGATCTTCAGCAATGACTACCAATTGCTTGATTTTCTCTATGCTTCTCAATTAAAATCCCAAAGAAAGTGAATTGTGTTGGCCTAGATTACTAAGTTGTAGGTTCTGTATAGCTAGTAGGTTGACTACCTCTGGTCAATATCCACTCCTACCCAATCATTTACAGAGGGAGGGGAGGAGATTTCATTGTTTTACACAGGGCTGCCTCTTCCTCAGGGGTTGTGGACAGGGACATTTCACTTAGCAGGATCTGCATGCACAAAAGGTATTGCAAATAGCATGTTAATATAATAGCCTAAGAGGAAAGCAAACCTTATTCCTCAAGACATGATACTGCCCACCAGATTTGGAGGACCATAAAGAAATCCTCATATTTGGTGATGTCAACTCAGTATCTTGGAAATCATCCACGGTGGGAGTATTTACTCCATGGGAAATCAGCAAACACTACAAATAAGAGCTTCCCATGTCTGCACTACCCACCAGCCCCCACCCTCCTACAGCTGTTTTACCAACACACTATTGCCTCTTACCCAGTAATTTCAGAAAAAAAAATTCTATTAACATGGGCCAAGCACTCATTGCTGAATCTATTATTGTGGCCAGAGAGTAGATTAAACAGGTTATCCAGGCCCAAAACTTCATAGAACTAGTGTGTTGGTCAGCCCTGTTGGAACCGCAAAGACAAAGTGGAATACAAGTGGTTTCAAAATAAAATTAAGAACGTTAGGGGGCCGGCTCGGTGGCATAGGGGTTAGGTGCACGCACTCTGCCACAGCAGCCAGGGTTCGGATCCCTGGCGCTCGCTGACACACCGCTTGTCAGGCCATGCTGTGGCAGTGTCCCACATAAAGTGGAGGAAGATGGGCACAGATCTTAGCCCAGGGCCAGTCTTCCTCAGCAAAAAGAGGAGGATTGGCAGATGTTAGCTCAGGGCTGATCTTCCTCACACACACACAAAAAAAGAATGTTAGAAGAGAGAGCCATGAATAACGAGCATGCAAAAATCACAAGGCAAGCCTCTTGAAAAATCTGAGACATGTTTCGATCCAGAGGGCAAAATGGAATATGGCAAGCAGTTAAGGTCATGAAAGACTGCAGGACACTGGAGAATTGCATTGATGTTACTGGTTATATTTTAATACTCTAAAATAGAATTCTTTATTAAACTTATTTCATTCATCACAACTTTTCTAAAGTAAAATATACATTAAGTGTAAGTAAGAGAATATAAGAATATATGTTTATTTTTTCCTCTAGAAAATAAGAATGACATCTTCTATACTTTATGATCATAATTTAGTGTAATTTACCTATTAATTATAGATAGAGCACTCAATCTTACAATCACATGGGCATTTCCCCAAATGCTCCAAAATTAGGTTGTGCGTGTGTGTTCAACTAAAGAGAAAACTTAACAGCATTCAATGGTTATAGCTTATTCAAGTCCACACAGTAAGGCCTGTTGGTTTGCGCCAACTAACGTGAGCTCACGTAACCACACTTCTTGTCAAAGTTAGAGTAATACAGAAGTAATGAACAACATTTGCTTATGGGTCTCCTATGGATACAAATGGAATCATTAGAAGGTAGCTTCACCACAGAAATCATCCCTACTGGTTTACTGAGGAGTAAAACCTAAATGCAAATAATACAGCATCTTGGCATCTTGTATTTGTCCCAGCTGAGGCTAAATGTTGCCAAGATTCACAGAAGTTCCAAGGGTTCGCATGTGATACAACCATTTGACTACACCAACTTCATGTTCTCATGAAGCGTTGAAAGCATAGATAGAAAGTAGTTGGCTTGTCACCCCCCACCCCCAATAAAAGGGCATTTCTGTTTCTATTGTTTTCTGTATCCCTGGACTCTCCTTCACCAGAATCAAGAATTTGGTAGTGTCAGGGACAGATGAGAGCAAAGATACAGAAAACTCCTTGATTATATTCTACACTTCTGACCTTCAAATATACCCAAACAAGACTGGGATTTTCCCACTCCTTTTTGCTATATGTCCCAATAGAAATGCCAAGTATAAAAACAAAGGTACCTGCAGTGATTTAAAGACATTAAATAATCAACCAATGCCAATCCTTCCTCTTTGACTATTGATCAAGACTATTTCATAGGAAAAGTGATAAAGATATTCACCATACTTGTTAATAAAAATTCACTGATACTAAATAGATTGAGGAGCAGAAAATTAAAGCTGGACCCACTCAGTCTGTATTGAGACTACGTGACAAGAGAATACAGTCACAGTGACCTTTTCACTATCTCTGCTGAATTGACTTTGATATGGTTCCTTTCAACCCCTACAGGAACAAGAAAACCACCTCCTGTGGAGGTTGAGACTTACATGGGGTCTCCCACCCTTGCTAAGGTTCTGGCTCAAAAGAAAGGTCAGGAAAGCTGCATACTGATCACATTCTAAACCTATTCGCCCAGGACCCAGTGGAAACCTGGATTAATGAGATTGATAAACTCTGACTTAACCTTTAGGACAGTTAGAGAAAAACACCCCATGGTGATCATTCACGGCCAATAGGAGAGGCCATCACCAACCCTCAGCTCTCTTAACTGGCTATTGTTCCCAAGACACCTTTGAATCACAATAAAAAATGGTAAGTGTGCAAACCTTCCTTTCTTCCTCTTTCCTTGAGTGAGAAGGGGAGAAATAGGTCAACATTTCCATAACAAAGCAATATGTCAAAGTTACTAGAATGTTATGCTTATCAAAATTATTATTGATAAAGTATGTTTATCCATGCCCACATCATGAAAATTTTATGTTCAAATGACTCATTTATGTCACACTGGTATCTCTAATGTTTCTTTTTAGTTCTTCAACTCAGGGTGAAAATGGGAATCAGTCATAAAATGTTCAAAGTATTTGGGGGAAAAAAATCCCATTTTGACAGAAACCCAAACAATATATGCATACTGTTTGTTCATAATGAGAAAAATAATATTTGACATATAAGAATAATGACCCTCCAAAGATGTCCATGCCCTAATTCCTGGACTATGTGAATATGTTATCTTATGTGGCAGAAGGGACCTTGCAGATTGTGATTAAGAATCTTGAGATGAGGCGATTAATCTGAATTATCTGTATGGTCTCAATATAATCACAAACAAGGGGCTTATAAGTGAAAAAGGGTGGCAGAAGAGTCAGAGTCAGAGGAGGAGATGTGACAACAGAAGAAAATTTAAGAGTGATGTGAAGGCTAGCTTTCAAGATGGAGCCAGGGAATGAGGGTAGCCTCTAGAAGCTGGAGTGGGCAAGGCAAGGAATTCTTCTAGCCTAGACCCTTCAGAAGGAATCTACCCTGACAACACTTTGATTTTGGCCCTTTGAGACCCATTTTGGACTTCTGATCTCCAGAACTATAAGTAAATACATTTGTCTTGTTTTAATCCACTAAATTTATTGCAATTTGTTACAGCAGCAATAGGAAACTAATACATGGTCTAATAACTTTATAATTAAATCATTGCAAAGAATCTATGGGGCAATATATATAAACCACCTAATTTATTGCCCATTGTTAAAATGATTGTCAATAAATCTTAGCGGACCCACCCTTAACTTTTCAAAGAATTAGGCCACCATTGGACTCAGTGAAGACCCATGACTAAAATCTAATTATTTCCTACTTATATTCAACACAGTCCATGTTATCTGCCTTAAAAGTATTTGCAATTGCATCAATTTTTAAAAATCTATTCCTCTAAGATTAAGCCTACTTTATTCAGTATGTTACCTAGTTCATTGTTGGCAATCAATAAAACAGTATTCAGAAACTAGGGATAAGCTATAAAGATCTACCCCTTTGTGATCTAAAAACTAAAACTAGTAAATTCACATTTTAAAAGAGTTAGGTGACTTTTTAAGTTCCTCAAAATTGAGTGAGTTATTTAAAATTGGCACTAGGGGCAAACAAAATGACCAAAGAAATATGTCTATATTTTTATTTTAAAAGAATCTAATAAGAATAAAATGTTTCACAATTGCATCAAACTTAGGAAATTTTAAATACTGCTTTTAAACATCACACATATGAACTGAGAAATGTTATCACTCTTAATTATCACTAGTTTATATAAAAAAGAAGCTTTGATATATTTCTTTGATATATTTATCAGGAAAGAGAATGCTTTTACTTCTCTTGCATTTGTTCAAGAAAAATTCTAACCTCAGACTACATCTCTGCATTTGGAGATAACAATAATATTCTTTCTATCATCCAGGAAAAAAGCAAATATGGGAAGCCAAGTGGATATTAATATACAAATTTAAACACCTTCATGGGAGGATTAGGGTGGGACTAAAGCATGTTGTTTTTTTGTATACTACAAGATTTTTCACTAAGAGAGTCAGTAAATCCTTGCTACAACTTGGAATCATTATTTGGAAAATTTTAGAAGTAGAGACTTCAAGAAGGAAAATAATTTGGTTGCAACCAGAGTATTTGGCCTGAGCCCCATTTGTACCCTGCAGGTGACCTGATGGATGTCACACTTTCACAACTGTACAATCTCTACCTTCAGGTCTACAACTGAAGTCCTAATTGCCTATACAATTTAGGCAAAATCAGGCAATGAGCATTTTTTTTACCAAATTATCTATGCATAGAGTAAAACATTGGTTATTTCTAAAAATTTTGTGTTTATATGCTTGCAGATTAAAAAATATATATACTATAGAAATATACACAAAATTATGATCACAAAGGAGATATTCTTTTGTAATCTGCTTTTTTCTGCTTGAATCTATATGTCAGTCCTTACTTAATGATGTTAATTTGTTTCTGAATACCCCACTACTACATCAAAAGCATTAAATGAAAACATATTTCCATTACTTTTATTGGGGAAAAAATATGATATATTTAATTCCATCCCAGTTTTTGCTGACAGAAAAATATTTTACTTGAATAAGTTTATATTAGTAATCAAGGATGATTTGGAAGTAAATAGATACACTTTGTATGTAAAATAAAATGCAATGAAAGTTTATTTTACTCACCTTAGGAGGAGGAAGAGACCTCATGGAGAGTGATGGGTGGTCCAGGAGGGGTGTGAATATGTTGCTACGGAAGGTGTTTCCTTTCTACATCATTTTCTTCACCTGGTTTTCAACCCTTTTGGTCCTGTGGTCATCTTGCACTTCAACGGCTCTTACAAATAGAGTTATAGCGCAGAGAAACACCTTGAAGGCAAACAAAGTTCAAAAATGAGGGCGCTTCAAAACATGAGGACGTGGCACCAACGCCCAACGGTCGAAGAGGCAAATGCCTTTCACTTGACCTGTCTTCTGGGCAAAGGCACTCCAAGCAAAACATTGTTCTTTGGGCTCATCCAAACATGAGGCACCATTCAAGTATGTTTCCTACAACATTCTTCTTACGGAACCAAGTGGGCTCGCCCCTGGTGAGTTAAATAAAACTCTACACTAGTGGAAGTTGTCTCACAAAGTAAAGCATATTTGCAGCAAATAGGAGGCCATGAGGAATCATTTCCAAAGTCATGGCATCCCCAAACAAAAGGAAACAGGAACTTTTATTTCAGGTGGGGAATGAATATTCAAAAGGAAGAGGAGGGTATTTGCTTGCACAGGCTCAATTGGAGAACATGCTTCCACATAATGAGGCCTAAACTCCTCCTGGAGAGATCTTTGCCTTAAAGATAAGACAAAAGTCATGGGCATAGCTCTTGAGGTGAGGCTTGGTCAGTTTCAGGATGGTTGGTGGTTACAGCTCCTTAACATACAAAAGGAAAAGAAACAACTTGGAAAAACAGTGAATTGCTTCCAAACCCACCTTTGAGTTTCTCAAGGCACCTAGTCGGTGACATTCTCAGACCAGAATCTGTTGTATTAAGTAGACTATCCCTGCCTGAAACAATTACATTGAAATAGTTCTTCTTATAGCATATTTATGTTAGCAAGTTTTTGGATAAATTTCTTAATTAAAAAAAGGAAGAGGAGTTGCTTGAAAAATGGTAAAGCTTTGCAAGCACTTTTAGGAGAAAACTTTATTAACTGAAAAGTCTTTATGTGAGATCAGTGTATTGTGAGTGTAATTAGTTAGAGCTATTACCAAAAGTATAGACCATGGTCTTCTCCCTCAGGAACAATCCAGTTTAGGAAACAAGACGGTATTCCATCTATGCACAAGAATGGCTGTGAGAAAAATTATTTGAGAAACACTGAGGAACTTTTGGGGGGATATGTAGCAATTGGATAAAAACTTTTAAAAACATTCATAACATTATACTCAATAGTTCTACTTCAGAGAACTTAAAAACAAGATTAGAAATTTATGTGCATGTAAGATTATTGCTGTGTTCTTTCCAATAGTGAAAATTTGAAAACAATCTGCATGCCTAAATAATAAAGAGATTTGTTAAGTAACTCATGGTGCATCCTTATGCTGGGATAATTCAAAGCCATTAAAACATATCTTAAATAATAGATAACATATGAAAAGGGCACTTTATACATTGCTAAGTTAAGACAAAATCAGATTGCAATATATTTAAATCAATCTCAATTTTGCAAAATCTCTCTCTAGAGGTAGATTTATTCTTAGAGAAGTTTGAACAGAAATAAACCAACTATTAACTGTGGTTTTCCCTACTCTGAAATTTTGGGTGATTAATATCTGTACTTCTTTCTGTATTCTCTGATTCTTTTCAACAATTAACAATACTTTAAAATTTTTTAAATAAATGAGACATTCACTTGAAGTAGTGTCACCGACTAGCGACTAGCGGCATCGAGAAACTAAAAGGTGGGTTTGGAAGCAATTAACTGTTTTTCCAGGTTGTTTCTTTTCCTTTTGTGTGTTAAGGAGATGTAACCACCAGCCATCCTGAAACTGACCAAGCCAGGATGTAACCAGGAGCAGTCCTGAAACTGATCAAGGCTCGCCACAAGAGCCCTGCCCATGACCTTTGCCTTATCTTGAATGCAAAGATCTCTCCAAGAGTAGCTTAGGCCTCGTTATGTGGAAGCATGTTCTCCAACTGAGCCTGTGTAAGTGAATACCCGCCTCTCCGTTTTGAATATGCATTCCCCAACCAAATAAAATTTCCTGCTTTCCTTTGTTCCGGAACGCCACGACTTTGGAAATGATTCCTCATGGCCTCCTATTTGCTGCAAATACACTTTACTTTGTGCGACAACTTCCACTGGTGTAGAGTCTTATTTAACTCACCAAGAGGTGAGCCCCCTTGGTTCGGTATCAGTAGTTTTTAAGATAGTCTGCTGTAAGAGAAGACTGAGAAAGAGGCTCAGGTAGGAATTATATTTTGAAGTAATGTGGGCTTAAAGTGATCCGCATGTTGATTAAGAAGTTGGTAGTTGAAAAGAGGACTGTTTCTGGGGAATTTCAATGTGAAAATTTAACCAAATTATTCAGTGAAAAGTTATCCAAATGCTCAAAGTAGTAGTTGTTGAACATTTATTTTTAAATAGACAAGGAAATGGTTAAATTCTGGTTTTCTCCTAAATCTTTCACTTTGGTTAGTTGAATAGTTTTAAAATCTCTGGACTTTCTAACTGTCTTAAGATCAAGGATTAAGTACTTTTTCATTGTTAAGTTCTCTGAAGTAGCCATCATAGAACCTTGCTCAAAATGATTTGTAATTCCCGTTTGTGAATTTCATCATTAGCAAAGCCTGCCATATCATTTTTCCACGTGAACGTAATTGAGGAGGTCTGATGTTGGCCCAGGATTTGGGTTAATCTAAAGTGACTGGTTGCTCAGCCCTATTATGTATCAATAATAAGTACGTTTCGTCTTCCTATGCTTTGTTTTATAAAAGTAATGAGATGTGGAATTAATTAAATATTTATGAGTCAGCTGTACTCGTAGATGTGCACATAATATTTTGAATTCAAACCCTTAGTATGCAATAAAAAAGAGGCAACGAATGTAGAATTTAGAGATTTTTTTGGTTCAACATTTCAATATACATTAAAATGAATTTAGCATATTTTAAGGTTTATTTCAAATGTTCAGTGCACAGAGTTTTGGGGGTTTTTTTAAACAAGAATATAATAAATACTGTATTGAGACTTCGCATGCCCAAAGTTCATAATTATCTCAAAGCATATTTTCACTCCAGGCCACCTGGAAGCAAAATTATAAAGTAGAGAACGTTTGCAGTTAGCATTTCCGTCCTATTACTTTTCACCTTTGGGAACGAATCTATTACCCTAGGCCCAGAGCTAATCAGGATGCTCAGACAGCCTTTTCTCTTCACCTTCAACGTAGTTTTTCTGTCTGTTCCAAAGGACGCAGTGCTATGCTTTCCTGATAGTCCTGATTTAAAAGTAAGTAACTGCTTTTCCCTCCTGACTTCAAGCCACTGTTCTCTGTTTGAAATCGAGTTATTCACGTATTGTGATGATCCCTCACCACTAACCACACAGAAAGCATGGTGCACAGTCTTTAGCACTTACACTTCACATAGGATCAGAAGTTGCCTGAAATAAATATGCAATCCTAGCTATGTAGACTGGCTTCGAATGTAAAAAATGAGAAATTTTCTTCTGGTGCTTATAGCTGAATAGCTCTGATAGGTTTCCGTACAAGTGGAGTGGGGACTATAACCAAAATTTCATGGGAAATGACGCTACTCTGAGTAATTCAACTGATGTTACTTTCTACTATAAAACTGAGTTCCAACTGCCCAAGACATCGCAGATACAAGATTCATTTTCCTCCAGTTCACCATTATTCTTGCCTTCATGACTTTTTCTACTGTAGTTACGGCAGAGCTGTCCCAGGGGATCAAGATATCATTCTGTCCTTGTTGAATTGTATCTTTAAATATGTTTTGGGCTTTCCTCGTTTTGTGTGTGTGATTTTGTTAGTTTACTTTTAGAATTGGTGTGGTTTAGAAAGAAGGAAAACATAAGGGCACCTGAGGCTATTTTTAAAGAACTAACACAACTGGGTGAAACTAATTTTAAAAGAGGAAGTAGGGACAAGAGGAAAGATGATAAGTAAAGGTTCTATATAATTTATGTTTTATAGAGTGGCTTTTGCAGCTAGTTGAAATGCTGAGAACTTTATGAGGTATTTGTCTTGCTGCCTTCTTCATCTTGGCTCCTTCTTAATTTTCTGTTTGGTTCACCTTATAAATTAAATTTGACCAATGAAACATTGACATAGGTACCTAGTGAGAGATCAACAATGAAAAAAAATAACATACTTCCCAGATTTATGCCTTTGGCTTACAGGTGTCCCTGTGGAAATCTTGAGGTCATGTTATAAGGAACAAAGGAGCATTGAACATGAGGTAGGAGAATTGCTAGCAAAATTGATCTAGAACAACTCTCTCAGTCATTTAAGTTTGGACAGTGTGTTAACTCATAAGATGAAGACTAACAAACAACCTGAACTAAATAAACCCAATTTCCTAAAAATACTCAAAAGTATATTATTGATAATAAAATAAAAATTACAGTTCCTCTTTTGCTAAAACTTATGCTCTTTGTTACTATCTGCAGGTATAGATGGTCATGTCCCTGGCTCCTAAGATGTGTTAGCAGAGGTGAAGACACTGACATACTGGAAAAATGAGAGATTTGCCCAAGGTCACCTAGCAAATTAATCAATGGTGAAAGAAAGAGAGCAAAATACAGCCCCACTTTGAAATCCTTGGCAGATACTCAAACAGACTATAAGTCCCAATGTATGCTTATATGCATGCTTATAAACCCAAATATATATTTAAAAATAAGCCTATTCTCTTATTTATGTGCATTTTTTTACACTTTTTGTTTCACAGTGATTATAAACATATGCATATTTGATATCTTTTTTTTTCAAGAAATCTGTAGAATCCAAGTATTTCAGAACTTCTAAGATTCCCTCAGCATTTATGTTGTTTGTAAAGTTTGAATCTAGGAATATTTTCTCCAAAATCCTGTCTAGTGATATAATCTTATTAGCGAGAATAATAATAATACACTTTATTAATAAAATGCTCTCCCAAGCCACACATATAAATGCTTCACTACTAATTTCTTAAAAATCAGTTAAGTTTCTACATCTTATAGGTTATTGTGCTTGGAACTAAAGTTATAACAAAATAATAGGCATGGACTTGCGCCACAGTTCTTACAGTTTACTTGGTGAAATGACATTTATTTATATCCTTGAAAAGTTCCATGTCCAAACACACAGTAAATTCTAGCACTCTCAGTTTCTGACATTGTCTAAATTCCTTCTTGTGGGAACAAGACACAACTGGCTAGCACAAGTTAAATGCCAAATAAGCAACACGAAAAGTAAAAGCACGACTGAAAATTGAAAATAAATCTATTTCTACATTTTTTATAAAATGTCTCACAGTTCAAACATAAAAGATTTCAAAGCTTTAAGAAATGAACATTCTGTACAAAATGTAGAGGCAGAGCTTGAGTCCTGGCTCTGGCATATATTGTCTGATTTTTGAAGAAGTCATTTGACCACAACCATTATTTCACAATAGAGTTGATATTGGCATTTGGAGCAGGATAATTCTTCTTTGTTGAGTCTGCCTCAAAATCTGCAGGATGTTTACCATCCCTTGCTCCTGATATCAAATGTCAGTACCACCTTCCATTTATCTTGACACTAATCTCCTCCTCTAAACCCACACATTTTGTCATAAATTGGGTAAGGGTTAGTGATGGGTGGGTGATATCGCCCTTGTGAGAACCTCTATTTTTTGACCATTATGTACCCTTTATTCCCTCACTTATAAATGAAACTTTTAGGTTACAAATTAATTTACTTCCTTTTGTTTTGAATGTCTCAAATCCCCTAGAGCTTACAACATAAAGTAAAATCACAATGATAACCTTTTAGATTCTTTGTGCTGATGTTGACGTTTTATTTTTATTTTTCTTGTCTCACAAGTCTGACCATTAGGTGTAAAATATGTTTTGGTGGGCATTGGAGAAGGAGGTGATGAGCGGCTAGAAGCAAAGTACACAATAAGAGAAGAAAAAAATATAACCTTCCCTGTGATGCTCATTTCTCAAAATCCTTCTTATATTTCAAAGCACAATACAAACGTCGTCTGAAATATTTCATTTTGTCTTCTGCTTTTTTACCCCCCTCTTAGTGAAATTGTACTGTGTGTATGCTATGAAACTGGGAGTAAAAACAAATTAATTGCGTTAGACAGCAACTGGGCTCCATAAAACAAGGTGAATTTTAATAAAAATAAATACAAAGTCTTACTCCATGGGTCTAACAAATTAATTGTTTAAATGCAGAATAACTTAAGCATTGTTCAGCAGCATGTATTATAAAGACTATGGAAGATTCTCAAAACTTCTATAAGCTGCAACAGCCAAAAGAAAGCTAATTGTGACCATGTATGTATATCAAAATAAAAACGGGACCAGAGAAGTATTCCAAGATTTCAGGAATATAAGGCTCTTCTTTCTAAAATCAGAAGGTCAAGTTTCTATCCCGCCATTTTTGTCTTTCAGAGGATTCACATCCTGCTGTGCCCCTCACCTGTTGCCCTGTGGGCTTCTTTCTGGGCCTTAAGTTCTTTATAAACCAGTGGAAGCAGGAAGCAGGGACTGTTAAGAATAGAATCTTGAGTAAGCTCAAGTTGATCTTGGAGAGCTGCCTTTGATCTCTCTCTCTTTTTTATGATTTTATATCCACTTTCTTTTATGAAATTTAATTTAGTCATATTCTAAGACATTCTCGTTCATTTTGTGATTGAGCTCCATGTTTGTAAATGGAAAGAGGGTTGGGTTGAATACATAAAGGTAGGTGACCTTTACCCAATGATGGAATTGTGACAGATTTATGATGTTGAAAGGATTCACCTCTGCACAGATGGCAAATCCTAGCATTTCCAGCCTCTGCTACTGCCTAATATCCTTCTGCCACATTGCTCGGCTGCAATGTTCAGTCATTGTCTTCTTGGTATGTTTCAATTGACAGGAATGTTTACAAATGAAATCCTTACTAAAGGTGAAGTAAAACGATTTTCTCCTCAAGGCCTGAATTTAAGAACCTGTCTTTTCTCATAACAGCTGATGACATCTCTGGTGTCTAGGAACAGAAGGGAGAATCCATCTGTTGGCAGGAAGAGAAAAAAGAATGTACACAAGGTACTGTATTTGCAATTTTTTCCAAACACTCGAGACAGGAAATGTTTGAGTTAGAGTGGCAATGTTAAATGTCTAGGTGCATGTTCTTTATTATTGCATGCAAAAGTTGCATTTAGAATGAACTTACAGTTGACACTTTGAATAGTCACTTTTCTTCGCCCAAAATCATTAAAAAATATATAATCTATACTATTAAAGTCAGTTACATGTTGGAAAAATTAAACTAGATATACAGTGCACTTTAAAATTATCACTGCCATTTAGGAAACATAGTCTGTTTCCACTATCATTTTAGATCCCCTGATGCAGAGAAAAATAATATTGAGATATACCTATTAATTTGGAGTCTTAGGATGTTTCTCTTTATATTTTAGGTGCTTTTAAAATGATTAATTTTGTCTTGGGAGAAAACTATGTGCATACAAGATCCAAAAAACCTGAATCAGCAGAATAACCTGTCTGGCTTCTGTGTATCTCAAGGTCATCATTACCAAAAAAATTGGCTCTAGTGAAAGGCCTGGATTGGATCATTTTAATGATTTGTTACAAAATATATCTGAGCCGCTATAAACAATCTCCCCTTTGTTTAAAAGAAAGAAAACGAGAGAGAGCGAGAACAAGTAAAACGCTTCCTGTTGCAAAGTGATCACTCTTGAAAACAATTCATATATTTTTCACAACATTCCTCTTTGACCGGGCACCAGCAGCTACACACTCAGGATGAGGTGTGTATGAGTGTTTGCACACACATGTCAATTTCCTCAAAAATGCTATTGAGCTCATTTGCTTTATTTCTTGCTATATATTTATGTGTCCCCAAAATTATGATTCTTTATAACTATTTTAACTTATATTTTAATAAGTTGAAATGCTGAAAAAACACAAATGGCCGAAAGAGTTACAAAGGATGGCAACCTTTACCTGGTCAAGTTTAGTGCAGTGAAACAGACATCGGACTCCTGGTTCCTTAGTTTACCAGCTACTTCAGGAAAATCGTGCCTGGGCATAAATAAAACCCATCACAGATTTGGTGGGATTCACATAAATGAACATGTATTCAGCACATTAGAGGTGCTCTACAATGGGGGTTGGTTGACTCTGACTCAAATCTAGTCTATTGTTCATGATGAGAATCAACACTATAGTTTAAAAGGTATCCTTATTTGGAGCAAAAAACAAACAAAACATTGGAAAATAAACACACAGACACACATATAACCTTGAAAAAGGAACTAAAGCAAAGAGATCAACTTTAATTTGAGGAAAAAAAGACATTCAAAACATGATTCAAGTGAATCACTGCGGGCTTTAAATATGTATCTTCTCATATAATGTGCTCTATCTAGAACAATGGTGTGATGGTCCTGAACTTGGTTTCTCCTGCTCAAAGCTCTCCCTTGAGTAAAGTAAACTGATAGACTGAGGCTTAAGCTTCACTCTGTTTTTCTCTTCCTACCCTCCAATTTAGCATGATAATGAAACAGGGGACAGAGGAGTTTAGCCAACAGACAAAAGCACAGGGTATGATTTCCCTAGTCTTTGAACTTCAACTGCATTGCGGGTAAGTGCAGCTTCTAATTCATAGAGAAGAGTCAAAGTGTAGTTTTATTGCTGATAGTTTTGCATTTCACTTGCTTTATGTAAATAATAGAAAAAGGCACATGCTATCTTTCTTCTTTACGTTTGCTGAAGCTTCTGTGGAATCCCTCACTTTCTGAATAGGCATTATTTTGAGACAGGTTCAAACTTCAAATTTTATTTTATTTTAGTTTTTAAACTATAAGCAGCAAGTCATCATGTTGTACATTACATCCTCAGAACTCATAATTGAAGTTTGTACCTTTTGATCATCTTCACTCATTTCCCCCACCCCCTATCTCACCAATCTGTTCTCTGTATCTATGAGCTCAGTTTCCTTAGATTCCACATATACGTGAGATCATACAGTATTTGTCTTTCTCTCTCTGACTTATTTCACTTAGTATAATGCTCTCAAGGTCCATCCATGTTGTCACAAATGGCAGGATTTCCCTCTTTTTCCTGGCTGAATAATATTCCATTGTGTATATAGACCACATCTTCTTTATCGATGATAAAGCATCGATGATACTTAGGTTGTTTCCATGTCTTGGCTATCATAAATAATGCTGCAATGAACTTGGGGGTGCAGACATCTCTTTGAGGTAGTGACTTGTTTCCTTCAGATATATACCCAGAAGTGGAATTGCTGGATCATATGGTAGTTCTATTTTTAGTTTTTTGAGGAACTTCCATATTGTTTTCCATAGCAGCTACACCAATTTACATTCCCATCAATGGTGCACAAGGGTTACTTTTCTCCACATTCTTGCCAACACATGTTAACTCTTGTCGTTTTGATGAAAGCCATTCTAACATGTGTGAGGTGATATCTCATTATGGTTTTGATTTGTATTTCCCTGATAATTAATGATGTTGAGCATCTTTTCATCTACCTTTTCTTTGGAAAAATGTCTATTTGGTTCCTTTGCCTATTTTTTAACCAGATAGTTTGTTCTTTTGCTATGAAGTTGTATGAGTTCTTTATATATTTTAAATAATAACCCCTTATTATATGTATGATTTGAAACATTTTCTCCCATTCTGTAGTTGCCTTTTCGTGGTTTCTTTTACTGTCAGAAGCCTTTTAGTTTCATGTAGTCCCACTTATTTATTTTTGCTTTTGTTGGCTTTGCTTTTGGTGTCAAATCCAAAAAATCATCTTCAAGACCCATGTTGAAGAACTTGTCCCTTATGTGTTCTAGAAGTTTTATGGTGTCAGGTCTTACAGTCAAGTCTTTAATCCATATTGAGTAGATTTTTGTGTGTGGTGTAAGATAGGGTCCAGTTCCATTCTTATGGTATTTTTCCCCAAACCATTTTTTGAAGAGAGTGTCGTTTTCCCATTGTATATTCTTGGCTCTTTCGTACCAAATTAATTGACCATATATGCGTGGATTTATTTCCAGGACCTCTATTCTGTTTTATTTATCTATTTATCTACGTGTCTGTTTTTATGCCATCAAACTTCAAACTTAAAAAAAAAGTCACTAACTCCGTGTTTCTCCTTTTCATGAATGAGGCAGTAAAAACATCAAGATATGAAGGAGATTCTATTTTTCAAAGCCAAGAAGTTTAAGGAATCCTTCTCTTCTGCAACCAACCCAGGCTAGTTCTGCTGTTGAGACTTACTTAGTAGGTTAAGACTTAATCACTCCCAAAGACAGCTTTTCCATTTTTAACCTGTGAATGAATCAATAGGATTGTTGGAGAGGATCATCTATGAAATCCCTTTTTTCTAGCATTTAATGAATGTGTTCCAGTAGATGCATTGAGGCCAAAGTTTAAAGGAAGTATACAATGTATGCAGAAGTTCTGTGGAGACATAACCCACCACTTTGCTGCACCTGATGTATTCCAAGAGTCTTCTTGAGGTCACACCCTTTACCAGGAATTTGAACAGCAGTTAAAAAAAATCCATTCTAGAGCAAGCTGGAGCTCTCCCTAGAGGTCATTATTGCCACTGCCACAAAATTCTGGGGAGGGAGAGGGGGGAACAATACACACAAACACACGCGCACACACACATACTCTACCATCCCTTCCCCACTCCACTACCTGCCTCTACCTCTCATACAAATGGAAAGGTCTCTCAGCCAGCTGGACATAGGCTCCCAGCTGGGCAACTACCCTCAGAGGGCAGCTTGTTTTCATTGGCTCTCAGAAACCTGTTTCTGTCAAATGTGCCTGAGTGCCTAAAGTGTGCTAGGAACTGGGCTATTAGAAACAATAACAACAAAACTCAAAAAGATTTAAGCTCCCAGCAACTATGGCTCTCAGGAATTGCTTTTAGAGTGGTACTTCTCAAACTTTAATGTGCTTAGGAATTCCTTGGGGATCTTGTTAAAAAGCAGATTCGGATGCATTGAGTCTGGGATGGAAGCTGAGATTCTGCATTTTTCTCCCCCTCTTTCTTTTTTTTCGTAGAAACGTAACTGATTTTTGTATACGAATTTTGTATTCTTGTAACTTTATGGAATTCATTTATTAATGCTAACAGCTTTTTGGTGACGTCCTTAGGGTTTTCTATATATAATATCACGTCATCTGCAAATAGAGTTTTATTTCTTCCTTTTCAATTTGGATATCGTTTATTTCTTTTTCTTGCTTAATTGCTCTGCCTCAGACTTCTAGTACTGTGTTGAGCAAAAGGGGTGAGAGTGGGCCTTCTTGTTTTATTTCTGATCTGAGAGAAAAAGCTTTCAGCTTTTCACCATTGAGTATCATGTTAGCTGAGGGCTTGTCATAAATGGCCTCTTTTATGTTGAGGTATGTTCCCTTTACACCCACTTGTTGAGACTTTTTTGTTATGAATGGATGTTGAACTTTGTCAGATGCTTTTTCTGCATCTATTGAGATGATCACTGATTTTTTTATCCTTCATTTTGTCAATGTGGTGTATCACATTAATTTATGGAACCATCTTTGCATCCCTGGAATAAATTCCACTTGCTCATGGTGTATGATCCTTTTAATATATTGTTAAATTCTGTTTGCTAATATTTTGTTAAGGATTTTTGCATCTATGTTCATCAGGGATATTGGCCTGTAGTTTTTTTTCATGTAGTGTCCTTGTTTGGTTTTGGTATCAGGGTAATGCTGGCCTCATAAAATGAGTTTGAAAGTGTTCCCTCCTCTTCTATTTTCTTGAAGAGTTCGAGAAAGATTGGTACTTGTTCTTCTTTAAATGTTAGAATTCACCAGTGAAGCCATCTGGTCCTGGACTTTTCTTTGTTGGGAAGTTTTTGATTATTGATTCAATCTCATTACTAGTAACTGGTGTATTCAGATTTTCTATTTCTTCCTGATTCAGTCTTGGTAGGTCATATGTTTCTAGAAATTTTTCTGTTTCTTCTAGATTGTCCAATTTGTTGCCACGTAATTGTTCATAATAGTCTCTTATGATTCTTTGTATTTCTGTAGCATTAGTTGTAACATCTCCTCTTTCATTTCTGATTTTATTATTTGAGTTCTCTCTCTTTTTTTCTTGGTAAGTCTAGCTAAAGATTTGTCTATCTTATTTATTTTTTCAAAAAAACAGCTCTTAGTTTCATTGATCTTTTCTCTTGTTTTTTTTTGTCTCTATTTCATTTATTTCCACTCTGATCTTTGTTATTTCCTTCTTCCTGCTAACTTTGTGCTTATTTTGTTCTTTTTCTGGTTGCTTGAGGTATAAAGTTAAGTTGTTTGTTTAAGCTCTGTTTTTTTTTTTTTTTTGTGAGGAAGATCAGCCCTGAGCTAACATCCATGCCAATCCTCCTCTTTTTGCTGAGGAAGACCGGCTCTGAGCTAACATCTATTGCCAATCCTCCTCCTTTGGTTTTCCCCAAAGCCCCAGTAGATAGTTGTATGTCATAGTTGCACATCCTTCTAGTTGCTGTATGTGGGACACGGCCTCAGCATGGCCTGAGAAGCGGTGCGTCAGTGCACACCCAGGATCCGAACCCGGGCCGCCAGTAGCGGAGAGGGCGCACTTAACCGCTAAGCCACGGGGCCAGCCCTCTTTCTTTTTTCTTGATGGAGGCATTTATCACTATGAACTTCCCTCTTACACCTGCTTTTGCTGAATCCCAGAAGTTTTTTTATGTTGTATTTCTAATAATCTCCCAGGGGAGGCAATGCTGCTAGTCCTTAGACTAGTTTGTGATGGTTCTTGGAAGAACCACCTCTGGAATACCTTTTAAAGCTGGATTCTTGTTGAGATGTCTAGTGGCACTACTGTACCAAACAGCTCTTCTTAATATGTTTTTACCAGGAGTTATTAGTTTCACTATGAGAAGCAAGTCTATGCAAAGACCAAATGTAGTTCCATTTTTAGATGTGTTCTCATCTATGCTTTACTCTGCCTTGGGGTAGAGAGTGCACAGATCCTGTGTTTTCACTGGCTCAGAGTGAGTCCTTATATTACCCAAGAGTGCTTTGCCTGATGTTGGAAGCTTAAGTCCTTTGAGAACTCCCAGCAGTGTACAAAGTCAGACAATTTATTGACACAGCCATCTCCTCAAATACTTATCCATCCATTGTTCAAGGGGTACCAGGGCAGGTAATTCCCAGAAACTACCTTGATTCCCCCACTTTTACTCTGCAGGTGTTTTATATGGTGACAGTTTTTCTCAAGTTACACCAAATACAGTATCCAGAACCAAAGTAAGCAATCTTAGAGTTCCAATATCTTTTTTTAGATTGATTCTTAACACACTCTCCTCTAAGACTGCATCCTTCATTGATGTTACCCTCTTCTACTCTTAGTCTCTGTCATCTTCTGACTTCCAGGTATTTTCTCTACATTAATTGTAGACTTTGGCTCCTGGTTTATGGTTTTCTTTTCCCTATGTATTAATGCCATCCATCACACCCTTCTTCACATATCCTACACATTATTCCCCTTCTTCACACATCCTATATATTAACCCCCATCTTTAGCTTTTTCTATCATTTCCCACAATAGCTTTTCCAATAATCATTACTCTCTCTGACTCCCTTAGGCCTAGGATTTTTGTTATACTCAACAAAATTCCTAGTCTCCTATTTGACAGAAAATATCAAGTGTCCCAATCAAATTAATATATCTGCATCTTCTTGCATCTTTTCCTCCTGTTCTGACATCTTAAGATGAGAAGTTTCTCCTCCATGCAAAGTTAATAACTTCACCTGAACCCCAATGCCATCAGTGCCTGCCTCCGTGACTCATTGATTATCTCTTCTCTTGTCTAAAATAACAAACATTCTCTCTCCTTTGGCTTATTTTCTTAAGCGTATAATCATTCTCAAAATCCTCCCAACTTAAAAATTTGCTGTGATTTTTCTTTTTAAAGATCACACATTTCCCTCCTTTCTTGAATAACAAAGCTACCTGAAAGAGTAGTCTGAACTTGATGCTTCTAATTCTTTAATTCTCATTCAATTTCTCATCTAATTCAAGATGGTTTCTGATCCATCATCCCACAGAAACTCATCTTGTCAAGATGATCAAAGATCCTAGTTACTAAGTGCAATAGGCACTTTTAAGTCATCCTTTTGTACTTTGTGAGGTATTATCACTGTAACTCATTTCTCCATTTTTGAATCTCTTCACTGTTTTCTAGTTCATCACTCTTTCCTGAATTTTCTCTTCTCACTCTGACCACCTTATTATTGTTTATCTCTGTCTGAGAGCTTCCCAATATGTGCTCCAGGCACTGTGGTGTTATATAAATATATATATACTCTGACCACCTTATTATTGTTTATCTCTGTCTGAGAGCTTCCCAATATGTGCTCCAGGCACTGTGGTGTTATATAAATGGATTACAGTATAGGATTCATATAAGGGCAGGGCAGCAATCACTGAGATCAAAGAAGTAAGTGAAAATCAAATTTTAGAGAATTGTCTTTCCCATGCAAGAAAATGAGAGCTCAACAGAAGAGTGAAACTATCAAACCTGTCTTTCAGAAACAGCATCCTGAGGTATTTGCAGAAGATATAGTGGAGGGAAGGCAAGGCGTGCAGAAAAGAGCATTACAAAGGCCAGGTGTAATGATTTAGGTGAAAGATTTCAAGGATCTAAATTAGGGTATATTTGTTGATATGATACTACCTACTGAGACCAAGCCACTCAGTTTGTGTTACTTTGTCATGGTAGCCCTAGGAAACTAATACACAAAGCAATATCAATACTTTATATAAATGAACAGGCAGCCTCTCCCCCATCCCACAATACTCAGAAGTACTGAATGTCTGCAGCCTCTGTTTCTATAATTTGGCCAGAACAAGATATGACCTTCTTTTTAAAATGTAGGTAGTAGGGGGGCCAGCCTAGTGGTGTAGTTGTTAAGTTTGCAGTCTCCGCTTTGGCGGCCCAGGGTTCCCAGGTTAGGATCCCAGCTGCAGACCTACGCATGGCTCATCAAGCCATGCTGTGGCGGTGTCCCATATACAAAATAGAGGAAGATGGGCACAGGTGTTAGCTCAGGGACAATCTCCCTCAGCAAAAAGAGGAAGATTGGCAACAGATATTAGCTCATGGCCAATCTTCCTCAAAAAAAGTAGGTAATAATAATAATAATACTTTCATGAGGGAGTTGTTGCAATTAAATGAGTAGATACATATAAAATGCTTAAAAAATATTAAATGTTCAAAAATGTTATTATTATCATTACTACTATTATTATTCTGTGTGGCACCTGGGAGGGCACATTCACACCTGAATATCTAGTTCTAGGACCTGAGTCCCACAAGATCTCAGCCCTGGCACCCAGTGCATGCTTTCTGCATGACTGACCAACTGTGAAACTTGTTGTTCTGTCAGAGGCCAGACACATGCCGGCAGCTACGTCTGTGCCTGGCTTTGGGTCACACATTTTTCCCCTCAGAATGAGCCCTGAAATTGTGATGTAAGTAATGGAAAACAAAACAAACATATGATTCACTTTAGATAAATATTTGTTTTATAAAATTACTCAGCAATTACTTCTTTCATTAAGTAAACTTGTCAAAAAAAATCCAAATTTCAGAAAATAAGAGCTGATTATTCACATCATATAAGAATATTTGTTTTCCAGAATTTCTTTAAGCAAGATATAGAATTTATTTAAAGTTGAATAAAAATAAACACATATCTAAAATTTCTTGGTCAAATATCTAATCCACAAAGACAGTGTGGACACCCTGGCCATAGATAAAATGTTGATGATCTTGCAGACTAGTTTTTTGCTTTCTTTTTCTCCTTAGAAGTACCTCCTCCTTCATTTAAGGATCTTGGAGACCAATATTCTCCTAAGAGCTCTCTAACCCCTCTTAAATCCTGCTCACAGGATTGAGTCTAATGATATAAAAATTCTAAGTTATAAATGACAAATTTTAAATTTTTGTCATTCTCAGGAATGTTTAAGAAGATCTTACATCATCACGTGCTTCTTCACATATTTTCATGCGTGTGAGTATGAGAAAGGGACATTAAGGTGACCTTGTCGATAAGTTCACTTTATACTTATAAGGGATGAGTGAAATCCTAATGTGGCAAATGACACTTTACTGGCCCTGAGGATTTTCTGCAGTTCTCCAAGCCCCTAACAGACCCTGGGGGGAATCTAGTTCAATAATTGCTACATATTCTAGGTGATGTGTAAGCATTTAGAGAGAAATTTTCTTCAGCACCCAATATCTTCATCTTTTCATTCTTTCAATAAAGCTAGAGAACCCGTGGGAATAAAATCAGTTATGAATTTGTTACTTGCTTTATAGACATACCGTGAGAAGAAGTCATAAAGAAAAACAAGTGAGCAGCAAAGTTGAAAGGAAAGCAAGAAAAAAAATCCCCATCAAAAAATATTAGAAGGTTGGCTGTAAGTTGCTGAAGATGTTCTCTGGCTTAGAAAAGCCTGGCTCCTGAACCACTCATGGAGTGGTGTCAAATATTTTATACAGAGCAAATATAGTTTGGTTGAAAAAAAAGAAAGGATAAATAAAAAGAAAGAAAAATAAGAGAATTAAAACACTTTCTATTTGGCTGGTCTTACTGGCAACATGCAAAGGGTGACTTGATGGTTTTTGCAATCAGGAAAGTGTATTTGTGAAAGAAAAGAGAGATTAAGTAAGCGATTAACAATTTCAGGTTAACTCACATGGCTCTTTCCTCATATTCACACCAGCACTATTCTGAGTTTCTTTTTCAAGGCCCGTATGAACTTATCGATGATGCTGAAGAATGGGAAGGCAGTTTGTTCTCACACACAGAATAAAACTCTTCTTTCTTTGGTGTTGGAGGTATGTTATTTTATGGATGACTGAACTGTTTTAAACCATTTACACATCATGATATTTTTCCACAAAAATAATAAAAGAAATAAAGATGGGGAGTTGCATGCTATGCTGCATATAAACAAGAAACGTATCTTCTGGAAGGGACAGCTGAATGATAAATTATATGTCTTTCAGAAGAACTAGAATTTTTTCAAGGAGGGAATGTTCCATTTCCTGAAAATGATCCAAATACTGAGAATATAGCAGTAGCAGTAGTAATAATAGTAGTAATGATAATAATAATGGACGCCTGAGTTTATTTGATTCATGTGGGAAGAAAATATCATAAATCCTTTACATTCTTCTTTATGTATTCATGTTAAACTACCACTAATAAGATCACAAATATGTGATATTTGTCATCCCAATGTTAATGAGAGTAATATTAAAGATGCCTTTTCTTTTCGTGTTTACATAAGACAAATACAGCAGCAAATGGTGAGGATCAGTATTCCTCACTGTGGTGGGGGGTGGTACTATTGACATGTTGAGCTGGACAGTCTGGCACAATGCAGTAAAATCAGCATCTCTGGCTCCTGCCCACTAAATGCTAGAAGCATCCCTACCTCCAATCATTAGGAAAACCATGGACACTCTCCTGTCCCCCACACATATATTTGCAAACATACTACCCTGGTTGGGAGGCACAGATCTAGAATTTAAAAAGCATATTTTCTTAAAACAACAAAGACATTTCTCAAGGAGAGTGCTCATTTTTCTCTCTTAATTTCTTCTTCCCTCCTCCATCTCAAAGAGGCTATCAAGCCTAGAAAAATCCCCTCTAAGAATCAGCCACTTTATCAAAACAGGAAAATTTGTAAAATATCTGGCACAGAATAGATGTTCAATGAACAC
The DNA here is from genome assembly GCF_020826845.1 of Diceros bicornis minor. Taxonomy (NCBI): domain Eukaryota; kingdom Metazoa; phylum Chordata; class Mammalia; order Perissodactyla; family Rhinocerotidae; genus Diceros; species Diceros bicornis. The sequence goes on along the minus strand of NC_080753.1, from coordinate 45,196,364 downwards.
TGGGTTTCTTTTCCTCATGTCCCTTTTTTCAAGATGAGGAAATGAAGTAAGGAGACATTTCATGCTGAAATATTTTGGTTATGACTTGATTGTTCATTTAGAAAGGGTAAGTCGTTTTCTTACCCATTTTCTTACCAAAAGCAGGATGTCCACTCTTGTTTTGTCACCTCGATGGATAAGGCATAATTTGTTTCATATTGTTAACATAGAGCCAGTCTTTTCTGGACAAGTTCCAGGCTAATTTCAACTGCAAAAGTTATCAACCATTAAAAGAGGCTGTGTACAACAAGACACCAGCAGTTTGCTGACTGATACAGACCGCTATTTTATTTTTGGAAAGTAGCCTAAAGCTATTAGGGCTCTAGGTTTTTGACAGGCATCATTTATTTCTATTTCAGAAGAAAATTTAACTTTAAAAATAAAGTAGCCTGAGGGTTTGGAATCATACTTAAATTTTTAATAAGTTGTCAAAAAATACTTTGCAGTATTCATATAAAACTGGACTAAGCTTTCTGCAAATTAATATGTAAACCACGCCAACCTCATTTACAGTTTGTGATGCAAAAATAGTTAAAGAGCCAGCTATCAAGTTCCTACTAAGAGAAGTAGGAGGTGCCACCTGTTTATTCTCTCTAGACAGAGACTTATTATCCTGAATATATTTCTGTCTAGAACTAAACTGATATAGGCCTTCTTTTGGTTGTTTTCAATTTTATCATGCAAATGCAGTTCTCAGAATAGACCCTCCAATAAAGCTTGTAATTACCCGTAGGTCACCCATATTTGGTATCGAGAGAGAGAGGAAGAGAGAGAGAGAGAGAGAGAAGGGAAGAGAGAGAGAGGAGAGAATCCTTTAGTTGAGTTTTCAGTGGTGATATCAATCATTGACTTAGTCATCTCAAAGCAGGTGTCTGAAATGATTATTTGATGACTACTTCTTGGTCAAATGTGTGTACTAATTAAAAATATTGGTTATTTGGTTGACTAACCATTGTCATTGACCGAGGAATCTGGTGGATCTGGGATAGAATGAAGGGATCATGAGTGGTTTGGATTAGGCCTAGGAGATATATATAGTGTCATCGTAGAATCTTTGAAGACTCGTTGTGTTAAAAACAAAGAAGCAAAACTTCTTTTTTTCTTTGGTGAGGATGATTTGCTCTGAGCTAACATCTATTGCCAATCTTCCCCTTTTTTGTTTGAGGAAAATTAGTCCTGAGCTAACATCTGTGCCAATCTTCCTCTATTCTGTATGTGGGTCACCACCAAAGCATGGCTTGATAAGTGGTGTAGGTCTACACTGGGAATCCTAACCCACGGACCTGGGCTGCCAAAGCAGAGCTTGTGAACTTAACCACTACGCCACTGGGCTGGCCCCAGCAAAACTTTTTGAAATCAGATCGAGCTTGTTTTCAAGTCTACATCTTCCTCTTGTAAGCTATATAACTTTGTCTAAGATTTTTATTCTCTCTGGTTGTCAGTCTCTTCATATAAAAAGTTCCAATCACAATAATAATGATAGAAATGATAACAATAACAATAACATCTGTCTTATTGCATTGTTATAGGTAATAAGAAAATGTATGAGAAAAAAGTTCTGCAATAGTTTCTGCATTGAATAGCGATTATTTATTTTCCTGTTTATTCATGGTTGAGACTCAGGGCCAACAGCATTGCTCCAGTAAACCTCTAGAACTTATTCAAGCTATTCAGACTGACAAACATATGGGCAAAATACCCGTGGAGTGATATTTGGCTGGTGTGTACTAGAGTTAGCCTGTTACAGCTTGTCAGAAAACAGAAAGAGGACGTGAAAGTCAGCTACTTTTCTACTAGCTAGAATAAATCCTTGGAAGATATTTTCTAAGATTTTTAAAAGTTTACCTAAAATGCAGAAATAATCTTGTACAGTGGTACCGTCAGAATGATGAATGTATATGTAAAATATATGCATATCTGAGGAGCCCATAGGAGTCTGATCCCTTACAGCTATCTAAGAGATTCTGGAAAAGTACACCAAAATTTCAGCCATACTTTAAGGAGTGGTTAAATTTAGACAGGTGAAGTATAGAATAAAGAAATTCTAAGGCATCATGGGTAATCCTAGACTTAACATGCAAATATTTAAGATCTATTTCAGGGATAGGCCAAGTTGTTTGGAGCAGAAGTTTCTAGAGTATTCTTATGAGAGAAAAATGGAAAGGTTATTTGGAAGTGTTTTTTTGAAAAGTCTGGAATGGCTTACAACCCATATGTCTTCATAGTTTTTGAGTGTAGGAGCATTGTGAGCAGAATGGAGTCTTTAGAAGACCCAATAATGATGTACAGAATGGATGAGAGGGCAGAGAAACTAGAGATACACACTAAAGAACTATTGTGCACTAAAAGTAGTGTGTATGATATCCTTTAAACACAACACGAGATCGAAAAGTGGTGAGGAATAGATAACAAAATAAAATTGACTAAATGTTGATACTTTTGAAATTGGGTTCTAGCTATGTATGAGTTTATTTTACTATTATCTCTACTTCTGTGTATGTTGCAAACATCTCAAAATGAAATAAGTAATATTGGCATTCTTAAACTTTTCTGAGTCTTGGACCACTTTGAATAGCAAATGAAGGCAACTGACAGGCTGTTCAGAAATATGCATGCATTCAAAAATATTTGTATACATTGCAGAGGTTCATAGCTCCCTCTTCTCTCTTCCCCTCACCCTGAAGTCTCTCTATGTGCCTCCTGGGTTCAACAGATTCCTTATTTACATACAGGAAATATCTCCAAATCAAGACTCTTGGAGACTTCAGACTGGGACTTTGGATCTGCAAGTGCAATTCACAGTTCTCACTCCTCAAAGCTTGGCTTTAGTTCAGATCACTTTTACTTTCTACTCTTCCCAAGCACTTTCTGCTCTATGTCACACAGAACTTTCTCAAGGGTGACAGTGCTTCTCTCATCTGTGCTCTGTTTAAAGAAAGACAGGGAGTCAAGGCCAATTCAAAGGAAAGAAGTTGTTTATGATACTGAGCTACATGGCCACAGAATTGTTTATGAGAGCAGAGGCATTCTCTAAACTCCAATGAAAGGAATTTAGTAGATCACTCAACAACTAATTGGTACTACACGTATCTGAACTGATTATTGTTCCATAAAACGGAAGCTATGTTGGTAAAAACTAGTAAAGGAAGTAAAACACCCTATTAGTTAAGAACTCAGATTTTGGAGTAACAAAAACCAAACTCAAAACTCAGTTCCATAAATTTCATATCTTTGAGACCCCAAGAAAATCATTTACTTCTGTGAGCTTCAGTTTTTTCTCTTCTGTAAACTGTGTGACATTTAACTCCAAATTGTTGAAAAGATTAAAATGAGATAGTATTTATGATCCCTCCAATTAAGAGTGGCCTTGAGCTGATATTTCAAACCAGGGTTTGACCAGATTTTTGTGTAGTACTCAAGACCTCATTATTTTATCTGAATAAAGCTCTCAAGCATATCAATTATATGGCGTCAGGCATCTCTGATGTGTTTGTATATCGTCATCTCCTTCTGGAGATGGCTTAAGGCTTAAGATCTTAAGGCTTCTCCTTAGGATGACTCTTTTCTGTACCAGTTTTTCACCTCTCTAAACATATATCTTGATTATCTTCCAGGCTGTCTCCAACTCTCTTAACACTATAAATTAAGCCTCAGGATCCTACGCAATTTCATGGTTTTAATTACTACCTGTACATTCATGATTCCCAATTTTTAAAAAATCTTTAGCCCTTTATTATCCACTGAGCTTCAGACTTTGAAATGCAAATGACAGAAAGTCAATATTTCCAGAACTGAACTCCTATTCCCTATCTACTCCCATCCCTACAACAGTTATCACTCTTGGATCTTCCATCTCAGTTAAGGTTATCACTAACCAACTTGTGAGTCCCCGTAGATCCTTTCTCCCTCATGATCCAAATTCAAACAACTCTTGCTAAATCTTCCTCCTAATTATTCATTTATTTTTTCATATTCTCTCCCCTCATCTCCCTCTCTGTTGCTGCTCCCTCAACTTAGAATGCCATTGTCTCCCCCCTAGATTTCTGAAAGAATCTGCTGTCTGGTTTCCCTAACTCCATTGTTTTCTCCTTTTCCAATGCCAACATCTCTCAACATGTGGTTTATCTGAAATGTGAAGCTGATCTTGCACTTCCCTGCTTAAAAGTCAGTTCGGCATACAATGGTCACTACAATTGGGCTGGCCTCCATCACCTGCTTATCCCTGATTCTTATTTTATGTTTGGGCAAAACCAAAAAAACATATGGGTTTCTCTCACTCAGGAGGTTTTATATCTCCCTGCATTTGATCTTAATGTTCTGAGGGTGTGAAATATTCCCTTCCATTTGTTTTTTCATATAGTAACTCATCCTAATTCTGTGAGATTCTTTCTTCCCTAACTCTTTCGCATAAATTCCTCTCATTGGCTGAAATAGTTGCATAACTCTGTGCTTCCATTGCACAGCATAGCACCATCATAACTCTTGAATTATTTCTGCCTTTCTAGTTAGACATAAGCTCTTCAAGAGCAAGGATTTCATTGTATTTACATTCTGAATTCTTATTATGGGGCACATGTTAAGAACCTAGCAAGCGTTTATCATACAAAATTAAACTAAATGTGGCCCCTATAATCATAGAATATTTCAGAAATGCAGTAGCTGGTCAAAATTTTACGAAAATATGAAGTAGTAAGAATTTTCTAAATCTAGCAGATACTATCATCAGGACTATTCAGTGAGTTTTTTTATAAATTCACTGATTTCCCCCGAAATGATTTTATTCCTTTATCAATTTGAGAAGGCTGAAGTCAGAGTAGAAAGCATGGCAGGAGGTAGAGTTCCAAGGCCTTCTGGTCCCCAAATATTTTCCTCACATAATCTGAAATGAAACATTTTGCATGCTTTGGAAGTTCTACCAATGAAAGATCACTTTTGGTGCATAGAGAGGAGTCACTCATTAATTCATTTGTGTCCACTGGAAACCGGAATATTTTCCTCATGTTCAAGACTTGAGAGGATATTGGTTAAGAGAGAATTTTGGATGTGAGTAACTGGGAAAATGAGGGAGAGGATTTTCTTTTAAATGTGGGGGGACGGAGAAGAAGGACAGTTCTAAGTAGAGTGACAGAACTGGGCAGGATGTGAGTAGCCTGGTGGCGTTATGGGGGTTGTCCTTGCAGTGCTGTTGCCAAGGTTGTGCACTACATCACTCTAGCCAGCATTGTTTACGTTGATGACAATTCACATTACAGTCTATGCAAATTGAGCAACCTATGTGGCTACAGTTGGTGGCTCTGGCTGGGCCTGAGGGAGAAAAGTTACAAGCTACTAAAGCAATGCAGAACCAGAGTGGATGAACACACAAAAAACCAGATATTGTGCTCATATCCACCCTAGTGCCTGCATGCTACTCTCTAATAGAATAGGATGTAAGTTATATAATAGCAAAATCAACTTTTAAAGTAATAAATCTCTTCATTTCAGTGTTTAGGCACAAGAACTATCAAAAAATAAACTGTCTGAAAATCTCTAATGAATGAATATTGGGCATATAAGCATTTTTTTCCCCTTGGCAGATGGAAACAACTGAGAATAGAATTATCCATCCTCAGAGATGTCTCTTACTGCTATCATGTAAGACAGGGCAAATTTTGCTGGCCATTTATTGAGAAGGTTGAGTCTTTGTTTTTTGAGAATCAAAAGCGTATTTTGTTTTACTGTAATAAGCCTGTGACTTTTTCCAAGTCTGCATGTGGACATACATATCATCATATTTCAATAACTCCTTAGTATTCAGATTTAAAATTAATTTATTCAAGGTCTTCTTGGGAAATATTCCTAGGCTTAAGAAGATTTTTTTTTTTTGTTGTGGTAACATTGGTTTATAACATTATGTAAATTTGGGGTGTACGTAATTATATTTCAATTTCTGTATAGGTTACAGCATGTTCACCACTCAAAAACTAATTACAATCCATCACCACACACATGTACCTAATCACTCCTTTCACCCTCCTCCCTCCCCACTTCCCCTCTAGTAACCACCAATCCAATCTCTGTCTCTATGTGTTTATTCGCTGTTGTTTTTATCTTTTATTTATGAGTGAGATCATATAGTATTTGACTTTCTCCCTCTTACTTATTTTGCTTAGCATAATACCCTCAAGGTCCATCCATGTTGTCACAAATGGCCAGATTTCATCTTTTTTATGGCCAAATAGTGTTCCATTGTGTATATATACCACATCTTCTTTATCCATTCGTCCCTTGATGGGCACCTAGGTTGCTTCCAAGTCTTGGCTGTTGTGAATAACGCTGCAATGAACATGGGGGTGCATGTATTTGTATGCGTTCGTGTTTTCATGTTCTTTGGATAAATACTCAGCAGTGGAATAGCTGGATCGTACAGTAGTTCTATTCTTAATTTTCTGAGGAATCTCCATACTGTTTTCCATAGTGGCTGCACCAGTTTTCACCCTCTCCAACAGTGTATGAGAGTTCCCTTTTCTCTACATCATCTCCAACACTTATTATTCCCTGTATTGTCAATTATAGCCATTCTGATGGGTGTGAGGTGATCATTGTAGTTTTGATTTGCATTTCCCTGGTAATTAGTGATGTTGAACATCTTTTCATGTGCCTGTTTGCTGAGGAGGCTGAGTCTTTTTTTTTTTTTTTATAATTTTATTTATTTATTTTTATTCCCCCAAAGCCCCAGTAGATAGTTGTATGTCATAGCTGCACATCCTCCTAGTTGCTGTATGTGGGACGCGGCCTCAGCATTGCAGGAGAAGCGGTGTGTTGGTGCGCACCCGGGATCCGAACCCGGGCCGCCAGCAGCGGAGCGCGCGCACTCAACCGCTAAGCCACGGGGCCAGCCCAGGAGGCTGAGTCTTAAAAGGAGAGTGAACCTATATTTTGAGTATATTCTGATAATGGCAAACTTCCCCAATTAAAAAAAATACACACCAGGTGTAGCAAAGTATCTTATTTTTCTGGGTTGTGAAATTATTTATAAGTATAGACAACAGGAGTAGGTATTTGAAACTGGAACCATCACAGAAAACCTGGAATATATTGTGGCCTATATTTTTATGCAGAAGAATTCTGTTGGCCTCTCTACTAAGAACATTTTATATTTTATTGATCCTCTTACTATAATACAGTCCATCTTTAGAGAGTCAAACAATTCTTTAAACTGGAAAATACTTAAATGATTTATATCTTAAGGTTTGGAAACCAGTGTCAGTGAGTAAATAAGAAGACTGTGTGATGGCATTATGTCCCAGTGATCTTCAGCTCTTGGGCGCAGATTAATTTATGATCAGAAAGATACCTCTTAAGACAATGAAGGGCTTCAAGCCAGCCCTTCATAGAAAGTTATTTTTATCGCTCTTTTCTGTATTCTAAGAGCCAAAAATATGGTTGAGAAGACAGAAAACTTCTGCCCACTGCAGAAAAGGTCTAGATAGTTTATGGATTTTTCTGAAAAAAAGTTTATTGGCAACTATAGCATCCATGAAAGCAAAAAGGATTGTATCCTCCCTTTTGAAATAACTCTGAAATGAAGTATTCTGGAATTCTATGCTTCCTTCTCTGGAACTACCCTAGTAGTTTAGTCGGGGAATGTGATAATACGAAATAACCGGTGTCAGCAAAACTTAGGATTAAGAGAAACAGATATTTCATTATTTAATTTAAAACTAAAATTTACCAAAATAAACTTCGAGAAAAAAAGTTCAATAATAAGAAACAAAAGGATATAGCTAGAGGAAAAGAAATCAGAGAGATATTCATATTTTTGAAAATTCAACATTCCTACTGTTTTGCTCTACGGTTGGGTGAGATAAGGTAAACATTTTCAGAAGGAAAAAACACGCACAGTCTGGCTTTCTTTAACTTAAGTAGAGCTCTTTAAGGAACCATTTCAACATTCATTCCTAACCAATCCAGTCCTTCTAAAAGAGGTTACCAGTCAAAACATTTCATCTGCAGCTGATCAAGACAGCTAATGGTGTATGTATGTACATACTTCACAACTTGCATTAACTTAAATTAATCTGCTATGACTGGCAGCTGTCAACTCTCACCTACCTTGTGGGTAAAGAACAAAAATAAAAACTAAAGGTTAAGTTCTCTAGCTCCCTATATACCAGTTTGTTTTCTAGGGTATTTTAAAAACTGGCTTTTCAAGAAATTGGAAGGGAATATCCATTTATACAATTTTTCGTTTCTACATTTTCAGCAATTTTAATGAATTATTTCTGTACAGTTAATTAATTCTAATGGACAGTGATCTGAATATATATTTGAAATGGACACAAAAGTTGACACACATTTATTAGAGACAAGGTGAAGTTTGAAAAACATTATTACTAAAGAAACCATTGGGTAAAGTTAGATGACAATGATCATTTCCTGAAGGACACATCCAGGGTAGGAATTTACAAGGTCTGGGTTGAGCTCCTTGCTCAGTCTCTGAGGACAGCCAACTTAGTTAAGCCCTTTAAACTGTTTTCTTATTCAATTTAGTTCAATTTAATAAAAATATGTGAAGTCCAGCAATCTTTATAATGTATGAGTTGGACTAAATAAGTTTTAAGGTCCATTCAAGCTTGATGATTCTTCAACCAGCTATTAAGTAAATCCCATTAAATCTATGCAACTGGTTTACCTTTAAAGAAATATACATCCTTTACCCAACATTCAGAACCCAATTTACATTTGTCAGATACACTTCCTGTCTGAGCCAGGTAATCCAATATACATGGGTATTGTTCTGGTTTTCCATTGGGAAGATGCCAGGATATGTTTAGCCTAACATCAAAACTTAGCTCTAAAACAAAGCTTTTCACATAGAATACTACATGCAGTAATATATGCTGTTGGATTAATGAATAAGAATAGGAAAAAAATGTATGCAGTAACAATTCATTGAGTCTTTAAAGTGATTAATTTAATTCTCCAACACTTATTATTGATTATTTAAGGTATTCCTAAACCATAGTAAGTGTTAGTTAGCAAGACCAGAACCCTTGTTTAAAGTTTTTAAATCTAATTTGAAAATGTCTTTATTCATGTGAATGAGGAGAAGGACACTTTTTACTCCCTATAATTCCTCCCAAAAAAGCACTGGGCCAAAAGACTGAAGTGTCCATCTATTCAAATATTGTCATAGTTTAAAAACTTCACCTCAGGCTTATTGTAATTTTTAAGATGTCGGTTTTTAACAGGCATGATGAAAATACATTAGGTTAATAAACCTGACAATCTTTTTATTATTCATAGAAGTAGGAAAAGACAATGTTATTTTACTTACGTAATCTCAATTACTTTTCTTCTTTACACTTCTATGCCCCAATAGTGTATAGTAACTATTATGTTGAACTGTCATAATAGTTGAAGCATAATCTTAAAGCTATTTTGTTTTTGTTTCTTACCATCCTTTTAATTTTATTCAAAAGCCTAGTTCTTCCCTTGTCCCTATATGAAAACTTGCAGAAGTTCTAGAACCTTACTGTTGCTTTCAGTCACAAAATAAAACTTCACTTCAGGAATAAAATATCCCACCCATCATAAGCCGCAAAGCTGCAAACTTGATTTGGTGTGAAGATGTATTCCTTGTCCCCAGCTCAGGCCTCCACAGAGGGGAAAGATGGCCAAGAGGGAAAGAACTGGTGGGCATCTTTCTTCTTTCCACTACCCCCAGAACTTCTCCTCCTCCAGCTGGTTTCTGCTGTGTCTAAACCTGTAGGGTTAGGACACAGGGAAAGCTGAGAGGAAAAGATGGCAAGAAAGTCCTTAAATTATCAAAAACTCTCCTGAGCTAGTGTCAATGCTCTAGGGGCTTGGCATGTGTTTAAAACTTATTTTGTCCTGAGATTTGTGAATTCGAGGAGTGATATCAGCATCATGGTGGAGCGAGTTGTTCCTTCTGTCTCTCCCCTCTAAGTTACAACCAGTGGGACATCCGTTGACCAACAAGGGACTCCCTGCACACCACAACAGGATGCTTAAGAGATCCATGCATCTATACATCTGAAGGGGCAGAGTGCCCTGACTTGAGGTTTCAAAAAGCACAATGGCATGTGCTAGTGACCAGAAGCTACAGGACCAGCAACCACACTCATTGCTTAGCCCCTGCCCTTTCCCCAACAGTGGCAGGAGGCACCTGTGACCTGAGACTTCAGGAACCATAGCAGAACCCATGACCCAGCCCCAGTGGTGGTACCCCCAACACTAGCTCTACCAGCAGCAGGGGCGGCATACAAGACCCCAGGCCCCCAGCAGTGACAGCAACACCCATGAACCCAGCACCCCTGGGAGCAGTGCTGCCACCCCCCAGATAACCTGGGAGCAACAGTGCAGGTGGTGCAGGGGCAGCAGCCTCCGAGCCCGTGGAGAAGCTGCAGAGAGCCAGCGGGGGAACCCTGTGATTTGCGAATTCTCACCTCTGTGTGTCCACTCCCCATCCCATTTCCAGCCATTCTAATGAACTTTCAAATCTAGCTTCCTTGCATATAGTAAATGTCCTAGAAATCCAATGACACTTCCAGTATCCCTCTGCCAGGTGGCACTTTTGGACTCAGGGGTTTATCCAGGAGAAACATTTATATATCCTTTACTTTAGCAGTCTCTGGGGGTGCAGTTACTTCACAAACCTCTGCCCTCTCTCGGCCAACCCTCTATATATTTCTGGGATGACTCAGTTACCAGTCCTCTGTAAATTCTTTTGGGGAAGGGAGGTGCTGCAGGAGATACAGGGGCCATTTTGGTGATTTCTTTAAAGCCCCATTCTTCTAAGCAAGAGATAGGAGCAGATAGTTTCATTTCTCCACTTTGGGTTGGGAGAGAAGCACCATTATCTCCTAAGAAAATGCCTTCAAAAATACTCTCAATTCCTTGGCTCCAAACTTTTTTATTATTTGCTGAGGAAGATTCACCCTGGACTAACATCAGTGCCAGTCTTCTGCTATTTTGTATGTGGGTCACTGCCACAGCATGGCCACTGACAAGTGGTGTAGGTCCACGGCTGAGAACTGAACCTGGGCTGCTGAAACAGAGCGCACTGAACGTAGCCACTAGGCCATGAGGCCAGCCCTGCTCCAAACTTTTTTTATATCCTCCATGTGCAAGAGATGTTTCAGAATTGTTCAAGGTATTCTTACCACTATTCAAAAACATTGTTTCCAATCTTCAGCCAGCACCACCTTTAAAATGTGCTTCATCTGAGACTTTCAATTAAGCATCCTCTGACATAAATAACACCAGGAAATTTTACTCTCTACCTACACTTGTTTACATAGAGATACATGTTTTTGTTGACTAGTTTCTGAGAATTTTTAAAAATAACTCTTTGAAACATTATTATATCTGCAAATATCTTATTATAACATTGTGCATGGTTTATAATTATGTAAAACTAAAATGATTGGAATATAAAATGATATATCTACAGATGGCCTTTGGAACTTCAGCTCAAAATGCCCTAAATTGGATTTTTCATGTATCATTATCAAAAACTACTAAACATATGTATCATCCCAGTTTGAGGAGAGATACTTGTTATTATTTTTGCATTTAACAGAATAAAAGATCAGAATGTTGTTTGTTATTTAAACATACATTAAGGAATTCAGGACTAGGAAGTACATTCTAGGGAATTCTGAAGCTGCATTATCCAGTATGGTAGTCACTAGCCGCATGTAGCTGTATACATTTACATTTAAATTAATTAGCTTATATAAAATTACAGGTTCTAGTTCTTAGGTGCACTAGCTGCATTTCAAGGGCCCAAGAGTCACAACTGGCTGGAGAGTACCATATTTGACAATGCAAATATAAAAAACTTGCATCATCGTAGACATTTCAATTAGATAGGACTGCTCTACAGAAAGATGCCACAATTAAACCCATACGCATGGAATCAGATACTCTTCCTGTCAGAGGCAGAGGAATGTTTAAGGGTTGCTAAGGATGAACCCTCTAAGGTAGGATTGAGGGTTTGCCCCATCCAAATGATTAGATGTCTTTTCTGGGACAGCTCAGCTTGTTTTGGTGATATGACTTAGGAAGGTTTCAATTTGGGCAGTGTATTACAGAACTGGTTCTGCTGAATTACAAGGTTATAGCTGCTGGGAAATTATCTTGATATAACTAGATCTAGACCTCACTGCCTCAGAAAAGCTGAAAGAGAATCTTAAAAGGGGCAAAGTGAGGACTTGACATGGTGCAAATTGAACTCACCGCTGAATGTTAACATTTATTTTTGAAAGAAACCCACTCGATTTTCAAGTGCGAGATATTTCCATGTTCTTTTCCTATGTCTTTAAAATAGTTATGATTTAGATTCACAGTCATTTATTGAGATAATGAGATCTGCAGTCACGGTGTGTAAGATGTGACTGGAACTTTACCAGGGAAAACTGTAATGCATTTTCTCTTTTTCAAATTTATTTATTCTTCTTTGCTTTTTAAAATTGACTTCTTTTGTTTCAAAAGAGCAGGAAAGGATGAGATAAAACTTGGAGATGATGAAAAAATATATCCTGTTTGTCTGTTTTCTGTACAAAACAAAAGGTTAGGGCTATTATTTTTTCTTCAAAATAAAGCAAATAACTCTGATCATCTATAATAGGGCAGAGCTATTTTGAACAGTTTGATGTCATTTCTACATCCCTCAAGGAAACAAAGGGGAAAGTCAGAGAAGAGGAAAAAGGCAGCTTTCATAAGTTATGCCAGCCACTGGGCCCCGAGAGTGACATCCTGTTTTTATCATGTGGCCGAAACAGAGTGGAAAAAAATTACTGTGATCAATGGTATCCATTCTTTTGTCATTTCACAGTTACCTGCCATAATTCCCTAAATAATCAAACTAAATGAAGACCTTTTTAGTGACAACTGTGAAACAATGGGTCAGTCTGGGTAAAGATCACTGGAAAATTACAGTTTGAGGTAGAGAAAGAATGGTGACAAGCCAGAGAAAGCTCACGCATGAACAACATTCAGAGTCTTGAATGTCTGTCACCAGTAGATTTTATGACAGTCCTATCAATGTCATCAATTAATACTTCCAATTATTGTAAAAGTCAGTGGGCTATTCTACACATATAAAGTAACAGAAAATTTAATGCTCATAAAAATGAAGAATTCTTTCTAAACAAAAATGGCTTTTAAATGGAGTTTTTGTGGTTCCTAGGGTTGCCGTGTCCATTAATCATTCAATCATTTAAAAGGACTTCTAGCTAAATGACCTCAGAGATTGCTACCATTTGGAATTCATTTCCATTCAGTCGTGTTATCTCTGGGTGTCCAGGTGCATTCCTATAGCATTTATCACTGTAGCCTCTGTAGGATGCCACTTCAGCACAAGTACATGTGCGGCGATTATAGAAGAAACATCTCTTCACTGGTCTGTGTATCAGACTGGCTTTCTAGTACATCCTCCATGCTGGGACAGAGAAAGGAGAGCAGCATCTCTGTCTTTTAGTATATTTAGGAATAATATTTGAGGCAAAGTTCTAAGTTATTTTTCTTCATGAATATGGTTCTTTCATATGAGATTATTAAACATGAAACTATCTAGTAACTAACTTGCATTCTTAATGTCTGTCATGGGAAGAAATATTTAAAAATCCAGTCAGTCACCTGAATGATTATTTACTTGCTGCCAACCACCTAGATATTTAAATATACAAAGGTAAAGTAATATTTTTCAAAGCTTTTATATGAGTTGTGTAGACACAGCCCTAGATTGCAGACACGACCAACTGAAACCATTCCAAAGAGCTATGTATACAATTAAGCCTTCAGCAAGAGGGAATGTGATGTAAACACCTCTGTCATTTAGAACATCATTATGATTTGTACGGAATTGGCTTACTATTTTGGAATTTCTATGTATTCTTTTCCCCCATTATAGCTTCAAGCCTCCCAATAAACTGAAAATTTTCAAGTATTTAGAATCCCAATGGATTACCACTGGGAACGAACAGAAGGCCTCTCTCCCTCCCCCTCCTTTTCCTGTTTTCAAGTTACAGGGCCAGATATATGGCTGTGAGACAACACAGAAGCAGTGTCAAGAAAACCATTTTGCTCAAGGGACCTGGCAGCTGAACTCTCCCCAAACGCTTTTAAAAAGAAAAAAATATATATATTAAATGCCAATTTTAAACAAATCCAAAGATTTGTGGAGCCCTTGTTCACCTCATGATGTTGCTGTAGATATGAATGTACACCAAATGAGGTAACAGATTATGAAAAGTCAATGCTTAAAGTCTCTTGAGTTTTCTAACAAGAGATCTGGGAAGTTTAAAAGCATATCAGGTTTCTCAGAGATTATTAACTCTGGACTGCATTTCAAAGTATATCAAGTGCTGTCTGCTTTATACCAAACAGAAGGGAATGTACTACCAGACTAAGCAGACAGAACTAATAAGAGCTGTAATAAATCAAATTAAGAAATATTTATTGAATATCTCTGCATATCCAGCCTGGAGCTGTTAGGTGTGTGATGTATATAAAATATAAATGAAAAGATCTGTGGTCTCAAAAAGCTTAAATGAATTTGTAGAGATGAGATAATTGCACAGAAAATAAATAATGGAAAATTTGAACAGCAATTCAAAAAGACTGTCTCAAAAAATATCATTAATGATAAAAATGAACAAAACCAGGAACATAAAAAATGATATTTAAATTTTTAGGCTAAAAAGGCAACTTCATGAATATTTTGCTGTGGAGAATAATGTTGGGCTTCAAGATGTATATGTTTATATTTCAGAGTCACCATGCTTTGGTTCAATCCTGTGCCTCTTCCCACTTCGATGCCGTGTTTGTAATGGGGGCAGAGAGCCAAAATGGCTATGGCCAATGGTGCTCATGGAATGAAGTTGAAAAGTAAATTATAAAATAAAAATATAAAATAGTCAAGTCACTAAATTTCAGTGTAGGCAGAAATGGACCCTTGCTCTTGAAAACATAGTATGACACAATAACTAAAGTTTCTATTTAAATTGCTAGGCTTACCTGAATTATCTACCATACTTGCCTATCCTCAACAGCCTCTGAAGGGCCAAGCTTTATAGCAGTTTCCTCTTATTTCCTCTTTCTTACTTTGCTAACTATGCTTATTAAGAAAATCAAAAATTATTTTAACTGAAGTATGTCTCCATTCTCTTTGACCTAAAGGCACCTAAACAACCCCTGATGTAAATGACCTAGTTCTTCTTGAAATTCAGTTGTTGTTATTACATCATTATGAGGTGCAACAAAGAGTTTAAAGAAAAAATAATAAATAGCCATGAAACCTAGTATAAAATAAATAAACAAATGAAATATTTTTAAACAAAGAAAGACTGTGCAAACCAGAGTAAATTAACCAAAACAGAAAAAGAGAGAGAGGTGGGAAAAGGGCCAAATCCCTTACCTTAAAGAAAGAGGAATCAAAATTATTTTGTTACAGAGTTTGGTAGTTTAACATAGTTCTAAGAATGCAATAAGACATTAAGCTAATCTCAAGTAGAACTAAAAATAGAATGTTCACCTTGAAAGTCCCTGCTGGAAACAAAACTGAAAGAGATCCTATGCAAAAAGAAGAAATGAAAAAGCTGAGCAACCAAAATTAAAGCACTTAAGATGAAAACAGTTTCAACCAAACACAGTATATCAATAAGGGATTGGCAGGAGACAGGCAAACGTGAGTAATTTCATAAAAGTGCTGTTCAAAATGTATGGGCAGCTTTAGAGACATCACCAAGGTAAATTCAGCATCCCGGAACTAGCAACATCAGGGACCTTTATCATCCATAAGCCTGAAGGGCAATGGGAGGAAACAGTTACCAGAACCCTGAAAATGGGTCTAGAAAGAGAGCCTTTGGCAGGCTGTGGCATTTGGAGAGACAGAACAATCACTGAGGCCCAGCAGGAGTGAACTAAGGTAATAACTCCTTGACCTCAGTCTCTTCCTTTTCTGCCATCCCTCTTTGGAGCCTTCTATTGATGAACTCAACAGAAAGCCAGACCACAAGGAAGTCATTGATAGGGTCCATATAATTCTGCCTCCTGGAATACAGAGCAGTAGAAATGGTGGAGAGTTGATCTAGAGGAGCAAAAAAGAAGATATCCAATCCATACAACAATTACAGAAATAATCATAACTAAGCATAATGTTCTTTTGAAAAGAAATCGATCTACAATTGAGTTTTTTAAAAAATGTTTCATTGAGATATAATTCACATAGCATAAAATTCGCCCATTTAAAGTATACAATTTTGTGCGTTTTAGTACGTTCAGTGTTATACAACACCACTATATAATTTTTCAACATTTTCACAAAACCCGTGCCTATTACCAGTTACTCCCCCATATCCCCCTTCCCCAACCCCTAGTAAACACTAATCTACTTTCTTTATTTACAATAGCCAAGATATGGAAACAACCTAAGTGCCCATCGATGGAAATAGCCAAGATATGGAAACAACCTGAGTGCCCATCGATGGATGAATGGACAAAAGAAATGTGGTATATATATGTATATATACAATAGAATATTCCTCAGCCATAAAAAAGAATGAAATCTTGCTATTTGTGACAACACAGATGAAACTTTAGGGTATTGTGCTAAGTGAAATGTCAGAGAAAAATAAATACTGTATGATTTCATTTACATGTGAAATCTAAACCAAAGCAAAACAAAACAAAACAAAAACAGACAAAAAAGTCTCATAGATAATAGAGAACAGATTGCTGGTTGCCAAAGGTGCAGGGTGGGGGATGGGAGAAATGAGCGAAATAGGTCAAAAGGCACAAACTTTCAGTTATAAAATAAATAAGTCATGGCGAAGTAATGTATACCATGGTGACTATAGTTAATACTGGACTGCATATTTGAAAGTTGCTAAAAGATTAGATCTTAAAAGTTACCATCACCAAAAAAAACCCCACATTTTTTTGTAACTATGTAAGGCGATGGGTATCAACCAGACTTATTGTGGTGATCATTTCTCAATGTATACAAACATTGAATCATTATGTTACACACCCGAAGCTATTATAACATTATATGTCAATTCTACCTCAACAATTAAAAAAAAGAATAATGCCCCCTTTTCCCAATGATGTCCACATGCTAATCTCTGAAATCTGTGAGGATGTTATGTTACATGGCAAGGGAGAATTAAGTTTCCAGATGTAATTGAGGCTGATAATCTGATGATCTTGAGAAGGGGAGACATTCTGGACTATATGGGTGAGCTCAGTGTGATCACAAGGATCCTTAAATGTAGAAGATGAAGGCAGAAAATTCAGAGTCATAGACAGATTTGAAGATAACCACACTGCTAGTTTGAAGAAGAGGTCATGAGCCAAGGAATGCAGGCAGACACTAAAAGCTGGAAAGGGCAAAGAAACACGTTCACCCATTGAGGCTCCAGAAGGAATGCAGCACTGTTGACACCTTGACTTTTGCCCAATGAGACCCATTTTGGACTTCTGATCTCCAGAAATGTAAGATAATAAATTTGTGATGTTTTAAGCCACTAAGATTATGTTAATTTGTTACAGTAGCAGTAGGAAACTAATACAGCTATATTCCACAAGTTTTGGTATGTCATATTTCCATTTTAATTCATTTCAAATATTTTATAATCTCCTTTGTGATTTTTTCTTGGTTCCATCTGTCATTTAGGGGTGTGTTTTTTAATTTCAACATATATGTGATATTTTCAAATTTCCTTCTGTTATTCATTTCTAATTTCATTCCATTGTGGCCAGAGAACATACTTCATATAATTACAATCCTTTTAAATTTATTGAGCTTTGTTTTATTGCCTAACATGTGGTGTATCTTAGAGAATGTTCCATGTGCCCTTGAGAAGAATGTGTATTGTGGTGTTGTTGAGTGGAGGGTTCTACAGACGCCTACCAGGTATGATTGGTTTTGTTTCAGTATTTTATTTCTTTGTTCATCTGCCTAAATGTTCTATCCATTATTGAATGTGGGGTATTGTAGTTTCTAAGTATTACAACTATTGTCGTTTAATTGTGTTTCTCACTTCAATTCTTCAATTTTTGCTTCATGTACTTTGGGGCTCTGTTGTTAGATGTATCTATGTGTATAATTATTATATCTTCCTGATAGATTCACCATTTTATCATTTGAAAATCTTTATCTATCTTGAGTAACAATTTTTCTCTTAAGGTCTGTCTTTTCTGATATTAGTATAATCACTTCAACTCTCTTTTGAGTACTTTTGCATGGCATATCTTATTCATCCTTTTACTTTCAATCAACCTAATTGTGTGTTTGAATCTAAAGTGCGTCTCATAGATAACATGTTTTTTTTTAAACAATCTATGTCTTTTGATTTTAGTTTTGATCTATCTACATTTAATGTAATTACCAATAAGGTAGGATTTATAGCTGTCATTTTAAATTCTATGTATCTATGTCTTTTGTCCCTCTATTCCTCCATTACTGCCTTCCTTTGTGTTAAATAGATATATTCTAGTTTACCATTTTAATTCTTACTATTTATTTTCTTATATTTTAAAGCTATTTTCTAGTGATTGCCCTAGGGATTACAATTAACATCTTAATCATAAACAATGTAGTTCAGATTAATACTAACTTAATTTCAATAGTATATAAAAATTTTGCAACAATATAACACCATTCCTTTCCCACTCCTTCATGGTGTTATTATCATACAAATTATATCTTTATACATTAAAAGCCCATCAACACAGTTTTATAATCATTACTTTATGCAATTGTGTTTTAAATCAAAAAGGGGAATAAAAGTTACAAATAAAAATACATTTATATTGTCTTTTATATTTACCTATGCAGCTACCTTTACCAATGCTCTTTATTTCTTTGTGTGGATTCAAATTACTCTGAAGTGTCCTTCATTTGAGCCTGATTCACTCCCTTCAGTATTTCTTATGGGATAGTCTGATAGTGACAAATTCTCTCAATTTTTGTTTACCTGAGAATGTCTTAATTCCTCCTTCATTTCTGAAGGATGTTTTTGCTGGATATAGAATTTTTACAGAGCTTTCTTTCAGCACTTTGAATATGTCTCCATTGCCTTCTGGCCTCTATGGTTCCTGATGAGAGGTTACCTCTTAATCTTATTAAAGATCCTTTGTATATGATGAGTCATTTTTTTCTTTCTCTTTCCAAGATTTGTCTTTTGATGAGTCTAGGTATGGATCTCTTTGAGTTTATCCTGCGTGGAGTTCACTGAACTTCTTAAGTGTTCTGACTAATGCTTTTCATCATTTTGGGACTTTTGGTCTTTATTTCATCAAACATTCTTCTGCCTCTTTCTCTCCCTTTTTTCCTGAGAATTTCATTATGCATATGTTGGTATGGTTGATGGTGTCCCACAGGTCTCTCAAATTCTATTTATTTTTCTTCTATTATTTTTTCTTTCTGTTTTTCAGAGTGCATAATCTCGGTTAACCTATCTCTAATTTTGTTGATTATTTCCTCTGCCAGTTCACTTCTGCTGTTGAGCCCCTGTGGTAAATTTTCGATTTCAGAATTTCTGTTTGGTTCTTTTTTATAATTTATTTTTCTTAAGTGGTATTCTTTATTTGGTGAGACATTGTTCTCATACTTTCCTTTAAATCTTTAGAAATTTTTTCTTAAGTTCTTTGAACTTATAATAGCTGATTTAAAATCTTAGTCTAGTGTGTCTGGGCTTCTTTAGAACAGTTGTTATTGACTGCTTCTTTTTCTAGGTGGGATCCATACTTTCCTTTTTCTTTGCATGTCTTGTAATTTTTTAATCAAATTTGGACATTTTAATTAAAATATAATATGGTAACTGTGGAAATCATACCCCCTCCCCAGTTAAGTTTTAAAACAATCAATTCAAACAACAAAATAGAATAAAAATAAAATATGAGCAAAGAACTATCAGTCATAACCATCCTCTAAAGAAAGCAGAAGTGACAACATTACTGTTTGACACAGAAGAAATTAGTGTGATTCAAGAAAAAATTAATAGGACAAAGTGTTAATTTCATATTTGTGAAGTATACTCTATCCTTAGTATACTCATAAAATTAACCATCAAGTTCCTCTTGAAAAGCTCAACACTACTGGGTGACAACAATAGTAATGTAGAGAGAAAGGGATGTTGAAAATATAATTTAAATTGTTGAGTGATTACAAACATTTTAAGATTTATAACTTAAAAATAGATTATATATCTCCTTTTCAAGTAACCATCAAACATTTAAAACATTGATTAAATGCTGCTACAACTTCAATAATTTTTCACAGCAGGTGTTTTATAGGTATGATCTCTGACCACAATACAAAACATTTAGAAATTAAAACAGAATGGTTGCTTTTAAAACTGTAATTACTTGTAAGTTAAAAGTACCATTACTATTATATGATTATCATGGGAAATAAGAAATAAACATACTTTTTAATCATTTAGGGAAAACCAAAATAGACATAACTACATATCATTACTTAAGGAGTAACTGTCTTAATAAGTAATAAAAGTTAATGCACTGAATTGTTACAATATGCCTCATTTGGTGCAAAACTCTTGACATAGATTGATTTTTTTCTCCATTTTTCAAGTGTGGGCTCTGAGGATCAGAAAAGTGAATATTTCTGGGGAGTCAATCATGTATGGAAAAGTAAATCCATTACCTTAAATCCTTTCATTATTTAAGAAGAAATTATGAAACTAAATGAACTAAACCACATAAAAATGATATGTGCCTAATTCAAAGGTTTGTAAAAACAGAAAGCAAATTCAAGACAAGCAGGGGGAGAAAAATCATCAAGATTTTAAAAGTATATTTTTGGTCAAAATAGCATTTTAAGTTTACACTTGGAAGTCCCTCTACAAGAAATAAAAAAATAACAAGAAAACCCAAAAAAACAAAAATAACACACAAAAATAAAACTCTCTTCCCCCAGAAAAACCAAAGTAGTAAGTAAACAGTTGAAAACAAAAAAAAACCCCAAACATTTGAAAGACATAACTGAATGCCAAAAGAAGTTTAAAAAATTCCTTCTCCAGGGCCGGCCCAGTGGCGCAAGCGGTTATGTGCATGTGCTCCATTGTGGCGGCCAGGGGTTCCCTAGTTCGGATCCTGGGTGCGCAACCATGCACTGCTTGGCAAGCCATGCTGTGGCGGCGTCCCATCTAAAGTAGAGAAAGATGGGCACAGATGTTAGCCTAGGGCCAGTCTTCCTCAGCAAAAAAAGAGGAAGATTGGCAGATGTTAGCACAGGGCTGATCTCCTCACACACAAAAAAATCCTTTTCCTTTATAATCTTAAAGTCTATCATTTTCTTGTTATAGTGCATTGACCAGTACTTCCAAAGCAATATTCAATAGTAGAGGACACAGTAGAGTCTGCATTATGGTCTTGATCCTGACTTTAAAGCAAAGACAAATGTTTCTAATATTTCACCATTAAGTGTATTGTTTGCAATACGTGTGTATACATACGGCTCCTGCTGCTCTGTTTTCTTCATTCTTTTAATGCACCAAACTCTGTCCATTTCTGGGCTTCCATATGCACTATTCCTCCTTTCTACACTGCTTTTGCCCTCACTTTGAACAGGCTAGTTCCTCAGGATCGCCTCTCCTGACTTGATTAGGTTCCCACATGATACGTTCCCGTGGTACTCTCGTGTTTTCCTTCAAGCACTCACCACCATTTTAATTATGGGAAACTGTTGCCTCTTTTACCCTGTAAGCTCCATGAAGGCAGGGCTATGTCTGATTGGTTTTAGTTCTATATCTCTAACCACCAGTTGTAACGTAATCCCTGACTCCAGGTCTTGCTTAGTATGTATGTGTTTGTTGAATCAATGAAAGGATATAGTAATTTACAATTGCGTTTTTGAAACCACAGTCCATTGTTTGTTTCTTCTGCCATACCATGACCTGTATAGTATTCCCAGATTCCTTCTAAGAACTCCAAATTTTTAAGTTTAGAGGACTTCTCTGACCAGTCTCTTTAAGATAGCACTTTCCCTAACTCCCTGCTTCTCATCACTGCCTTGCTTTATTTTTCTTCCTAAACACAAATTAATATACTATACATTTATTTTTATGCCTGTTGCCTCCAACTAGAATGTAAGCACCATAAGAGCAAGAACTTAATTGAATTTTCTTGTTCAATGCCTAGGACAACACTTAATGAGTCATGCAAACTCAAAATGGATTCCTGAGGTAGCAGATTCTGAAATTATTATTATGTAATAAAAGAAAAAATTGTTAATGTTTGACGATTCACAATATTTTCTCTTCCCTTGATTCTAGGAAGAGGGTCTCTTAGAGGTTATATCAGCCCCCAAATTCTCCTTATTTGTGTTATTCTGGTTAATGAGTTATACAGGCCTTGTTGATATACATTACAACAGGCTTAACAAGAACTGAAAGAAAGAGAAAGAATGATGGCACGTGCTGGTTGTAGGTGAGAATCTTGTACATTGGGATTTGATTCTGAGTGAGTTAGAATTTCAGAATTTTAGGTGAACACCTTTTGGGGAGACTGTGATGGAGGGAGATATTATTCTGTGCATTAGTATTGCACATACTTGTGCTGGGACTTCATTCATCCTTTAGTATTTTCTTGAGATTCAGTGTAAAAAATTGATGTATTTATTTTTAATTTTTGTTTGCCAGACTGTATTTCTTTGAAAGCAATCCCATTCAGTAACCAAGAGCCCTCAGTTATATTTGGGTAGATAATGAAGCCTAACCTCTGGGATAGTAAACTTAAAGTGAAGTTCTCAGTTTTACCTCCAATTCAAATTATTACACCAGACTTGAGCCAAGGGTTTATTTTTATCTGACTTTCAGATTTTTGGAAAAATACTGTAAGGAAAAAGGAGTGGGTGAGGTTGGCAAACTTCTTGAGCCATGGTAGACCTCAAAAAATAGAAACAAAAACAAAACACATACATGCACACACACACTCACACACGCACACAGAGGCTCCTTCCAACATATACATATTTCAAAAAAAACACACAAGAAGAAACAAAAAGATTTAATGGAGTTTACACTGAGATCAAAATTGCTGTACAAGGGAGAATGTGCTGTTTGGGACTCTGTGTTTCAGAGAGAGAGTAGATCCTATGAATCTGCATATGTGTTCACCACATAGAAGAAATCTTAAAAATCTCCTTGCATTTTCTGCCTGGGAGTGTTTAACCCAAACTCTAAGGAGCCCCTGTTTATTAAGGAGTTAGAGTCACTTCTGGAAGTGTGGAGAAGATTGATGGCAGCCAAGCGTGGATTAATTCAAAGTTTCTAGTTCCACGAGTGAAACTGGATCCCTGAGGACTTGGAAATTGCTGTGGGATTTTCAAATAAACAGGCTTTGGAACCACTGATACAAACTAATTGCTAACAGAAACTTGAGAAACTGGCAGAAAGAACCAGGCCAATGACTGGTGAAAAATATTTGGTTTGAGCAAGATTTTTAACGGCACTGAATAGAAAGTCTCAGAGGCTGGGATGTTCTGCTGACTAACTTATTTTGCAGAGTCTGGCCTGAGGCTTCATCAGTGGATTAAGCCATCCTGATGTCCAGTTCTGTGCTGGGCTCTCCTATGCTTTAGAAGAAGTATAAGAACTGATGACTTGTTGAATTTAAAATGATTCTTCAATAAAGAAGAAAAATATTATTCGTGTTTACTTTAGATGACAGGTTTGGCTGAAGTGATTTGTCATGGACCAGTGAAGTAAAGCTTGGAGATTCCTACAAAGTTGGACAAGATTCATGAAACAGTGATTTTTAAGTTATGTTTGCTAAACATTCTTGAATTTCATAACAAAACCCAAGGGATAATTTGAATATTCACTATTGGTTGAATTCATCAAGGCTTAGGAGGAAAAGGTTGTTACTCTAGCTGCCCTCTGGAAGTTGGATTGAGTAATGATATTTATATGTGAGATGCTGGGGCAGCCTTGAATGTCAGATGTAACTCAGGCATGCCTCTGACTCTTCAAGTTGGAACCTTCAATGAGTGGGGTGCTGGTGGATGGAGAGTAGATCAGTTTGTCAATATGTGTTAGCATATTCCTCGGAGCTAGCCAGGGACACAAAATGGGGACTGTGCCTCTTCATTTGAACGTAGTATGAAAGAGTGGATCATAGTTATTCTAGGCATAGATACTAACTATATTCGGAAGTTAAATGCAAACAAATTAGTGATGGGTTAGTTGTAGGCACTGAGAAAGACAGATGATACATTTTAAATATTGGTGGGGATAAACAGTAGGAAGATGTTCCAAAAGGGAGACAAAAAGATAAAGAAAAGTTTTGGCAAAGAAGGTTATCAGTACAATCTTAAATTGACTGGACTTTAGCAGTCACTTAAACCAACTTGTTCTCTTTATTGATTAAGAGATAACTGAAGCCTCCAAATCTCCAGTAATCCATAGAATTAGCAGAAGAGCCAATCTTAGAATACAGACTTACTAGAACTTGAGTCTCTAGGTAATACTTCTCAGAGATGAAATAACTAGGGTCTTCACTAGCTGACTCCAATGGTAAATTAAGATTTGCAGAATAACTGTAGGACTAAAGAGAACAGTGGAAGGCTGGAGATGTATTTGCCCAATTCTCAGTGAGTATAAGGGGCTAACCAAACACTGAACAGAAAGTGGAAAGAGGATGGAGATTAGATGGTGGTATATGTGGTTACATACTATGCCTCAAGTTAAATGGTTTTGTAATACGAAATAGGCTGGCTATAGAAATGGCAAGGGGTAGTACACAGAGCCATTCACATAGAACAGGTTTAGTCATCAATCCCTTACAGTCATTTTAATTTTCTTGTGCAGATACTATGAAGTCAAATAGGTAAAAGTAGCCATTGATACTAGCAATCAAAATTTGCCTATGATTGCTGGTATGCCCAGTGCTAATAGTTACTACTTTCAGCCCCTACAAAGAGAAGACATGGTGAATGGGAATATGAGCATAATGCAGGTAAAGAAAAGAATGAGGGCAAATAGTGAAACCAACATTGCAGTACTAATGGAATTTTCCAGCACTGCGTGGATAGATCTGGTTCTCTATCTGCATTTTTTAATTTCTCCCACATCTTCCCCATACTCGATCTCCTTATCGAAAAGAATTTCTTCACTTTGATTTAAAAAGCATTTGCTCAAGTCACTCCTGAAGACCCCTAAGCCAATAGAATATGGATTTGTTCTTTTTGCTCTTTTAATTATGTGCCATGTAACCAATATAAATGTAGTAAACAAACCACACAATATTCATGGATCTGATTAATTCTGGCAGCCAGAGGCTAAATCTTCATAATGTAATATATCTGTGGTTGTCAGTACACAGAGGTTATATTTACTCCAAGGAACGTAAGACAGAAAAGCAAAGCAACTCTTCTAAGATCAGGGTGCACAAAAGCAGAAATAGATATAAAACATTGGTTTCATGGTTTAATATTTTGGCACTATCTTTAACTTCTTTTATACATCTGTAGCATTTGGTATGATCTGGATTACTTGGAAAAGGCAAATCTGAAAGTGATTCTCTCCTTTTCAGGTCTGCTGAATATAGTCCTATGTGAATACTAGAAACTGTAAAATAAGACAAGGCATTCTCGTAAGGGAAAAAAACCACTATACATGCTATATATGGAGAGATTTAATAGAAATTAGTCCCAGCACTGAAAAATCAGTAGTGCACATAATGTCTTATGCTTTAATACTGTTATCTTGAACATTTTGATGTGATTTACAAAAAAACTGTTACTCTCAATAAAATGTAGAAAATAAAATGTGGATTTATGTAGTATGAAATAATATGTCAAAAATAAAACTGTCAATATACTTCCATCTGTCTTTATGGAATGGTGTAATCTAGTTCTTGCTCACATATGGAACTCGAAGCACTGTGGTTTTACAAATGGAGACTCAAAAGAGACTTTAATGATGATTAATGCTAATTCTAGAGATACATATTTTGATGATGCAAAATCTATTTAATAACATGATTTAAGATGTTCAAAAAGACTCTTGTGAAACTTAAAATGAGTTTTCTTTGAAAAATGGAACTTGTTTCTTTTTCAAAAATGACATCATCCAAGATGTGTGTTTTTAATCAATTATCATTGTAGATAACTCAGAGGGCAACATGTATGGAAAAACAATGGCGTGATTAACTAGGCGTTGACCTCGTGTCATGGCACTGGTCCAGGGAGAGCTTATTAGTTTGAGCTAGCAGTAAATATGAAAATGAGGGCACCATAAATCACAACAGTAGGATTAATCTGAATGTGCTTCAGATATATGGGTAAAACCGAGACATTCTCAGTCCAAAAACAGCTACATGAAGTCAGTGAAGAGAAAATAATAATTTTCATGCACAGGTCTATGCACAATCCTTTCCATTTTATCCAGAATTTTCAATTGAAGAAATGGTCCTTTTACTTAAATAAGAATTTTCCTTAATTAAATAAATCAGAAACATGGGCACTTAGGATCACTAGTGATGCTGATCAGGACAAAATCTTTGTGAGGGAAGGGTATGTATTTTCTTTTCTCAAAGTGTTTGTCTAGTCATCCCATTAGAGACTTGGAGAATCAGCATACCTTAAGGTCATAGTTTTATACCATAAACTCATTTTGTTTAGTTTGTCTGGCTCATCCCAGAAATTTTAGATTAATTGGCTGGACCATATTAGACAATGATAGAAAATCCTTTGGAAGAGTTTTGAGGTCTGTTTTGATTCATCCCTAATACACATACACATACTTAATCAGGATTTTAAAAAGATCCTTGGGCAATGACACTTTTAAATTTATTTTCCACATTAAGAAGGACTATTCTAAAAGTTCACTGGATTTGGGGTTGTCAGGTAGATGCGTTTCTCATCTGTCACGGATATGTTGATTTTAGTTTGCAATATTAGATAATTGGTCAGAATCAACATATCTGAGTTTTCATTACCTTGTTATTTCTGGATATAAGTCTATGGGAATAT
Source organism: Diceros bicornis minor (assembly GCF_020826845.1). NCBI lineage: Eukaryota > Metazoa > Chordata > Mammalia > Perissodactyla > Rhinocerotidae > Diceros > Diceros bicornis. The sequence goes on along the minus strand of NC_080753.1, from coordinate 45,169,315 downwards.
GACCATAAGAAGGAAATGAAAAGAGGGGAAATGCCAGCAAGGTAATTATTTGGTATTATACCAATACCAAATTTTATTATTTGGTATTGGTATTATACCACTACCAACAATAAAATTGTTTCAGTAAATACATTTTTTTTTTTTTTTTACTTTAAGAGAAAATTCAATAAACCTGACTGGGTATGGAAACACAGCCAAATCAGTATACTAAATTAGTAGTGTTAGCTAATCAGAAACAAACATATGCTTCATACTCCTTTGGGGTTTCTATATGGGTATTCTTCCATTTATACATATTTATTTTCCATGTAGACGTACTATGTGTAAAAAATATATTTCCCTACTGTCATCTGCTTATAAGCCAGCTGCTGTTGTTGCTTTGATATTTTCCATTAAGACCAACTTATTCTTTCCCAGAGGCACTGATAATATTCACTGTAGTGTGAGTCATACTGATGGCTCCTTTCTGTCAGAAGGATGAATCAATGTGAGATGCCTAATTCCAGAAGATTCTAGGGGAGCAGAATAGATAGTCTGTATCTATCTTCTTTTAGTTCAGTCCATTCCAGAAATGTATATAGAAAAAATAATCAGTATTTGCAATCTACACCACAGGCCTCCTTAAGGGCTTTAATTGTGTTGGAGATTCACAGTAGAAGCCAAGTGTGAATAGAGTGGTGACGTAAAATTATATTGCACATGTGATTACTACCCTGGGATGATGATACACACTTTTTTCAACCTGTGTCAGAGAAAGATAAATTAACTTATTAAATGAAAAGATTATATCAAAGGAAGTTAAAAGAGAAGAAAAAAATCTATTTTTATGATTGGAGAAAATCTGAAATTATATAGGGTAGGTGAAATTTTTATGTCATTCAATTTTGTTAGAATATAGCAAGCCAATTAGTTAAAATTAAATTTCAAGCCTGATTGATTTTTTAAATATTCATTTTAAGCGCTGCATTTGGTGTTTATTATCTTATACAGGAAATATCAAAGAACGTCTGCTGCATCTAGGAATTAAATGAAACCTATACTGTCAATAGCCTAGCTGAGGCTTTTGATGAAGTATCATGGCATTTCTATATTATGCAGCACCATAAAATGCTAAACACACACAGAACACAGGACTATAAGTTTCAAAAAGCACATACTGGAAACTAGAGTGTTTTGGCATTTATAGCCGGCTAGCACGGGAAGATAATGAGGAGTTTGATACCTTGGAAATCATAACTATGAAATATATAACAATAGTTTCCCATCAAGATGGATCATATATCATGCAATATTGGAGGATAATTCAAGTCTGCAATGCAATCTGCTTTTCATTTCAAGTGGAGGGTGATGTAAGCCATAATTTACCCAGGTAGCACTCACGTGGGAAATAATGACAAATTTAGAGCAACTCTTGATATAAAAATCCACACGGGAAAGATTTGATGTCCTCTCGGCTCTCATTTTTTTTTCTCCTCCTATTCTTACCCTTCTCTTTAAGTGGAAAATCTTTTGAGTTAATATGGATTCATGATGAAATATAAGTATTTCTTAAAAAAATATAAAAGGACATATACAATGATCAGGTGTATTTCTCAAATTGTTGATGGAGATAAAGTGGGCTAAATTATTTACATGCTAGTTTATTGTGAGTATCTCAGGAAAATCTGAATTTAAATAGTTGTCTACTAAAGTCACTTCCCATGTTAAGATGTGCAATGACTCTTGTCTCATACACCTGTTACTTCTTTATCAAAAAAACTCTTTTACATCATGTAGAAATGGAGTTAGGGTAGTCTAGGACCAGCACTTGTGGATTTTGGAAAGAGCTAAATGACTGATTTCCTGCTTTAACTTGTCATCTCAATATTTGATGAACTATTGAGACATAGAAGGAAGATAGAAGGAATTGTCAGTGAAAAATAGAATAGTCCTTTGTGATCTGACCAAACAGTGTGACCTCTAGGGCCTCTGGCATTTCCCATCATCTACAGTGTAGGCTTTGGCCACTTGCCACTTGGGATCTGTCACGTGCCACTGGATGAAAATATATCTATCTAGTTATAAAGAGGTTTAGAGGGAGTTCGGCAATATGGACCTGAGCTTTAGCTCCATCTCTGCCCGTTTTTACTTTTTGGATAATATGAAGCTATCTCTCCACTCTAAAATCTAAGAACACGGTATAAACAATAGAGCAAACAGAAAAACATGAGCTTTATGTTTAATCGTTCCAATTTTTCTTCTTTTTCTGTTTAGGCTAAAGCTTACTTCTCAGTCTTTGTCTTCCTGAAAACCAAACAAAAATCAGTTACAACCAGTAGTCAAGAGACAGGCCTATCTTTTCATATCTGATGACAAGTGGAATTGTCACGGACTAGGTTCCTCGAGAAACTCAAAGGTGGGTTTGGAAGTAATTAACTGTTTTTCCACGTTGTTTCTTTTCCTTTCCTGTGTTAAGGAGTTGTAACCACCAGCTATCCTGAAACTGATCAAGCCTCACCACAAGAGCTATGCTCATGACTTTTGCCTTATCTTTAATGCAAAGATCTCTCCAGGAGGAGCTTAGGCCTCATTATGTGGAACCATGTTCTCCAACTGAGCCTGTGCAAGTGAATACCTGCCTCTCCCTTTTGAATATTCATTCCCCAACCAAATAAAATTTCCTGCTTTCCTTTGTTCAGGGACGCCATGACTTTGGAAATGATTCCTCATGGCCTCCTATTTGCTGCAAATACACTTTACTTTGTGATACAACGTCCACTGGTGTAGAGTCTTATTTAACTCACCAGGAGGCGAGCCCACTTGGTTTGGTATCAGAATCACTTCAACACTTTAACTTTCTTGTGCTTCAGTTTTATGCTTCCTTTTCGCTTATAAATGTGGTGATGGCACTAACAAAACATACTATTGCTTTCGATTATAAAAGCTAACATGAGAAAAAATAAAAATGAAATTGATATAAGTTATCAATCATTTTACTTTCGGTTAAAAATGTTTACATTTTCAAATTTGTATTTTTTTTTAATTATGAGGGAAGAGCATTATTTCAATTGATTGGGATTCTTTAACTACTCTCAGAGAGATAACAAAGAAGGTAATGGGTAAATTCCAGCACAAAGTCCTCAAGTGAAAGATTATTTAAGCATATAGCACCATCTTCCCAATGTTCATTTCAGATTTTTAAAGTTAATTCCTCTCATTTTTAGTTAGGCATTGTTTTCTAAAGAGATAGAAAACATTTGTCAAGATGGGTGAAATCTTAAATATTATTATTTAATTTCATTATAATCATTTTCTCCCTCAAAGTCAAATAACTTTAATTTCTTTTACATTCTTTTATGTCCTCCTTGCCAACCATGTAATCATTTCAGAGGTTCTACTTGAGTTTCTTTACACATATTTAAAATCAACCTTTACATTTATTCATTCTTTCAAAAATTTTGAACACAAAATTAAACAGTTGTGTGATATAAAAATAATACAAAAATTAAATATTTTAGAAAAACTATTACGTAGCAAGCACTCACGATGAAGGCTTGGATTAAATAGGCTTATACTTCAACAGCAGGGCTTAATGCTTAACTTAGATTTATTCATTTACTTACTTATAAATACCCGACATTTCACAAAGGGATTATCAGAGCTTACAAAAATAAACATAAAAAAGATAAAACAAATATTTGATAAAGACAGAGTAAAGGGAATGTAAGGGTTACATTCTAATAAACCCCTTGATATATAGCAAGTATAAACATATGTAATAGATATATTCACAGTTACTAAAGGTAGGTCTCAAAGCTTTTAGGAGTTGAAGCAAAAGGGAAACTAGTTTTAGTTATAAGAATCACAGTGTTCCTAAGACTTGAAAACAAAATAGAAAACCATAATTCAGGAAAAAATACCTAAAACTGAAAATCTGAGAAATTTTTCTCACGGCTTCTCATAAACAGATATTGGATAATGTGATATAAATATTCTCATAATGACACATTTTATTGGACTGTTTCTTATGGTTCTTCTCACACAGACAACTGGCATAAGGTTACTGGACAATTTAGTGAAAACCAATAAAAATGGTGCCAAACGTTTTGGTTCAATGCCCAGCTCTTTGGTTTGATTCAAAGATAGAGTCAAAACATATAAAAGAATAAATATTTAGCATGCCTATAAAGCCTGCATCCAACAAACAATTCCCTATAGCCGATGTTTTTGATAAGGATTAAACAGCAGAAACTTAAACATTTTTACCTGCCTGAGAAACCTGTAGTGTAGCTATTTGGTGCTGTGGATTAAGGGCTGAATTATATCCCTCAACACTCAAACAAAAATAGGGTCTTCATCTGCCTTCCTTATCTGAGATACAGTGGGCCCTAATCTTAAGAAAAGATGTGAAGAAGAAATAATACATCAGCCCAAAGGAATAGCTGAAATCCCTTCTCTCTAGGGACCATCAGCCTTAAAAACATGTAGTTCTAATGTACTTGTATGGAAATTATATCTCTGGTTAGCCACAGATTTCTTTGAGAGAGAGAAACTCAAATTCCAGTAAAATCAGTGCTACTGATGTTAACAAAAGGTGGACATGGATACTGACGTTCATGGCAAAATGTATGTTTCAATAGAACTAATTGTTTTTAGTATATCTGAGGTCAGAACACCAATCACATTCAGTACCTATGAAAGTGATTTGAAATGCACACAATGAGCTATAAATGTCGTTTTGATTTGTTTGGCTTTCCACAAAATTAAAAATGAAATGCTACTTATTTGCCAAACACATCAACTATTTGGTCAAATTCATTTTGGGGAAATCTGGAGAATGTTCCTTTGTTTTAAAAGTTGCATTTGTAGAGGAAAGAGAGGGCTTGCTCCTCAACCCCATGCTCCCAAGAGAGAAATGGTAGAGGAGAGAATTCTCCTGGAGAAAATTTCCAGGTCTGTATTCTCAAGGAAAAGTAACTTCTTATTTGCCTTTTCAGCTCCCTTCCAGGGCCACATGGCAGTTTTGTTCTGTTGCTTTTTTTTTTTTTTTTTTTTCTCCTGTAACCTCTCATACTCACAGTCCTGAAAGAGTTTAAACAAAAATGACTTTGTTTGGGTCTGCAGAATTAACACGACACTCAGGCTTATTTCTAATTGAATGCAGATGTTTTCTAAGCAGAGAAAAGCCTCAGCCTTGTGTGCATAATTCTTACACTGCCCTAATGGAGAGAAGTGAGTCCAAAATTAGCAACTTTTTAAAGCCAAGTCTGGCCATGTGCCACATACACTTTGTTGTTGTTTTTTTTCCTTGTTCATTTTCCAAGGGCGTACAGACAGAAGATCTTTAAAAATCTATACTGGGAGGGCCACCATGTTTCTAAGAAACTGAAAAAAAGAAAGAAAGCCAAGCTAATCACTGTGGCAATGCATTTTCGTCTCCCCTCTGATCTCTGCCCTCAGAAATAAAACTTGACAAAATTTGCAAAAATGTTGATCTGTGTGCAGCAGAGCAGCAAGCTTTGCAGAGAATGAGGTCAACCCAAGGGTTCTGTTTTGACTGTCTCGAGACTGAGTTGCTGACATGGACAAACCTGTGAACGCCAGATGAAGAAAAGGACTCTCTGTGTTCTTTCGACTTGTTGCTTCAACAATTTGCCACTAAAGATGTTACGACCTCATTGTTCCTTCTAGACCCAAGGCCATCTGTTTATGTGTCTAGAACAGCAAGTTTTGAGGCTGATTATATTGTCTTTTTAAAAAATCGTTTTGATTATCGAGAACCTCATAATTAGGCAGTTTGTGTACAATATCTGTGCTCTAGTGTCCTGACCACAGGACTGAAGAGAGAAAGGATGCACAGGTGATGGAAATTTGTGTTTCAGATAGAGGATGTGTGTGTCCTGTTCTCTTCCTTTCCCCATGGTGAATGATTTCAGGGCAATTAAGCAAACTTTCAAAATGTATGATTACATCTAATATGAAAATAAATAATCCCCAGAAATTACACATTCTTAATTGAGAACAAAATGTGTGAGTGGTTAGAGGGATGGTATAATAATACTAATAAGCATTCAAGAGGTCAGCCTCTGGCTTGTAGTTTAGATTTAGACAGATATTCAGGTAAAGAACAGGATCCTTGACTTTCACCAACCTCTTCAGCCCCTCATTCAACCCACTGACATGAGAATGATTCTAACTGGAGCTTTCTTGCTGCCCTGCAGTCACTGAGTTTTTATTGGTTTCAATAATATGTTTGCGCTTTGTAAAAGTTCACCTGCAATCATAGCATCATGTGAGGTTTTAGTGATCTAGAAAACACTGGCCTACCATGTATTTTGCCTTCATGGAATTATTTTCAAGGACTCGGTTATACAATCATTTGGATCCTAGTTTAGCTGGACGAAGCATCCTTTGGTATTTGGTTGAGAATAAAGCTTTTCAGCAAAGCTCAACATTTTGGGGAGAAAGGAAAGGAAGAAATATTTATTCCTATTTTTTGCAATTTAAGATCGACCTCCCAAGGAAGGCTCTATTACAGAGCCAAAGTAGGTTATAACTTTGAGAAGCTAGAAGTGGAATGTGACTTCTAGAGAACTAATTCTTCTCTTGCTCAAATAATGTATGTGAAAATGAAAAAGTCGTTAGAGCATATCCTACTGCTTTTTTTTGCCACATTTTTTTGTGCCACAATAGGTAGTAAACTACCTATTACCTAATGAAACATAAAAAATGCAGGAATCTCTGAAGTTGCGTTAATAATAAGGCAATGTTCTTGAGAGTTGGGAGGTTTTAATGAGTTTCAGCCTGTCTCCATACCTGAGAAGATTTAGGGCTTTAATGATAATTAGTATGCTACCCAAAAGTAAAAATTACAAAATGAAAGTCTAGGAAAAAGAATTGTTAGAGACATGAGAAATGTCTTTATAAATACCATTCACTTAAGTGTTCTTAAATATTCAAATTTGTTAAGCTTCTATATGCCAGGAATCATAACTAACATTGTTTCACCAAGCAAAGGCCAAGATGAGTTGAATATAGGTGCTTTAAAAATGTATATAACATTAAACAAAACACTAGCAAACCAAACCAACACCTGCTTTTTCAAAGCTTAAAGGAAAAAGGGATTATTTTTGAAGCATTTTCACATTGAAATAGTGGTAATAAAAGACTTGAATTATCTGTAATCAAGGAAAACATTTAAAGCCAATTTCAACTAAAAAGACTAACTCAGAATATTGAATCTAGTGAATGGTTTTGTTTTCCTTCCATGCAGTTCCAAAGATCTTGGGCACACTGGCACGTTGGGATGGATATCCATGAAACAAAAGCCTTTCCCCTACGCTTTAGAAGTTCAATATTAAACAGTTCTAAATGCACTTATTTTTCAGTTTCTTTTCCTGTTTGGTACCTACTCTGTTTAGTTACCTCTAGAGCACACAGCTAATTGCTCTTAGCTGGATAACTTTTGCTTTTAAAGGGAATTCATAGTGTGGTATTCTCAGGTTATCGTGTAATTGATTGTTTGTAATGGATGGGTCTTTTTGTTTAACCAAGGATTTCTGACCTTTAAGACTGTTAGTATTTCTAGGTGATATTTATTCTGTTGATCTCTTGCTTTCATTGTTTCTTTGCACTCTTTGTGTGTAGTTTCTGTGTTTAAGCTAGTGATTTCATGTATTTTGAAACTAAACACTCAATCTTCTTTGTATACTTTCTGGTCTGTGCCTATGGAAGCACTCTCTTAATGCATTAGGGAGATGTTGAAATCTTGGTTTCAGATAAACCCTAGTGCTTCCTGTTGTTGGGGGAGGGGTCACTTGATGTGGCTTAACAACTTTGGTTTATTTTCTATTTGATCCTGGTTTATTATATCTAATAATATCAGGCCTTGGCATTTTAGACACTTGCTGAGAAATGAGGAAGAGAAAAAAATTCCTACAAGATCTTCACACTATAGATTATTTTCTACTTTCTTGGAATGATAAAGGGTAAAATGATACACTTAAAATAATGCTATTTATTCCCCAAGGATAATATCAGGTTATAAATTATCTACCAGGTGGCATGAAGCCGATTCTCATAGGTTAGGTAAGATTGTGGAGTTGGGGAGCATGCCCACATTTTACCACTGAAATAAAATTTTAAAAAATGCCTAAGGAGGTTCTAAAGGAAAGAATCAAACAACCAAAGGGGTTTGTGAAAGTGGAAAGGGCCAGTGGAACCCTTTTTATCTTAATAATTCATTCTGCACTTAACGGGCTCATAAGCCCATAAGCAAGGTTGAACTTCCAGTGTACATTACTGGAGTTACTATGCTCACTCCTGCTCTCAGCCAGTCTGCCTGAATCCCTGTCCAATGGCCTGGCGCCTGGCGTGAGAAGGCTGGACTGGGAGTGGAATGATGACTCTGATTCACTGCACCCTAAAGTGGATGCCATCCAATCTTCCAAAATCACTCCTGTGTTAGCTAAGCAATCCCGTTTCTAGAGAACATGAAAACCTTTCAGGAGTCTTCAAAGAATAAAAGCAGTAATCAAAAGTGAGGTACTTAAGCAGTCCCAGCAAGCAAGAAAATGCAACAAATACCATTCCATTTCCTGGCTTTCAAAAATTGAAAAAAGGACATTTAGCCCCGAAGTGCATTTAAGAAAGAAAAATCAAGACAGTATAGCAGAAGCTGGGGGAGGAGGAAACACATGGAGTAAAAATTCCCTCTGAGCCCACGGAAGGCAATAAGAGTTCTCATTTAACCTCGGAAAATGACTTGAGAATCACTTGTACTTTGAAACGATTCTAAATTGCAAACTAATTTCCCAGTGGGATATGTTGATGGCCTACTGTACACAGCATAAATAATGAGTTTGCAACTAGGACCCCAAATAAAGCAGTGCACGTTCGTGGAATTTATGAACAATTTTTTTTTCCCCATCTGACATTGCAATGTTAATGCTTCCAGTTAGGAGTTTTACTATGTCAGCAGGTGAATTCCCTGGCAGTAAGTCAAGCTTTAATGGAACATGCTGGTAGGAACGATTATGCTGCTGCAGTGTAAAAACTCTGGTGTCAGTATTAGGCTTCTAGAATACATGGGCACAGCCTGTTACCTGCCCTGATTGCAGGTGTTCTTGGCTGTTTGACTTTCAATGCTACACTTCAAATTGACCGTGACAAAGTAAAATTTCTATCTTATAAAGTATTTTAGAACTGCAAATTATAATGATATCTAGTCAAACCTTCTTTTTTATAAAAGGAAGAAATCTGAGGCTTGAGGGGTTACATGGCTGGTTAGATGATACACATTAATAAGTGGTAGACCCGGACTCTAACCTAGGATTCATCTATTCCCTTGGTGTTCTGTTCCTGTCTCCACTGAGGATGCTGCCTTTTGTTGAACAACAAAAATGGTGAGTGCAATAAATTTTATAAATATGTTTAAGAAAACTGAAAAAATATGAATCTGAAATATAATTTAATAACAAAGCAAAGCATACAACCTGGTGTATCTGAACATCCAGACTTTTCTGACTGAGAGACAGACATAGAACAAGACCAGTCTACAAGTGATTATGATACTTTTACAAGGCTTCACCCTATTTTAAATTCATCCTTTAAAAATATTATTAGATTGACTGTCACTAGAGAGTTAATATGATGCCTATAACAACTCACTGGGGTTAAGACCTGGTGGCCTTACCTGCTTTCAAAAGTGAAGAAATCCCTTTGAGGCAGGAACAATCGGTGTTTTCCAAGAAAGGCTTGTGTGCCATAAGTCTTACACTACCATAAGGCGGAGCCTGGGTAGACTCAGCCATAGCTCTTCTGAGATCGCTCAGGGGTGTCTACACGGTGGGGGCCATGTGGTTTACTCCACAAGAGCAATGCCCAAATTCTTAGCCCCCTACACCAAGGTGTTTACTCTGCTACACGGTATATATTCTGCACCTCAACGCAGTTCCATTTATACAACCTTTGTCAAGCATCCCAAGGCTCACATAGCTTGCAAATTGCTTTGTTGCACCTTCTTCATTAGACTCCCAGGTGTACAAGTAAGAGCTGGCTTCTAGTCTAGCATGAGGATTGGTGCCACCAAGACAAAGCCATCCCATCTGGGCTGGGGATGGCAACCAGCAATTCTTTCTTCATCAGTTCTTTTTCTTCTTCTTTACGTTGACTATTTTAGTCAACTCTCCTTTCAAATCCTCTATTTCATTCCTTCATCATCAGTCTCCATAGATAACCATCCTTTTCCTTTTTCATAGAGAAAGTCAGTTGGCAACACCTCAAACTGCCACCCATCTCCAGCAAAGTGTCCTCAAAACCATCATCCTCTCATTTCCTATATCTGTACTTCTATTGTCTGGATCCTATTGCATTTTGCTCCAAAAATTGTCCACTCTTCTCACATAAGGCTATCCCTCTTAGCAGGCAAACATGTTCAAATCCCCTGAATCTAAGAGCCAGAAGAAAAATAGAAACAAAAATCTCAGTAGGCCATACATCTCCCTTTAGCTGTTACTCTGCCAAACTTCTATAAAGAGCAACCTGCACCCCCACACTCCCATCACTTCCGCATTTCTACTCTTTCCCTGTGAACACACACCTCTGCCGCCTCACTTGGACATTGTACCAAAATTGTCAATGACTTTTCAGATGCTAATGTCAAAGAGCGTGTCTTCAACCTCCTAGCCTTCTCTGCTGAATTTGTTCCCGGAGAACAGCTTCTCCTTCTTGTAACTCCTCTTCCTTTGGTGTCAGACACCTCTTTGTCCTGGTTCTCCTGTAGCTGCTCTTGGAAATTCTCAGCAAATTCCTGTTTCTATCTGTTAAATGTTGATGTGCCTCAGGATTCCATGATTAGCCTTTGTTTTCATTCCATTCCCCCGTTCCCTTTGAGTGAAAATGTGGCTTTCATGGCTGCAACTCCCATTTTTATAACTCCCAAATCTACATTTCTAACCCAGACTTCTCGTCTATGTAATAGACAAATATGTTTTACTGTCAACTAAACTTCTTTTGCGGGAATTTACATATGAATGTCTTCCTAAATAGATGCAAATCTGGAGACAGCACCTTCTTACCTAATTCTACCTAATCTTTCCATGTTCTTCATCTTGATGAATGACATATTCATCCACTCAGTTGACTAAATCAGGTAACTCAGGGATGTATTCTTTACTTTTCCATCTCCTTTAACTTTTCAATCCAATTGGTGACAACAATTCTATATATATTCTTTCGTCTTTTTTTTGTTTAATAATTTTATTTATTTATTTTTCCCCCAAAGCCCCAGTAGACAGTTGCATGTCACAGCTGCACATCCTTCTAGTTGCTGCATGTGGGACTCGGCCTTAGCATGGCCGCACAAGCGGTGCATTGGTACGCGCCCGGATCCGAACCCGGGCCGCCAGTAGCGGAGCGCACGCACTTAACCGCTAAGCCACGGGGCCGGCCCTATTCTTTCGTCTTAATGTCTCCCAAATCTTCTGCCTGTTCATTATCTCACCTCTACTGCTTTAGTTTAGACCAATCAGCTCTCTCCTAGTTTATGGATTACTGAAATGGAAGGCTAAGTGGTTTCCCTGCCTTCACCTATGTCCTTCTCCATTCATTTCCCCCAGTGTAGGCAATGAACTGAAAAACATTCTTCAAATGCTCCGTTACTAAGGTTAAAAGTCAAACTACTTAATATGGAGTTGAAGGCTTTTTGTCATTTATTGTCTCTCTACTCTACAGTCTGGAACACATGCTAAATTGCCTGGAAAGTCCCTTCGTCTCATCTGTACCATAGCATTTAGACATTGTATTCTTCTTGGTGTTCATCTTTTCCCTTCTCCATAAGACACTTGGTGGGAGATAGGGACCATGTCTTTTAACACCTCACAATGTCTGGTGCATAGTAAGTACACAATAATATTTCTTAAGTGAATGATGGCCAGTTATCTAAAGTACATTATTAAAATTATGATCATATACTCTAAAGTACATGCTTTTATGTATTATTTTTTTTTCAGTATTTATTTATTTTATTTTTTATTTTATTTTGTGAGGAAGACCAGCCCTGAGCTAACATCCAATGCCAATCCTCCTCTTTTTTTTGCTGAGGAAGACTGGCTCTGGGCTAACAACCGTGCCCATCTTCCTCTACTTTATATGGGATGCTGTCACAGCATGGCTTAACAAGCAGTGCGTCAGTTGGCACCCGGGATCCGAACCGGCGAACCCTGGGCCACTGCAGTGGAGCATGCGCACTTCACCGCTTGCGCCACCAGGCCGGCCCTGCTTTTATGTATTTTTAATCTTTTTGTTCAATTACATGTATTTACAAAGTATCAAAAAATACATTGTGCGTTTTTCCAATTCTTATTTAGCTTTTTAAATCTAATAATAACCATATTAATTGAGGACTTATTTTTCTCGGGCACATTTTGCATTTATTTACTTATTTAATTTTTCCAACAACTACATGGTTATTATTATTATCTCCATTTTACATATGAGAAAATTGATGCACAGAGAGAGGCACAGTGGGGATTGGAAGCCAGCTGATGTGGGTCCAGTGCCCTGCTTCTGAATCACTATGACACCCTGCCAAATAACAGTGTTTACATGGCCTTGGGATTGTGCTTCAACCTAGCTTTCCTTCTCACCCATCCTTTTTTTCTACACTCCTTTGAACTTTATTTTTGGAGTTTCAACCATCAATAGCAATATACTTCTCAACTTGAGGATGATGCCTCTTCCCAAGGCTAGCCTATTCTTGTCCCTAGATGTCCATAATATGTGCATAGGATGGAGAACTATGTCAATATAAAGTGTAAAGAGAGGATTAAGAAAAATGGCCATGAACGAGCTCAGAAGTGGCAAAAAATGTTAAAATCTAATAGTGCTTGAACATTCTATTCAGAACCCAGAGGCAGTAAAATGATATTTATAATATATTTAGAGCATCTACCCAAATTGTTCCATAAAAGATATGCAAAAGTGGTGGAGAATCCTTTTGCATTTTTTTTTTTTTTTGGCATTTTTTTTGTATTTGTTGACTGAATTGTGAGTGAAAATATATCCCAGGCAGTGTCCATGACATGAAGAGCTCCTGATATGTTCATATACCTCCAGAGTCACACGATCCCCAAACCTCCAATTAGTATAAAATCTTTAAAAATAAGGTATAATATTCATATTCTAAAATACACTCTTGCAAATGCTAAGTTCTTTTTTACAGTCTTATGACTTATGTCAGGGTAATGGTGACAGAAGGAATAAATCTGTTCATTTGTTTATGCCCACAGTTGAAAACAAAGTGAATATCAGCCAACATAATTCAGTTGACAATCTTCTAAAATATTCTCCTCCCACACAAAGCAGCAAACTTTATATTTGCAGAAAATATTTGTCCCAAGCTGCAAGCAGTATTATATTGACTCTTCATTTCAAACTACTAAATCACCATATTTAGGTAGGCTGCAAATGTCATCAGGTGTCTTTCAGCACATTCTAAGAATGAGAAATGTGGTGGAAAATATTATACACTCTTAAAAGAACTGCATTTAATTTAACCAATTTTTCATGGATATCAGTGCGAAAGTAACGTAGTCTGCATTTACCAGCTTTTGAGCAAGCAGCCAGCCATTTGCTTTAGCCCGCTGGTTAACTTGGATTGGTCGGTGTGGATCCATGAGATTGTGTGGTCTGGCCAGATCTGTCAAAAGAACCTGAGGGAGGGCCAGCCCCGTGGCTTAGCGGTTAAGTGCGTGCGCTCCGCTGCTGGCAGCCCGGGTTTGGATCCCGGGCGCGCACCGAGGCACCGCTTCTCCGGCCATGCTGAGGCCGCGTCCCACATACAGCAACTAGAAGGATGTGCAGCTATGACATACAACTATCTACTGGGGCTTTGGGGGAAAAAAATAAAATTAAAAAAAAAAAAACGAAAAAAAAAAAAAAAAAAGAACCTGAGGGAAGTGGGACACTCAGTCACCTAATCTTCACATTTCCTTGACTGCCAAGTGCAAAATGTGAAGACATTTCATTGTCTGAACTGCGATTGCATTCTGAACTCCACAGTGATATTCAAAGTCAAACTAAAATTTCTTAACTCTTATCACATCATGATTTTTTAATTAAAAATCAATGTTTGCCCTTTCCCTTTTAGTTGCTAATGTATTCCATATGTAAAAGGCATGAAACAATTAAGCAGCAAAACCCAGTAAGATAGTCTTTATTTTTTTTGTAAGTAATGTTTTGAAAGTAATGTTTTTAATTAATTCATTTTTTCTTTTTATAAACGTTTACAACTGATACCTACAATGTATCTGTCACTATGCTAGGCAATAGGAATGCAAATATAAAGATATCTTCTCTGCTTTCAAGTGGGTAATAATGTCTTGAAGGAAACACAAAAATAAGTTACAGTGGGATATGATAAGTGCTTTAGCGGTAATACGAATAAATACTGTGGAAAACAAAAAAGAAAAACTATAAATTCTTGGGGTTTAGCTGATAGCCTCATAGAGAAGAAATCTTTGCCTTAATGAGTGAATAAAAGTTCACCTGAAAAGGGGATTTGCCTTGTACAGGAGTGCAAAAACGGTCTGATCTGTCTTTCAACTTGTGCTACTGCAGAGGAGGGTGAGTGTGGTATTGAGAAGGGATGAAGATTGAAGGGACCTTTTTACCGGATCAAAGGAAAAATGCAGGGTGAATAACTTTGAGCTTTTATCTTAGAAGTTATTTTCATTTCATCTGAATTTGAGGAGGTTTGTAAATGTCTAGAAGACTTGCAGTTGGGCTGTATTTGCAAACATTTCAAGACACTGAGAAGATTTTGTGCCCTTTAATGGTTACAAGCATTCCTTAGATTTAGGCAATAGCAATTAGGAATCAGAAGACCTATCAAAATGATACAAGGAAGAGTTGTGATCATAGAAGCATAGAAGACATATGGGTAAATTTTGAAGAACTGCAATTACAGAGACTGAGAATGCTCCACTATTATCTTGAAGGATTTCACACTACAAGACAGCCAGTTTTTCATAAACAACAACAGAAACTATAGCCACAGAATTATAATGATGAAGGAAGATCTGAATGAAGACCCTGGTCAGGACTCCCTGTCCTGTTGCTTCTAGATAAGGTTACAAATACCAAGGTGAGGAGGCAATCTCAGTTAATAAGTTACAATTATGCCTGCACATTATTTACTTTTCATTTTATGTATAGGCACAAAGGCTACTGGTGTAATGTTTAGTTGTACATTTCTTGGCATGGGGGCAGCTCTCCATAAATACTGATAGAATGAATGAATACATTGTAAATTGTTCCACAAAGTAGTTTTCTTCCCCCCATATTAATCCTTCATTGGTTATTATAAAGTCCACATTAAAAGGATCCCTGCAGCTCTTGCCGAGTAAAGGTCTTAGAAGTGGAAGGACCTACCAAACATGTACAGCTACTATTGAGCTATTCCAGTTAGATAGACCACGGAGAGTGCTGCTGAAACAGGGGTTCTTCAGTCTGAGAGCGCCTCCCTGTAGGTTAGCTTCTTTTTTAACTTACAGTTCTTGGCTTTTTATAAATATAGCTTAAATTGACAAAAATAAATAAATAAATAACAATCTGGGTTTGGTAGATTCTCATGGTGGCTGTGAGACTGATAACTCTTTTGGTGAGAGGAGTTTGTGTAGGAAGCAAAAAACTGTCATGAGTGATATATTCACAATGGCTCTTATGAAAAAAGTTTCCTCACGTGCTCCATCTTTATTATTTACTGTTAGAGACATTCCTCAAAGCCCAGACCATCTTCAAGAACAAAGAAAGGCCTTCTAAGCAATTTTACAGGAAAAGGGAGAATTTGAAAGCTTTTAATGCTTTTAAAAAACCATCAGAAGATAACTTAAATTTTACAGTACCCATCAGAAGTCCAAATAACCAAAAGCTAAAATAATCCAAATGTGATTGTTGTATCTACCTTTATTCATACTATTTAATTTAGGACTAGAAATAACATCCTAGTTCTTTCTGAATCACAGAATAAAAATTAAATTTAGAACAATTTTGTGGGTATATATATTCGGTAATCTTTTATTTGAATTGGTCAATCACATAAATGTTATACATTCATTCATTCATTCAAAAAAGCATTTCTTTTCTACTATTTGAGAGACAATATGCTAGATGCTGGGGTACAAATAAATTGATTGGTCCCTGTGCTGAAGAAACTTACAATCTAGTATATTAGAACTGGAACTTTTTGTTTGTTTTGTCATATCACTTTGGCCCATTGACTGACACATTTGGCTAAGATGATGGATTTACAGTCATTGTGCAAAAAAAAGGTGCGGCCAAAGGATATTAGGAAGAATGAAAGGATAACAAAAGGCCTTCTATCACTTATATTGATAGCAACATCTTATTGTTATTTTTTTTTCACAAAAAAAGTGTCATTTTTTCATCAGTTGAAAACCTGTCATTAGGATACTTCAGGCCAAAACTCATTCAAGAAATAACCACAGCCACATGGCGGTAAAGAAAATTCAAGATATAAGGCAACTGAAATCATAAATAGCTCCTTGCTCAACATAATTGCTCTTTCTCCTCTCAATACCCCTGTTAACATTTTGCAATTGGAATGTTTTCCATCTGTGCCTTTGCTTGAATTGTGTGAATATAGCTGATGAAAACTATTATCACTCTGTTTTCAATCTGCTTTGTGTTGACACACTCACAACCAGAAAAATGTTAGCTCAGTCATACACTTGATGATGTATATGCTTTACGTCCCAAGTTCAAAGTTTCCCATCTGTACTTCAAACTGCTTTACTCATTCTTATTGTGGTAGAGAATACCTACATACACACATGTAGAAAGATTATCCATAGGATAGAGAATTGTGAAAGTTGTATTGGGTTCTTTTAAATATTTGGGTTAATGTTAATTGTAAAGAATAAATAAAAACAATAGAATATATTAATTTAGCAAACTTTGGTTCTTGGTATTCTTCCAATAAATTGTTTTATTCAGGCTTCTCTCTCATGTGTTTTTACATGTTCTTCTCAGAAGCCTGCAGTAGTGACCAAGTCCTGCTCCAGATGGCACCGCTCACGCATAAATATATGAGAATGGAGTCCCTGAGACTGCAATGCTCAACCTCCTTGGTTTACGTAGTGGCGCTGGGGTAGAGACTTCATGACTACCACATTTGTCTCAGACCGCGGTGGGGCCAAGTTAGACCAAATCCATATCAGTGAAGTGGAAAAGGGGGCCAGCCCCATGTCGCAGTGGTTAAGTTCAGCATGCTCTGCTTCATCAGCCCGGGGTTCACAGGTTCAGATCCAGGGTGCGTTCCTACATGTCACTCATCAAGCCATGCTGTGGCGGCATCACACACACAAAATAGAGGAAGACTGGCACAGATGTTAGCTCAGGGCCACTCTTCTCTCAAGCAAAAAGAGAAAGATTGGCAACGGGTGTTAGCTCAGGGCCAATCTTCCTCACCAAAAGAAAAAAGTGGAATGGTATTGGACATCATAATGCTTATTGTTTTCTGCATATGGAAATTTGTTAATTGTGAGATTGGAGAAGAAGGTGCATCATTGAAATAATTGGGAAAATCAAAGGCTCAGACATAAGGAGGGAGTGACCAAAAGGTGAACTTAAACTCAGGGAGGGGAAATGAATGTGCTGTAGGGTCTTTACTTCTTGTTTGAATTAATAAAATAGAAAATTGTACAATCATTTGATTATATAATGATATCATCCACCTTTGTCATAGTTAAGATGATTAGAAGAAATTTGGACTGGAAAAAAGTCAACAAATGCTATTTTATGTTTCCATGTCAAAAATATTAATATATAATTTAGAAAAAGATAGTTTCTCTAGCTCAGAGGATGCTCAAAAAGAAACCTGTGAAAGATGTTATGCTTTTTTTCAGTTTCTGAGGGAGTGTGACTGAAAGGATTATGACTGTTTTCTTCTCAATGACACAGAGATAATGGCAGTGTCCCTCCCTGGGCCCATAGCAGAAATAATTAATGCAGTCTACAGCAGGAAGCAACACTTCCAAAAAAGCCATAGAGTTCTTCATTCAGTTTCAAATGGCAACCTTAGAAGCATAGTAAACAAAGATACTGCTGAAAATACGATGTGTTTGAAAGCCATAGTTTGTCTTTTCATTGAGGAATTACATTAGGAGAAATATGCAAGTGAATGCTAAGTAAATTAATTGTTAATGGGAATTGTGCTTCTTATGGACTGAATGTATGTGTCTACCAAAATTTACATGCTGAAGTCCTAACCCTCAGCGTGGCTGTAGTTGGAATAAGAAACTCATTAAGGTTAAACAAGATCATAAGTGTGGGGCCCTGACTCAACAGAATTAGTGTCCTCGTAAGAAGAGACACAAGAGAGCTTGCTCTATCTAGCTCTCTCCATGTACACTGTGCTAAGGAAAGACCACATAAGGACATATCAGAAGGCGGCCGTCTGCAAGCCAGGAAGAGAGGCTTCACCAGAAACTGACCCTGCTGGACCTTGATCTGGAACTTCTAGCCTCCAGAACTGAGAAAATAAATTTCTGTTGTTTATCTGGATGCTTGCCGTCCAGTCTATGGTACTTTGTTATGGCAGCCCAAACTAATATAGTGCTTTTGTTAAAAAAAGAATATTATAGCTAATTATATTTATGGATGTCCTTTGTTAAAACCTCCCTTTCTAAAACAGTCATTGGGAGAATTCTCATATATGTAAGCATCTTTGTTATGGGTATTGCTCACCCATTCGTTTGTGTTTATAGTCCTCAGGTACAACATAAACTAAGTAAAATACCAAAACTTATAACCAAACAGACCATTACCTACTTGGTCCTTCTATTGTGTAGCTCATGCTTCTAGGTTTCTCTAACTATTATTTTTTTTTGAAAGGGGATGATGAAATGTTCATAGTGGACAGTACGGGTACTTCTAAACCCAAGTAATCCAAATATTCTGTGTCAATATCTACTCATGTTGGCGGAACATTTGTGCAGCGCTCAGTGGAATATAAGGTATTTCTATGCTTGAATAGTTTGTAGCTGATTAAATTTGTAGCATGCAATATCTCTTCCTAGGAAATATGCTAATTTCATATCGCTGTTTTATGATGGTCGTGTGCAAGCATGCACACAAGTGTGTATATGTGTGTGTGCTTGTGCACTTTCAACACATACTTCCCATTTCTCCAGGATTATCCAGGAAGGCATTTTCCGGAGAGCTGTGTTTCTAAGGTTCACATGAACATCTGCAGTTTTCAAGGTGAAAATGATTCCTCCTGGACTGGTTTTAACAACAAGCTGGGTAGTGCAAAGTGAAGGGGATTAAGGCAGACAATGTGACCACACACCAATTTCCTCCCTTACAAACCTTTTATAGCACTTATCAGAATTTTAATTCCATCTGCTAAGTAAGACAGGTCCCCAGAGCAGAGGTTACGCATGCAGCCACAGGTTCGAGTCCTTAGCTGCTTTTTCATTACATTGTGCACCGCAATTTCTGTGGGCCTCTTTAGTGATGGAGCAAGGGATATTTGAGTTAGATGGTTAATTCTTTTATTTATTTTTTCAACAGGAACAGAAACCATGGATGTTAAAGACCATTTGCCCATTGCTGGATAAGGATAGCCCTATGATACTTAAACCCAAATAGTCTCAACCTATCAATTGGCATTTTTAGAACACTCACTGGTCCTTTCCATTACACTATTTTAGAATGATTTAAATATAATTCTTGGAAGGGAAAAGATCTTTCCTTAACAAAGCCGGAGTAATCATTGGCAGGCAGCAGAGATGGGCTGTGTTAATGTCAATTTCTTTACTTTTTACAAATGCCACCTGTGTCACCAGCATTGATTTGAAGGTGATGTAATTTTCTTGCAAATCCATTAGTTTTATAGGTTTTTGGCAAGCCTCACTGCTGTGTTGATTAGATATAGTAACTGTGTCTATTTAAACAGGGTTTTAAATGCTTGGCTCTACTCTCTCTATTGGCTGGATAACAAGACATACAGTAGATGCTTTAACTTAAGATTGCGCTAAGCAGTGATTTGACACATAGCTTAGTGTTTGGCCATTTGTGATAATTAGTACTTTAATTGTGGAGTTAACTGCAGGGACCTGCAAGACATACTTTTAAGTGGTCCTGACAAATAAGATACAGCCTCTCCATCCTCTTTGGGTGGTTTTATTCTATCAGTGTTTCTCAAAGTGCAGTCCTCAGATGAGCAATATCAGCATCATCAGGGAAATGCAAATTCTTGGCCCCACCCCAGACCCGCTGAATCAGAACCTCTGGGAGTGGGGCCCAGTAATCTCTGCACTACCAAGCCCTCCTAGTGATTCTTCCCCACGCTAGTTTGAGAACTACTGGTATAAGAGAATCCCTGACACACGGGTGCTGCTATATTTTGGCACTAAACAATTCAATGTGAATTACTTTTTAATTACTCTTAATGAATTAACCTTCTATATCCAAGTTAGTTAATGCTGGAAAATCCTTTAATAATAATAAAAAAACTATCAATCATCTCTTAATTTTTGAATATTTATCTTTACCCTGATAGATGGTGGCTTTTTATAAATGTATTAAGATTGAGGTTTGGGGTGCAGGAAAGCAGCTAATCTTTATTTTCCTTATCTCTCTTTCCCTCCCCGTTTTCATTGTCTAAAGAAGTTAACATCACATGCTCCATTAAACAAGATGCAGCTTTTATTATCTTTTATCTTTCCTGAGCCCTTGCTATAAATGCTACTTGATTACTCTTGCATGTTGAGATAGACATTTAGAATAATCAAAACATCAAGAAAGTGATGCTTGGTTAAGCTAGGGCAGTACGGCTTCCTCGACATAAATAAATGGGTTGAGACTGATACAAACATAAGTTCTGTTGGATGGGCTAAGATGGTGTTTTACAGAAGGTGTAAGGTGTGAGACTGGATGCTAACGATTAAACAAACAAAATGTTAATAAATGTATTTTCCAACAAAAGAAGTGTTAAATTCCCTAAGGGAAAAGAAGAGCCCCGGTAATTTAGAGATCTGAAATTCACTGCAGTTAAATCTTAAAGGTGATTAATTTAGTTGTTCATTTGTGCATTCATCTGTCAAATATTAATTTTGAAGTTTTCATATCTCATCTTGTTGTCTGCTTTTAGCTGAGCTGGAATTATGTTTCCAGAATTCCCTTCCCTGCATAGTTTCAGATTAGTGTGGGCCACAAGAAGAGACATTTTGCGTGAGATTTGGAAGACAGAAGTGAAACATAGCTATGTTCTCTTCTGGGCATCATGTCACTTATCCCTTGGCTCACCTTGCTGAAATGGGACAACAGCCATGGTGCAGCACTTCCAGATCCCGTTGGATACCCTTCCTAGCTTCTTAGATTCCTGCATCACTTGTAGGTTTACTTTCATTATAAAAGATACTGGCTTCTCCTACGGGTCCAACTGTCATCAAAGGTAGATTCTTAGAGGTTGTTAGAGACCAATAGGAGTGCCTATCCATCCTTGCGGATTTCAGCTTGTCCTCACAGTTCCTGATCTATCCTTGTTCAGTCCTCACTCTCCACTTTATATTTGTCTTTCCTTCAGGACACCTGCCCTACTGATAGTGGGCCACAGGTCTAGACACAGGAGCAACAGCTTCAGGCAGACTCTTCATCCAGCTCTCACAATTTCATAAAGTCAAATCCCCATAATAAATCCTTTGTTAGATATCACTCCTAGTGTTTCTACTTCTCTGATTGAACCATGATACAGAATTTTGGACTAGAAATGGTTCAAGAAGAACTGAATATGAAACTGATAGTTTCTCCAAATTAGTTCTGAGATTTCTGGAATTGATTCTCTGCTTTGTTTAGATTCAAAGGCATCACTGGCCCTATTTCTTGTGGTAAAGGGGCCAAGGCATGCAATGACAAAGCATTTACTTAAGTCATTACCTGCAACCACATACCTTTAGAAGACAAGAATTTAGTTATCAAGCATGTGGTGGCAAAACCCCCAAATTTCTATAACTTATGAGTCACAACTATGTATTTCTGGCTCCTATTACATGAAGACTTCTGCAGGGGAGCTGCAGCTGCATTCCACCTGTCTTTTCATCTTGCATCCCAGGCAGAAGGAGCAGTCCTGATCTGGAAAATGTCCTTCTCATGGCAGAAAGGACCAGCACGAGTGCTGGGGGAGCTCATTCTCTAGGCTCAAACATAGCATTGGTCACATGAATTTCTATTTATCAGGCAAACATGTCACATAGCCAAACCTGAATTCTATGGGACAGGAATGTATCATCCTCTTACGAAGAATGAAGAATGAATAGTGGCCAACAGTCAACCACAGTAATTTATTAGATAACTCAAAATGAGGTTGGTCATTATTTATTAGAGGCCTGGAAGATCAAGTGCCAAACTATCTGAAAGCACAGAGCAAAAATATAGTGAGATGAAAATTATATTGAGACTAGAAAATAAATAAAAATAGTAGTTCCAGAAGGGAAAAAAAAGCAATTATGGAAAAGAGGGATTACTGAAATAAATAATAAAATTTCCTTGAAATAAAAGGTTTGCACTAGGCTATATTGATGAGAAAAAGACACACCTCGGTAAATCCTGGTAAAATTTCTGACTCAATTGATTTAAAAAAAAGAACTAACAATTTTCCAAGCAGAATTAATAAAACACCTCAAAAGAAAAAAAAATCAGGCCCTTATCAGGCTTTTCATTTCTAATACTGGAAGACTGGAAGCAAGGAAAGAATGAAATAGCAATATAAAGAGTAGTGAAAGTGAAAACGGCTGTTGTCTATGAATCCTATACCAGCCAAGACCTCACTCACCAGTGAAAATGAAAGATAGATATTTGAGGGTATGCAGGAACTCTGAGAGTCTTGTTTCTTATTTACAACAACAAACATATGAACCAGAAAAGAAACCTGAAAATGGTAAAGAAGAAGAGGAAAAGGTAATAAAAAAATATGTAGGCTGCATGACTAGGTATCTAGCTAACTAGCTAGATATAGGTGGATATAGAAATATATGCATAAGTAGTAATATGCAGGGCTACATTTAGCCAGTAAGTGTCTGTACAAGCAGATTTGCGGTCTACGGATGACATCTTTTTCTGAGTTTGGTGCCCCAACTGATTGGGCTGGCTTCTATGCCATACAGATTGTTACATTTTGAATATCTCTCCTGCAATATAAAGGGTTGCATTTATATTTCCTGGAAGTTTTTAAGAAGGACTTTTGAAACAGAAAGGACATACTGGCTCTGGTCTCCCTGTGGGATGTAAGTGGAGCTTCGTGGGAAAGATTATAACTATCTTAGTTGGGATAAATATGTTCATAAGTGTCTGATTATAAGAATAGTAACTATTTTGATTGGAAAATTTCCATAGAATTCCCAAATTAACATGAGAAACATGAAAGGAATAATAACTTGATCAATTGAGCAAAAAACAAGGAAAGAAAGAAAAAAAATGTATAATACAGGATAAAATAAACTAAAATGGAAGGGGGCCGGCCCCATGGCTTAGTGGTTAAGTGTGCGCGCTCTGCTACTGGCGGCCCTGGTTCGGATCCTGGGCGTGCACCGACACACCGCTTCTCCCGCCATGCTGAGGCCGCATCCCACATACAGCAACTAGAAGGATGTGCAACTATGACATACAACTATCTACTGGGGCTTTGGGGGGAAAAAAAAGGAGGAGGATTGGCAATAGATGTTAGCTCAGAGCCGGTTTTCCTCAGCAAAAAGAGGAGGATTAGCACAGATGTTAGCTCAGGGCTGATCTTCCTCACAAATAAATAAATAAATAAATAGAATGGAAGGAATAAAATCAAGTTTACCAGTTTTTAAGGTAAATATGAATAGTAATTAAGAAGCTGTGAGTCTAAGAAAAATTTAAAGTAAAATGAAAAACTATCTAGAAAGCAAGACAAAAGAACACTTCAGAAGACTATCCACATAACATCGCAAAATAGTATCTATGCAATATTTCCCTCTTTTATCAGAGGAAAATGAATAGCTTTAAATGTCTTTGATATTAAAAGAGAGAAGAAATTAAATATCCATTTAAGAAATTAGAAAATAAAAATAAAAGAGGTGAAGGTGCTGGCCCCTTGGCCTAGTGGTTAAGTTTGGTGTGCTCTGCTTTTGCAGCCTGGGTTTGTTTTCCAGGTGTGGACCAACACCACTTGTCGGTGGTCATGCTGTGGCAGCAACCCAGATACAAAATAGAGGAGGATTGGCACAGATGTTAGTGCAGGGATAATCTTCCTCAAGCAAAAAAAGAGGAAGATCGGCAACAGATGTTAGCTCAGGGCCAGTCTTCCTCACCAAAAGGAAAAAAAAAAAAAAGGCAAAATGAGTAAAGAAGGGAGAAAGATCATATAAGGACCAAGAAGGACATATCAGAAGGCAGCTGTCTGCAAGCCAGGAAGAGAGGCTTCACCAGAAACTGACTCTGCTGGACCTTGATCAGGAATTTCTAGCCTCCGGATCTGGGAAAATAAATTTCTATTGTTTATCTGGACGCTCGTCATCCAGTACATGGTACTTTGTTATGGCTAACAGGTTCATGAAAAGACGGTAAACATCACTAATCACCAGGGAAATGCAAATCAAAAAAAAGAAGAAATATCACCTCACATCTGTTAAAATAGTTATTATCAAAAAGACAAGCCAGGGCTGGCCGCATGGCTTAGTGGTTAAGCGCGCGCGCCCCGCTACTGGCGGCCCGGGTTCAGATCCCGGGCGCGCACCGACGCACCACTTCTCCGGCCATGCTGAGGCCACGTCCCACTTACAGCAACTAGAAGGATGTGCAACTATGACGTGCAACTACCTACTGGGGCTTTGGGAGAAAAAAAAAAAAAGGAGGAGGATTGGCAATAGATGTTGGCTCAGAGCGGTCTTCCTCAGCAAAAAGGAGGATGATTAGTACAGATGTTAGCTCAGGGCTGATCTTCTTCACACACACACAAAAAAAGACAAGCGAGAACCAATGGTAGTGAAAATGTAGAGAAAAGATAGGCTTTGTATTCTGTTGGTGGAAATGTACACTGGTACAGCCACTGTGAAAAACAGTATGGAATTTCCTCAAGAAATTAAAAATAGAACTACCATATGATCCAGCAATCGCACTTCTGAGTATATATCCAAAGGAGACAAAGTCAGTATCTTGTAGAGACATCTAGACTTCCATGTTCATTGCAGCATTATTCACAATACCCAAGGTATGAAAACAACCTAAGTGTCAGTCCACAGATGAAAGGATAAAGAAATGTGATATATATCTATATAACTCTATCACTATCTCTCTCTATATATATATAAAAGAAGGCAATCCTGTCATTTGTGGTAATGTGGATGAACCTGTAGGGTATTATGCTATATAAATAAAGCAGACAGAGAAAGACAAATACTGCATGGTATTACTTATATGTGGAATTAAAAAAAAATGTCAAACGCACATCAACAGAGAGTAGAAAAGTGGATGCCAAGGGTTGGGGGTGGGGGAGATAGGGAGAGGTTGGTAAAAGGCAACCAACATTCAGTTATAAGATGAATAAGGTACCTCAATAAAATTGGAAAAAAAAATTATAATTATCTATAACTAAAAAACAATGAAAGTGTTTAACCTTCTCTCACTTCTCCACCTTATTTTTTGTAATATTGTTCATATTTCAATAATTTGATAATATTGTAATATTACAATAGTATCATAATATAAAATATAAAATAAATTTGTGTTCATATTACAAGAATATATTATTCATGGGGTAATAAAATTAAAAATCAACAATCAAAAGATAGGCAACAACAACACAATTCATGAGTTAAATAAAGACAAAAATAATAAAAATTATAAAGCATTTATAAGTGAAAAACCAAGTCCTTAACTTCCTCTCACTTTTGTACCTCCTCATTTTATGAGATATTCATGTATATGATATTTGTGTCAAAGTTTACAACACTTTATATTAGCATTCTTTTATGAACCACTGTACCCGGTTATTACCTTCATTCTATATTGAAATGAACTTGATGCCGGCCACCAGTTACCACAGCTTCTCTGCTCATCTTCCAGTTGGTTAAATTGTAACACTAAGGAGTCTCCTTCTACCTCCACTTCCACTAGAGATTATGGCTACTACCATTTCTGAGTTTTTATATATTTGAAAACATCTGTCTGTTGCCTTTATACAAAAACATTTTGGTTCACACATTCTTTCCCCAAGGACTTTGTATCTATCGATTATTTCACTCCCTACTATCATTTAATATTCCTATGGAGAAAGCTGAGGCCAAGCTTATCGATTCTCCTTGTTTTCTTGGTAGGTTTGTTTTATCCTGGATCACCAAGAAAATATTTCTTTGCCTTAAAGTCCAATTACTTTAAGGACATGACTTAGTATTAATTGCCTTGTATCAATGTTTTCCAGTACATGGTATAGCATTCCAATTTGCAGATTCAGGTATTATTTATTTTTGAAAAGTTTACTGCTTCTATTATGGTAGGGAATATAATTTGATGTCACTTTTTCAGGTTTTTATTCTGAAGAAAGAATTATTTGTGTGCTAGATAACTTTTATAGCTATCATTTTCCACTTAAAAATTAATTTTGTTCATGCCGTCTTCTATACTACCATTATTGTTTTCTGTCCTGTCTTTTGAATTTCTGCTGCTTCCCAAGTGGCTTTCATTTTCTTTCTTTTTCTGTAGTTCTTTTTTTATTAGTTTCAGGGAGAACAGTGCATTATAAACACCTTTTTATCTGAAATATTTAACTAGATATGCATATATACTTATGATATTAAAATTCTTTGATCTGCTATGCAGAGAATTAAATTAATTAGGGCACATGGAAACAAAAAGTCCAGTGGGATTCTATTATGTTATTTAGGGGAGAGGTGATTGGTACTTGGGATATAAATATCAGCTGTAATGGAGAAATACTGAGATATAATGTGGAATAGAATACACAGGATTTGGAGATCAGTTAGGTGTCATAGGTGACATTAAGGAAAATGAGTCTTAACTGCTATAGATTCAACCACATTATCCCTGATTACACCATTAGGATCACATTAAAATCCTCCACTCATTACACTTTTGCTTAAGATTATCTATAACTAATCAACAAGGAAATTAATCAACAGCAAGAATCAGCAATAAATACTCCTAATCCAGTCTGCAGGACTGCCTCTATAGAAAATAGTGCTCTTTTTTTAAAATGCACTCTTTGATTTCTATTACTTAGGTCTAGTATCATCATTTATATTTTAATAAAGTCTAAAGAATAAAATCCCATTGAGATTCAAGACAATGACATATTTTTTTTAATTGTGAAAATAAAGGGACTTCAACATCCAGTAATAGGTGAAGTTCTAACTAAGAACCTTCTACTGAAAGTAGCTAAAAATTCTGGAACAACATAAAAGCATCACCTTAAAAGTGTTAATGATATGCCAAGTGATTAAGAAATACTCAAGTGAGGGAGTAAATGAATGTGGGACCACAGAGAGCTGAGCAGAGCACTGAAACTGGTTTTATCGAAGGGAATTCAAGATGCTAGGTGAACTTGTTCATCTGGCTTCAGTGCCTCACAAGGCTTGGAATATGTGAGGCAAAGTCTAGTGCCTGATAATAGGTTCTTCCTCTCATAAATCTGGGGTGCCAAAAGCTTATACCTTTAAAATGAAGAAAAAATGGAAATAAAGCAGTTCCCTAATCTATCCACTCCAAATGGACTACAAGGGAAAATTGCCTATTTTAACCTTGATGTTGAGCTGGGAATTGGGATGATTCCTGAGAATGCGTACCCATAAGCAAGCTCTCATACAGACTTGCAGACTAAGTTCACATCTCTGTGGTCTAAAAACCATAAACCAATGACTAAGCTTAAAGTAATCCTGGATTTGTATTTATCCAGGAGGCCTAGAAGAAACAAGCTCAAAATCTCCCTGGAAGGCTTTACTGTCTTCCAGACTTCAAATCAATCATACAAGTATAATTCTTAATAAAATGAGCACAATGAACACATTTAGTAAATTCAGAAGGAAAGAAGGCACCATGAGGGAAAACCAGCAGAACAGTCTGCAGAAACTGATCTACAAATACTTCAGTTACTAAACTTATCAAACACAAAATATTAAATAACTGTTTCAAGTATTTAAAAACATAAAATTTGAATATTTTGAAGAGAATAAAAGTCTATAAAGACTGGGCAGGAAGATTTGAAACAGAATCAAATAGCACTGCCAGAGATGAAAAGTAAAATGGGAGAAATTTTAAAATAGGAAAATTTAGTGGCCAGTAGGATACAGCTGAAAGAAGGATTAGTAATCTGAAAGATTATGTAAGGAAATTATCACAAATATAATGGATAGAAAGATAAAGAGATAGATTGATAGATATTCCCAGAAGGAGAGGAGAGAGAAAATGGGGCAATATTATTGTTTAAAGAGATGATGGGGGCTGGCCCAGTGGTGTAGCGGTTAAGTTCACGCGTTCCACTTCGGTGGCCCGGGGTTTGCCGGTTCGGATCTCGTGCGAGGACCTACTCACTACTCATCAAACCATGCTGAGGCAGTGTTGCGCATAGAAGAAGTAGAAGGACTTACAACTAGGATGTACAACTATGTACTGGGGCTTTGGGGAGAAAAAAGAAAACAAGAGGAAGATTGGCAACAGGTGTTAGCTCAGGGCTAATCTTCCTCAAAAAAATTAATTAATTAAATAAATAAATAATGAGATAATGACTAAGAACTTTTCTGAATAGATGAAAAGCTAAAATCTACAGATGTAGGACTCCAAATGTGTAGAATGCAGTATATAATTAAGAAATCCACACTTATTCACATCAGAGTGGCACTACCATACACCAAAGACAGGGTGGGTAAAAGTGAGAAGTCATTCCAATCATGGCTCGGGTAGCTGCAGTCATAGATGACAAACTGTCCAAGCAACATTGGACTCCAACAAATTCTTGGTACTTCTTTAGTACCAAAAGCAGTAGCAGGGAGCTCTCGCTTAGATGGTACACTAGCAGCAAGTTACTGCAGGTGACTTAGGTAATTGACAGCTACTGAAGGCTCTGGCAGCTTTAGTAGCACTGGCTATGAAAATAGTGATGGTTTCGGGTCAGCGACAGCCATGCTGCCTTGAGCAGTTCATCAGCGTCTAAACTCAGTGACTCAGTGACAGAAAGGGCAGCCAGGGGCAAAAGTAGTTTCTTCAGCTCTGGCAATACTTTCTTCTCCGTTTTGCTCCTTCAGGTCTTGCAGTACTGTTGTAACAAACTTCTATTTTCAATAAGCCCTTCTTAATTTGAAACATCTAGAGTGGTTTCTGTTTTCTTGGACTGGACAATGACTGATGAAATGATTAACAGGTTTAATTGAACACATGCAACGATTTATTAAACTCTTTTTTCCAAATGTATAAAGAACATTTATAAAAACTGACCCGATTCTGCACCAAAAAGTATGTTTCAGCAAGGTTAAGAGGATTATTATAATACAAAACATATTCTCTGATCACACAAAAATTAAGGGAGAAATTAATAAAACACATATAAAAATTCCATATATTTATAAATTAAGAAATATTCTCCTCAGGACCGGCCCTGTGGCTTAGTGGTTAAGTGCGCACGCTCCGCTACTGGTGGCCCAGGTTCGGATCCCGGGTGCGCACTGATGCACCACTTCTCCGGCCATGCTGAGGCCGCGTCCCACATACAGCAACTAGAAGGATGTGCAACTATGACATTCAACTATCTACTGGGGCTTTGGGGAAAAAAAGGATGAGGATTGGCAATAGACATTAGCTCAGAGACGGTCTTCCTCAGCAAAAAGAGGATTAGCAAGGATGTTAGCTCAGGGCTGACCTTCCTCACAAAAAAAAAAAAAAAAAGAAAAATATTCTCCTGAAAGAACTCGTGAGTCAAAGACAAATTTATGTATGAAATTAGAAAAATATTTTAAGTATATGATAACAAAACAATTACATATCAAAAATTTGAGGATATAGGTAAATCAGTACATAGAGGAAAATGTGTAACCTTAAATAATTTAGAAAAGGAGAAGTATTAAAAAAGAATGGGCTTTCCATTGCTCTTTAAAATTTAGAAAAATAGCGAAAGTTCTATAATTTTATTTAGCTCTTCTTTATAACTTCCATTTCTTTGCTAAGATTTTCATTTGTATCAAGAGGATTTTTAATTGATTGTTGAAGCATTTTCATGATGGCTGCTTTAAAATCCTTTTCAGAGAATTCTAGCATCTGATGCATTTACTGTTGGCATCAGTGGAGTGACTTTTCTCTTTCAAGTTGTGATTTTCTCGTCTTGGTACAATGGGTAATTTTCTACTGTATCCTTTACATTTTTTCTATTATTTTAGGACACTCTATGTCTTATTTAAATTTTGTATTTTAATTTTAACTCACTCTCTTTAGATTTATGATGTGGTCTTGGCCGATTTTTGCCAGCTGTGGTTCCAATGGCAGTTTAATTTTCAGAGCCTTTATGGGGTTATTTTGTTGTTTCATTTATCTGGTGCTGCTGAGTCTCCCACTGGTCTCTGCTGAACTTACCTGAGGGGGCAAAGCGGTTTCCCAGGCAAGGACACTGAGTGTTTCTTGATGGGGGAGAAGTGTGGTAGGACTCTTCTCCGACCCCAGCTGTCCAAGTGTCTCAGTAAGGAGGAGCATCTCAGCCCATGGGGACAAAAAGATTTCCAGGACTGGGCCACTTGCTTTGGCAGCATCCCTCTTGTCAGTTCTGCCCACCTGTACTGCTCTCTCTGGGTGAGGAAAGAGTCTTGGGGCAACAGGGACAAAAAGGCTCCCTGGATCAAGCTGCTCTCTGTAGCTAGGTCTCTCTTGCCAGGTCTGCCGCCCTCCTTGGTATCTCTTGACGGGAAAGGTAAGTCTCATGCCCAGTGGGGAAGAAGAGTGCTTCCCCTGGCTGCTGATGTTTAGTGGAGCTCGCAATTGATCCCTCTTACTGGTGTTGTCAGGCTATCCTGATGTTACCAGAAAGATGCCCATTCAATCTGGAAGAAGAATGAGCCAACCTAAACTGCCTTCTTTTGCTGAGTCTAGGGTTGGGAAGTGTTGGGTCTGGGTGGCTTTCTGTTGGGTGGTGTTCCAAACCACCTCGCCATCTTCTTATCACCTTTCATTGTTCTCCTTTGGTTGACTCTTGTGCCATTTCCAGGTTTTATAGTCATGCTTAGTGGAGGCGAGCAAGAAAAATGAGTCTGTTATCTTGTCTAGACTGGAAGTATCCTTATTATCTTTTAAACTGTACATATATGATTTATACGCCCTCTTGTTATTTAGATATTTTTAAAATAAATTAGAATTTTAAATATAAGTTGCTTACTAGGCTTAATATTTTTGGTCTGTCTGGTGTTCCATTAAAACTTACTCTTGGGGGGCCAGCCCCGTGGCTTAGTGGTTAAGTGCACATGCTATGCTACTGGCGGCCTGGGTTCGGATCCCAGGTGCTCACCAACGCACCGCTTCTCTGGCCATGCTGAGGCGGTGTCCCACATACGGCAAGTAGAAGGATGTGCAACTATGACACACAACTATCTACTGGGGCTTTGGGGAAAAAAAGGAGGAAGATTGGCAATAGATGTTAGCTCAGAGCCCATCTTCCTCAGCAAAAAGAGGAGGACTGGCATGGGTGTTAGCTCAGGGATGATCTTCCTCACAAAAAAAATAAAAAATAAATAAATAAATAAAAATATAAAAAACAAAACAAAACTTACTCTTGGTTGGGGCCAGCTTGTTGGCATAGTTGTTAAGTTCATGCACTCTGCTTTGGCAGCCTGGGGTTCGCAGGTTTGGATCCCGGGCACGGACTTACGTACGGCTCATCAAGCCATGCTGTGGCGGCATCCCGTATACAAGATAGAGGAAGATGGGCACAGATGTTAGCTCAGGGCTAATCTTCTTCAACAAAAAGAGGGAAGATTGGCAATGGATGTTAGCTCAGGGCCGATCTTCCTCACCAAAAAAAAAACGAAACCCAAAAAAACTTACTCTTCGATCACTGCCTATAGAAAATGCAAAAACGAGTTTGCATGTGAATAAAAAGATTTTTTTCTAGCTGTACATTTCTAACTGTGAAAGTGAGATCCAATAAGCATTGTGAAGAAGCTGTGATCATTCACCGTCTAAAGCATCACTTCATCTATCCTTTATATGTAGTATATATTTATTTATTTTATTGAATTTATTGTATTCTGAATCTTATAATTTGGTTGGAAATATATATTTGTGCTTGTTTGAGAACCATACAATAAATTGTAATATCATTAGTTAATTCTTTTTGCTGAGCATGTAATATGTATTTGCTATTTTAAATATGTTATTCAAGTTTCTCATCATAACAGACCCTCAACCATAGTATTATTATCCACATTACATCAATGAGAAAACTGATGCTAATCTCCCCCTGCAACTTGTCTATGATGTCATAACTATAAAAGTGGAAAGAGTGGAAAATGAGTTCATATCTCCTTCCAAAATCCATCCTCTGTACACTATACTACTTTCTTTGTAAAAAAATGACAATATCAAATTAATGCTGTATAGAAAGAAAAAAAATTTTAATGAGTTTATCTGATTTCTCTCCCTTCTTCTAATTTTCATAAATTTGAAACTAGACTATTTTTTTAGCAGAAGGTAAAAAATATTGAAAATGGAAAATCTTGCAGAAACCAGGATCCAAGACACCTTTCTCCCTTTTTATTGGTTTATTTTGTTTTTAAAATTCTATTAGAATTGGAAATATATACTCAAAATTGAAAACAGATATTTGATTGAGGAACATAAATATCCCATGAACTTTAAAGAATCTTTTATCTCCTAATCTTACTATATACATGTAGACAGTAGGACTGACAGTAGGAATAGGTTGAGTACCATTACTTTGAGCTTGATATAAGTATTTTGGGGAAAATAAGACTAATTTCATTCCTGGAAACTCATACGAGAGTAATTGTTTTGTCAGTGTATTCGTAGAATTTACTTGTAGTTTTAATCTGGAATATTTTTATCAAATATAAACATTTTTAAGTGCTTTATGAAAAGCAATTTCATTGTGAGATGGGACATTGAAGGCAATTTAGTTTTTTGTATTCTTTCAAGGTCCAAATGATGCTGTACTTGTGTAAAAAGAGTTCCCATTTTGTTATCTCACGAAGAGCCTTCCATTTAATGTCTAAGCTTTGGCTTGTTAAAGAGATTTTACACACATTTTACTGGAACATACAAATATCTAAATAAAACTGGATGCATTTTTCACTTGCAGAATGACGATTAAAACCCAACCAACATTCTTCAGCTTGTATATCTATAAATGTCATCATTTCAGCCAAAGAAAGAACTCTTTGTGAAAACTTTTTAATAAAACATACCTGATGTATTTTTTCAAATTCTTCCTTCAAAAATTGGAAGTAACTGTTTCCAACATTAATATACTCAAATAAATAAGCCTTTACCAGACATTTTATATCTCCTTGGGTTGATGATATCCAGCCAAATCTCATATATCATCTTTCTTCTGAAAACTCTTGGATAACAATGCTTCCCTACTAAATATTTCTTTAAACTTTTTTAAGGTTTAGGAATTTTTCTTTTCTTTTCTTTTTAAGTTAGCATTAAACTGTAGGCTCTGGAGTAAATAATGCCTTTGCATCCCTGGCTCTTTCACTATCTCTCTTCCTAGGATTTACTACAGTAAGGACTGGGCCATTGGATTAATTTGCAAAAGTATTTACTGTTTGGTTGTAAATTAAGATCACTCAAGGAGAGGGTACAATCATTTACTGAATTCTAAATTGTAATCTGAAGTTAATATTATCACTGATTTGAATGCAAAACCCAAAGCCAAGACAACAGCTTATCTCTTCAGGATGGTGCCCACCACCTCTCTCACAAAGGGGGAAAGAAAATCTAAGTATGTTACGTCAAAATACTAAAGAAAAATAGCTGATTCCCAACTCTTCTTGTTTATGCTCATTTAAATATTCCTATAACAGTTTCTGAACTCAAAACTACTCTGGTTTTCGTTGAAAAGATATACTTTTTGTGTAACACTTTCTGACCTCCAAATAGCATATAAAGAGGTCGGTGGTGATGAAAAGAGTAACTTTATGAAATCAAAGAAATATAGACATTTCAGTTTTCCCTGTTGCATACCATTCATAGATATGGAAATAATGTTATATTGTGAATCTAGTTACGTATTTTTTCCCTATATGTTGTAATTAAAGATGCAATTCTTCATTGCCATAAATAGCGTTCCTACATGTAGCCTATTGCTCTGTCTGAATACCAAATTTTCCTCCGGCTCGTCCTGAAAACTTGTTGGCCCTGCTTGACATTTTTGGTTTATGGTAAACCTAACATTCTCTGCATACATATTTTGACCTCAGTAGACATTTCTTAGGCCCCTACTGTATGCCAGGTCATTGTTCTCAGAGCTTTCCCTGATCACATCCTGTTGCAAGCAAACACAATCAAAAAGCCAGAGTTTGATCTGATAAAAATAAACCCAACTCTATTCTTGACTGCATCCCTATTCTCCTTCTCCTCCCAAAACAGTATATCTACATGTGCTACTCCACATAGATACAACATTGACTATGTTTTTTTCTTTTTTTTTGGCTGAGAAGACTGGCCCTGGGGTAACATCTATGCCCATCTTCCTCTACTTTATATGGGACGCCGCCACAGCATGGCTTGACAAGCGGTGCGTCGGTGCGCACCCGGGATACAAACAAGCGAACCCCGGGCTGCTGCAGTGGAGCACCTGCACTTAACCGCTTGCGCCACTGGGCAGGCCCCAACTATGTTTTGTTTTAATTGCAAACAATTGATGTCTCCCCTCACTTTTTTTTGGTACATATTTGTTTTAGGAGCAAAAAACAACATAAATAATTTCTGGACCTTTTCTTCATTGATCATGATAGCTAAAAACTGAATATTTTCTGGTGATAATTATGTATTGATTACAAATATGTACAAACCTGGTATTTGTTTTCCAATGAATGACATGGTATACATATCTACTTTCCCGATGAGCTTTATTTTCAATTGCTTTATTTATTATAGTTAAAAAGATGCACAGTAAAGAGGCCCTCTTTAATACTGTAAATTTAATATATTAGGCTCATTCTAACAATAGTCTGCAAGGTTTACCTCATTAAACAAGTGCCACTGACATGTTTATGTGTGTTCTAATTAAAAGCCATTATTAATGGGTTATAACTTGTTTTAAAAATGTCTCTAGCATAAATTTCAGAAGTTTGGTTTTATTTTAATCCAATGACATGTTTTCCACATTATTTTCCATTTAATTAAAGGGATGCTACTCCCATTCCCTCCCCAGGTTGGTGATATTTTAACTATTGAAGATCTAAGTGAAACTGTTCATTTGTTGGATTGAAACTATTATTTTGATGAGGCTGGCAGGGCATTTTCATAGTTTAAATATCTTGTGCTTAATCTTCAGGGAGGTCACGCAACTTTTTATGGAGCTATCAGAAAGCATGACCTGTTCTCATTATTTCCCTAGGGCTTAAGTCAGTGCCTTCCACATAGTTAGCACCCTATAAGTGATTGTTGGATTAGTGAGTGATGATTATAGCCATTGAGAATATCAAGCCTTTCTGACCCTTTGGTTCTCATTCTGACTCCCATTACATTACCAAAAATGGTGTGTTTCTTCTTTGCTTGAAAATACA
This sequence comes from Diceros bicornis minor, assembly GCF_020826845.1. NCBI lineage: Eukaryota > Metazoa > Chordata > Mammalia > Perissodactyla > Rhinocerotidae > Diceros > Diceros bicornis. Next base: position 45,133,547 of record NC_080753.1, on the reverse strand, counting down.
ACTGTACTCACCCAGGTGGTTGCATTCATGCAGATAAATCCATGACTGACTCATTCCTTAAACCCATTTTTAATCAACAATTGTTAGTATTTAATTTTCAATGAGGCCTCAGTGAAGCTCAAAGTACCCCTTCTTATTATTGAGAAATTCAAATGGTGGTAAGGCTACCACATTCATTCAGTTGGAAATTAGTGCCTTTGTTAGAGGTGTTATTTAAATAAACAAAAGCATCATATTACACAATATTGAATAGTGTCAGCTATAGAATTGATGGTAATTTATTTCCATAAACTTGTTCTTCTCGTGAAATGCTATGGTTCACGTGGGAAGTCATGGAAAGCTGTGCCCACACAGTCAGGGTCCATTATCTTTGCAGAGAGGGTTCTCCTGTCATGTCCCTTCATCTCTTTTGAAGATTGAAAAGCCAGGATGTCACGGATTTTCAAAGAGCCCATCTATGTAATGTTTTGGCTCTCAGCCTTGGGTCTCTCCAACACCAGCGATAACTAAATCTCCATGATGTGCTAGATGGCACGGGCTGGATTATATACCATGTGAATAATCTTCTGGTGACCCTACAGGTGGCCAGAGAATGGTCACCAAGCAGCGGGTTGATTCTTAAAGGATTTTCGCCAGCTGAATATTAACCATGACTTAAACATTAAAAAAACCCAAGCTGATAGACTTGTTGCTCTTGCTGCTGTTTTTTCTAACAATCCATTTCCCGTTTCACATGCGTGTCCATATTGTACCGTGAGGCAAACACATGTGACTCTAGTAGAACCACTAATTCTAAAGCTCACTCAATTGGATGGAGTTAAAAATTTCTAAAATGGTATGATTATCACAACCTTTATTCCCTTCCCCCACTTAGATCCTTAAAAACTATTAAGGGAAGATATTTTCAGTTCATTCACGGTCTATTACTACGAGGTCAGGAGAGGTCTGATTTTAAAGGTTATGGGATTTCAGTTGGAAGAACTTTAACTGCAAAAATTATGCTTCTATCTTCAGAGTATAGAAGGAACAATAGTGTTTGCTGTTATGCTGCAAAGTCACAGGGAGTGTTCCATGAAAAGATCTTGCTCTTGCCATATTTGGCAGACATTATTATTATTACTATTTTTTGGCTGAGGAAGAGTCACGCTGAACTAACATATGTTGCCAATCTTCCTCTTTTTAAACGTGAGCCACAGTGACAGCATGGCCATTGACAGATGAGTGGTGTAGGTCCATGCCTGGGAACTGACCCTGGGTCGCCGAAGCGCAGCATGCCAAACTTAAGCACTAGGACACTGGGGCTGGCCCTGAAATTAATTTTTTTGAAGTTAGTTTTTTTGAGGTATAAATTACATACAATAAAATTCACCCTTCTACAGGTGCAAATTTCTATGAATTTTGACAGATGCATACAGTCGTGTCATTACCATCATAATAAAAATATAGATCATTTCCATCATATCAAAAAGTTCTCTCATGCACCCTTGTAATCAGTTTCCTCTCCCCAGTCCCAGACCTTGGCAACCAGTGGTCTACTCTGTCCCTTTTATTTTGCTATTACCAGAATATTATACAAATGTATTTATACAGTATTTAGTTTTGGAGGTCTGGCTTCTTTTACAAATCCTAACGCATGTGAAATTCTTCCATCTTTTTGCGTGCATGAAAGGTTTGCTTTATTGCTGAGTAGCATTCCATTGCTTGAATGTAACATTATTTGTTGATCCATTTTATAACTGATGGACGTTTATTTCTAGCTTTTGATGATTCTGAATAAAGTTGCTATAAACATATGAATACAGATTTTTGTATGCATATATATTTTCATTTCTTTTGGGTAAGCGGGATTGCTGGGTTTTATGGTAAGTGTATGTTTAACTTGATAAGAAATTGCCAAACTGTTTTCCAAAGTAGTTGTGTCATTTTTCATTGCCACCAGAAGTTTATGAAATTTCTGTTGCGGCATATATTTTGGGTTTTTTTTGGTGAGGAAGATTCGCCCTGAGCTAACATCTGTTGACAATCTTCCTCAAGCAAAAAGAGGCCAATCTTCATCTTTTTGCTTAAGGAAGATTTGCCCTGAGCTAACATCTGTGTTAATCTTCCTCTATTTGATATGTGGGTCGCCGCCACAGTATGGCCGCTGATGAGTGGTGTAGGTCTGAGCCTGAGAACCAAACCCAGATCACTGAAGTGAAGCACGCCTAACTTAACCACTAGGCCACAAGGCCAGTCCCAAGTTGCTCCTTATTTTTAACAATACTTGATATTGTTATTTTTTTTTCCCATTCTTATAGGCAAAGTGATACCTCACTGAAGTTTTAATTTGCATTTTTCTAATGACAAATGTTGAGCATCTTTTGACATGTTTATTTGCCATCCATATAGCATCTTTGATGAAGCGTCTGTTCAAGACTTTTGGCTGTTTTAAAATATTTGGTTGTTTATCTTCTTATTATTGAAATATTAATTATTGAGTGTTCCTTATATATTCAAGAAACTGGTTAGTTATATATTTATCACATATGTGTTTTGTAAATATTTTCTACCAGTTTGTGGTTTTCATTTTCTTTATAGTATCTTTCAAAGAGCAGAAGCATTTAATTTTTATAAAGTCCAATTAGGTGAACTTTTCATTTATAATTCAAGTGTTTTGTCTCCTAACAGACGTTTAACCTTTGCCTAACCCAAAATCTCAAAGAGCTAGGAAAAGTTAATAATCAATGCCTTGAGGTGGGTTTGTAAGGCATAGACATCACATATGCATGGCAGGCATGGAGGAGGTGGGCTGGCCCATGTCACCTGTTAGACCGGGAGAGACCCTGGTGGACATGACCAGCCCACAGAATCTGACTGCCTAGGAGTAAACAGACAGGTAGACATAGTGTCCAAAAAGGCAGGGCAAGTTCATATGTGATCCAGGTAATGGTCAACAACAAGGGGTCAGAGGACAGGTGGATGGGGATGGGCTGAGGGCTTTGAGCATCAATGCAGAGGACCTTGATTGTTCAGAAAATCTGCCCCTTGGTGTCAGGAATCCAGCTAACACAATGAGGTGGGGCAGCTATTCATTCTGAGAGAGAAGATCAAGAAACACAGGTTCCTGGCTTTCTCTTCTGGGGAAACCGAATTCCAGGAGTGTTGAGGTGCAGTATGAAAGCTCGTGATTCGTTCATGATTACAAGATTACAGGTCTTCAAGTACTGTTTTTCAAAATGTGATTCCAGGATCATGGGCATCAGAACCACCCGGGAGGTCATTTCAGACGCAGATTTCTGGGCCCCACCTCAGGCTTGTTGAATCTGAAGTGTTGGGAGGATGGTGAGGAAGGCTGTGGACTTTTTAAAAGCTTTCCAGGTGACCGCTAAAAAATTCCACTAACTTAAGGTATAATTAATATTATATATCAAAGGATTGGGATAGAGGGGAGGTATGAGGAGAGGCAGCTGTGTATTTTAATACAGTTCCTGCCTGTGGAGGGATTGCTTCAGGAGCTGGAGCTGTGTCTGATTCTAGAAGTGAAAGAAAAATCAGTAGTATTTCTGCAAAGGTCGAAAATGGAAAGGGAGAACTAATATTTAGAACTAGTACATCAATTGGCAATATATTATAAAATATATAATATGATATATACATAGATAGAGATAGATGGATAGTATAGGCAGAGTAATTTGCACCAATAGAAGATTCAGTGGATTATGGAAACTATATAAATATAATAATCAGAACTATATTTTAACTGGAAAATTTGGGGTTTAGTTTTGAATAAAATGCTTTATTTCATCATTTGAAGTGGCATCATCTCTAATGATATATCAAAAATTTATCAAGTATTTAGGTTATATATAATACTTAATTGCAAAAACATGAAATAATAAAGGTATCCTAGTAACTGAAACCTGGGAAGCATTTTGATATAGATGGCTATGTACATTAATCCTTAATCAGAACTCCTAAAGGCTATATCTTGATTTTCTACCTTATTTTGGGTATTACACAGTGCTTATTATCATGTTTGTTTCCAATTTCCTGATTTTATACATTTAAAATGAATCTCTATAAGGCAAGTGAAAGTTCAGTCTGTAAATATGAATACAAATCTGAATAGAAATGTGCTTTGTGAAAGAAAAGAGCAAGCTATTTTAAGTCTGAGATATAAGGTCTTACCTAAAAATATCAATTACAGGGCATTACCGTTTAAACAGAAAACTAAAAAGAACCACAGACAATTCTCTTTAAACCGCAAAGCCCTGAGCGCAGGCGGACTGACTGAGGAGTTGGTTTTGCCTATTTCACAAACGAAAAAGAGACCTCTACCCTTGTGGGCTGTTTTGTTTCTATGTTTTACCCCAGCGACTCGCCAAAAATGAAAAACAGACGTTGGGTCTATTATAGCATTATTTAAAAAGAATAAGTCCTGTTATTGCATACAAGCAAATTTGGTTTGGGTTTCGTTGCAGCATAAATTCACAAGGTGTCAAATGAACATCGTGACCCCATTTCTATCTCAAGCACTCTAAATTCATCACTGAGAACAGGGCTGCCTTCTGCAGCTCAGCGAAACTATATGTGGTGAATTTCACAAGCTCAGCTGGTTGTGGGGGACAGAAAATCCGTGCCCCGACTGTCATGTGCTAAGAACATTTCCACACTTTGTGACTCGCGCGAGCCCTGATCTCACGACGCTTTCACTGCCCACTAATCAGATTCACAATCTCTGCTTCCTCCGCCGAGAGGGGAGAATCCAGCATAAAGAAAGTGCGCTTTCAGCTGTAGGTTTTCTCCGCACAGCACTACCCTAATTTTGGAAAGAGCTCAACTTTTCGTCTCCCCTGGGCAGGTAGAACAGTAGAATGGAAGAGTGAAAACTGCCAAAATGCTAATCATGGAAAAAAATATATAACAAGATCCAGATGGGATAAAATGGACATATTTCATTTATCCTGGGAAACTCTACAGTATATCATTTGTGATGCATAATACACCCAGCCTTGGCCCTTTATAAACAAACGCTACAGAGGCATATGCCGCAAGATTATAAACAGAGTTGGCCATAAATTTGATGGGGCCGTACACTCAGCATTGCACACACGGCTGCGGCTTATTCAGCGGTATTCGGGGGCTACAGTCTGTTCCCTTGGCTGCTAATCAACTCCGTAATCTCAGCTCACCCAACGGGCCAGAATCCCAGGGGACCAATTCACCCTAATGAAACTCAGAGGCATTTCACGCCAAAGAAACTACAGCTCACTTTGACTCGGTCCACGCTTGCGCTGGGGAACCACGTTTACGGCGGCAGGGTTTCTGAAGAGCTAGAAAAGCTGTTCTCAGCCCTTACTTAGTGGGAAGAAACAGGTTGTTTGAAAAAGCAAAGATGCCTAGGGTTCTGCTGCCTGTTCTCAGCCTCAGCCTCTCTCTACTGATTTAGGAGATTTTGGCGAGGGCTTCACATTTACCTTTTACCAAGTTCTTTAGGCGACGTTGAAGGAATGGCTCCAGGAAACACAGTTGGAGAAACGTGGAAATAGATACATTATTAGGTGTCTGCATTTATGAATATTAAAGATATTTCTGAGTCACTCTTTCAGCCTTATTCAGGAGGGAAATTGTCCTCCATTCTAGAGGAGTATAATACAAGTGTGATAGATTCTAACTAGCCACTTAGATTGGAATACCCCCAACAACACATTGCAAACCATGACATGCATCAAAAAAACACTAAGCACAAAAGGGATTTTCAATAACCAATTTCATACACTTTATGGGTCCCACTTCACCTCTGCAACCCTGTCCTGTGGTTTCCATGGAGGTGAATTGCGTGTATGTTTAACATCCAGGATTACTTCTTCTCTCTGTCCCGGCTGATTTAAGAAGCAGCAGAGCAGTAGGACCTTGAGGGAGCCAGACTCAGGGTGAGTTAGCTAGACATCAGACTTCATGCCAAGTCCTTCAACACTCCCTTCCAGATCATTCATTCTAAAAAGTCAAAGTCCATGTAAAATGATTTGCAAGTTGGTGCACAGGGTGAAGAAATAAAGGGAATTCGGAAATCTACCAGGGTAGATCAGTGAGTCTCTGGCCCTTGGTGGCAAAGAACACAGAAGGGCAGAAGATATCTGATGGAGGGTACGTACTCTACCTGCTCCTCCCAGGAAAAGTCCAAACTGTTGGGTGAGATGGAATCAAAGAAATGCCCTGCATCTTTACACATTTTATGCTTTAGTCATGGCTTTGCCTCTTCAGTAACTTATGATTTAATTTTTTTAGTCAAAAATGGTTACTTTCCACGTAATGTCTTTCTAATGTACCTGCCATGTATTATGTTTTGACTGATAGAAGGCATTGCCTGCTTAGTTGTCTTCTGTTCTCTCCGCTCCTGGTCTTCAATCCCGTGTACTTCCCCAAATAGTGGTTATGGGGAAGACAGGACACCATGGTGCCTTTGTCTACCTCCATATGAAACTGTCTGAAGTCTCAGCAAATAGAGCACAATAGTCACCTAGTCCCTTCAACTTTTCTCTGATTTAGCCTTGTTGTTTGTTTCTGAAATGTTCTGTAACCTGTTATCATGGCACATCAGAAAATCTAAATCTTAATAAATCTTGATATGCTTGTCCAAATCGGCAATAGACTGAATGTTTGTGTCCCCTCCAAATTCATATATTGAAACTCTAATCCCAATGTGATGGTATTTGGAAGTGAGGCCTTTGGGAGGTGATTAGGTCATGAGAGTAGAGCCTTCAAGAATGGGATTAGTGCCCTTATAAGAGGTCAGAGAGCTTGCTAACTGTCTTTCCACTATGCGAGGATACAAGGAGAAGTCAGTAGTTTGCAACCCGAAAGAGGGCTCTCTCCAGAACTCAACCATGCTGGCACCCTGATCTTGGACTTCCAGCCTCCAGAGCTGTGAGAAATAAAATTTTGTTGTTTATAAGCCACCCAGTCTATGGTACTTTGTTATAGCAGCCCTAACTGACTAAGACAAGACCAAAGTTTGTAACTGAGACAAGACTCACTTGATGTCATTCTCTAAGGCCTCTCAGTCAAACTCTCCAAAGCTCTGCGGTGTGAAATATAATGTCTTTTAATTTTTCCGTACATCACCTTAATTCCCACTTTCTGCCTGCTTCCTCTTGGATAGAAAAAGCAAATTGCAGTCGAATTAGTTTTTGTACCTCTATTTCCTCTCTGGGGCATCTAAATTCCTGGGGCTTTCATAGTGCCATGCTTGGGGGTAGGGAGCATCTGATTCTTGGTTACTATCAGTGCAGGCTGACCTCTGTTGAGCCATATATCATCTCACCTGCTCTGTAGACTGCAGCCGTGCAGGGAACTGTGAGGATGTTGTGTGCTTCTGACTACAAGAGCTCTCCAGTCCCAGCTCTCCACCAACTGCTCCATCTACCTGTCAGGCACTGGCAATGTTTAGCTGCTTTCGTTTATTGGACTGGGACATGGGAAACTGTGAACTCTCTGGGGCAATGAAAAGACCTTTTAACACTTCTTTGCTTTTCTAGGGTGCACAGGAAATCTTTCCCATAACATGCAGAATTTGCCAGTTTCCCAGACTGTTTTCAGAAGCTGGAGGATACCCTTCTTCTGTGCTCTTAGATTTCCAAACGAATCCAAGAATTCTAATATTTCCCCGTTTGAAATAAGCTTGGAGAGAAGGGGTGTGGTGCAAAGACCTTCTCACCAATTTTTCTCTATTTTTTTTCCCCCTACTCATTCTCCTTTTCTCTCTATGTGGCAAATTTTATCTCAACTCTAGGGGTTAAAAACACTGTTCTGGTTTTGTATCCTTGTATTCCTTCAAATCTATTTTCTTCCTGGGTCTCAGCTTTTTATTTGAAAGTCAAAAGCCAAGATTTTTATTCTTCTGCTCATTGTAGTCTTCAGCAGGATACCTCTCCTAAGGCAATGCTGGCAGAATGCCTTGTTCTAGTTTGGTTGGGGTTGGGGTAGGGGTGAGGGTGGGGGAAGAACAGAGATACAGAAATAGTGGGAAAATTATATTGACTAATAAGTCAAAATATTTTCTCACTACACTTATTTGAGATCTCATCTAAACATATTTTTGGGTTTAATCACAGAAAAGTACAAAGGACGGTAGAGTAGGTAGGGTGGGGTCAATGAGCATGTGAACCAAATGAATGAATTTGATTTTAAAAATGTGCTTTGAATTTAGACTTTTATTCAGTTTCCATAAACCAATTATATTTAATTTCACAGAGGCATAAACTACATGGATCATTGAATAGACTAGATAATAGATACAAGGAAAAGTACAGATCAGTTTTGTTCTGGAAATTCCAAGGTTTAAGTATATAAATGACACTTGAAGACCAACCGTGACTGTTAATCATGACCATTTGTCTTAGTTTGTGGTGTCCTAATTCATTCTGGTCCCAGGCATAACAATTTCTTTTTATTTTCTTTAGAAACATTTTCCTCTTTGTACAACATTTTTTCTTGAGCCGATAATTAGGGTCATTAATTGCCTTTTACCCTGGCAGTTATTTAAATCTAAGTCCCTCAGGTCATAGAAGCCTAGAGTTTCGTTTCCTCCATGATGAAGCTGCCAGGGGTGAACATACAGGTTGGTAATACATTCAATAACAGAAGGCACAATGCCTGCTGTGAGAGGGAAAGCAAAAGTTGAGATCTGGGGCTGAGTTTACCCAAAGCTCAGAGGGCAAGAAATAGAAGCAATTATATTAAGAAAATAAGTCTCCCACTCTATGGTCTATTTTAGGCACATTAGAATTAGAGTCGGAAATTCTAAGACTGACTATGTAATTTCAATTTTTGCTCCTTAAACTTTTAGGTAGCTGAATATCTGGAAGTTTACTGATTATGTGTGGATTAAAATAAATAGATATATTGTGTCAGGCTTGGGGGTAATAACGAGGGGAAAAAGGAAATTAAGATGTGGTGAGTACTAACTATATGAAAGACATTTACATTGACACTTTCAGTAAATATTTATTGACTATAATATATACTACACTTTTTTTTGACATTTAGTTAATTTGGCGTGCAGAAATAGATATAGTTTCTACCTTCACTGAATTTACAATCTAGTGGTAGAAAGTTTTGTCAAATCATTTTACAAATTAAAATTATAATTGTGCAAAAGTGTAATAAAGGAGAAGACTGAGGGCTATGTTTTCTAACAAGGTCTTCCAGGAGTGGAGTTGATTGAGAGTTTTGCCAAAATCTATAGGTAAACTCCATCTCAGTCTAAATACTGACATGTAACCAATGGTTAATAATAATAATAATAATAATAAAATAATTTGGGTTACTTTTAATAGCCATACTGGTTTTAAAATATTAAAATAGGGCTAGCCCCAGTGGCCTAGTGGTTAAGTTCAGAGAGCTCTGCTTCAGCGACCTGGGTTCAGTGCCCGGGCACAGACCTACACCACTCGTCAGTGATCATGCTGTGGCGGTGGTCCACATACAAAATAGAGGAAGATTGGCAACAGATGTTAGCTCAGGGTGAATCTTCCTCAGCGAAAAAAAAAATATATTAAAATAGTTAAGAGTTGGTAAATAGTCAATTCTTCAAGTCTTTTAATGCCTACCTTTCCTGACTACTCTGCTCTCTCCCCAGGAATAGCCTGGATCATTCCAACCCAGACCACAATACAATCCAACAATAAATGTGTTGATGTCTCACACACTAGGGTCCCTAGGATGCTTCTGCAGTGCCTCGCATGTGTTTTGATTGATTGATTCTCATGTCTTAGTTGTTAAACATTTTTATTTATGTCACCCCTGGCCACAAAGAAAAGTTTAAAATAAAAATTTCTGAAAGGTCATTATAGCTTCTAAGCAAAAATCTATAGCTTTTAAATACAGAAGCTATAATTAGGAATTAACCTGGAAAGTTTGTGTGGTAGGAAGAGTACATAGGGAAAATAGATATGCACAGGCCCTGTGGTGTGAAGGATCATAGTTTGTAGAATAGAAAGTTCGGTGTGGCTAAGGCACACAGAGGAATATGCAAAATGGTGAAATATGGCTTGAAATCAGGCAAGAGTTAGATAACAGAAGTTCTTAGTCATACAAAACTTTTGTGCCTTAAGAGAAGGAAATGCCAATAAAGGGATTTATGTAATGGGCAACATGATGGTTAATTTTATGTGTCAACTTGACTGGGTCATGAGGTGCTCAGACATCTGGTCAAACATATTGCTGGGTATGTCTGTGAGGGTGTTTTTGGGTGAAATTAACATTTGAATTGATAGACCGAGTAAAGCAGATTGCCCTCCTCAATATGTGTGGGCCTCATGCAATCAGTTGAAAACCTGAGTAGGACAAAAAGGCTGACCTTCCCCTGAGTAAAAGGGAACTTCTCCTGCCTGGCTAATTTGAGCTGGAGCATTGATCTTTTCCTGACTTCAGACTTGAATGGAAACATTGGTTCTACTTGGGTCTCGAGCCTGCTGGCTTTCAGACTAGAACCTACATCATCAGTTTTCCTGGTTCTCAGGCGTTTGGACTTGGACTAGAACTTACACCATCAGCTCTCCTGGGTCTCTAGTTTGCTGACTGCAGATCTTGGGAATCTTTAGCCTCCATAATTGCATGAGCCAATTCTTGTAACAAATCTTTATACATATATTCATATCCTATTGGTTCTGTTTCTCTGGAGAACCACGATTATACTGGTGAAATAATCAAATTTGGGTTTGAGAAACAACTCTGGCTAAGGTAGAGAAAAAATTAGAGGGGATAAGGGTGAAAAGACCATTAGGATGTTAAGGAGTTAAGAAAAGGTAACTTCGTCCATAACAGCAGTTCTCAATGGGAATACCATACCCTTTCAGGGACAATTTTGGAAATTAATGAGAATGTTTTTGTTCTGTTTTGTTTTATTTTTTCAGGGAGGTGGCTACTGATTACTGGCATTTATTAGTAGGTAGATCCTGGTCTACTAGGCATATCTGGCAATGTACAGGACATTTAAACTTAAAGGGACAATTGTCTGTGTGTCACAAAACCTTACAATAGCTCACTAAAAAGCATAGACTTCCATATAAATGAAAAACCTGCCTAGAATCTAGTTACATTTTACATGTAAACACAATATTTTTGCATGATTTAAGTATACACTGAAGTTTCCAGGAATGCAACTACTAGGTAAATGGGGATATAATTGTACTTCAGTTTGTTTGGGAAATTACTAAGAGTTTTGGCTGTTTTGGAAAATCATATCACTGAAGGTAATGCTACTCCTGCTATTTGAGTCCAATTCAATGGACCTGTCAGTCTGCCTTCCTAGCTTTCAAATCCAGAACGGTTCTTTACGTAGGTACAAACCTCCGACAACGTTGTTAGGTATTCTGGTTTAGCCATGCCTGGTATTTACATATTGAAATAAGTATTACTTTAATAAAATTTTTGTCTACTTCTTGTTACAGTTAAAATATTTTTATTTTGTTTTTAAATTTTGTGTGTAAGTTTGGTTATATTATATATGAATTTATTTCAGTATATTAAAGAGGTATTATAAAATATTTTCCATAAATAAAGGCATTGGCCTGAGAAAGTTGGGAATCACTTGCCTGAGATTCATGTTTCTATCAATAGAGATGGAAAAAGTCGATAGAGTCCAAAGATATTTAAGAGGTAAAACTAACAAGAATTGAAGAGTGATTGAATATGAGTGTGGGATGGGTAGACAGAGAAGGAAAAAATCAAAAATGACTCATGGATTATGGCTTGCACAATAAGTGGATGGAGCCACCATTACTGTGTTAAGGGATCCTGGAAGAGGACTCAGATTGGGAAGATCAACATGAATTCAGTTTTGGTATACATGCCTATGAGGTCAGATAGGATAGATGGGACTAAGTATTAAAGAAAAGGTCTTGGCTAGCAAAGTAAATTTGAGAGTTATCACGAATGGCTGAAGTAAGGCCATGAGAGTAAAGATGAAATTCCATTTCCCATCTATATCTGAAACTTGGAGAATTCCAACACTTAATGACACTTAACATTAAATTCTTTCCACAATGTTTTAGAGAGGTATTACTTACTATTCCCATTTTATGGTTGAGAATTGATACTAATAGAGAATACTCTGACTAAAGTCACCAAAGGAGAAAGTAGCAGATTTTTTTTTGTGTGTGTGTGAGGAAGATTAGCCCTGAGCTAACATCTGTTGCCAATCCTCCTCTTTTTTGCTGAGGAAGATTGGCCCTGGGCTAACATCTGTGCCTATCTTCCTCTACTTTATATGCAGGATGCCTGCCACAGCATGGCTTGATAAGTGGTGCATAGGTCCATGCCCGGGATCTGAACCTGTGAAACCCAGGCTGTCAAAGCAGAGCACGCCAACTTAACCACTACACCACCAGGCCAGCAGAGGAAGTAGCAGATTTGGGGATTGTGGATTGAAAAAACAAAGTTTAAATCTATTTTCCATGCCTTTTGGGTATATCAGTGAACAAATAAAATCTTTCAGGGCATTTACATTGGGGGAAGCACATATAATAAACTATAAACATTGTATTATAGTTGGGAAATAATTCTCCATGGGTCTCTTGTGTTTCTGCACATCCTGCTAGTGAGGTTTTGACTGCCCTTTTCTGGCCGTTATTAACAAGAATATTTGTACTGCGAACAGCCTTGGAAGATAGAGATGGTATCTCCATCTGCAACAAAGAGTAGGCATGCTTATTGCCCACTATAAAAGAATTTGGGTTCCCTAAGCTCAGGGTTCATCTCTAACACTATATTGTGGGTGTGCAGGCAGCCATCTGGACCCATCCATGTCGCCCCCATGGGACCTGAGGCAAGGGGAACTGATGCAAATATGCTGATGTTCATGTGGCTTGCTACATTATACGTAACAAAATCCTTTCTCCCTGACCAGTCTGATGTCTTCTGCCAGCATCCATGAAATGGCGGTAGGCTGACTTGTTAGCTTGCAAGTAGAGTAAAAGCTTGAAAATTCTTGAGAATTTTATAGTATGCTAAATACTTATATAGTATACTGGAAGAGGATAAATGCTATAGGAAAAAAGAAGAGAGAGAAGAGCGTTAAAGGGGAACAGGCATCTTGAAGTGAGATTGAGGGTTCTAATTTTAAATAGGGTAGGGAAGTATCTCACATTAAGAGATGAGCAAGGACTTGAAGTCACTAAACACAGAGTTTGGGAATAATATCCCAAACTGAGAAAAAAAAAGTCAGTGTCAGTGCCCTAAGGCCAGAGTAAAGTCAGTGAGGAGAAGAATGGGGGGTGAGGTCAGAGAAGTGGTGGGATCCACCTCAGAAAGGCTTTGTAGAGCATTTGAGGACTTTAGTTTTAATTCTGAGTGAAATGGCAAGTCACTGTCAATCAGCAGAGTAAGATGATCCAACTTATATGTTAAAAGACTCACCTTTACATCTCTGCTGCGACTACACTATAGGGAAGCAATAGTCAATTTAGGAGACATCTGTACTTGATTGGCCAAGGGCTTTATTATGTTATTTACCTAGAAATATTTAGATCAGGGTAAGACAATCTTGCTTTTTTCAAAAAGATTATTAGTATTTGTTCCCTACTGCTCAACGTAGAGTGTATTTAAAATCACCTCTTCATAAACTATGCAAAATTCAATATCATGAGTATTCAAGGGCAATGACCATTTTTCTGAGTTCTTAGATTATGTCATGGCATTCAGAAGAACAGTAAGTCCACAGGCAACATAGACCAGCAGCTTTGATGACAGCCATGATGGATGCTGAAAAAATAAACAGCATTTACCAACCAAGGTAGTGTGAACTATACCAGGTATCATGCCTTTATTAAAACACTAATTCGGATTACTTTGGGATGCTAATAGAAAAAATTAACTTGGCAGGTGCAATAGATGATTGTGAATGAGGGAATTATTTTAATACAATCTACTCTTTCATTTTTTGCCTATTTAGATACAATATAATTGGAATTCCATTTGTGCATGTTGGCACCTGCGACATTATCTTTACTAAATACCATAAAATAGATTTTCTAACATTACTCAACCAGGAAGCTTCATTATGGTGTCTCTGGGGAGCTTGAGAAGAAATGACTTTTGTCATGGCATTAGCACTCTAACAACCCCTGAATAGGTGGTTCACTGACTAATTTGAACAAGAATTTCATCATAGTTTCACAGCAATTTGACAGAATGGTATTGTTATTAAATCAGTGCATGTTCTAAATGCAAGTCTGACTTTACCAGAGAGACAGAGCAGGTGGCCACTTCACCCCCCTAGACACACACCCAAAACATTACTGGGATCAAAATGCAAAATGACCGGTGTGTTAGTCAAAGAATGGGATTTGGAAAGAGTAGGCAATTTCCAGTTTGCCTAGGGTAAGCAAAAATTCCACAGTCAACTGCTGACTAAATGGATTAACAAATTCAAACATTTTCAGGTTAGGGAGAAAGAAGAATTTGCAAATGAACTGACAATGGATTTAACAGGTTGTAGCCTGAGGGAGTTTCAAATTTTGAACAGCACTTGCCTAGGAAATGGGGGCAATTTCGAGGGGAACATTAGTTTTGGATCAGCTTTGCTATTACTTACAGACCCTTGGGTTCACTGACTCTCCAAATTACTGTTGATTATTTCAGCATATTTCTAATTGGGTCACAAAAATAGGCATACTTCCTCTGAGAAAGCGTTATATATACATAGCAGGCTCACGCAAATCAAATGTTCTGTTTTCTGTTATTCAAAATATTGAAATATGCCATAGTCATGACATAATGAAAATATTCAAACTGCAAGGTAAAGCATTTTCAAATATGGCTTAAAATGTCTTTACACACTGAAGATAAATATTTCACACAGAAACCTATGTGTTCAAATATTAATAAAGCTAACCAGATTTTCTACATTTTATCTCAGAGGCTTTTTCAAGGTATACTGCCAGCCATAAACTATCCATTGAACGCTTTTGCTCTAATACTATATTACAGGCCAATATTCTACCAAGTTATTTGATGAGGGGAGACTTGAGTACAATTTTGACTTGATGAAGCTTGTGTCACTCCCTCGAAGAACATGATTTGTGCATTCCACCTCCAAAGCCAGAGTATCATGTGCCAACACACACATGGCCAGAGCTACAAGCCACGTAACTAGTAAAAATAGGCCCCAGTACAAAATCTCATGCAAACTCCCACTTTGATATATATCCCTTTTTACAATTAAAAGAATTACATCTTTTAACTTCAAGCAGAGGAAGTACTTTTTGGCCAACCAAGAAAAGGATGCCTTGGGTTGTGTGGGGCATGGGAGGGATGGCATAGTTTGCAGAGGAGATGAGCCTTGCAAGGGGAGGAGAGAGCATTGGGGACCTTTCTCCAGCAGGAAAGCCCTTGTTATCTCTGTCACTTACAAAGGTGATGGGAGAAAGTGGAAATGGTTTTGGATGAGAAGGCCACTTCCTCCATTGTAGCAAGGGTTGATAGGAAGCTGAAGGAATTCATGTCTAAGGGTTTTATTTTCTCAGGGAATTCGGAGGCAAAGCAGTTTGCTGAGAGTGAAGTAGGCAAGGAGAAAGTCATTAAGTTTAAGAAAAGAATTGAGGGTTTAGCTCTGCCAAAGCAGGAAATGAGACAGTAACTTGAAGAGGGAATATGGTAAGATTGCAGGACAGGATTAATGCTCTGGGTGAATTTCTTTTGTGTTTTTCAAATGAGTTAGAAGCACAATTACAAGAGAGGAGAGCTTCGGAAATCTTCTGAACACAATATCCATATTTAAAAGAAGTATATAGTCTTTTAATGTAATTATCTTGAGAGACAACCCTTATTTATATGTATGAGCACTGACGCTTTTTAATTAAGAAAAGACTATGTTATTACATCTCAAATGAATGCACACTGTAGGGGTTAGACAAATCTACATATGTAATAAAATGACATAGAACAATAGAACTATCGCACAACATTGTACCATCATCAAATTCCTGGTTTTGATATTGCATGATAATTCTGTAGGATGTAACCATTGGTTATGCAGCCATTGAATCTGGGTAAAGGGTACATGGACTACTTTACAACTTCTTGTGAACCTATAATTATTAGAAAATAAAAAGTGAAAAAAACAAAACAAACAAAAACACACTCCTCTTCTTAGAGCTGAACATATTTTTTGGTATATTCTGCAAGAAGACATGAGCCATGAGGTAAAATTATAAATTAGCATCTGTTTCCAAGCTTTCTGTCAACCACAGTAAAAATAAATACTGCAATGAGATTGAAAATGAGAACTCTAAGTTACATGTTAAAAATATGGTACCAGGCTTTTTGTAAATATCTGTATATAGTTGTTCCCCAGGGAAGTACATTGCCCCACTTTTATTAAAAGAGGTTGGTTTTATTCATCACAAATCATATAACAAGGGCCTGCAACCATGTTTAATTGATTAGAAAGGAGTTGAGAATGTTATTTCAAGTATAAAGAACATACGAATTGTTGCCTGAATACAAAGAACAACTGTTGATTGCTAACTACAATTTGTGTTTTTCAACACGAGAAAAGCCCAGTGGGGTATAACTGAGCAACAAAGAAATCTCAGGTCATCTTGCTATAGTCAGTTCCCTCCAACTCTAAACAAATGAAGTTAAGAAAACTGAAAAGATAATGTCACCAAGACTTCACCTTTGTATCATCAACTCTATACATATAAGCCGAGATTAATATCCCTCATGAGAAATTTATATATGAATATTTTAAAATTCAAATCTCCTGGAGTATGATAGGAGAGATTTCCGTTGTTTATTGTGGACAGTTAGCCAAATTTAACTTTCATTATAATTACTGCTCCAGACTTGAATCTGTAAAAATGCTGTTTTATGCATATTCCTTATATACATTTTAGACTATGTGGTTTCCAAAGAGCTAAATTGTTCTCCAGAAGACAGAATGATTTCTTAAGTTGCCTCAAAGAGCCCGCGGTTGCAGGGAATGTTTTAATCATCTAAAAATATAACCCTTTTAAATTCATTTTTCTAATTATTTTTAAAACCTTCAAAAATTGAGAATTCTGATGATTTGATGTCTCAAGTTGCTTTCTCACCCCATAAGTTGGATTCATGTTCCCTGAGTCAGATCCTTAGTGCCTCCAGATGTGCTGAGCTGGCAAGGTTGTCAGGTGTCATTTTATTCTTGGTTTTCCAATTTTGAGAGAGAGGAAGATACCATGTGGAACAGCTGGAATGTCAACAGATGTAATTGCTGATAATTTACTAAACAGCCTGTATATTTCTATGAAGTGGCATGAAAACTGGAGGGATTCCAAAGTATAATGTAAAAAAAAACAAAAAACAAACAAACAAACTAAACTTATCTTCAGCATAGAATGAAACAGTAAAACAGTTTTATAGTTTTAAATACTGTCTACACATTAATGATCTCATTGGCTGGAACTTCTCTTCTGAACTTCAGATTCGCAAATGCAATGCTTACTCAACATATCCACTTGATTTCTTTCTAAAACACATCTCATGTCTAAGACAGATCTGATATTCTCCCCAAATTTATTCTAACTGCACTCTTCCCAGTCTAAGTTTATGGTAAGTCAGTGGTTCAGGGAAAACCTTGGGTCAGTCTTGATTCTCTTCTTCCTCTCACAACATCCACTTCCACTAGGGCATTATATAGGCTATACCTTCAGATATATCCAAAATCCTACCATTTCTCACCATCTCCACTGTTCCCACCTTAGTCCCAGCCACCATTTTTTCTTGCGTAGATAATTGCAATCGCCTCTTAATTGTCTCCCTGCTCCACTCTGCACACTCCTGATTGAGCAGCTCAGCCAGATCAATCCTCTCACTCCTCAAACTTTATTTTTACTGCTTTCACTCTGCAGCCAAAGCCCTAATTATGGCCACAGCATCCTACAAAGAATGACCCCCTCCATTATCTCACATTCCTTCACTATACTCCCTCCATTCCAGCCACACCAGGTTCCTTCATACATTCCAAGTATTTTTCCATTCTAAAGTCTTTGCAGTGGCTGTTCCTTTTGCCTGAAGAGCTCTTCCCCTTGAGGTCCACAAGAAAACTTTCTCATATACCTCAAGTTTTTCCTCAAATTTTGTTCTAGTAAGTCTCTCCAGACCATTCTATTAAAAGACCAAAAATATCAAGTATTGTTGTGGAAGTAGAGCAGTTTTAGGGAGTATTAAAGATTCAAACACATTAGAACAGTTTGGCAGTTTCTTATAAAGTCACACAAACACTAACCATATTTCCCAGGAATTCCCCTCGTAGATATTTACTCAAGATAAATGACAAGTACAGGGAGTGACATCAGCAACATAGCAGAGCAGGAAGCCCTGGACCCTCCTTCCCCCAACAAACACACCAATTCAGCAACAATTCATGGGCAAATTCCCTTTGTGAGAAGTCAGAAACTAATTAAAAGTCTCCTGCACTCTGGAAGAATGCAAAAGCAGACTCACATAGGCCACTAGGAAATTGGAGACACCCACTTGCCAGAGACTCTGCCCCCAGTGCAGCACCATACAAACAGGAAAAGACTCCCTAGCTCCCAGCTTCACCCAGGGGAGGGAAAGGATTAGTTCTTGAGTTCAATAAAGCAAGAAAAAGAAATAAAGGGCATTCAAATTAGAAAGGAAGAAGTGAAATTGTCCCTGTTTGCAGACGACATGATCTTATATATAGAAAATCCTAAAGATGCCATAAAAAACACTGTTAGAGGTAAGAAACCAATTTAGTAAAGCTACTGATACAAAATCAACATGCAAAAATCACTTCATTTCTGTACCCTAACAACAAATTATCTGAAAAGGAAATTAGGAAAATAGTCTCATTTACAATAGCACCCAAAAGAAGAAAACACCTAGAAATAAACTCAATTGAGGAGGTAAAAGACTTGTGGATATTATTCCAGAATTACTTGTTGAAGAGACTATTCTTTCCCTATTGTGTATTAAGCAAGACACAAACAAATGGAAAGAAGAATGGATTGGAAGAATTAAAGTTAAAATATCCATACTACCCAAAGTGATCTACAGATTCAGTGCAATCCCTATCAGAATCCCAATAGCACTTTTTTCAATTTCTAATTGAAAGACCCCAAAAAGCTAAATCAATCTTGAGAAAGACCAACACTTCCTGATTTCAAAATACATTACAAAGCCACAGTAATCAAAACAGTCTGGTACTGGCCTAAAGACCGATATTTACCAATGGAACAGAATAGAGAACCCACAAATAAATCTATACATATATGATCAACTGATCTTCAACAAGTGTGCCAGGAATACACAATGGGGAAAGGATAGTCCTTTCAACAAAGGGGTTGAGAAAATGAATATCCACCTGTGAAAGGATGAAATTGAACCCATGTCTTACACCATACACAAAAATCAATTTGAAGTGAATTAAAGACTTAAACATAAGACCCCAAATTTGTAAAACTTCTAGAAGAAAACATGGGGAAAAGCTTCATGAATTGGTCTCAGCAATGATTTCATGTATATGACACCAAAAGCACAGGTAACAAAAACACAATTAAACAACTGGGACTGTCACCCACGAGGGGCCTCGAGAAATTCAAAAGTGGGTTTGGAAGTACTTAACTATTTTTCCAAGTTGTTTCTTTTCCTTTTGTATGTTTAGGAGATGTAACCAGCAGCCATCCTGAAACTGACCAAGCCTCACCACAAGAGCTACGCCCATGACCTTTGCCTTATTTTTAATACAAAGATCTCTCCAGGAGGAGCTTAGGCCTCACTACATGGAAGCATGTTCTCCAACTGAACCTGTGCAAGCGAATACCCACCTCTCTCTTTGGAATATTCATTCCCCAACCAAATAAAAGTTCCTGCTTTCCTTTGTTCAGGGACGCCATGACTTGGGAAATGATTCCTCATGGCCTCCCATTTACTGCAAATACACTTTACTTTGTGAGACAACTTCCACTGGTGTAGAGTCTCATTTAACTCACCAGGAGGCGAGCCTACTTGGTTCAGTAACAGGACTACTTCATATTAAAAAGCTTCTTCATAGCAAAGGAAACAATCAATAGAGTAAAAAGGCAACCTATGGAATGGGAGGAAATATTTGTAAACCATATATCTGTTAATGGATTAGTCTGCAAAATATTTAAGGAACTTCTACAACTCAATAGTAAACTAATAACATAATTAAAAAATGGTCTGAGGACTTGAATAGTGTTGGTGGGCATGTGGAGAAATTGGAACACTTATACACTGTTGATGGGAATCCAAAATGGTGCAGCTGCTATGAAAAACAGTAGGGAAGTTCCTACATGAATTTAAAATAGAACTACCATATGATCCAGCAATCCCACTTCTGGGTATTTATCACAAAGAATTGAAAAGATATCAGCAATCCTATGTTCACTGTAGCGTTATTCACAATAGCCAACACATGGGAACAACCTAAATGTCAATTGACAGATGAATGGATATAGAAAATGTGAGATATAGATATCTATATACATATATGGTAGATATATATATATATATATATATATATAAAATAGAATACTATTCAGCCTTAAAAAAGAAGAAAATTCTGCAATATGCAACAACATATATGAACCTTGAGGATATTATGCTGAGTGAAATAAGCCAGTAAAAGAAAGACAAATATTGCATGATTTTATTTACATGAGGTATCTAAAATAGTCAAATTCATAGAATCAAAGAGTGGACTGGTGGTTGCCAGGGACTTGAGGGAAGGATAAATGGGGAATTACTAATTAATGGGCAAAGAGTTTTGTTTTTATTGTGCGACTGACATATAACATTATATTAGTTTCAGGTATACAATGTAATGATTCGATATTTGTATATATTGCAAAATGATCACCACAATAAGTCTGGTTAACATCCATCACCACACATAATTACAAATTTACTTTTCTTGTGATGAAAACTTTTAAGATCTACTCTCAGCAATTTTCAAATATGCAAGATAGTATTATTAACTATATAGTCAGCACACTGTACAAAACATACCCATGACATTTATTTTATAACCGGAAATTTGTACCTTTTGACCCCCTTCATCCATTTTGCTCTCTCCACACCCCCTACTTCTGGCAACCACCAATCTGTTCTCTGTATTTATATAGTTATTACTTGTTTTTGTTTTTGTTTTTAAGATTCCACATATAAGTGAGATCACAGGGTATTTGTCTTTCTCTGTCTGGCTTGTTTCATTAAGCATAATGCCTTCAAAATCCATCCATGTTGTCACAAATGGCAAGATTTCACTCTTTTTTATGGCCGAATAACATTCCATTGCATATGTATACCACATATTCTTTATCCACTTATCCACTGATGGACACTTAGGTTGTTTCCATGTCTTGGCTATTGTAAATAATGCTGCAATGAACATAAGGGTGCATGTATCTTTTCAAATTAGTGTTTTCATGTTCTTTGGATAAATACCCAGAAGTGGAATTGCTGGATCATATGGTAGTTCTATTTTTAATTTTTTGAGGAAACTCCATACTGTTTTCTATACTGGCTACACCAATTTACACTCTCACCAACAGTGCACAAGAGTTCCCTTTTTTCTACCTCTCACCAACACGTGTTATCTGTTGTCTTTTTGATAATAGCCATACTGACAGGTGTGAGGTGATATCTCCTATTGGTTTTGATTTGCATTTCCCTGTTGATTAGTGATGTTCAAAGAGTTTTATTGCAGAAAGATGAATAAGTTTTAGAGATCTGCTGTACAATATTGTATCTATAGTCAACAATAATGTATTGTAAACTTAAACATTTTTAAGAGGGTAAATCTCTTATTAATACCATAATAAAATTTTAAAAAGGGTAAATGAAAAGTACATCCACAAAAAAGATGTAAGTGTTGATAGAAGATTTATTTATAATAGCCAAAAACTGGAAAACATGCAAATGCCCATCATTAGAGGAATGGATAAATAAATTGAGATACATTCATATAATAGAATACTATCTGGCATTGTAATAAATGAACTAATAACAAGCACAATTGCATGGATGAATCTCAAACACATTATATTAATCCAAAAAAGCCATACTCAAAAAGTACATACTGGATGAATTTATTTACATGATGTTCTAGAAAGGACAAAAGTAATCTATTGTGAATAAAAGCAGAGAAACAGTGTTTACATCTGGGATTGGGGGTGTGTAGTTGTAAAAGGCATGAGAAAAATTTCGGGGATGAAGGAAATGTTCTATCTCGCTTGTGGTGGAACTTATGTGGGAGTATATATTGGTCATAACTAGTTTACTCTTATAATGGGTACATTTCATTGTATGTAAATTGAGCCTTAGTAAAGTTGACTAAAAAACAGAAAAAAATGAACTCAATTTATTTACTATATTTCAACAAACTAAGAACTCCAAAGAATCAATAACACATATACTACATTCTCTGACTTGATGCCATTAATATAGAAATCAATATTGAAAAGACAGTTTACATAAATCCAATAAAATCAGGAAACAAAATGTATACATTTATTTTCTATTGTTATTTTCATATTCATATGCTACTTTATTATTTAATAGTCATTTAATGTAATACTATGAAATAAACTGTGAGCTAAGGCAATTAACATTATGAATATTATAAAGTATTTAGTCCCGTACTACAATGAAAGTATTACACATTATCAAATTGGTGATTGCCACTAAGAAGGTGCTTAGAGATAAACTTATATCTATAAATGTATTTATTACATAACAAAAATGACTAAAACATATTTACTAGTTTCTCAACTCACAATGCTATATACTGAAAGTTTAAAGGAAATAAAAGGAAGAAAATTATAAACTTAAGAGCAGAATGTAATAAGCAAAAACAGATAGATAACTAACAAATTCAAAATAGGCTCTTTGAAATTCAAATATAATAGATACATCTCCCAAAACATTGATTGGGAAAAGGAGAGAAGGTACAAATACTTTGCATTAGGACAGATATGTTAAAAACTAAAACAAAATATAAACATATGTTTCATGATATTGCAATCAATTTTTTAAACCTCATAGAATGAAAAATCTAAAAAAATAATAACCAAAATTTAATTAAGAATAAATAGACAGCATGGTACTGGCACGAAAACAGACACACAGATCAATGGAACAGCATTGAGAGCCCAGAAATAAACCTACACATTTGTGGACAGCTAAGTTTTAACAAAGGAGCCAATAACACACAATGGAGAAAGGAAAGTCTCTTCAATAAATGATGTTGAGAAAACTGGACAGCCACACCCAAAAGAATGACAGCAGACCATTATCCTACACCATACACAAAAATTGACTCAAAATGGATTAAAAATTTTAACGTATGACCTGAAACCATGAAACTTCTAGAAGAAAACATAGGCAGTACACTCTTTGACGTCAGTCTTAGCAACATATTTTCAAGTACTATGTCTGACTGTGGAAGGGAAACAATAGAAAAAATAAACAAATGGGACTACATCAAACTAAAAAGCTTCTGCACAGGAAAGGAAACCATCAACAAAATGAAAAGACAACCTAACAACTGGGAGAAGATATTTGCAAACCATATATCTGATAACGGGTTAATCTCCAAAATATTTAAAGAACTCATACATCTCAACAACAAAAAAACTAACAACCCAACTTAAAAAATGGGCAAAAGATCTGAACAGACATTTCTCCAAAGAAGATATACATATGGCCAAAAGGCACAGGAAAAGATGTTCAACATCATTAACTAACAGGGAAATGCAAATCAAAACTACAATGAGATATCTCCTCATTCCCATCAGAATGGCTATATTTAACAAGAGAGGAAACAACAAGTGTTGGAGAGGATGTGGAGAGAAGGGAACTCTCACACACTGCTCTGGGAGTGCAAACCGGTGCAGCCACTATGCAAAACAGTATGGAGATTCCTCAAAAAAATTAAGAATAGAACTACCATATGACCCAGCTATTTCACTGCCTGGTATTTATCCAAAGAACTTGAAAACACCAATGTGTAAAGATACATGCACTCCTCTGTTCATTGCAGTGTTATTCACAATAGCCAAGACTTGGAAGCAACTAGGTGTCCATCAAGGGACGAATGGATAAAGCAGATGTGGTATATATACACAATGGAATACTCCTCAGCCATAAGAAATGATGAAATCCAGCCATTTGTGACAACATGGATGGACCTTGAGGGTATTATGCTAAGTGAAATAAGTCAGAGGGAGAAAGTCAAATATCATATGATCTCACTCAGAAGTAGAGGTAAAAACAACAATCAACAATCACATAGAGACAGAGATTGGATTGGAGGTTACCAGAGGTGATGGGCGGAGGGAGGAGGGGGAAAGGGATGAGTAGGCACCTGTGTGTGGTGATGGGTCATAATTAGTCTTTGGGTGGTGAACATGATGTAATCTATGCATAAATTGAAATATAATGATGTACACCTGAAATTTATATAATCTTATAAACCAATGTTATTGCAATAAAAAAATAAATAATAATATTTAAAAAAAAGAATAAATAGAAAATATGTATTAGTGAAGTATATTAAAAGAGAAAGGATCAGAAGTCAAAAATCTCCTACTACTTCAAAAGAAGCCATTTTATAAAACTATCAAGCATCAAATAGTTTCTATTGTAAGCAAATTACCAAACTGGAAAAGGATAGGAAAATTTTAAATACTTATGTATTCCTATTAAAAGTAGAAGCAAAAATAACCAATGAAATTCTAACAAGCTGAGTCTCTAAGAGTATTAAAATTATGGAGTTTTCCTAAGGATGCAAAAATAATTGAAAAAGAAAATAATGATCAATATCATTACTCAAAGTTAACAAATTTAAAAAAGGAAAAATATAGGATCCCTTCAATAACCATAGATAATAGTCAACAATCAATAATTACAGAAAAAAATCTCAGCAAACTAGAAAGAGAAGAGATTGCTGATAACCTGATAAAAGGAAATTTCCAAAAACATAAAAATATTATATTTAATACTGACATATTAGAGGAATTCCCATTTACGTTCAAACAAAACAAGGATTTTTAGTACTTCTATCAATATTTGACATTTACACTGGTGGTCCTAGCCAGTGAAATGAGAAAGAAAAAAAAAAAGAGGCATCAACACTTATTATTAAAAAATCTAAATGTCATTATTTGAAAAAAATCAATGGATTTCCAACGTGCCTACAATGAACCATTGGAGAATATAATAAAAAATATACTATTAAAATAGTTTTAAAAACTAACAAGAGTGACAAAGCATTTAAATTTCCTAAAAATAATGAAGCCAAAAAAATCTACTTTGAAAGCCTAAATTTTTGGAAAGAATTCTAAAATATTATCAAAAGGCATGAAAAGAATTGATGCATGGAGAGCTATTAAATGTACGAATATTCATGATGTTAACATTCACTGTCATACATAGATCAATTCTCCACAAAATAACTTATAAATAATCCACAAATAATGAAAAATGTGTATGTGTATATATATATATAGTGTGTGTATACATACATATATATAGTATATATATACACACACACATATATACATATTTACAATCAAAATTTGAACAGCTTTTTCTATTTTTCTTGGAATCTAAACTTCAGAGAACAAAATTAAAACATCCTGATACCACATTTTATGTGCAAAAATTGACAAAGATTTAAGTGCTTTACCATAATAAATGTCATAGGAATTTAGCAAGGATATAACTGCTTAAAGAAAATAACAGAGAAAAACATTTTGAAGCTATCTGGCGCTCTGCTAAAGGTAAATATATGTCTTGACAACAACCTAGTAATTTCTCTTTTACATGAACGTGGGCAAGAAATTCTTGCACATATATATGAGGAGACAGCTTTGTATAGGAATATTAACTGCACCATTGCTAATAATAGAACAAAAACAAAAGAAACAACTAAAAACAAAACCTAGCAGTAGCCTCAATGTCTACAAAAAAGTTATGACAGAATTTTTTAGAAAAAGGGCTACCGGTCTACTGGGTTCACTAGAAAGCAGAAAGTAGGTTGTATAAAAAAATCTATGCATATCAAGTAGAATAGATCTTGAAAACAATGTTTGAAAAAAGCAGGTCGTAAAAAGATCAAAAGTGTGGATGAATGTATTAAAGCATAAACTAATGCTATATGTTACATGTGTGTAGTACACATATAAAAATATAATCTGGAAAGAAACACATAGAATTGATGATAGCAGTTGCTTTCATCTAGAGAGGAAGAGAGAGAAAGAAATGCGACCATGTAAGGGACTAAGAGATTATAACTGCTTAAATATTCTATATTACAAAATCAGTCTGAGAATAAAAGATGACAATATGAACACATTGTTTTACACTGGTAGATAGACTAGTATCTCTTAGAGCACCCTCACTCTTTTTCTGTATTTTATACACTTTTCTAAATAATTCATTATTAATGTAAATCAATTAATTAGTTATTTAATTAATTAAGGGTCTAATGGATTCCATCAACTCTTAGTGATTTACCGAGACATCTAAGCAAAACAATGATACTGTTTCTCGACCTAATGAAGAGAAGCTATGAAAATCTCACAGATAACGTCACACTTAATAGTGAAAGACTGTATGATTTCCCTCTAAGATTTGGAACAAGACAAGCAAGTCACTCTCACCACTTGTGTTTAGCATCGTACTTGCTTCTAGTCAGGGCAATTAGTAAAAAAAACAATAAAATGCATCAAAATTGGAAAAGAAGAAGTAAAACTATGTCTATTCGCACATGATATGATCTTATATAGAGAAAATCCTTAAGAATCCACTAATAAAGTATTAAACTAATTACCAGCTAAGCAAGGTTTCAGGATTACAAGATCAATACACAAAAATCAGTTGTATTTCTATATATGTGAAATAAATAACACAAAAATAAAATTAAGTAAACAATTCCATTTATAATAGTAATAAAAATAAC
This sequence comes from Diceros bicornis minor, assembly GCF_020826845.1. Taxonomy (NCBI): domain Eukaryota; kingdom Metazoa; phylum Chordata; class Mammalia; order Perissodactyla; family Rhinocerotidae; genus Diceros; species Diceros bicornis. The sequence goes on along the minus strand of NC_080753.1, from coordinate 45,106,573 downwards.
AAAATACTTAGGGATAAATTTAACAAAAGAAGTACAAAACTTATACACTGAAAACTACAGAATATTGTTGAAAGGAATTAAAGATCCAAATAAATGGAAAAACATTTCTATGTTCATGAATTGGAAGTCTTACTATTGCTAAGATCGTAATACTACCCAAAATGGTCTACAGATTTAATGCGATCTTTATCATAATCCCAGCTGGGTTCTTTGTAGACATTGACAAGCTGATCCTAAAATTCATGTGGAATTTCAAGGGATCCAGAACAGCCAAAATAATCTTGAAAAAGAAGAACAAAGTTGGAGGACTCATATTTCCTTATTTCAAAACTTACTGCAAAGCAACAGTAATCAAAACAGTGTGGTACTGGCATAAGGATAGACATATAAATCAATGGAATAGAATTGAGAGTACAGAAATAAGCTCATATGTGTCTATGGTCAACTGATTTTCAACAACAGTGTTAAGCCCATTCAATAGGGGAAAGAATAGTCTTTCCAACAAAGGTTCTGGGACAACTGGATAGCCAGAATAGAATAAAATTGGATCCTTTTCTCACACCATATACAAAAATTAGCTCAAATGGATCAAAGAACTAAATGTAGAAACTAAAACTCTTAGAAGAAAACATAAGGCTAAATCTTCATACCTCAGAGTTAGCAATGAATTCTTAGATATGACACCAAAAGCATGAGCAACAGTAGAAAAAATAAATTGAGCTTCATTAACTTAAAAACTTGTATGCTTCAAAAGACACTATCAAGAGAACAAAAAGACAACCTACAGAATGGGAGAAAATGCTTGCAAATCATATATCTGGTAAAGGATTAGTACCTAAAATATATAAAGAAGTTTAAAACTCAATAATAAAAAGACAAACAACCCAATTTAAAAATGGGCAAAGGATTTGACTGAATAGATATTTCTCCAATGAATATGTACAAATGTCTAAGAAGCACACACACACAAATGCTGAGCATCATTATCATCAGGGAAATGCAAATGAGATACCACTTCACATTCACCAGGATGGCTGGAATCAAAAAGTCAGATAATAACAAGTGTTGACAAGAAAGTGGAAAAATCTGCAACATTCTACATCGCTAGTAGGAATGTAAAAATGGTGGAACCACTTTGCAAATCAATCTGGCACTTCCTCAAATGGTTAAGCGTAGAGTTAGCATATGTCCTAACAATTCCATTCCTAGGTATATACTCAAGAGAAAAGAAATCCTAGGTCCACATGAAGACTTGTATATGAATGTCTATAGCAATGTCTATTGTCTATTTACAATAGCCAAATGTGAAAACAATGCAAGTGTCCATCAATCAATGAATGGATAAACAAAATATACTATATCCATAAAATGGAATGTTTTTTGGAAATGAAAAAGAATGAAGTGCCATTACATGCTATAGTATAAGTAAACCTTGAAAACATTATGCTAAGTGAAATAAGCCAGTCGCAAAAGACCATATATGATTCCATTTACATGAAGTGTCCAGAATAGATAAATATATAGAGAAAGAAAGCAGAAAAGTGGTTGTTTAGGACTGAGGGCACTGAGAATATAGGGAGTTTTATTACTAAAGGGTACAGGACTTTTTTTTTTTGAGGTGATGTAAATGTTCTAAATTGACTGCAGTAATGGTCACACACATCTGTGAATATTCTAAAAGCCATTAAATTATACATTTTAAATAACTAAATTGTATAGCATGTGTATTATATCTCAATTAAGCTGTTGCCAAAAAAAAAGGATTGATATTCTAGTTATCTCTTCCTTGAAAACAATTGATTATTTGGTTTAAACACGTAGAAAATCTATGCCTGAATTGTGCCTGACCACAACTCTGAAGTACAAAGTGCCTCCTGTCATTATATAAAAGCTTATGTTTTGTCCATTACAACCATCAGCAAAAAATCATGCCCACCTCATCTCCTGAATATTGCCAGAGAATAACTCCACCTATCTGGGCTGCCAACACAGCATCTGCTGCTTTATTACATGTTACAAGTTAGTTGCAGGTTTTTTGGCTTTTTCTTCAATCAACTCAAGATTGGTTCATAGAAATTACTAGATTTGTGCAATAAAAACAACCATTCAAAATTTCCATCCTCAAAAAGCACTTAATTTATGATTAGTTTTATATTGTAGTTCTTGCACATAATTGAATTTATCGTCCTTTAGACAAATCTATTTCTGGTCCTGCTTTGATTAAGTTATAGACAATCAATTTCCCTTTATTATATTCTCATTTAAACAGAAAATCTTTTATTAAGATATTTCATTGGAATATTTCCCACCCTCCCATATGTTCTGAATTTATGGGTCACCTTGTTACCTCCTTCCTCTTTCCTTCATCATATTAAAATCAATGCTAAAAGAAGGTACAATTTAAAAAAATCTATGAAGCAATATTTACATATGGTTATTTAATTTTCAACCAATCTAATGGCCTCTTTTTTTTTTAATTTTTTGTTTATTGCAGTAACATTGGTTTATAACATTGTATAAATTTCAAGTGTACATCATTATACTTCTATTTCTGCCTCTTTTGTTGTATAAGGCTATGTATCACCAACTTTTGGACTTTTACTTATTAAAGGAAGGGAGGAAAAGATGGAGGGAGAGCTGGAGGAAAGGAAAGAGAGTTTTGGTCAAAGGAGGAATAATAAAAAGGCAAGGCAGGCTGCCACATGGAAAGCATTTGAAGAAACCTCCCAAGTTGCCAAAGCAGGGCAGTTTAGTAAAAATGGAGCTGAACTCAGAGTCAAGAAACTTTTCACCTTGGACAAGCCATATGAACTCTCTAGGTCTCAGATGTCAGGCTCAACTCATGAGAAGGCTGGTTCGCAACTTTTAAAATTCTCATTCTTTCCTACTAGCCTGTAGAAAAAAGTTTGTAAAATTACATTTCTTTTAATAGCTCATGTATAATATCATCATATGTTGGATTAGCGCAATTTTGGTCTAAAGAGTCTCTATTATGAAATTAAGCAGGTCAATAAAATTTGATCAATTAGAGCAGCAATGTTAATATATTCCTCTTTCTATTCTGTTCTGATAGTTTGCTAAGCTTAAGTCCTATTTTTTCTTATAACAAGATTTGCATGCTTCTCTACATGAAAAAATTTTAAATTAGTATCTGTTGGTATTTCTATGGTAGGATTTACTCATTCATTCAACACAACTGAGGCTACTGCAATAATCCAGGTAATAGATGACGGTGGCTTGAACAAGGAATGCAGATGGTAAAGTCAATTTTGGGATATATTTTAAAGGTAGAATCAATAAAATTTTTTTGTTGAGTTTGACGTTGTGTGTGAAGCAAAGAAAAGGGTCAAAGATGATATCAAGGTTTTTATTCCGAGAAAAGAGTAATTTTTATTATGTGAAACAGAGAAAATCTTAACAGGAACAGGCTTGGGATTGTAGATCAGGATCTCAGTTTTGGATAGGTTGAGTCTGAGAACATTATTAGACATCTAATGGGATTTGGAATTGGCTTTGGAAATATGAGGCAAACACAGGTGCAAAGTCCAGGCTAGAGATATAAATTTAGGAATTATGAGCTTATAAATAATGTCCAAAGTTTTGACACGTGAAACTTTCCTAGGAATAAGCCTTGAAGCATACAGATCTTGAGGTCTTGGAGATGAGGAGAAATCAGAAAAGGAAACTGACAAAAAGACCAGTCAACGATGTGGGAGGAAGATTAAGAGAGCAGTGCTTCAAGAGCCAAGTGAAGAGTCTTTTAAGGAAGAGGGAAGGACCAGCCATATCTAAATGCTGCAGCAATTAGAACAAAGACTAGGATACAAATTTGTTTTACCAACATGACTTTGGCACAAGCTGAATTAGTAGAGTGGTAGGAATAAAAGCTGACGGGAGTTGGTTGAAGAACTCAGGATTCTTACCATTCCAGAAGGTACTCATATACATCCAATATCAGTTCTGTCTCTTTAGCAATCTTTCTGACACAAAAGGATAATGTATTTCTGGAATATTTTATTTCTATTAATGGAGGGATGGTAAGTGTAAGCAAAAGTATATTATTATTAATAATTTTAACACTTCTCTACCATAGATCAGCTCTCCATTTCCTTCTTCTCAATTCTTACTCTGACCAAAAAAAAGAGATATGACACAGGGCAGTACCCTTGATAGGAATGAGGAGAAATTTGGGAACAAAGAAACAAACATGGATCACTGATATCAGGCATGCTGGATTGAAAATGCATAAGGGGGCAGTCTGAGCAACTGAACACTGCCAGGAGGGCACTGGATTCTCCATGGCTGAACAGAGGGAGGCAAGCAGGGCGTTGAGGATGATAAGGACAAATACACCAGCCTGATTATTTTGCTAAGGTTCAGCCTTGCTGAATGCTGTGAATGCTGGTCCTATCAATAGCACATGATGGCTTTGCCTTTAGCTGCTCTACATTAGTATAAACACTTGGTTATGCCCTAACCTAACCAAAAGTTGCAATAACACTCACAGAGAGATTCAATTAGCTAAACAAATTATCAATGTGTAGAGTTCCTTGTACATGTGGTAATATGCCCACAAAGCATCTCTTTGTGATCCCGCAGCTGTCCCATCCTCAATTCACAGCTTCATTAATCATGTCCTCTGTTTGCTATTGTCTAAATTACAGAGCCATTTGAGATGGGAAAAACATTGGAAGGAAATTTTGCCTACACTTCAAGAATTGAAAGCGCCACAAATGAGAATTGGAAACATATTTTTGAATCAATGATAGGATATATATTGCCATTTTTAATTACAATTTAATATAGCCACATTGTTATACAAAGTCATGTGCCACATAATGACATTTTGGTCAATGACAAACCACATATATGACGGGGATCCCATAAGATTAGTACCATATAGCCTAGATGTGTAGTAGGCTGTACCATTTAGGTTTCTGTAAGCACGCTCTATGATACTCGCACAATGACGAAATCATCTAATGACGCATTTTCTCAGAACATATCCCTGTCATTAACAGACGTGACTGTATATAATACTAGAACACCAGCACTATTTTTTACTTTCTTGTGTATTCTTCTTTTCTGCATGTCAAATATCACAAACTAAGACAAAAAAGAAATGCAACTCTTTTTCTTCTCTAAGTAATTTTATGCTCATACTTAGAGAGGGAAAATTTGATGTCTCTATATGGAACACTACCACAAACTGATAAAGCAAATATTATAGGTTAGGTTCAAATGCCCTGGGTGTAGTCTGTCAAGCAAGTGAGTTATCCTGCTTCTTGACTTCATTCTCTTTTACTCTTCTAGTAGGAAGTTATGTAGAAATATTTCATTTTCAAAACTGCTCTAGTGCCTACTTCTTACCCCCTCTGGTAGGGTGCAAAGGTTGGAAGGTTGAACTAACAAATATTATAGATTGCCTGATTTGTTCAGCTATCAGGAGACATGTGCTTCCAGAAGACCTGACTTTTCCTTACCCTAGGGCTGAATCTTGATTAGTCTAAGCAATCCCAATAATTTGTTTCCCTGATTGCCACTGATTTATTTAGGGAGAGGGTGTGATGCAATTCTGGCCAATGGTCTGAAGACCCTTGGCTAGGACTTCTGGGAAAGTTATTCTTTTTTTTTTTTTTTTTTGTGAGGAAGATCAGCCCTGAGCTAACATCCATGCCAATCCTCCTCTTTTTGCTGAGGAAGACCAGCCCTGAGCTAACATCTATTGCCAATCCTCCTCCTTTTTTTTTCCCCAAAGCACCAGTAGATAGTTGTATGTCGTAGTTGCGCATCCTGCTAGTTGCTGTATGTGGGACGTCACCTCCGCATGGCCGGACAAGCGGTGTGTCGGTGCGTGCCCCGGATCCGAACCCGAGCTGCCAGCAGCGGAGCACACACACTTAACCACTAAGCCACAGGGCCGGCCCCTGGGAAAGCTATTCTTGCTCTTAAAAAGAGACACAAGGGGCTGGCCCCATGGCGTAGTGGTTAAGTTCAGCACATTCTGCTTTGGCGGCCCGGTTTCTCGGGTTCGGATCCTGGGTGCAGACCTACACCACTCGTCAGCCATGCTGTGGCAGTGATCCACTTATAAAGTAGAGCAAGATTGGCACGAATGTTAGCTCAGCGCTAATTTTCCTCAAGCAAAAAAAGAGGAAGATTGGCAACAGATGTTAGCTCAGGGCTAATCTTCCTCAAGGGAAAAAAAAAAAGGAGAGAGACACAAGTCAAGGACAAATCCTCCTCCCTTTTACCTGTCTTTTGCTATTGAGTGATGGCTGGAGCTGCTGCAGCTGAGCTGTGGTCATAGGAGGAGAAGTCAGCAGTAAGGGACCATATATTTAATAAATTATGTTAATAATGTTAGGAATCAAGATTTTCAGAGTAAGAAAAAAGAAACACAATTATAAAATAGTGAAATTAAGGGAAATACTAAAAGAATAAAATTGAACTGAAAATGCCAACATAAACTAATAAGTTTTGAAAATAGATATCTAGCTTTTTCCAGGAAAAGAGCCAACATTACCCCAATATAGTGAAGTGTCACAAAGACCAGAGTTTGTTTTCTAATACCATTTTCCCCCTAAAAAATCAGGCTCCTTTGAGAAATGGGTGATTCCAGTTCTAGGACAAAGAAGGTACAAGATAAAACTAGAAAGCAAGAAATATGTATATAAAAAATGGGGCCTGTTTTTGAAAATGATATGATTGTCTACACAAAAGTGTAGGATTCATAAGGAATCTATAAGCAATTACTAGAGATAATAAGTGAATTTAACAAGATCAAAGCATACAAGGTCAAAATATAAATTTGTATTTTTTATAATGTCAATGAAAAATTGGGAATTGACATAAAAAGAATACTATAAATATTAAAATGTTTAAGATAGATATAACAATATACATACTCAAACGTATTTTTATAGACTAGTTGCAAACAATTAGAAAATGAAATTTTAAAACCTCTCTTTACAATAGCAGCAAAAAATACTTAGGAATAAATAACAAAATAGGTACACTACTTCTGTAGTAAAAAATGAAAAACAATTCTAAATTAAAGGAGACCCAAATAAATGTATATGCATATTAAAAAATAAGTTCTCCAAAAATTGATCTATAGATTCAGTGCAATCAAAATCATAATCACAGCAAACATTTTTGTAGAAATTGACTGAGTTTCTAAAATTTATATAGAAATCCAAAAGCTGAAGAGTAGCCAAAGCAATCTTGAAAATGGAAAATAAAATTGAAGACAAACTACTTGACTTCCAGGCTTACTGTAAAGCCACTGTAATCAAGACACAGTGATATTGGCATAAAAATAGATATATAGAGGAATAGAACAGAATGTAGAGTCTAGAAGCGGGCAAACACTTATAAGGCAAATTGATTTTGACAAAAATGCCAAAGCAATTTAATGGGGAAAGGAAAATTTCTTCAACAAATGATGCTATCACAACTGGATAAATATACAAAAAAATTGGATATGTCAATATCAAAAAAAAAAAAAGAATCTCAATCCTTACCTCAAATCATATATAAAAATTAATTTGAGCTAGATTATAGTCCTAAATGTGCAAGTTAAAACCATTAGCTTTTTAGAAGAAAGTGAAAGAGATTGTCTTCACACTCTGGGTGTAGACAGAGATATATATAATATATATTGCCAATAAACATGAAAAGGTGTTGATATCATTAAATATCACAGAAATACAAATTAAAGCCACAATGAAATACTAATACACACACTACAAAGACAAAAGTTTAAAAGATCAACCATACCAAATGTTGGCATGGATGTAATGCAACCAGAACTCTTACACATTCATAGTGGGAATATAAAAGGAAGCAGTTTCTTATAAAGTTAAACATACATCTACTCCATGATCCACTTCTAGATATTTACCCAAGAGAAATGAAACATATGTCCACAAAAAGACTTGTTCATAGATGCTTCATTTATAACAGCTCTACACAAAAGACAATCAAAATATCGATCAAGAGGTGAACAGGTAAACAAACTGTGCTATAGTCACAGAATGCAATACTATTTAGAACAAATAGTAACAAATTACTGATACATGCAGCAATATGCTTGACATTATGCTGAGCAAAAGAACCCGAATACGTAAATGTTGCATGATTCCATTTACACGGTATTCTAAAATAGACACAAGTAATGTATGAGGGAAAAGACTCCAGAAGTGTTTGCCTTTGCATGCAGAGTTGTCTGCAAAGGGGCATAAGAAAACTTTCTAGGGGTGCTGGTAATGTTTGTTATCTTGAGAGATGTGTGGATTAAACATCTGTAAACATTTGTCAGAACTCACGGAATTATACACTTAAGGGTTTACATTGGCCTGAATGTAAATTTTACCTTTAAAAAAGAACTATAAATACATAATAATATCCAGTTAGTAGGTTTGTTTTTTCACAATGGTATGTACAGTTGGCCTTCTGTATCCACTGGTTCCGCATGTGCAGAATCAAGCAACCATGGATCATGTATGCACTCCGTTTACAATCTGTGGTTTGTTGAACCCAGAGAGGAGGAACCCGTGGATATGGAGGGCAAAGGGGCTTGAGCGTCCATAGATTCTGGTATCCAGGGTGTCCTGGAACCAATCCCCCTCGGATACTGAGGGACAACTGTATTAGCAATTCTAAAAGTAGTTTTTAAGGCTTGAACAAATAAGTAACATATTGAGGATAAAGGGAGTTAGTTTCTCACTGTTGGAGAAGGAAGGTACAAATACTATCATGAGGAAATGACAAATTCAGGAGGTAGGGTATACTACAGGACATCACTGGCCAGGTCCCTTCAAAAAGTTAGTATCATGAAGAAAAAAAAAAACACAAAAAAAAGTAGTGATAGAGGGGTCATGCTTGGTTAAAAGACATCTAAGAGACAAAATATGCAGATAGAATTCATGTTTCTAGATTTATTCTGATTTGGACAAACCAATTTTAAAGCACATATTTGGGACAACAAGAGAAACTGAAATATAAACTTGCATTACATAAGTTAGAAATCATGAACTGAAAGAACTAGGTTACAAAATAGCATGTATAGTGTAAATTTATTGTGGTAAATATACATACACATACATACATTTATATATAATATTATTATTTTATACATTTTACCTGTATGTTCTAACTTTCTACAATGCATTTTACTAATTTTGTAAAAAAAATATGAGGACAGTGAGTAATATAAAGTGGGGTTATGGAGAATGGACAAATTCCCAGAAGAAGAGAGGGAGAAAGGGGCAGAAAGATTATAATGGCTGAGAACTTCCCAAAACTGGAGAGAGATTTAGACATCCAAGGTCATGAGGCTAATAGATATCTTCCAAGTTTTCAACCCACAATGATCTTCTCCAAGACGCCTCCTAATAAAACTGTCTAAAATCCAACACAAAGAGAGAATCTTAAAAGCAGCGAGAGAAAAGAAACTTGCCACTTACAATGGAACCCCCATAAAGCTATCAGAAGTTTTCTCAGCAGAAATTTTACAGGCCAGGAAAGAGTGGGATATTATGTTAGAAGTTCTGAAAGAAAAAAAAAAGCCAAACAAGAATACTTTATCTGGCAAAGTTGTCCTTCAAAAATGAAGATGAGGGCCGGCCCTGTGGCTTAGCGGTTAAGTGCACGCACTCCGCTACTGGCGGCCGGGTTCGGATCCTGGGCGCGCACGGACGCACCGCTTCTTCAGTCATGCGGGGGCTGCATCCCACATACAGCAACTAGAAGGATGTGCAGCTATGACATACGACTATCTATTGGGGCTTTGGGGGAAAAATAAATAAAATTAAAAAAAAAAAAATGAAGATGAAATAAAGACTTTGGAAGAGAAACAAAAGCTGAGGGGGTTCCTCACCAGTAAACCTGCACTGCAAGAAATACTGAAAGGAATTCTCCAAGTTGAAATGGAAGGATACTAATTAGTAACATGAAAATACAAACTATACTGGTGCAGGTAAGTATATAATCAAATTCTGAATACTGCAATACTGTAATATGGTGGTATGTTAATCACTTAACTCTAGTATAAAGGTAAAGGGACAGAAGTATTAAAAATAGCGATAGATACAATAATTTATTAATGGATAGGCAACATAATAACATGTAAATTTTGACATCAAAAACATAAAATATGAGATGGGGAATAAATGGGTAAAGCTTTTGTATATGATCAAAATTAAGTTAAAAGCTTAAAATAAATGGTTATATCTGTAAGACATTTCATGTAAGCCTTAGAGTAACCACAAGGAAAAAACTTATAGTTGATAAAACAAGATAAAGAGAAGGGAATCAAAGTATACTCATAAAGACGATCATCATCACACAAAGGAAGATAGCAAGAGAGGAAGAATGGAATAAAGAAACAACCAAACAGCCAGAAAACAATTAAAAAGATGGCATTAGTAAGTTCTTACCTATCAATAATTACTATAAATGTAAATGAATTAAATTATCCAATCAAAAGGCATAAAGTGGCTAAATGAATAAAAAAATAAGACCTAACTATATGCTGCCCACAAGAGACTCACTTCAGCTTTAAGAACACAGACAGGTTGAAATTGAAAGGATGGAAAAAGATACTCCAAGTAAATGATAGCCAAAGAGAGTAGGAGAAATTTAAGAAGACACAAAAAAGGGGAAAGATATTCCGTGCTCATGAATTGGAAGAATCAATATTGTTAAAATGTCCATAGTACCCAAAGTGATCTACAGATTCAATGTAATCTCTATCAAAATTTCAAAGTCATTTTTCACAGACATAGAGAAATCAATTTTAAATTTTGTATGGAACCACAAAAGATCCTGAATAGCCACAGCAATCTTGAGACACAATAATGCTGGAGATATTACACTTCCAGATTTCAAACTGTGTTATAAAACTATAGTAATCAAATCAGTATGGTTTTGGCATAAAAACAGATACATAGGTCAATGAAACAAAATAGAGAACCCAGAAATAAATCCATGCATATATCATCAATTAATTTTCTTTTCTTTTTTTTTTTTTTGTGTGAGGAAGATCAGCCCTGACCTAACATCCATGCCAATCCTCCTCTTTTTGCTGAGGAAGACCGGCCCTAAGCTAACATCTATTGCCAATCCTCCTCCTTTTTTTTTTTTTTTTCTTTTTCTCCCCAAAGCCCCAGTAGATAGTTGTACGTCATAGCTGCACATCCTTCTAGTTGCTGTATGTGGGACTCGGCCTCAGCATGGCCAGAGAAGTGGTGCGTCAGTGCGCCCAGGGATCCAAACCTGGGCCGCCAGTAGCAGAGGGCGCGCAGCCAACCACTAAGCCACGGGGCCGGCCCCTGGCATTTATATCTTAATAAAGCTGGAAAATATAAACCGAGAGAGAAATTCGCTTGAACATCCAGTTCTATAGCTTCTCTTTCTCTCACTATCACAATGCTTGATTCAGTGCTAATAATCTCCATCACCTGCTCACTTTAAACACCACTTCCCTAGGCTCAGCTCCCCTTCTAAAAATGGCTGCCGGGGCTCCTAGGGTAATGGAAGGTGGTATCTGTTTCTCCTGACCCCTCTTTTCATCTTCCTAGATGAGATAGCATCTCTCTCTCATTCTAATAGGTTTTCTTATGAGCAAATTTATAGAGAACTTATGATGAAAAAATTATTACAAAATTTATTATTTATATTAAATTCTTCCTATAGGCCAAGCATTACTTTATTTGCTATTTAGAACAAATCTTACTGTTATTAATATCATCCTTGAATGAGGAAGCCAAGGCTTGGAAAAGTTATGATCTTTCATAAGGAACTGAGCTTCTGTCTTTTGCTTCAATTCAATATCTCAATCATTAGGCTCACTGCTTAGTCCAAACCACCATTATCCCTCAACCTCTAAGTGGCTACCAAAAATAATCAGCTAAGCAGTTGACTCTAGCAAGCTTCTTCTTAACCTCTAGGGATACTCTGTATCTAATCTGTAAGTATGGAGCCCCGGAGTAAGGTAACATTCAAAGGAACAGATTTGAGATAGATTGACATAGAGATAGCAATCAAAAGATTTGGGATTGGCTGAGATATGGTAGTGTAAGAGAAGACAGCCAAAATACACAGTCAAAGCAATATGAACATTAAAGGATCTGGCAGAGGAGAGGACACTGGCAAAATCACCTGAGGAAGCAAATCAAGGAAGCCACAGGCTGAGGGTTTCATGGAAGAGGGAATGGTAGGGCAGCATTGAGACTGAAAACATATATTTGAATGGTTTACATCAAAATCATTGGTGATGTGGAGAGACAGCTTTTCTGGTGAAGCAGTGGAACAGAAGACAGATTAGCATTACCATGTCTCCATGACCCCTTTCAGTCTCCCAACACAACATACTTCAATTAAACTTATAGGAGATCTTTTCAGATAGGTGGATAAAATCATTATAGGGAGCTCCCAATGAGATAATTTATGCATGCAAATTGAAGAGCATTTCTACAAAATATATATTATATTAGATAATATCATTAATTACATAATTAGGAAAAAATGAACAGGATTTGAAAAATAAAAATACTATATTCAGAGGTGAGTCAAAACAATAGGAAACAATTAATCCCTTATCACGAAGACTTTGGAGGTATATATGCAAAACACAATCTTACAAAACTGAAAGGTTGATGTTGCTAAAATGAAGATAATAGAAACAGGAACTAATAGATATATACACCTGAATTTTTGTGTTCCAAGAAACCAGGGCACGTTATATATATTTTTGATTAAAATTTTACAAAGAAAGATAAGGTAATAAAAATAAATTCTATGGGGAAGAAAATATTCAACATTGCTTTGTAATTTGCAGGTGTTTCTTGGATATTTTTCCTCTTCCCATCACTGTCAAGGTAATAATTTCCAGTGGGCCAAGTTGTAATGAAAAGTGAAATTACTGTCCAGAAACAATTGTTTTAAAAAAATAAGGGTAAACATAATAATATTGAGTAATGATAATAACAACAATAGTAATTTTAAAGCGTATTATTAAGAACTATTGAATATTTAGGTAGATTGGAAATAGAATTAGTTTTGTATTTGCCATATACCTTCAAGGTTTACCCTCCTTGAAATACCTTACATCATATTGGTAGATGACATATGAGGAAATACTCATAGAATAACAAAAGGGCAGTAATAGCTAAATAAAAAATACCTATCTCCTGGGGCCGACCCCATGGTGTAGCCATTAAATTTCGGCATGCTCTGCTTCGGCGTCCCGGGTTCACAGATTTGGATCCCAGGCGTGGACCTACACCACTCATCAGCCATGCTGAGTTGGTGATCCACATACAAAATAGAGAAAGATTGGCACAGATGTTAGCTCAGGGCTAATCTTCCTCAAACAAAAAAAGAGGAAGATTGGTGACAGATGTTAGCTCAGGGCCAGTCTTCCTCAGCAAAAACAAACAAACAAACAAACAAAAATCTATCTGGAGGTTAGAAAAAACTTATTTTTTGTCTCTATCATATACTTATGTCCATCTATGTGACTGGTGTAAAAGTAAGTCCAAAATTCTATCTGCTTGCTGAATCTCTCCACCAGACATGTTCAAATTGTCTTCATGCTTTCTCCAATGACTATAGGGAAGATTTGGCAATAGGGAGCAGATGGCATGTTAAGAGGACACTCTGAGGAGGACACATCTTTGCTGGCCATTTCCCACCACTTGCTAGAAATCTCCCTGAATCACAAAAAGATCTGTGACAGAGCCAGATGAAACTAAGATTCGTCATGTTAGATATTTAGATCTATCTTTATATGGCAATTTACTTGTTGGAGAGCCAAAGGGCATGACAACAGAGGGAAAATAAATGAGCTATTATAATAGGAAAAAAAATTCCCTACATCCTGTCATTTTTAATATTAAAGCCAAACTTGAGTTTGGGGCATATATATCTGCAGTAAGATTTCATTTTATCATTTAATGAACCCAAACGGAAATTGTTTAATGCGAGAACTCATAGGATAGTTCATGCAAATGGAGGAAGCAATCAATTCAAAAGAGCTGGTAGACTAACGTCTTGCGGGGACTATAATGAACTGAAATGCAAAACAGATACCTACAGAAGTTCCTATGCTGCTTCAAACCACTGAGCCAGAGACACATCATCTTGGTGAAGGGGAACCAGCATTATAGCACATATTCTTTCAAGTTTGAGAGATCATCTTGATGAGGAACTCATTTGATACATTTCCCTTCTGCTCAGAAAACAAACAAAAAACACATAACTGGAAGGCCTTATTTCAGAAGAATTTGATTCTGCTAAGAGATAAATTTCAATGAGTTATTTCAAACGGATCCACGTGATTTAGTCCTCATATGTCTGGTGATTTTTAGAATGCATTGGTATCTTTACCTTGCCTTTTGTAAAGATTAATAGGTTCTACTGGTAGAGTTCTTGGAAGCCCTTGGATAAAATGCTGACTAAAGTTCAATGTCTGATTATTTATCTTTTCATCTGCCATTATGATTTCCAAAATGTAACTCTACAGATTGTGTTCCATATGTTTTTAAGTATAGGACTATTTTCCAAAAGTATTTGCTTCTTATCTTCAATAACAGAATTACTTGTCTGCTGGACACTGTGCAATTTTATTATGCAATTATAATAAATTTTAAGAGCTGATGTTTCTCTCTTTTAGAAAGAATAGTTTCACAAATGCAGAAAGAGAATTTATAAATATTACTCCTTAGGACTGGGAACTGTGCCCACTACTATAAAAATGACATAAGATGAACTGCAGATTGATAGATTGGGTAACCATGATATTGGATCAAAAAGGAAAGGTTTCACTATAAAAAGCCAAGATCAAGGAATATTTTTGGGTTATGGAACTGTTCACTATGATGCTTGTGGTGATGACTGCATGAGTTTATATAGGCCTTTAAACTTGTAGAACCATATACACAGAAGAAAACACATTATAATATATACATTAGAGGTATAGAGGTGGATGCATGGGTACATACATTTCAAACTGGTTGAACACTTAAAATAGGTTAATTTATTTGTATATAAATTATACCTAAATAAAGTTGATTAAAAATATGATCTTGTCATTCCTTATATATTCAAACCTACAAAGCTATAATCTAAATATTTGGTCATGCTCCTGTCATAAAGAGAACAAATAATATTTTAATATTATGTACACAATAAAATAGTTTTGAACAACACCAAAAATACAATCTCCTGCTTCAAAATATATTAGTAATTTTGAGCAAGACAGCCAAAATAACTGACTTGTGTTTAATTTTTTAATCTAATTGAAAATACTAATCACAGCTTTCCTTTTTTCCAGATTAAGTTCTTAAACTTAGTCTTCTGACTTTTTTTTCTTCTATATTTCAGATCCTGGAATTATTACTGGAAAACAATCCCCATATTCAACATTAGAACAAGAGTTCTATTTGTATTAACAGGGTCTTTACATATATATCAAGACAGAACTCAAGCAATGCATCCATTTGTACTATGAATATGTTACTACCTACCAGTAAATGGTATTTTTTGTGTCCTTGCCTATACTAAGTTTGTCTTTTGGTGACTTAACTTTCTTTCACTACTTTTCTCTTTCAAAACTACTACAGATCATCATTTATATGGGACAATAGAAGGTCACGTGGCATCATTAACATTTTGTATCACCAAAGTTCTTTTTCTCATTAGACAGCACCTTTTGGTAACTTTCTTCATTGCATCAAAGCATTTTCATATTGAAACATGAAAATCTCCATTTTTAAAAAAATTTAAGAAAATGAAATAATAAAAATAAAATAATTTAAGAAACTAAAGCTCTCATCAATATGCAAA
Organism: Diceros bicornis minor; assembly: GCF_020826845.1. Taxonomy (NCBI): domain Eukaryota; kingdom Metazoa; phylum Chordata; class Mammalia; order Perissodactyla; family Rhinocerotidae; genus Diceros; species Diceros bicornis. The sequence continues at coordinate 45,090,721 of NC_080753.1, read as the reverse complement.
AGAAAAATTGTAGGTTCATAAATATAATTCAAATGAACACAATTACAGACAGAAGATGATTGTTAGGCAAGACGAGATATCAATCAAAGGACAATTAATTAGGATTACCAAACCAGTGGGCCAAGAAGTACATTTTGGGAAAAGTTTTATCTACATAAATTTCTAGTTGGAGCATTATTTGTCATTCTACACGCATAATTTTAGCGCTGTGTCTGTGTGTCTGTGTGTGTGTGTTTCCAAAGTGTGTCAGTTACCGGCGTTACATTCTTGCAACTATTAAATAGTGAGGATTTTACTTCTGTATATTTGTTGCTTTGATGATCTAGACTTGGCATTTAATTTAATTTTCTTTTATTTGATTATTAGTGAGGCTGAACACTTCTTTTTCATGTGTTTGTTGACCATTTGTATTTCTTTATCGGTGAATTTATTGAGCGTCTACTGCAGTGAATGAAATGTAAACATTTCTGCCTTCATGCAGCTTACATTCCACTAATTGTTTCATCAAACTTAGTGATAATTTTCTATTGGCACGTTTATTATTAATATATTAATATTAAGCCAAGTTAATACAAGTAATTTAATTTAGTGTATTTTTAAATTTATTAAATTTATGTAGTTTTTAACCCAATAATCATTCCCCAGGATGGTTTCTGAATTAGGTATGGATACTTAGAAAGATGTTTCCTATGTATATTTATCGTATGATTTATTTGTTTTCTTAAATAGACTTTAGTCAATTTCGCCACAGGAAATATATTAATATACATTATGGCATTGTTTCTAACTTTTTTAATCTTCACTAATATTGAACTGTCAACATCTTTTAATTGACTTAAAATGACTATTTTATCATATATTGCATTATTTTAAATAGAAGCGTCTCTATTGAGGATATCTCTTCACTTGTATTACTTTGTATATTTTTCCCCTCATTCCCTACTTGTTTAATTGCCAAGCATTATTATGTATTTCAATATCTGATCACACCTCTTTACTCTTCTTTAAAAAAAAACCATCTTGGCTAACCTTTCTAATTTATAATTTCCATTGAACTTTTAAAATATTTTGCAGCTTTGGGGCCGACCCAGCGGTGTGATGGTGAAGTTCGCCTGTTCTTTGGTGGCCTGGGGTTCGCGGGCTCAGATCCCAGGCGTGGACCTGTGCACCACTCATCGAGCCATGCTGTGGCAGTGTCCCATATATAAAGTAGAGGAAGACTGGCACAGATGTTAGCTCAGTGACAATCTTCCTCAAGCAAAAAGAGGAGGATTGGCAACAGATGTTAGCTCAGGGCCAATCTTCCTCACACACACACAAAAAATACTTTGCAATTTTCTAAGAGAAATTGCGTTAGGATTCTATTTAGAATTATTTAAAAACTATTTTTAAAATGAGAATGAATTACCATTATTAAAGTATTTAGCATTTCCATCTAAGAACCCTATACTGTTCTCATTTTCATTAAGACTTTTAATATCTCAATAAATTTCATAGTTTCTTCATATATGTCCTACAGAATTTTGGTTAATTCCCTGGTGTTTTGTATTTTTGGTTGATAATACACATGGAGTTATTTCCTTGTTATATTTTCTAATTGATTATTAACACTTTTTTGTTTTCAATTCACATCAAATCCCCACCCCCACCAACAGAGGGGACTAATTGGATTTTGTGATCCTGAAATGCTTTCTTATGCTGGTACATTTTGTTTTCTTCTTCATTACTTCCTGATCTATTCACTGACTTTAGAAACTAGTCTGGTTTCCTATTTTTCAAAGATAGCCTTTTTCAGTATAGTTTCTGAGAAGCGTTTTATTTTTGAATTTGAAAAACTTAGTATTCCAATGCCTTCACACTGATAAACTTGTGCTACTTTTCAGCTGACAGATTTTCAGCCCAGATAGGGCACGCTATTTGTAAATGACAAAGCACTGCAACCAATTAGCCCATGTGATATATGTTATTACAGAAATTGGGAGAAAGCTTTTAGGCAAACAAACAAAAAGAAACTTTCCCTGGGTTTGACATCTCGAGTGCCTGCATAAGCTTAATTAAAGATTTGGGGTGGGGGGCATAAGGCACTTATAAGGCTTCATTTGGGTTTCCATCTGTCTCCTCATTTTCCTCTCATATACTGACACAGTTACTCAAAGGTAAGACATTGAAAGTAAAGTTGAAGCTTTGCAAAGAATTTCAAACGTAATGGGAAATCAACAAAAGCCTGTCTTCTTTTTTTTTTTTTTTTCCTTTTTTCCTGCTTCTGATTGAGTTCTCACTCTGGAAAATTTGTTCCTTCAGGGTTTAAAAATATTAAGATTGCATTGTACTATGAATTCCAACTGAAACAGACCTGGACATATTTCCATGTTGAGTCCCAGCCGAGTCAGTTATTTTCTCAAGGATCTTTATAAATAGGTTACAAATTTCCATGCTGAGCACTAGCCCAGTCGGTTATCTTTTCAAGGATCTTTATAAATAGATTATTGAATAAATTGGTCTTATTGGAATAATTATCTTTCAGCACACTCAGGCTCCTGTTCGCAGAATCTAGGGACAAAGTTAGGACAACAAGAACAAATTGAAATGGGATCCAGAACACAGCCTCTGGTTTGCTTCAGAATAACAACCCTCGCCTATGTCTGTTCAAAAACCTAGGCTTTCTGCTAAAGCAAAATGTAGAATAGGGAGTGCCCTTGGCAATTACCTAACAAATTTAATCACTCAACAGTCAAATTCAATTATTCAAGGGAAATTTTACTATACAGATAGTCTCTTTTTGTCTTGCATAAAATTACAGTTGGAAGGAACATGTTATTCACTCAAACTATGTGGTCCCCAAAAGTTAATCTCTCCAATTGACCCTATGCTACATGTCTCTTCTACATAACGACACAGAATTATTTAGCAAGAAAAAAATATAAAGTAATAGAAAAAAAAAATGATATGTATCATTTGAACCCCAGCTATTCCATTTAGCTCAATACTTAGTGAGAAGCTCCTGTTAGACCAGGGGCAGTGCTCTGTGTATGTGAGGCATAAAGATGAACAAGAAAATATTCCTGTGTTCAAGGAGTTAATAGTCCTATGGAAGAGTCAGACACAGCATCTGCCACTTCCTATTGACCACAGGCTCTTACGGGAACAGTATCAGGACAGAGAGGAAGGTAGCATAATTCCAAGGGTTCTAGAAGGCTTTCTGGATCTACAGCACAGATCTGTGAAAAGTAAGCGTACAGATCACCATCCTTATCCCCACAATAAAGCCATCACTCAGAAGGCCATGAAGTGGAAATTTTAGTCTTCTAAAGTAAATTTTGTTGGCAAACTAATTTCTTATAGGTAAACCTTGAATGTTGTATGTATCTTTGGGTACGCATTTTCTCAAGGCTTTTGCAGATCCCTTGCGTATATGATACAATTCCTTGATCATGAATGTGCCTCTTCCTTTGTTTTCTTGCCCTAGTTTCTATACTGTATCAAATCTCTCTCATGTTGAATTACAAGGTCTTCCTATTTGGGCCACTTAAGCATAGATTACCATCTCTAAGTCTAAAGTCTGCTCATGGCTCTTAAAAGCTGAACTGATTCAGCGTCCCTTAAAATCTCCACAGTTTTGATATCCTATCCACCACTTTACCAGATGACAATCATCTCCTGGCTCTGATTTGCAAACCTCAATAATTTCCAACTTGACTGCTCCAGCCACCTCACGTTGAATATCTTATAATTATACACCATCCCGGATTGGCCTAGCAAGTTCAGCAGGAAAGAAAATTTCTGATCCCTACCTAGACAGAATGACCCAACTCCAACCTATTTGTTTATTGACTCTAGATAATTTCCTAACCATGCACATATGGCCCATTTCAAAGTAATCAGCTAAGAAAAAGATAAAATTAATTCAATAAGAATATATTTTGTCTTTTTCTCTATGTTATTTTTAGAAATAAATTTTCAGAGTTATGGACATTACTTTGAACAGCAATGAGAGTGGAAAATCTGTATTCCTATTTGATTTGATTTTTCAGTCATCAAGCTTCATAAGACTATGATGTTTTAGGTAGAGGGAAAGTCATTACAAAATAACAGCAATGATTTTTGTGTTACTTGACAATGTTTTGGTGTTATTTGCAAACACATTCTAAATTAGAATTTCTGAATTGGGTTTGAAAAAATGTAAGATTGTTAGAATAGCTATAGAAAATCCAAAGTGAGTACTTTAATGAAGAAAACAATCTATTGGGAAGTATATTGTGTTTTAGAAAGCAGCCCTATGTTAGATAACTACACCCCAGTAGCAATGAGCATCCCTAGATCCCAGATCTTGGTTTCTAATATCCTTCTCCCATAAAAGGAACCAGAGCTCCTTGGAGAAATGGCTGATTCTAGAAATGAGAAATAAAAAACACAAGAAGAACTTGGAGCATTTTGTAGTGTCAGAAAGTAAGGATATGCTCAAAAATGAACAAAAAACAACTCACATTGATGAGGGTATGTCAAAGAATACAGGAGCCGACTGAAAGAGCTCCCAATGATCGAAGCTGGAACAATTTTAGTAACAAAATAAAGTTGCACTGGTTTATAACCAAAAATATATATTCATGAGTCCATACTGCTACAAATAAATGATTGAAAAAATAAATAAGTGGGGAGGTAATAGATATATTTCCCCTACAGAAGAATTCCAAATAATTTATGTAGATAATCCACCTTCAAAAGGGTGGAGCATAACTCCCCACTCCTTACTTGTTGGCTACAGACAGTCACTTCCTTCGGAAGGGTACAGTATGGAGAGCAGAAGAAAAAAGAGTGATTTTACAGTGTAGAAATCTGACAAATTATTATTCATATTTCCACAGTTTTTACATAATGTTTTATTTCTGTATCAGGATCCCATCCAGGATATCAAATTACATTTATTTGTCTTGTCTCCTTAGGCTTCTCTTTCTTGGCTATGACAGTTTTTCAGATTTTCCTTGTCTTTTTGATGACCTTGACAGGTTTGAAGAGTGCTGGTCAGGTATTTTTAGAATGCTGCTCTACTGGAATTTGTCTGATGTTTTTCTCATGATTAGATTGGAGTTATGGATTTTTGAGAGGAAGACCACAGATGTAAAATGTCTTTTACATCACATTGTATCAAGTGTACATACTATCAACATGACTTATCACTGTTGATGTTGACCTTAATCACCCAGCTCAGGTAGTATTTGTCAGATTTTTCCACTGAAAAGTTATTCTTTTCCCTCTTTTCTTTCCCCTGTACTCTTTGTACTGTACTCTTGGAAGGAAGCCACTATGTACAGCCCACACTTAAGGAAGCTGGTTGTTGGGTAAATGGGAATTCCCTGTACTATCTTCATAAGTTTTCTGTAAATCTAAAACTGCTCTAAAATAAAAAGTTCATTTAAAAAATCAGTCAGCTCTACTACTTCCTACTACTAATCATCCCTATATAGTATTGAAATTGATGAGAACATGAGTTCAATAGAATAGCTTTTGCAGAAGAAATATTATTTATTCTGTCTGTCCAAAAACTTAAAAACTTGCTACTGCTAAATGAATCAATGCAAATCTTTGATCATAGTGGGTTCTACTTCCATCTTACATTTAGCCCCAGGAAAACCAATCTTAAGCATGAAAATGGCAATGAAGATTTGCACTAAAAAAATGTTAACAGTGGTCTGAAGATTAGAGTAAATTGGGGTTTTTTGATTTTATACAGGGAAGTGGTCCCTATGCAGAGTTTTAATGTTGGTACCCATACCATCTAAACTACTTAGCATAATTCTTATTTTAGATTCATTGCATGTGATAGAGTTCAATAGATGGAGACATGCCAGTGTTCAACATTTTTGCCCAATAGCTATGCTAAGCTGCTTCTTCCTTTGAATGTATCAAGTTAACTAGCTTTAACCTCAGCACATATGGAAAATTCAAACTTCTAAAAAGTGTTTAAAATGCAATGAATCTTTGCTCTTTCATCCAGAATTTATACATTTTAAAAAGCATGTGTAAAATGTGCCCATCTCATAGCAGTTTTGCCTGGGTACAACCATTTCAAATGGAGTCTTTTATAGTCAAATTTTCAATTCACAAAGGTTAGCCTGTCTTTTCCTTTCTGGATGATCAGAAATTCTGAATCATCATCTCACATATTAATAATTATGTTTCCAAGGATATGAAAGAGTAAACATTGTAAAAACATGTTGATGTAACTGAAATCATTTATTCAGAAAACATTGAAAAGCAACAAACAAATCTTCAGAATAAGAATCAGATTGTACAGCATGTTTCATCTGGATGGGAGAATAACACCCTTTTCAATCTGGGACTTATTCTTAGTTTACTGTTTCTTAGTGGATAATTTATGTTAGAATTTGATCTAAACTAAAAGAACTTTGCTAAGTTTGTATTAACAAAATTTTAGAATTTCTAATCTTTAATTCCAGTAATAATATATTCAGTAGTATTATCTTACAGTTTGACAATTTGTTCCATTATATAGTTTGCTTTCTAAGAATCCTTTTTAACATATTCAAGATTAAACCAAGACCTGCTCACACCAAAACAGAACATTAAAAACAATAAATTATTACCAGAGTTTGTGTAATGCATACTAGAAGATGAAACGATGGTTTCAAGCTTTGAGATGTCATATATGATATTCTATTCACTGAAATACTTTATTGTGCCACTCAGAATGTATATTTCTTAACTATAGAGTAATTTTCTACTCTGTTAGATTCTGGACTACTGGAACATAGGAAAAGTAGATATAAAGCTAAATCATATTTTCCTTCTTTTTGTGATATAATAAACGGGAAAGATAAATAATACTTTTAATTTCCAAGTTTTTTTCTTCATTCTTAAATTCTGTTTCTCATTGTCCACTCTGTGTCTCCATGATTTACAAGAAAATCTATTTATTCATTGTGTAATTTCCTATTTATTTGCTTTATTTTTTTCTTTCATTTCAGGAGAAGAGTATTGAAAACTCTTCCCAAAAAAAGTATGCATTAAAAATTATCTTAAAAAGAGGTTCAATTTTAAAAAATGCCCTATAATTGGATGTAAAATGTGCAACTTTGTTTTTATTCCAATGCACTATTGATAACCAGATCAATACTTTTTCTTGGGATGTAACTAAGAAGTGTAATGAATCCACAATCTCATTTAATATCCATGAATCCAAATCTGATTTTTCTCTCTGGTTCATAAATCGAATATAGAACATAATTATGACAAACTATAGACATATATTATCCATTTTAATGAAAAATACAATGCTTAAGGGAAGAAGATTTATACATTTTCTGTGACTTTTGTTAACAAGCATATGAGAAGTTGATCTCTCTGAATTAAAACCTCACATTTAAAAAAATGTAGGCAAACCTACAAACCACTTCAAAAAAACAATAAAACCTACCAAAACTGTCTCATTTATGAAACTATAAATTAAATAAAGAAACATTAAAATATTTGAGCTGACAGACCCAGTGCTCTAAGCTGTAGTGCAAAAGATAAGGAGATATTGAAATGTCAGTAAAAATTCCATTTTGCAATACTCCTGTTAAACAAGAAAAGGCATTTGTCTTTGGCATCGAATTATTTAAGACTCAAGAGGCAAGGTAGGAAAAATAATTGACTCTATAAAAAAAAATGTAATTCAATTGACTACACTGGCTACAGGAAGAAAGGTCTAGCAGCAGCTGAAGAGTCTCCTAGAGCAAGCCTTTCCGGTCAGATGCAGGATGGTACTCATTCATCCAATAAAGTTCTAGTGAAGAGCATTACCTCATGTAGAAAAATTCCAATTGGTTGGTCAAACAGAGAAGAGGAAAGAAAAATCCTGGCAAATTTAATCTCATTGACATTTACATATATTTCAGTAGTGATGGTTTCAGACTTATTGTTAAGAAGTCTTGTTAACTCTCTGCTCTGGACAATGTCAATTATTTTTTTGGACTCTAGTTTGATTTAGTCCCATGAGCAAGGCAGATCCTGCTATAAATTTTCTCATAGTCAGTGTAAGTAAAGACAGTCATGCATTTCATTGAGTTATTATAATGGTAGAAATGACTGAACCTGTTTTAAATAATATGTAATGTAATATATAGTTGTTTGTATGCAAATATACAGTTGGGCATTGAAAGGTTCTACAGCATATCTACAGTATAATCAATTTTGTATAATATATGATTGTTTTTCTTGAAAATACTGTTTTTAGTTTTTTATTTATTTATTGTTTTCATTCAAGTGCTTATCTGCTTTCTATGAAAATAATTTTGTTACTTCTTATTTGCTCTGCTCAGAATTTCCAATCTAAAGCCATCAGTCATTTGTGCTAAAAAAATTAAACTGAAGAAGTCTCTAAATCCAGAAAGCTCTGACATTTCTTGAATCTCCAGCTAACTAGTTCTTTTACAATCAGAGTAGACTGTCTTTCTTAAATCACTTACATGTACAAATAATGACTTCTTTCTTTCCTGAACAACCAAATTTGAACCAGGGACCCAGCTGGCTATTCTAGGGTGTTATGTTTTCTATGAGTAAGTGGAATTTTAGAGCTCAATTCTGTTTTCACTGGAGATAGACACTACCAGTTCCTCAGTCAATAGTCCTTCAGATCTTAAGCTCTGCAGTGACTGTCAGCTCCCGAAGGCCAGAAGCTACAGAACCATTCAATGTTTTGTAAAAATATATAAAATTAAGAAAGGAGTCTAAGATGATCAGCGTGCAGTATATAATCATTATAACATAAACCCACAGAGAAGCTCCAAAGAGGAAATACTATATTTTGCTCAGCCAGTGTTTTGTGACTCTTAACCAAGCTTGCGACAAGAGACATTTCTGGCTGTCTTAATTCTAAAACCAAGAGCCCAACTGCAAAGTCAAACTCAGTTTGAATCAAATATACTCATTCATATATTCCATAGAGACACGCAAATGCAAGATCTCACATTAGAAATATGAAAATAATCAAAATACTATCATCTATGTTCAGGGTACTATTTGAAGTCATTTAAAACCTAGCAATTGCCACTCTCAATAGAGTTAGCCTTTCTAGTCCATGTTATCTCCATTTTTTATGAAGTAGGTAGGTGAAACTGGGCATGTGATGACTCTTCTTAAGATCTAAAATCCTAAATACTGCTCTGACATATTAGGGACAATTTATCTCTTTAAAAATACAAATGTATTCATTCTCTGATTCAGCAAAATTTATTGAGTATGTACTCATGCCAATCATTCTTCTATGTACTAGAATACAGTGGTGAATAGGATAAAAAGTCCCTGCATTTACGGAGATTACGAGGACAGATAGCATTAAACAAATAAATTAATGAATGAAACAGATACTTTCAGATTGTGATAACTGCTATGAAGAAAATGAAAGAGAAAATTGTGCAAGGGAGTGATTAGAAGATTGTCACTTTAAATTGAGTAGTCGGGGGAGGCCTCTCTGAACTTTGATTATATGTTAATTACAATTGCAAACCAAAAGAAGATTTTAAACAGGAGTGGGTAACATCGTTTACTTTTTTCTCTTTTTTCTCTCATTGCCTTAAGAAGAATGGATTGTAGGGTCCAGGGCAGAGCAAATGTGACAATACTTGAACTCATGCCGATGTTCAAGCAATAGAGCAAGACTGGTAGCAGGAGAGATGACAAAAAGTGGCAGAGTTTGGGATACACTTTCAAGGTACAGTGAAGAGGATTTATTGATGCGTTAGACAGCATGAGTATTGAAGAAAAGGAGAGCATTAAGAATTATTTCTAGATTTAGCAATTATCTGCAATTGGGTGGATGGTTGTAGAAAGACTGGGTAATAATATCTGATTGAGGGTAAATTGTAGACATTCAAATAGTAATATCCAAAAGGCAGTTGACTATACAAACTGGAACTCATTGAAGAGGTTAGGGCAAGATATACCATTGTGGGAGTCATCTCTATATAGATATTTAAAGCCATGGACTGGCTAGGTAGAACATGTACCTAGAAAAGAGCCGATAGCATAGAACTCAGTGTTTGAGCACTCCAACATTAAGAGCTCAGGCAGAAATGGAGGAGCCAACAAAAGAGACTGATCAGAAGTAGCCAGTAAAGTTGGAGAAAAAGTGTTAGTTCTGTTTATCTATTGATACCATGTAACAGATCATTTCAAAATGTACTGGGTTAAAACACCAATCATTTTATTGTTATGTCACATGATTTGGGGGGTTGACTGAGCTCAGCCAGGAAGTCTTTGCTCAGGGTCTCTGTTGTAATCAGAGGGTGGCTGGGACTGCAGTCATCCTGAAGACTTCCTCAAGCATATCACATAACAGATGGTTAATGCTGCCTAACAGGGACTTCAGTCAGAACACCTCCATGCGGCCTCCCCACGTGGCTTGGGCTTTCTCATAGCATGGACATTTGATTACAAGAATGAAGGTCCTAACAGAAGAAGGCAAAAGTGCATACATTTTTATGACCAGATTGATGCTATTAATAAGTAACTCAGATTATGTCACTCATCTGCTCCAAGTACTTGAATGACATCCCATTTTATCCAGGTAAAGACAAAGTCTCTACATTAGCTTACAAGACCTTCATTATCTGGCTTCCCATTATCTCTCTAACCTATTTCCTACTTCTTTTTCTTCTCTCTTCCACACCTTATTCTGATTATTACTCAAAATATCACCTCAAAGAGACTTCTCTTGATTTCCCTAGTTAAAGCTACAACTCTACACACATTTGCTCTTCTTTTCAGCTATATTTTTCCTCATAGCACTTACCTCTAACACACTATGTATTTCTCCCACTTGTTTTATTAATCCTGGGCCATCTTTCACCTGAATGTAAGCTCAAGGGGAAATAGAGGGCTTAGTCTGTTTAATTTGTGGCTGCATCCTCAATGCCTAGAACAGTGCCTGAGATATAGAAGGCATTCTGTACATACTTGCTGAAAGAATATACAAATGATAACTGGAAAATTACGACATACGAGGAAATGCCAGAATCTGGGGAAATAGACCCTTATTAAGATATTTTAAATTGGAGTAATAAAAAACAGTTCAATTTTCTCCTCCTGGCATATCCTGTCAATAGTTTCTGAAATTGATATTATCTGAAAAAAATTGGGGACTTTTTTTTAAAACTTTTATGATATTTGTCTGTTCATTTAAAATCTTAATGCTTCTGTCCACCAGAAAATTGAGCAATTATTTTTCTCTCTCCTTCTGCCATTGTTCCATGGGAGAGTATTTCAATTTTATCTGGAACCTTTCCATCATGGAGCCAAGAAGATTCTGCAAAAGTCTAAAAATATCTAGAAATAGGAGTGTATAATCTAAAGGGTAGTATTCTTAGGAAAATGTGGAACAGGAAAGTAAAGAGGAATTCAGGTAGATGTGATTCTTCATGCTCACTTCCTACTACCACTTTCTATAGTTAAGCAGAACCTGAAAATCCTCAAATTCAAATTGGCAAAATGAAGTCACCAATGTAAGAGTCCAGCACAGTTTGCCCTCTAGGTATTGGAGGATTCATGTCCCTCCCACATGCAAAATACAATCCCGCCCCTCCCAAGATCCCCAAAGTTTCATCTCATTACAGTGTCAGGCTCAGGCTTGAAGTCCAGGACTTTGTCATCTAAATTAGTTCCAGATGCAGATGAGGCTGCTCAGGTGTGCTCCTAGAGTGTACTTCCTCGAGTGAAGTGACTTGTGATGTGGTTGATACCTGTTCCTCATGAAACAAACATACAACAGTGGGACAGGGATAAAAAATCCGTGGTAGACATTCACATTGAAAAAGGGGTAGACTGAAGGTACTGGTAGTTACCGTCTCATTGCCATTCTGAAATTCAGACGAGTATTTGCCCTTGGAACAAAGAGTGTTCTCTTTTTTTTTTTCTTGAGGAAGACTGGCCCTGAGCTAACATCTGTGCCTATCTTCCTCTACTTCATATGGGACACCGCCACAGTGTGGCTTACCAAGTGGTGCCTCGGTGCACGCCTGGGATCCGAACCTGCGAACCCTGGGCCGCTGCAGCGGAACATGTGCACTTAACCACGTGCACCACCGGGCCGGCCCCCAAAGAATGTTCTTTGATGATGACAAGGTGAGTCACTCGGAAATGGTTCTTTGTCGCCCTTAGCTCTACCTTCTGGGGTCTTGGCTATGCCCACTGAGTGATTCTTCCCTTTTCATAAGAAACGACCTGTGTGTGCAGCTAAAAAGCTTTCGCAACCTGTTTCCTGCCAGTAGTAGATTGAAGGCCGAGAGGTTTCATTTTGTCAGGTGTCTCCTCCTTATAATCAAGTTTGCAGTTCTTTTGTCAATACAATGCTCTTAAAAACTGGGAATTTCCCACATATCCTATAATATTTTACTCCCGTGGTTAAAATACATACTCTCAAATCTTTTCAAGACAGGCTCCTATCTACATTAAGCTGCAAGTCAGGATACTATGGAACGATATTATTATGATTCTTAGTAGTTCTTTTGTCTAGCTGAGAGTTTCACTTTAAATCTTTCAGAAGTATTAACAGGGCATTTCCTGCCACACCTTGAACTGATCTTTAACCTGAGGTCACGGTTTACTGAGAGTATCCAATATTTAATATTTTCCCAAAGGCCATTTCTAACTTGGAGAACTTTTATCAGTAGGAGAAGAATCAGTGAATAAGAATGACTTTTATTTTTGATTCTAGCAAGTCCTGGCTATGTTATAATTCCTTTAAATTTTGCTTGAAAATTGAACACTGCATAAAAGAATTGTTGCAATGGAGAGGTAAAGATCTAGAAGTAGCTTCAAGCTCAGATGTGACACATAGAGAGAGAAGGAAGGGTCTTGGAATAAATGTCAGGATGATTAAATCTCATACTCATACCCTTAACTGAAAACAGCAATTCATCAAAATAAGTCAATAGATTCCAAAAGTCTTTGGGAACTAAAAAATAGACAGATAGAAAGACATGGTACTATAATGTTGGTTCACAAACTTGGGAATGCCTGGGGTGAAATCTGAAACTGGCTCCTGTACACCAAAGGCAAAGAGAGACCAAAGAATGAAGCAGACGACTCCAGATTGGTGGATGGTAAGTTTAATAAGTAGGGGAACTTACTTATGAGACTTGCCCTTGGTGGCTGCAAGATGAACAGATCTCTGCACCTACCCGCCAGAATCTTAGAAGTTTATATAGAGGCCTTAATGAGGTTCAGTCACATACACCATCCAGAGGATCTCAACAACACATTATTCTCTCAAGGCTGTGTCCTTGAAAATGGCTCTGGCTGTGGGGAACGGTGGGCAGATCATACATTCCAAGGACAGAGGAGAGAGTGAGGAGCCTCTGATTGCCCAGGACCAGGTCAAGGGTCAACTGGCCATCATGTCCCCTCAGTGACCTCCTCCAACATATAAGCCTTTGAATTTCAACACTGGCCCTTCTTCAGTCCTTTAGTCAATTAAATTTAAAGTCAAATTTTAAACTAATGTGATCTATTAATTTATTAACATGTTTTTATTCCAAGAAAATTGTGAGGTTTGGGATTCTGGAAACCTGAGTCTTACTCAAATTTCTTCCTGTAAGCTGAAAACCATCCAGCTTAACCACTCTGGTCTTGGTTCCTCATTTGTAAAGACTTATTTCTAACGTTACTTTTATCTCTAAAATTCTATCCTTTTTCTAGCCAGTCTTCTCTTTCCCTTTAAGCCACTTACTCTGTTATTATGGCAAAGTTTTCTGATTTCCAAATTTGAGCCCAATTCAGGTATAACAATGCTAAAGTAGTTCTGATATTCATAAATGTTGGCATAATTAAGACTTGGCCTGCAAAAAATAGTGTGATAGACCAAAATTTCTTTTTGCTGCTATACTTCCATTTTGGTGCTTTTTTTTGGTATAGAAATCCCTCTCTTTTTCTTCCCCCTTAGGCAATTGTAACTTATTATCACCTCTATATTCTTGCCATAAATATTGAACTCTGTAAAGATCAGATATTATTAAAACTAATATATATCTATATATCAATCATCTACATATTTATTTTCTGCCTTAAAATCCAGAAAGGATTAAACTAAACAAATAAAGCAAATGAATGTAAATCAGTGATTATATATTCAAGGGCTACGTTTTATTTTAACCCGAATATCTAACTGAAATAAATGCCTATTTTTCTTGGATATAGGATATCAATTGATGAAATAAGAATGTTTTGAGATGTTTGGGGAGGGGCAGAAGTTTCTGGAATTATTCAATTAAGCAGTAGGCTGTTATCTCTTCAAGTTAAACAGAAAAACAGTCCTGTTATCTTCCTTGCACTCTCAATTTTGTCTCACGTTAATTATGCCTATACAAGATTCCCTTAGTATAGATCTTCTGTTTGTGTGTATGTAGACATGTGGTTGGTGATATGGATATTTTTTTCTCTCTGTATAAGTCTGTGCAAGCTGAAGATTTAAATTCAATCCCCCTTCTATAGGAGGTAAGAAGAGATAATGAATTAGTGTTTCCAACAAAGAAGATTATTCAGAGAATCTTTGGAACTGGCAAAGAAGTGGGGCACTAGGCTAGTCCTTTATTAAACACATCATATCCAGGACCTTGCTGAAAAATCCTTTCCCTAGTCTCTGTAAGTAGAAGGAGAAAATCTCTAAAATCTGAGAAATCTGCAAATTATATGGTTTTCAGAGTAAGAAACAGAGCACGGGAAGCTATGAATAAAACCTCTCTTTCTGCCACAAAAATGTCACACGGTTTATTTGCTTAAAAACACATAAGGAGGGGTTGTGTGAGGAATTAGGGTAAAATGCAAGGCAAGAGGAAAACCATGCCAGGCAGATGTAGTTGCCAATGACCTAAAGCAGATGCCAAGTTAATTTGGGGGCCAATTTGTCAAACATTCCCTTTGAACTGCAAATTTCAAAATTACAAAAATTTCAGCTTGAAATATCATCCTGTCTCCGGGAAACATCCTTCAGATAATCAACCTTTTAATTACAGTGGAGGTGATGAAACATGCTCTATAATCTATAGTTTGGCTGATGTTGTCTATGTAATTCATCTAACAGTTTTTTTCTCTTTGTCCCATTATCTTTCCAAATTTTCTGTAAATTTCTTGGACAAGTGTTGCCCATGCTACTGTACAAAAGAACATCAGTGCCAAGAATCAAAGAAAATTTTTTATCAGGGGACTGACAGCCTACAAATCAGTGTGACTAGTAGAAACATTCTTGCTGCTGTTAACAAATTGTGTCAAAAGCACATACAATGACATTCCAATTTGTTAATGCTACAAATTCAATTTGACATCTCAGAGTGAATTCATGCCTGGACCTCAGAACCAGCCCTGGGGTATACAGAGCTATTAATCTGTTGTTTTAGTCATTCATTGGCCTAAGATATTTTATTGGAAAGCTACTTATTAAAGTAGGAACGGGAAGATGGGAGTCGGGGAGTGGGGGTGAGGCTCAAATTAAAATGAAACTATTAGTCATTCCTAAGACACTATCTTTAGCTGAAAATGTGCTCAGGGTAGTTAAAAATTGCAATGTTTCTATGGCAGAGTTTGATAAACAATTTTGAATTAATCAAGAGACTGACTCCTTGCACAGACACTCTGTTCTCTACAATCAATCCCACTTTAAAATAAGAAACAGAATGCTGATCTTTCAAATCTGGGATAATTCCTCCTAATTCTTCAAGCCAGGATTGTGCATGGATACTTCTGTTTGTCCTAAATGTCATCTACACTAGATCAGGACAAAAGTGTGGATTTTGCAGCCAAACAATACTATGTATGTAAGGTAATTCATCAATAACACAGACAATATAAAATGCTTGCTGGAAGTAAATAGGAAGATGGGGGAGAGAAGAAAATGAATATTTATTAAGAACTTGCAGCATGCAAGACATTTTATATGTGAAATGCCTAGCTCAGATTTTAATTTAATCATTCATTTCTATCTCAGACCCTATTCTGAGGGCTTGTCATACAATAGCAAGATAAACAATTTAAAAAATTTCTGACCCCGATGGAGTTTATATTTCATGGAGAGAAGATAGTTATTTATTATATTGTCTAACCTGAATAGTATATTAGAAGCCAAAAAGTGCTAGAAAAAGAAACAAAAACTAGAATAGCCTAAGGAGAATCAAGATAGAGAAACTGCAGTTTGAAATAAGGTAGTCAGTGTCGGCAGCATCGAGAAGGCAGCTTTTGAGCAAAGGCATGAAGGAGATGATGGAATAACCATATGGTTGTTAAGGGGAAGAATATTCCAGAGGGAACAGAAAGTACAAATGTTCTTAGGAGGGATTGTGTCTGGGAATATTGAGATACTGCAGGGAGAGTAGGGTACATTGGGTGGAATAAGTGGGGAGGGGACAGAGGATGAGATCAGAAGGAAATAGGGGCCAAGTCACATGAGATTTTGTAGACCACTGCAAGAATGGTGGGGTTCATTCCAAAGAAAATGGGGAACTATTAGAGGCTTTCCAGTAGAGGAGTCTCATGATCTGACATGTTTAAAAGGCTACTCTGTGAGTAATACTGTAAAAGGGTAAGGATGGAGAGAGCAATGACATTCAGAAGCTTCTGAAAATATTAAGGTGAGAGTTTACGGTGACTTCAACCAGGGTAATAGTGGTAGAGATGGTATAAAGTGGTAGAATTCTGGGCCCACTTTGAAGATAGAGACAGCAGGATTTCCTCATTGAATGCATGTGGGGTGGGAGATAAAGGGGGAAGTCAAGAATGACTCTGAAGTTTTTGTCCTGAGCAATTGGAGGGATGAATTTTGTCTTGTTTATTGAGATATGGGAACAAGTTTAACAAAAACTGAGGATCTAATTTTTGAGTGTGTTATATTTGAGATACTTACTAAACATTCTGTTGGAGATGTCAAGCAAGATGTTAGATGCATAAGCCTGGAATGCAGGAGTGAGGTTTGGGCTGAAGTTATAAATAAAAATGAAATAAAATGGTACCGTGAACCTGAGTGAAATAGCCAAGGAGGGAGTGTAGCAAGAAAGGAAGAGAAAACCATGGATTAAGCCTTAAATCACTCAGAAGATAAGAGGTGGAAGAGAAGAGGAGGATTCAGCAAGAGACTGAAGATAAACCACTGGTAAGATAAGAGGAAATGCAATAGAACACTTTGCCAGGAACACCAAGATAAATATTTTAAGGAAAATAATGTGATGAACACTATGAAATGGTGCTGACAGTTTAATAAGTTTAGAATTGAGATTTGAACATTGGATTAAGCAAAGTAGAGATCACCAGTGACATTTATAAAAGAAATTTTAGAGATAAGGAGGGGAAAATCTTTGACTGGAGTAGGCCTTAGAAAGAATGGAGAGAGAGAATTGGTGATAACAAATAATGACAACAATTTTGAAGAGAATTTTTACAAAATGGTTCAAAATGGGAGCCACCTAGAGGAGTAAGTAGGATCAAAAGAAGGTTTTAAAAATTTTTTTCAAATATAGGAGAAATAATATTGTATATGCCAATGAGAATAATCCAATACACAAGAAAAAATGATGAGGTAGGAATGAGAGGAGAGAATGTCCTGGAGGAGATGAGCAGGGTAGGATTTAGTGAACAAGGGGAGAAGTTGACTTTAGATTGAAGCACAAAGTGTTCTATGTCACCTGAAATGAAAACACCTTAGATGGGTGTAGATGCTGGTTGTTGGGGGGATGTTGTGTTGAAAGTCTGTGGAAGTTCTCTTCTGACTGCTTTAGTTTAATAGTGAAGAAGGAAGCAAGATCATCAGCTGAGAATGAGGATGAGGGAGGAGGTTTCAGGAAAGAGAAGAAAGTGTGAAATAGTCATTTTTAAGAGTCCAAGAGTAAACAGACTTGTGAAATACAGAATGATCACCAGGAACAAGAAGTCCCGCCCGAGATCGTTGACCGTGAATTAAAAGTTCAACCAGCCAGCAAGGTGTGTTTGTCTGCGGCCATGTTCAGACACGAAGTAAATAAAATGTGCAGAGAATATTGTGATTCCTATTTTTCTTATTTTTTTAACTTTTTTTTTGCTGAGAAAGATTCTCCTTAAACTAACATCCATTGCCAATCTTTCTCTCTCTTTCTCTTTTTTTTTTTTTGCTGGAAGAAGATTAGCCCTGAGCTAACATCTGTGCCAATTATCCTTTAATTTTTTTGTGGGTTACCGCCACAGCATGGCTGACGAGTGGTGTAGGCCTGCGCCCGGGGTTCTGAACCTGCAAACCCAGGCTGCCGAAGTGGAGCACACCAAACTCAACCACTACTCCACGGGGCCGGCCCCAGTTTTCTATTACTTTTATGTTTAATGTGGCCTTTTGCCAGAGCCTATACTCACTCCCTAAAGCAAGGGAAAAAAATAACTTTTATTTCTATCCAGCTTAAATATTCTGTCCCTTCCAAATATTTAGCAATCTCTTTAGCTGGTGAAGTCTCTCTGGGACGAAAATGCCTCTCAGATGGTATCCCTCCCTGTATCTCATCCTAAATGACCTGGTATATGGGGGTGTGGTTTCTTTGATCTCAGAGCAGTAGAGAAAATGTGTGCTCTTAGCTGTGTGTTCTTCTCCTTCTTGTGCTGTCCCTAGTCTCCTGGGTTGTTGCATGCCCTGAATGCGATAATAACCTTGCCCCATATTCATAGGTAGGTAGAGATGACCATGAGAGGGCAGTCTACACTTACCTGCATAATGGAATTGGGTGTCCTACTCAGGGTTGCGGCTACTCCTGCTCCTCGTTTCCCATTTAGAACTCTGGATGGTAATCATCCCTCAGGCTGCCCCACGCCTACCTAGAGCAAAGTCACAAACTGGCAACACAGCAGCTGGAAGCGTGGAGGTTTAATTAGCCACTGCAGTGTTCCTCTTGGCATGAGCACCTATGTGGGAACAAGTGGGCCACACACAGTGCCATGTCGCAGTGGAAGGGGATTTTGTAGCAGAGGCTGGGTGGGCACTGGCCAATGGGTTGGATGAAGAACTAAGCCCAATTTATGTTGTGAAGCCAGCAGGAGCCTAGATGAGGCTGACTCAGCCGGGAGCACGCTAGTGTCTGGCCAAGCATAGGGAAAGAGCAGGCTACTAGAACCTTTAGCTGCAAATGCCAACATTCACCTGTATTTACAAGGAAAATCTATAGATAATGAATACATTTCTGGGGGAAAGGGGTGGGAGAGGAGAGGGATGAAATGTACAAAGTATACAGAAATGATTAATGATACTAATAATTACAACGTACATGCGAATAGTACTTAGATATTTTTGAAGAGCTTTTTCATTATGCTTCTCTCAGCCCCCACCCTTTCCTTTCATCTTCATACTAATTTCACTAGAAAAGTGTAGCACTGCTTTCATGGAGCTTTCATTCCAATGTAAATATAGGTAGAACCCAACGAATGCTAACTAAGTAAAGGAACAAATGAACAAATGCTGCAGGGAAGATGTGATGGAAAAGTTAGCATTTTGAGCTAGACTCTGAAAGATAATAAATACCAATGAGTGCAACACGTCCATAGCAGCAGCAAGATCGCAGGAACTAGAAAGTATGGGGCACGTTTGAGTAATATCAAGTCATCTGCTATTTGAATAACGCAATGGAAAGACCACAGGACTTGGAAACAGACTTTGGGTACAAATCCTGCTTCTTCATTTAGTTTTTGTGTGAAACTGCAAGAGATAGTTAACCTCTCTGCTCCTCAGTTTCCTAAGTAAAAAATGGAAATCATTTTACATTATCTTTCAAGATTGTTGTAAGAACTAAATGAGACCATTTAGATAGATCATTTAGCACCTAGCAGGTCTCCATAAATGCTACGTGAGAAATAGTAACAGAAATGAAGTTTGATGTAAAGTTTGGGATGAAATTAGGGAAGGACTTCAAAGTCATTATAAATATCCAGACAGGATGTTACGCCACAGGTGATGGTGACTTGGTGAAAGTTTATGAGCTGAGAATGTTACCACTGATCTCAGCCAAAGACCACCAGGAACATAGTGTTGGCTTGATGCTCTTTGTAGCAAGAGACTATGGGATGTTTCAGTAAGAGAATGTTAGGACTCATTATAGAAACTGGGCTTGGGTTAGGTAATATTGGGGAGGAAGTTGGGTTTTTCTCTAGATCGGATGTTGTTAGGAAGTGGTGGCAAGATTGAGTATCTTACTGAATATAATCTAGAAGGAGAGAGGATTAGAGCAAGGATAAAGCTATAATAGGTAAAGAAGCAGTAGTCACGCAAGTAGCCAGCATATCAGCTGTTTGGTCATTTTTGTGGTTTGGTAAATGCTCGTGTTTTTCTCTAAATTCACACAAGATTGCGAAGTGGTCTTGATCCACCACGATCCAGAGTAGCCCTGTCTGATACTGATGTTCTATGAAGTTGTGTATTTCATCAGGAGAACATCAAGGTCTAGCTGTGAGTGCCAGATCAGCTTCCAGAAACACCAAGACCTAAGGAATAGCACCAGGCCAGCTCCCAGATGTCTGGGGCTGCCTTTTCCTTCTTGATGGTAAAGTCAAAGATGCGTGCTTTAGGAGGTATACATAAAATTGATGAACAGGAGAGAAACCAGAATGGTATCCTCTTATACCACATGAATGAAAATGAGAACTTGAAGTAGAAAATGAATGGGAGGATAGATATTCACCCAAAAAACTAGATTGCTTATCTGTCAGAAATAGTTCAAATGAGATTCCTGGGGTTGTGTGGTTGGTTGGGCAGGAGTTCTAACTCCTCTTTAATGCTTAGGTTTCATAATTCTATGATATTCTTTAACAACCTATCAAAGAAGAGTTTTCTATTGTGATGGTGGTTTTACTACCTGGAGTCATCCACATTGTCAGTTTAGAATAATACTTATCAAGCCTATTTCTCCAAAGCCCTAGAGTCTTGCAAAACTTCCTGAGATGCCACTTCAGGTTGGCAATGGGAGAACAAATTAGTGGGGTTCTGCCCACCTACCTGATACCAGCTATGAACAAACTCCTTTTATTTATATCATATATCAGGTTATTTGTAAGATTTTATTTTTAAAAATGGGCACTGCTTCCTGATACGTGTGTTATCTAAAAATCTCCATCCTGGGCAGAGCTGATTGTAGGCAGGTCTGGATGTTGCTTCCCAGCAGGCTGTTTCAAATGTAAATGTTTGTCCCAACCCAGACTTTGCCTATGGTTATAGTGAGACCTTGTTGAAAAGTGAACAATTATTCCATCTCAGCATTCATAGCAACAATCAGTTTGGTGGCTTTTTGCCTCATTATGCTCCCAGTATGCTTCGTTATTAAGCAGAATGGTTTAAATGAAGAAATGATTACAGTAAGGGAAATGGCTTTCCAGTAGTATTTGCTTTATAAGTTTGTTGGTCTTCTAGCTTGATGCTAATATGTTATCTATTAAATGATATATTAAGGCAAACAGATTTCTTGAACTGTTTAGAAAATGGAAGTACTATGGTGTTTTTCATTCTTTCGTAGTGCTAACATTGAAAATACACTTACATAAATTTTGTGCAAAAGGGAGGCAGTCTCTACGGCTGATCCAAAGTGCCACTTTGGATTGAACATTCTAGGTCATTCACCAACATAACCATATGTATACATTTTAAATATTATGTTGCTTTGGGCTATTTACTCCTGGTGTTTATCACCAAGTGCCTATATTATTGTAAAGTACCTATAGAACCTGACAACTGGACCATATTTTCCTTTTATCTAAAATCAGTTTTACTTGTATGCGTATGCTGGCTAATATCCACACAGTAACTTTGGTGCAGTTTCTGGCAACATATTGTGTAAAAAGGGCACTTGTGTCCCCATATTCAACTCTTTCAAGGATCTGGCATAGTTTCTAGAATAAAAATTGAACTTATTAATGATACATATGAGGTTATCTGTGATCTGGACCCATGAAGTGTTTGATCAGCCTCATACCCCTGACACTCTTGATCACCACCTAAAAGGTAAACTCAATATTGGGTCACCAGTGTTCTCCTGTGTTCTTATTAACATAGTGACCTAACCCAGGACTCCCTTCACTTTATGTTTCATTGCATCCTTCTTTCCTAATGCTCTTCCTCTAGAACTCCTATTTCCTAATAATTGAGTACCACTGCATTATTAATCTATTCCAAATGTGTATCTAACAACTCCTAGCTTTAACTGACACATGTCTGTTGAAAGCAATTTTTCTCTTGAGTAGAGGCAGATGCTTCCTTTACACCCATAGATACATGGTTACAGAGGTTGGTTCAGTGTCCACTTGCACGCTACAACCTCATTCAGGTCTTCATTTCTTTTATTAGAACACTGGTCAGTGTCCACCAGCCCCCAAACTCTGCTTCAGAAAATCATGATTCCCACATTTTTGCGATGAAGGAGCATCTTTATTTGGAATCCCTAGGCTTCCTTTTCACATCTGATTAAATTAGGGGAGGCCACTAGCTCCAAGAGCAGTCAATTTATGAGTTAACCAGAGACTGAAGATATAGACTAGAACAAAAAAATGAGGTAGGCCAAGCAAATTTCCTCTCTGAATAATTTGAATTACTCAGAGAAATTATTGGAAATTCAAAGACTAAGAAGGCAATTTAAAATGCCTATCCTTGGAAATCCCTGCCTCTAAGAATAAAGAAACCAAAGGGAAATTGGTGAGGTTTGAAAATTATGCTTGTCTTATTATGAGCACAAGAGCAGTGGGAAAATGAAAAAATAAAGCTAGACGGACTGATTAAGGTGGAGAGTTCTGTGGGAAAAAAGTTAGAGATTTTGCAGGACAGATTTGTAAAGAAAAAGGAGACCTTGATGGCAGAACTGAGCAGAAATAAAAGCAGAACAGAGATGTATGCAGTTCTAATTACTCTTGAAGAGTCTATTAGGAAGGAGTGAGTTGATTTCATTGATGTTAAATCAGGAATTGAGACTAGGCCCCCAAAGAAATTTATCAAGAGAAAGAGAGACAAAAATTTCCATTAATAACCTGGAATTACTCCTCAGGAGTAACCCAAATGCAGGAAACAGTTGAGAGCCATTCTCTTAAGGCAATTTAAAATAAGAGCTATCAGGCAACCACCCCTTGAAGGCTGGGGACCTATTCCGAGTGGTTACATAACATTTAGGATGATTTGAGCAGTAAAGACTGGAAATACTAGCATGGAATTATTAAAGCATTAATTCACGAGTTTCAAATGTTATATATAGGGATGTAGCTCTTGCCCTAGAAATGTAAGGAATCAGGGTTATAAAGGCATAGAGAAGATTAACACATTTTTTGAAGGTGTTGAGTACGGTCAACGTCAGATTGAGTCTAGCCCTGTTCGGATGTTAGTGTAATGGCTGCTGTACTTATAGGATATTGGTTTTACATGTTGGTCCTGGTATGTTGGTAGATATAAATCTTAATCAAGATTAATCTTGTATGTGTAGGAATTGAGTCTACATTCCAGGAAGAAAAAAGGTAAAAGAGTGATGGGCAAAGGAAAAATAGAGTAGGCTTAAGTTGTCTTCTTTAAAACCTCTTTGAATCCCTACCCTATAATATCCACATATATCTCTTTAGCCAGAAATGGGTCTAATGGCCAGTCTTTCTGTGAGAGAGTCTGAGAGGTAAGTAGTTTAGTAAAATTGGGGGTCTGCTCATAAGTAAGATGGGAATAATGGATAGTGTGCTAGAGTAAAAATTATGTGAACCGTTAATACTTTCAGCAAAATCAGGACTCACTTATTCCAAATCTCTGACTATGAAGGATCATACAAAAAAAAAATTTAGAAGAGCATGTTAGCAAAAGAAATGTCAGGGCCAGGAGATAAAGAGAAAGAAAAAGATAAAGAGACACTCAGATCTAGCAAAATATGCCAGTCCTACAATAGGTCAAAAAGGAGGTTTAACTGTTTAAAATCCAGTTGAGCTTTCCTCAAATGAATAAGGACTCCATGGGGGAAATAGACCATGGGAGACATATCTCACTATTGCATGAAAGTATGTACAAAAAAATTCTTCTCAAAACTCAAAACATTAAAGAAAATTACAGAAAGATAGTGTTTTAAAGAGCAGATAGCTGAGTTATTGGTTGTTATTAGGGCTCTAGGGGCACAGGTTTCATAGCCATCAACAGCAGCTTCCTTTTAAGTAATTTGCTGAGGGTGATTCTCCAACTGTGGGACTGGGGGAACTCTGCCTCTGAGGCCCAAAGCAATTATATTGCAAGAATCAGTGGCTACAAGATACTACGATGGAGCTGGAGTAAAAATGCCTTCTAATCAAGAAAGAGCATGTGGGGCAGTAGTAGGGCTTGTTACCAGATATATTCCACACTGAATGCAACAGCAGGACACTGGCTACTCAGTGTTCAAGGAGAAACTAGGAATTAAGACATTTTGAATGTGCTGGATGAAAATAAACCCTGAAGAATGGGAGCCACCACTGTAAATTTTGAACTCCTCAAGATAGCAGGATTATTTTAATGCTACATACTGAGAGAAGACTTTTTCTCCAAGATAGAGAATTTAAATAGTGCCGTAATTAATTCCATGGTGAGATATTTCTCCTTACTGAATTTTAATTCACAAGTCTGGAAGGCTAGAGCCCTGGGATAGAATGATTGACAACCTGGTGAGCCTGAAACAGATTTTCCTTGATTCTATTGATCCTTCATTGCTCTGATATCATTAAGTCTTAGGGAAAAGTGATGTCTAATTTAATTGTGTTTTTGGACACTTCCTTTTGCTTGGGGTAACTACTCTCAGGCCTGGGATTGGCTTATTGTCTTCATTTTGTGAGTGTGTGGCTTAATGCTAAGATATTCCTTTGTTCCCAATGTACACTTTAGAGTTTTACAAATGGGGACACATGCAAGACTTGGAAGGAGTAATCCAATCTCAGAGACACTGCAGAGCTGTATTCTTTACAGTGAAAGACAGACAGGTTGAAGCTATTGAAATTCTTCTACTCTCCTCAGGCATCTGATTTACAGTTCTGCTCTCTGGGTGAGAATTAACAGGATTAAAAGAAAAAAACCAACAGTGGCAATGATTATTTCTGGATTTCAACTTGAAGATTTTGGACTTTCTTTGAACTTAATATTTAAAGGCAAGATAATTTTATTTGGGAATTTATTTTATTTAAATATTAATCTGAGAATTTTGATCTTTGATTTCTGTAGACTAAGATTTGCAGGATCTTATTCTTGACTTTTTAGTTTCTACTCAGATACACGAAAATGAGGGGTGTTTATATTTAAATTTGGGATATCTCTATATTGCTGAATCTTATTATTAGAATGTTTTTATGCTGTCATTTGATTTAACAGCATAACTTATAGTGAGTTATCTCATACACTATGGCCGGGCATACATTGAGAATAAGTAAAAAGAGAATACGATATACTTTTTTGCCCTAGGGAACAGCAGGGTCTTCACTTCATGTATGGTGCTGATCCATTTCAGACCCCTGTGGGACCAAAGCTAAACTCCTGAGAGCAGAAGGAATCCCAAAACAACAGTAATGGGTATTTGTGGGTTGGACTCAGGAAGGATGAGAGGCACTGTCCTCATAGAATGTTGCTTGCCTCCTCTGGGAGGGATAGCCACATGGCCAAGGGAATACAGACCCAAGAGTTAAATGTGATTGATTAAGAAAACAACAAGCTGAAATGTAATTGGGAGAATTTCTAGTTTTATGACCTCATTTTTCTATTTGAGAGGACTTCCACTAGAGTTAACACATGTGATCTCTCTCCCCACCTCTTACTCATTCCTCCTTCATTAGAGGAATGTGTTACATACTAGGAGCTTAAAAGAAATACTTGGGAGTGACTAGCCCAGCTTGTCTTGGATTGAATAGTACCCCTACCTCCCAAATTCATATGCACCAAGAATCTAAGAATGTGACTTTTTTTGGAAATAGGTTTGTTGCAAATGTAATTAGTTAAGATGAGGTCATACTGGATTAGGGTGAGCTCTAAATCCAATGACTGGTATCCTTATAATATGAAGAGAGAACACACAGAGACACCAGAAAAGAAAGCCATATAAAGACGGAGGTAGGGCTTGGAGTGATGCAGCTACAAGCCAAGGAACACCAAGGATTGGTTGCCGGGGGCCACCAGAAGAAAGGAGGAGGCAAGAAAGTCCCTAGATTCTTCAGAGAGAACATGTCCCTTCCAATACCTTGAGGTCAGACTTCCAGTTTCCAGAGCTCTGAGGGAATACATTCTGATGTTTTAAGCCACCAAGTTTTGGTATTTGTTACAGCAGCCCTAGGAAACAGCTTCATCATCTTTCTTTTTGAAGCGAGGTGTCTCTCCAAGAGACATGCATCCTGGTCTGCTCTCCACCATGTGATTATCTCACTATGTCTGTGATGGGTGTTGAATCTGTCTAATTCAGGAGTATAATGTTAATGAGCCCCTTAAATTGGAAATCAAAAACATGGTCTACAATTATCTCAACAGTGAGAAAGTTAATATTTTGATCTTCATTTACATGATCTGCATTTATCTCTCAGTTGATTCTTAATTCAGGAAGGAAACATACGTTTAATGTATACTGTATTTTATATTGTATATATTTATTATGTTTTTTATTGCCCCCTCAAAATCTCAAAACATCACTATATATAGCAAAACTCCCAACTTTGATACATACTATAATCTTCATTTCTCCTAAATTAAAACACATGGCCCCTGTCGTAGTCAGATCAGGCTGCCATAACAACATACTACAGACTGGTTGGCTTAAACAATAGACATTTATTTTCCCTTAGTTCTGGAGTCTAGAAGTCTAAGATCAAGGTGCCCTGAAGGTTGGTTTCTGTTGAGGAGTCTCTTCCTGGCTCCTCAGACGCTTCTTCTCTGTGCACACATGGAGAGAGAGATCTCAGATGTCTCTTCCTTTTCTTGCAAGGACACCAGTCCTATCAGATCAGGGCCCCAGCCTTAGGACCTCATTTAACCTTAGTTACCCCCTTAAAGGCCCTATTTCCAAATACAGTCACATTCAGGGTTAAGGTTTTAACATATAAATTTTGGGGGAACACGGTTTAGTCCATAGTAACCCCCTTGATTTTGATCTTCTAAACTCTGTGTCTCTAAACTCACAGGATCTCCAAGGACACAAATATTATCTTACTTTTCCTGGACACCCTCTCAAACCTCGGAATGACTTTCTCCTCAAGCCTTCCATGCGGCATCCTTACTTAATCTTGGTGGACAACCCTATTTTTTTTCTTTTTGTCTTCTTTTCTTTTCTTTTCTTTCTTTTCCTTGTAAGTTGAAGTCATTATTTGTGTCTCAACAGCCTGCCTCATATTTATAACTTGCCACGGACTATTTCTGCAGCCCCAACTCTTGATTTTTTAGAATATATTTTATTGTTTTTTTTATTGTATCTGGGCATTTTCATTGTTGTCTCCTTTCCTAGACTACCCTAACCCTCTTGACTTTTCCATGGAGTGCATAACTCTATCCAGTGCCATTTTCATTAAAGTTCTATAATGTACTGCCCTTGCAAGACTTCATTAGTATTCACTTTAATTAGTTTATTTTAATTTAATAGAGGTTTAATAATTAACTTCCAAAAATGCAATTAATAATTAGCATTTAATTTATGAAAACATTTCCTAAGAATTACAAAGGTTGTAATATAAATAAACTATTTTCATAACAAAATGGATATATTTCCTAATAAAACTGAACAGAAAAGTATTGCCTAAAAGAAAGCCTATACTTTGGCTACTTTCTCACCATAATTTGTGTTTCTATGCTCTCTTTATAACTCTTGAAGCTACAGAGCATACCCTTCTAATATTGGTGAATTTGTAAGGAAAAGAGATATTAAAAAAAGAAAAAAAGGTATAGCAACAGTTCTCAGGTTCTCAATGGATCAGCAAAAGCAATTCTACTCTGCCTCCCTCCTCGAGGACCAAATGGGAGTGCCAAAAAAACAGTGCAAAGGAGCTATCATTATATCATAAACCACACGCTGTTAGTATTATAAACCCACATGTTAAGCTCCCTGCTTTGCTGTTACATTTTCCTCTCTCCGGGTCTCTAGTTTTGTTGAATGGGAAAGTGCCTGTCCTGATTTAGACACAATACAAGTTGGAGAGACTGCCTTAAAAAACACGATTAAACTATACATAGATCATATTATAATACTAGAAAATATAAAGATACATGTAAATAAATATATTGTATTAATATATTTTGTAAATATATTATAAATATATAATAATATTATATGTATAGTATATTTACAAATGAATATAGTCTATTATTTGAGTCAAATGTTAAATTTCATCTTGCATTTTGTTTTATTAGATCTGTTTGAACTAAATCTCAAGCATGCCGTTCTGGTTTATGCAATTCTGAATAAGAGGTTTCTCAGTGATAAATAACTCACCAAGAATAGTTCTGCCTCTATTACAGCACTATCGCACCGTATTATAATAATTTATCCATCTGATTTCCCCTCTTAAAGGAAAGAAGGGATAGTGTTTTGTCTGTATAATTTAGTATTATGCCTTAAAGCCTACCACAATGTAGGTGTTAAATAAATATTTTGTAAATTTTATGGAAAAAATGAATGAATTAATGATCTCAGCAACTCTGTTTCCAAATATGTTGATTGCTTCCTGACCTACTGATATTTAATAGCTTTAAAATTTTGAAATGGAACCCAACATTCCCCTCCACTCTCTACTAACTCTCCAAAATTTAAATACTAGCTAGTGACACAGAGTAAGACATTCTCCATTTCAATGATGCTTAGAGGCAATATCTATTTAAATAACTTACAAATTCTGCCTCCTATTTACTAAGAGTACACTGTAAGGTGAGTCCCTTAATCCTGACAATATCAGGGAGAAGGAATACAAAAGTTATTCTCCCAGTTATGCTATTGTTGTCCATTTGCTTGTGACCTAAAGTGTTTTCATTTATGAGGGACAAGTGGGGAAGGTTAAAACTAAAATAATACCTAGATAGATGCTTCTATTTAGAGCAAAGGAGTCATAGCTTATAAACTTCATCGGACACAACTGAGGAAAAATAACCTCTGTAAAGAAAATACATTTCCAACCCAGATGTACACTTAAATATGAACATTATCTTCTAAACGGAGGCGCTGTCATGAGCCTGTGCCAGGTTTATTCTTGCTAACGCTTAAAACAAACAAGGATGGACCTCCAGCTGACCTAACAGAGATTGGCTCGTCAGTGTCTTCTAAGTGAAGGCCCAGAAATGTGCACGAAGAGAATGATAGGGATAATGAGATAAGTAAATTGTTTGGAGATCTGAAAGCAGGATAATTTTATTAGAGCTGGAATAGAATAGCTACATAGGATAGCACAATGAAGAATATTAGCTGACTGGGGGTAAATCAGCTAGGAAAACCATAGGAAATGAGAACATCAGAATTGCTGATCAGAAACCATATACAAAGGATTTAAGGGGATTCTGTGAATGACAGCCAGAAATAGTACAAAATGGTGTCTGAGCCATAAGAATTGGAAGTCAGCAGTCAGGATTTAAAGTTCTGTGATTTTAATGATAAAATTTGGGATTCTGAGCAAGTTAAATACAACTTGGCTTCTTCATCTGTACAATGGAGAAAACTATATACATATATAAGATTATAGTTATGGATATTATGATAATGTATATAAAATACTTGGCACAGTGCCTGGTACATATAAATGGTCAATAAATAGCATAGAAGTATATATCCATTACTATTACTATTACCATGCAGTCTTAAATTACAGAGCTACTTGGACACCAGGTTGACATATATAAAAAAAAATAAGAAAAGAATTTTGTTTTTTTTGTGACTAAGAGAGCTACATAGTAAAATTCTGTTTGGAATTGAGAGAGAAGCCAAGTGGAAGATGGAGAACTTAAAAATGGCATAAAATCCTGGCCCAAATGTAAAAATCTATCAGGTTACAATGAAGAGGCTGTGTTCTGTAGTTTACTGATTGGAATATAACCTGTGCCCCTGTGACCTCAACATGAGTTACATTGTTTGTGTGCTATAAATCACGAATCATGTGTTATGTAGAATGGCTCAAAAAAATTAAGTGGAATACATAAAATCCTACTACCATGAGCTTTGTTATTAAAATCCCTAAACTTTTCTAGTTGCGTAAGTACAGGATAACCTTATCTCTTAGCCACATATCAGTTACATTGCATTCTATCAGACCTATGGTTACTTCAAGAATAAATATTACCTAATTCTTTGCAGCCTGGTGGTTTTTGTTGCTAGGAAAATTTTTATAATTAATTTACCTGCAAAAATATGACTAGGGGCTATTAGGATCAGGTTAAAATAATGTTGAGATTCTTATGAGTTATAGTCATCACTTCCAGGTCCTGTAAAGTGTCATAATTACTCAATCTTGTCTCAATCAGTTAGTAGACTAACCTTCATGCCAACAACATATAAAAAGTGGTCATTGATTCTTTTCTTTGGTTCTCAGTTCTGTCTTGAGTCTTTACACTGGCCCAACTCACCTTCACTGTTCCTAATGTTTCTGGGTTCTGAATTTATGACTCCATTTCCAATTATAGCTTCATTTGTTCCCAGATTTAACCTCAGCATCACTGCCAATGGTGTCTTTGTGTTTTGTCCTTTACCAGGAGATGGGTTTTGTTCTTTGTCTTTAACTGTCATGAGTTATTCCTTGTAAATAATCCAAATGATCCAGCCAGGATTCGAGACCTTATATCTCACTATCTACCCTTGAAGGCTGATGTGCCTGACCTTTTCAGGGGAACCAGATCGTAAGCGAACCCTCAACTCAGAGACAATTTCTGGGTAGAACTTCTAACTTCAAACCTGAGCCTCATATTTATTATAGTGATAAGGATATTGTGATATCCTTGTTTGGTAAAAGCCCCACATTTCTGCTGTCACAAAAAGGTCCAAAGCCCATTTAACTCTTCAAATTAATGCATAAATGTAAATACATTTACATAATCATGTAATTAATGTATAAACCATAATCATTTTACTACTTTTATTCAAGCTGTAACCTAACATTCTCTTCCTGGTTGCGTCTGGATGGGAAAGATGTTTAGTGGATAAATAAGGATGTTGCTGGTTGGTTGTCTCTTTCCAGATCATAGGAAAGGGTGTTATTTTGCTACATCTCAATCTTTTTCTGGTACTCTCATCAATCATTTTTGGATCCCTCATCTTTATATCCTTGAAAGTTCCTAGAATTCCTTACTGAGAATTTGGGGTGAGAGGCAAAAGGAAGTGTGGAGAAATCAAGTCATATTCTCAGACAAACAAGTAGTGTCAATATCATCATGATAAGATTTATGGATCTTTTGGTTTTATACTTTCTAGCAAAGCCACCATTTACTTCCAGATTCTTGCCAGCAAGTTCTTCTAGCCTCTGCTTGTACTTACAACTATCATTTTCTTATCTTAGAATGGATGAAATGTGGTAATATCTAGAGATTGTGTTTTACTGGATCAGGCACTGTGCTAGGCACATATTACATACATTAACTCATTTATTCTTCTCAATAATTTTATGTTGCTTTCAATTTTATTCATTTAGCAAATGAGGAAACTGAGTTGCCAAACATGATGAACTAGCTCAAGGTTACTGAGCTAGTAAGTGAAAGAAAGGCCTATACGCTTTAAACTTAACTGCCAAGCTCACCTTTTCTCTCCTGGGACTATTGTAGATGAAATCATCCTTCCTACTAGCCCCAAGGAACACTGGATGGGACAGGAGTTTAGATGACTTCCTACAATCCAACCATCTTCTCCAATGACCTCTAAGTAACTCCCTCCCCAGATCATGCATTTTCATTGCCTGAAATAATTTAATCCTCAAAATTTGAATCTAAAGTCCCACTCAACCCACAGCATTTTATTTGTTTACTTCTCATGTTTTCTTTTTTTGTTCTTGTTTTGGTGAGGAGGATTGTCCCTGAGCTAACTCTGTTGCCAATCTTCTTCTTTTTGCTTGAGGAAGATTGTCCCTGAGCTAATGTCTGTGCCAATCTTCCTCTATTTTGTATATGGGACGCTGCCACAGCATGGCTTGGTGAGCAGTGTGTAGGTCTGCGCCCGGAATCCAAACCCACAAACCCTGGGCCACCGAAGCAGAGCACATGAGCTTAACCACTACGCCACCAGGCTGGCCCTATGTTTTCTTAATCTTACCATACACTTTTCTGATCTCCCAGTCCCTTGAAACCTCTTGTTTGCTTTCTATCTATGGGTCCCAGGTGTGTCTTCATTTTCTTTTCTACTAGACTTGATTCCACATCTCCACGTGTGCTCTTTCACCAGCAAACTTCATTCCTTCATCCCTCTGTGCCTCTATCTTGCCAATTCAATTTCTAATTTAGAATAAATCCAATCATTTCTTGGTGTGTCAAGCACTGTGTTCAGAAAACCATGCAAATGGTTTAGTGTTCACCAACCTAACTGGATCCTCAGTACTTCTGAGAATTTGTTTTATACTGTCTCTACTTACCTTCCTTTTACATGTTTCATAATGGTTCTTCCAAACTCTAATTACTCTCATTAGTTCCATACTCCAAGCCTTCCTTGTTTGTTGTAGATGATCTTGCTTCCTACTTTCCAGAGAAGGTAGAAGATTGAAGTCAGTCTGTTTCATAACTCATCCTCCCTCATGTACTTAGCTCAGATTCCCCAGATATCTACAGGACTCCCTCAATGCTTTCAAGACTTGGTTCACATGTCGTTTTTTTTCAATTCCAACCACTCTATTTAATTAAAAGCATCTCCTTCTTCTGCTGACTTGGTCCTCTTGATTTTTCTTAAAGCCATCACTTTCTAACATACTGTCTAATTTACTGATAATGCTTATTATTATTGCCTATCTCCCCCAAGTAGCATGTAAGCTCTTCTAGGAGCTTTGTCTATTTGGTACTCTGATATATTCCAATCACCTAAAACAGTACCTGGCTCATGGTAGATTGAATGACATTTGTTGAATGAACATATATGCAGGGTTTTGATTGCTTGCATTCTTTCCTGTCCTCCCAGAGGAAGAGGTTACTTAAGCCATCTCTAGATAAAACTGATTATGATAACTGTTACTCCAGCAGAGATCAGGAAGATGAGATAATTTGCTTCTTTACACCCGAATTATGAATTTGCAAGATGGTGTTCAGGTTGCATACTTGACGCTCAGTGTGAGAAAGCTTTCCTCGTTACTCCTTCTACCTAACTAGTTCAAGCGCAGCGAATGCATTTGCTGACTCCCTCACCTCAGATTATCTCTCAATAAATCTGGACAGAACACGTATCACTGCTCTACTCAATCTTTGTCATTAAATATAGTCCCCAAACAACTGGCCTCCAGGTTGACCCAAAGGGACTGACTTCTGCTGTATTTCATTTTCTTTGATAGCTTTGGCCAAGGATTTTTGTCACTATGACTGGATTTGTGCAGATTATAGTCTACCAGAGACTTCATTGACAAGAACAAGTATATTTCTCTCTGGAACGCAAGTCGAACTTGAGTCACAGTCCCCAGTGAACAAGAATAGTTGAATGTAGAGCAGTAATATAATCGAATATCCCCTTTGGCTAAAAACTGTTTGCCTGGAATCCACAACCTACTGGAAAATGCAATGCAAACCCCTGCTATTTACCAAACTCCTGGGATAAAATACGACTGCAAGAAATACTTTTTCAGATAGATAATATTTCCAAATGCTGAATTTCCAGGCTTTATCAAAGAAACCCTTTTAAGAAGATCCATTGCTTTTACCCCGAGTGCCTAAGTCCCAGAGAACAAATACATCTTTTCTTAATGTTTGAAAATGCTATTATTGTCTGCTTCTTCATTCTCCTTTTGATGGAGAATAGCAATTCCTTAAAAAATATATCACAAAGTTTTGTTCCATTTACTCTTGTGGTTATCTTTAATTCTTGCTTTGATTCTTATCCTCATCTCAAGTTGGCTTCATTTTGTCTACGTCAAAACATCTTTTTGATTTTTAAGTAAAATATTACATGAAATTGAAACTTGACTGTGTTTTTCTGATAATATTCTACGATTTAAAAATAGAGTGATAACTCAATCTGCATCCTTTCTGTACTGTTTGAAAGAATTGACTGCCATGTGTTTGTATGCTAGGGATGGGAGATTGAAGCAATTTGTGGTTAAATACATTAGGTATGGAATTGCTCTCTCCTTTGTTTCTGCTGAAGGAGTCTTTCCTAGCTCCCTATTTTCCTCTCTATTTTAAATAAACTATTGGTTTAGAGATCCCACTTCACTTAACTGTGACAAGGCTGAACAAGCAGGCCGTCTCCAAATTACAAATGGATTATGTCACTAAAATGTGTTTGTTGTCTGCTTTTGGTTTTGTAAATCCCTGATAGCTTTTTACGTAGAAATGATATTCCTATGGTAGTTAATGCAGGCCTCCTGTCATGATATTTGCTATGTGAGAAAGGAATGGTGGGGGATATTTCATATTTTTCCCTCTTTCATATCTCTTATCCTTTCGGTTTTTCTCTTCTGTTTTTATTCTACTTTCTCTTTGACCTTTCTGAGGCTTTTTGTCCTTTGATTCCTCCAATTTACTCTTAATCTCTTAGCTCTCTTGCATGGCTTCACTCCCTTCTCTACCAAATGTCGACCCACTTGTCCATCAACTACATACTCATCAGCAATTTCAGCTTCTTTGCCTTATGCTGCAAATGTCAAACTAGTCACCATTCCTATATCAAGTATTCTGATTTTTTTTTTTTCCCTGAGGAAGATCAGCCCTGAGCTAACATCCGTGCCAATCGTCCTCTTTTTGCTGAGGAAGACCAACCCTGAGCTAACATCTATTGCCAATCCTCCTCCTTTTTTTCCCTTTTTCTCCCCAAAGCCCCAGTAGATAGTTGTATATCATAGTTACACATCCTTCTACTTGCTGTACTTGGTACACGGCCTCAGCATGGCCGGAGAAGCGGTGCGTCATGCGTGCCCAGGATCCAAACCTGGGCCGCCAGTAGCAGAGCGCGCACACTTAACCGCTAAGCCATGGGGCCGGCCCCTATTCTGATGTTTTTATGGTCTGGATCTTCACCTGGGTATGTAACACTATTTGGTAATCTTCTTACAAGTTTTCACAATTTTCTCTAGTTCTTTTGCCTCATTTCCACTCCCATTCTTTTATTGTCACCAGGAAATTTGTAAGTTCTCCTTATAAGGAAATTAGAAACCACTAGGCGCGCATTCCTTAAACTTGCCACTAATATAAACCTTTGTCCTTATTTCCATCTCTTTCCAAGGAAAAGTTGTTCTTCCCCTAACCAAGTTTAATCCTCTCACCTATTCTTTTGTATTTTTCCCTCACCCTTCTTAAATATCTTTCTTCATCACTACTGGATGAAACTCATAATTTTCATCCACTTATTCTCCACTGGACCCCTTTTGAATGTGTATTTGAAAATTTTCTGTGTAAAAACAAAGAAATAAAACAATCCCTAAACTCACATTTTCTCCTGTTTTGTCCATCTCAGCCAAGCTTGTGAAGGATTAGCCCAATGGTAGAACAGTTTCAGAAGAAGCCAACTTCTGGGATGTGACCACAGGGATAGGAATGTACAATAGAGTGGAGGTAAATGGAACAGGACAAGAAAGATAAAGAAACCGAGAGGCTATTATGTTAGATGGGTTGCCACACTGAAGTTTGAGGTCACCTGAAATAAAGGCCCAACTTAACCAGGAGAAAAAGACTACGACCAGGCACTGAAATATTAGTAAATGAGCAAGAGCAATTACAACGTTCTTGGATGATTTACGAGGTGGATGAATAGCGGTTGGCACAAGCCTCCAAGGAGCAGGATTTTCACTCGATGGAGAAAGAGAAAGAGTGTAGATTCCAGAATGGACGTCAGAAGGATGTCAACTCTCATTCCCAGATGTGAGGTCCATGAGATGTCAGTGAAAGAGCAGAATCCAAAAGGAAGGGTTGCGGGGGAAAATAGATTTTCATGGCAGAGTCAACTTCCAGTTAAGGTAGAGAAGAGTGGGCATGTTCAATGAAGAACTCACAAATGAGGGAGAAATTGGTAACTGTGGATCAGGGTTTCCCGAAGGCACATGGAGGTGAGTACTGAGCAGTGAGGCCAGACCAAGGAAACAGGAGCCTGGAGCAGTTATGTGTATAAGAATCTAGGTTATAGATGAGCAGAAAGGCTCAGAGCTTGGGTAATGAGCAAGGACAACAGACTTGAGTAATGGCAGACTAAAATGCTCACACACTTCCAAGATTTGCCACAACAGCTTCTTATTCATTTGAGAGAGGTCAGCCATGGCTTGGGTAACTATAATTCTGAAGGGAGGGTTACTAGATGAGGAAATTCTGATGTGAGTTGATTGTGTTAGCTCTGATAACAGGCTCTGGGTGTGCGCTTCCTACACAGAGGCTCCCTCCACCATAGTTTGTGTGCTGAAGAATGAGGGTGGACATCTATGACCAGAGGTCTGGTCATAGAGGCTGAGAGAAGTTCATCATTACCCCAGGTCTTACAAATCTACAGGAGTCTCTGACCATGAGCGTTTTGTCCTAATTGACAAGTCACACAATTGAGTTGCATTACCCAGTATTCTATTTAAAAAATCCAGGAATTATGATTGCTGTGCATGCAATTATAGAAATGCTAATCATCTTTTCACCCTGTTTTTTTTCCCCAGTAGATACATAATTTTGTTTAAAATAAGCTCCATGAACTTACTTGAATCTGTTCCTGATGCATTTACTGATGGAAAACAGAATTAGGCCAACTTTATTTCTGGGTTTAATGTGCTTTCCAGATTTGTTAGGTTTAGCTGGAAGTAATCTTACTCCCTATAGTGTGAGATGTTTAAAAGTGCTTTGCTGTACCTACGGAGCAAAGCTTTTCACGGCGGCTAATCAGAAATAAGCAAAGGGATAGATTTAAAGCTGGGAAGATGGGGAATAGAAATGAAAGAGCTCTACTTAGCTAACCTGAATATAGAAATAAAATAAAGTAAACGGGAGGGGTAGCCATGTTAAAATTTCCAGTTTTCATCCAGATATCGTACATCAGGTAGACCCAGTCGCTAGTATCAAACCTGCTATAAAACATATTACAATCTCTCTCATCTGCAAATTATGTTCATGCAGAGGTTATGTGTCTTGTGATGGGAAGACTTCCAAAGGGAGAAAGTGGTTTTCCTCGTGTCAAATCTAATAAACCCAAACCAGGTAAGTCAGCTTTGCAGCCTGGAATCCTATTCGTTTGCATTAGGTTGACTTTTCTCATATATCTTTCACCAGTAATATCAGACTGTATATCCATCCTGATGATGTATAAATGGAAAATTTTCAGTGTAAAATCACATGGGAACCTCCACAAGATCATTCTGACATGCTTTTTCTCTTATTTTTTCCTGCTGTGATTTTGGAAGGCTGTACTTTTCTCCTGTTAAAGTGATTAGTGCTTTAAGTGAATGAGATCACTTACTGAAATAAAAGTCCGGCCAAGCCATATTCTCATATCGTGATCTCATACAGGCTTGGCCTAAGGAGAGGTCCCCTGAGAGATTTTGCAAAGTTGTTCATCCAATTGTTGTATGCAGCCTCTGTTCAGAAAGGAAACGTGGTTGACAAAATCTAGTAAAAAGGCCCCTGGATGCCAAAAACAATATAAACCCATGTGTGCCTTAATATAAGCTGCTATCTTGCAAAAATAATCTTCCTCTGTTGTACATGTAAAACCCATGGTGCATGAAACACTGGAATACTTATGTAATCCTCACTCTCTGCATATTAAGAGACCTAAGATCCTGAGCTCTGTATGGAGCCCTGTGCCCACAAATGGTCCATAGGGCACCTGGGACTGCTGAGACACCTCCAAGCTTCACTTGCCTTCAGAGTTTTTGAATTGCTGTTCCTCTGACACATATCTTTTGATTTTCCAATTACTGAACACTCACAACTAAGGGCAGTGGTCATTGAACATGTCTTAAATTCTAAGTAGTTAAGTTAAGTTTTGAACTTAAGTAGTTCAAAAATGATCAGGAAAATGTGAGATAAAGTAAAGTAATGATTCTTGGCTTTCTGCAGGATTAATCTTGAAAATACTGCAAAGGAGTACTCACCATTTCACTGAGTTCTCTCTCTTGGTTCTCCTCCCTTTCCTTCCTTGTCAGAGCCTTCTTACTTCTCTAACTCTCCTCTCCATCCACTTTCCTGTATCCTCACTTGTTTCCCCAAATCCTTCTTCTCCAAAAAAAAAAAGGACTTCATTTTGCTTACAAATATATATTTGTTTGTATTGAGGTAAACTTTACATGAAGTGAAATGCATCAATTTTAAGTGCACAATTTGAAACATTTTAATAAATGAACACACCCTTGTAATCACCATCTTCATCAGGGCAAAGAATATTTCCAACATTCAAGAAAGTTGCCCAATTTTCTCCTGTCATCAGTTCTACCCTCTATTGGAAAACTTCTCTGATTTCCATTGTCATAGACTAGTTTTGCCTGTTTTCAAACTTCTAGTGGAATGGAATCATATAGTATATGCTCATTTTTTTTTTTTTGGAAGATTAGCTCTGAGCTAACATCTGTTGCCAATCATCCTCTTTTTGTTGAGGAAGATTAGTCCTGGGCTAACATCAGTGCCCATCTTCCTCTACTTTATATGTGGGACGCCAGCCACAGCATGGCTTGATAAGTGGTGAATAGGTCTGCACCCAGGATCTGAACTTGTGAACCCGGGCTGCCAAAGCAGAGTGCATGAATGTAACCACTATGCAACCAGGCTGACCCCAGTATACACTCTTTTTTTCTGGCTTCTTTCAATTCACATAGTGATTTTGAGATTCATCCATGTTGTTACATGTGCACAAGTAGTTGATTCTTTATTACTGTTGTGTAGTACTCCATGGTATGTGTATCTCATGATTTGTTTATTATTCTCCTGTTGATGAATATTTGGGTTGTTTCTAGTTTTTGATATTATGAATAAAGGTGCTATGCAAAAAGTCCTGTACAAGTCCTTTGGGGGACAGGTTTTCATTTCTCTTGGGAAAACACTGGGGGATGGAATTGATAGATATGTTTAACTTTATAAGAAACTGCCAAATAGTTTTCCAAACTGGTTGTACCTTTTTACACATCAGATAGAAATCTGTGAGATTTCCAATTGTTCCGGACCGTGACTAATATTTGATCTTTTTAATCTACCTGTTCTAGTGGATGTGAAATGGTATCATATTC
Source organism: Diceros bicornis minor (assembly GCF_020826845.1). Lineage (NCBI taxonomy): Eukaryota > Metazoa > Chordata > Mammalia > Perissodactyla > Rhinocerotidae > Diceros > Diceros bicornis. Next base: position 45,051,457 of record NC_080753.1, on the reverse strand, counting down.
TGATTTCAATTCTCCTGAAAATTAATGATGTTGAGCACTTTTTCCTGTGCTTATTGGCCATTTGTATACCTTCTCTTGTGAAGTGACTGCCTTTTGCCCATATTTGTTGGAGAAGAGGGGTTGTTTCTCTTTTTTATTGATTTGTTGATGTTTTGTATATTCAAGTTCTTTCTTAAATATATGTATTTCAAATATGTTGTCTCATTTTATGGCCAGCATTTTTGATTTCTTAAATGGTGTCTTTCAACGAACAGAAGTTTTTATTTTTCATTAAGTCCAACTTTCCAATGTTTTATTTTATGCTCAGTAATTTTTGTGTCCTCTCTAAGAAATCTTTGCCTACAAGGTCATTAAGATATTCTTTGACGTTTTCTTCTGACATTATATAGTTTCTGCTTTTACTTTCCTATAATACACCCCAAATTAATTTTTGTGTGTTTTATGATAAAGATGCCAGATTCATTTTTTAGCGAGTCATTTTAATCCAGTTGTTATAGAGCAATTTTTAAAAAATCTGTATGTTTCTCATTGAATTGACTTAGTGCCTTTGTGAAAAACTAATTGACATATATGCCAGGGCCTAATATTGAGCTCTCTACTCTGTTTCATTGGTCATTTTGCCTGTCTCTACATCAACATCATACTCTCTTGATTATAAGACTAGCTTAAGAATATCATGATAGCAAGTCTTAAAATCAGATAACGTGTCCTTCAATAATGTTCTTCAAGATTGCTTTTGCTATTCCAAATCTTTTGCTTTTTCATATAAATGTTATAATTATCCTGTCTATTTTTATGAAAAAAGCAGTTGGGATTTGATTTGGATTGCATTAGATTTATAGATCAATTTGGGGAGAATTCACACATTAAAAAGTGCATCAGCAAATGTTTTTTGTAAAGGACAAGATAGTAAATATTTTACACTTTGTGGGTGGGCCATACCATTGCAACAAATCCACTTTATCATTGGAGTATGAAGGCCGTTGTAGAAAATACATACATGAATGGCCATGGTTGTGTTCTTTATTAGAATTTATAAAGTTAGTTTTATTAACTTTATTTACCAAAATAAGCAATGAGCTGGGGATCCTGCAGGCCATAGTTTGCCTTGATTAAAAGATTGAGTCTTCCAATCTATGGACAATCTGTGGAGTATATTGAGTCTTCCAATATTCTGATATGGAGTATATCTCTCCATTTATTTAGGTATTCTTTACTTATTCACTGCAGTGTCTTGTACTTTTCATTAATTTATTCCTTGGTTCTTTGTATCTGATGTTATGGTAAATGGAACATTAAGTTTTTATTTTCCAGTTATTGGTTTCTGGTCTATAGTAACATAATTAATTTCAGTATATTGATCTTATATCCTAAGAATTTGCTAAATAAAATGACATGTTTAGCAATTATTTTGACAATTCCTTATGATATTCTACGTAAACAACTATGTTGTCATGTTTCCCTTTCCAATCATTATGCCATTTATTGTCCCTTTCCCCCATTGCACTGGCTATGACTTCCAGTACAATGTTGGATAAAATCAGTGAGTGAGTACATACTAGCATTGTTCTTGATACTAGGGGGAAACATCCAATATTTTATTATTAATTTTAATTTTAGCTGTAGGTTTATGTAGATGCCCTTTATCATACAAAAGTTTCCTTCAAAAGCTTGCTGAGAAATTTTATCATAAATGGATGTTGAATAATGTCAGATGTTTGTTTCTACATCTATTGAGATGTTCATATGGAATTTATATTTTATTCTATGAATATGGTGAATTGCAGTGATTGATATTTTAGTAGTTTTATTGAGGTACAACTGACATATAATAAGCCACACAGAGTAATTGTGGCGTTACAGAACAGATTAGGGAGAATTCTCTTCTCTCCAATATTCTAGAAATGTTGTGAAGAACTGGTATAATTTTTTTCTTGAAAATAACAGAAATTATCTTTTTAAAAATTTCACTAATGAAGTCATCTGTGCCTGCAGATTTCTTTGTGGAAAGGTTTTTAACTACAAATCTGATTTTATTTATAGATATAAGGCTATACAGATTATCTATTTATTCTAGAGTAAGCTTTGGTAGGTTATATGTCTTTGAAGGAATTTGTCCATTTCGCCTAAGTTGTCTAACTTATTGGCAAAAAAATGTTCATAATATTCCTTTATTATCCTTTTAAATCTGTGGTATCTTTAGTGATGTCACTTCTCTTGTGAACGATATTGTTAGTTTTTGTCCAACCCTTTTTTTCTGACCAGATTGACTAGAGGCAAATCAATTTTATTGATCTCAAACAACCAGTTTTAGATTTTGTCAATTTCCTCTATTTTGTATTTTTTCTCTCAGTTTCAGCTAGTTTTACTCATAATTGTTATTTCCTTTCTTCTGCTTACTTTTGGTTTTATTTGTTCTTTTTTTTTTCTAGATTCTGATGTTAGAAGCTGAGATCGTTGATATGAAACTTTTCCTTTTGCTTATGCAGGCATTGAGAACTATAAATTTTCCTCTAAGTACTGCCTCCTTCACTCCATAAATTTGTTTGTGTTGTGCTTTCATTTGCATTTGGTTCAAAAAAAACCTATCAAATTTCCTCTTTGATTTTGATCCATGGGTTATCTAAAAGTATGTGATTTAGTTTCCAAATATTTGGGAATGATTTCTAATCTAATTCCGTTGTGGACAGAGAAAATATTTTTACTAACTCAGTTTTTTAAAAATTTATTAAGACTAATTTTATGGTACAGAATATGATCTATCTTGGTAAATGTTTTGTTTACACATAAAAAAAGTATGTACTCTGCTGTTGTGTGCATTGTTCTGTAACTGTCAATTAGGTCAAGTTTCTTTCCTTTTTGACGCTCTCTGACTTTTTGTTCCTTTGTTCTAACAGTTATTGGGGAATTGGGGCTGAAACTCTGACTGGAATTGTAGATTTGTGTATTTCTTCTACAATTTTCTCAGTTTTTGCCTCTTGTATTTGAAGTATTGTTGTTATGTACATACATGTTGGGATTGTTATGTCTTCTTGATTTGACTTCTTTATAATTATGAAATTACCCCATTATTACTCATAATACTTTTTGCTCTAAAATTTACTTCGCCTGATATTTTTTATTTAGCCTCTGCAGTTTTATTTGGATCAAAATTAGCATAGTATATTTTATTTTGGTACTTTATCTTTAACTCACTAGTATCTTTATATTTGAAGTAGTTTTCTTGTAGATGGCTAATAGTCAGGTCTTATTTTCTATATCCAGTTTGACAATGTCTGCCTTTAATTACAGTGTTTAGATGAAATCATTTGACATGATAATTGACATGGTTGGGTTTAAATCTTGCATCATGTTATTATTATTATTATTTTTTACTTTTTCTATTTTTCTGCTTTTTTGGAATTTTTGGAATGAGTATTAATTATGATTCCATTTTTTTCTCTTTTTGCTGATGTATTAGCTATAACTGTTTGTTTTATTTTTGTGTTTGCTCTAGAGCTTATAGCATACATCTTTCATTTATCACAGTCTACCTTAAAGTGATATTCTGCCACTTCACGCATAACATGAGAAACAGCAGTATATTTGAATGTCTTCTCTCTTAGATTTTGTGTTATTGTTATCATACATTCTACTTCTCCATATATTATCAATTCCATAATTTATTGTTATTACTTTTCAGACCTGCACTGCAAGAAATATTGAAGAAAATTTTCCAAGTAGAAGAAAAATTATACGAGATGGAAATTTGAATCTACACAAAAAAGAAAGAGTAACAAAAATAGCAAATACAATGGTAGATAGAAAAGAAATTTTTCTCACTTTTAGAAATCTTTAAAAGACCAGGGAAGTTTAAAACAAAACAATAACACACAGTGAATAGTGGGTTAATGGATATATTTCAATTTAAGGTAACCATACTATATGAAAAGTAGTGTAACATTATTTGCAGATTGACCATGAAAATTTAAAGATTTATATTGTAAACTCTAGAACAACTGGAAAAATAAAAACACAGAAGTATAACTAAAAAGACAATGGGTAAGAAAGACATGTAACCATATACTATGTCAATGCAAAAGTAGGCAAAAAATGAAAAAGGAACAATATGCAGACAGGACAAATAGAAAACAAATAGCAAAAAAGAATATGTAAAGTGAGTATAGTGATATCTACTTTAAGGGTAAATTATATAAACAATGCAATTAGAAATCAGATTGTATATTAAATAAAGTGAGATCTTTATATGTCTGATGTGCAAAAAGCACATGAGAAATATTATGTAGGATAAAGCAAGAGATTTATAATCATAAAGTAGTTAATTCATCAAAAAGATGTAACAATTCTAAGTAGGTATGCACTAACAACAGACCTTCAAAATACACGGAGCCAAAACTGACAGAACTGAAGAAAAATCTATATTTATTTTTAAAGTTATTAACATTCAGCTTGCAGTAATTGATAGAAAAAGTTGACAGAAAATCAGTAAAATTGTAGAAGACTGGAACAACACATTAATGAAATTGATATAATTGATATTTTTAACGTACTCTACTCATCAATAGCTGAAGACAAATTATTAAGTGGCCACAGAGTATTGACAATCATAGATTATGTTTTAGGTGATAAGTCTCAAAACTTTAAGATATTTGAAAACATAAATCATATATTTTTCGACCAAAATAAAATTAAAGCAGTAATCCATAACAGGAAAATATTTGGAAAATTCCCAAATGTTTAAAAATTAAATAATGCATTTACAAAAACCAATAGGTCCTATGAAAAATAACATGAAAAATTAGAAACTATTTTGAACCAAATGAAAATTAAAACATAACATTAAAATTTAGGGTGTGTATCTAAAGTAGACTTATGGGATGGAAGTTCTTAAGTCTATATTCTAAGTTTCTGCCTAAGAACATGGGAAAAGAAGAGCAAATTGACACAAAAGAAGAGGAAAGAAAGAAATAACAAAGAGAACAAATCAATGAAATAGAAAACAGAGAAACAGTAGAGAAAAATCAATGAAACCAAAACCTGGTTGTATGTCAAGATCAACAAAAATAATAAAAATTTTCACAACTCTGATCAGGAAAAAGAGAGCGAATACAGTGTACAAATTACCAATATGAGTAATGAAAAAATGGGAATTGCTAGAGATTCCATTGACATTATAGGATAATTAGGGAATTTTATAGTCAATTTCATGCCAAAATATTTTACAACTTAAATGAATGAAACAAATTCCTTGAAAGACACAAACTATCAAAACTCATTCAGGGTGAAATAGAGAACCTTGACTAGCTCTATATCTATTAAAGAAATTAAATGTATAGCTAAAGATATTTCCCCAAAAGAAATTCCAGGCTTAGATGACATTAGTGGTAATTTCTTCCAAACTTAAAGAGGAAATAATACCAATTTTACAGAAAATTTTCCAGAAAAATAAATAAAGAGAAAACCTTGTCCATCTGTGAAATTTAATAAGACCTGCATTTTGATGATTCAAGGACAAAACGACATAACAGAAAATCACAAGTAATATCACTAATGAAAATAGATGTAATCATCCTTTAAAGTATTAAGCAAACTGAGTTATGTAATACAGAAACAGAAGCCTATATCATGAGCAAGTGCAGTTTATCCCAGAGATATAGGTTAATTTTTAAATATCAATCAACGTAATTCACCATATTAACAAACTCAAAAAGAAAAGGATGAAGTAAAAACACTTGACAAAATTAATTCTTATTCCTGATAAAAACTCTCACTAAACTAGGAATAAAACAGAACTTCTTCAGCCTTAAAGCTGACATCATACTTAATGGTGAAAGAGTGAATAATTTTCCCTTAATATCAGAAACAAGGCATGGCTGTCAACTCGCACCGCTTTTACTTAACCTTATGCTTAAGGTCCTAGATGATACAATAAGGAAAGAAAAATGGTATGTAGAGTTACAGGGAGAAGAAAAAATTATTCACAAATGACTTAAGCGCCTGTGTAAAAAATCCTACAGAATCTACAAAAAAAAAAATCTCCAAGAAATGTGAATTTAGTGAGGTCTCAGGATACAAGGTGAATGTAGAAAATCAATTGTATTTGTATATATTACAGATGAAACATTGGAAATTAAAACATAAAACCCAAATTATTTGTAATAACATAAAAGATATGAAATACTTGGGGTACATTTTTTAAATATGTGCAAGATCTGTAACTAAAAACTACAAAACATTACTGAGAGAAATCAAGAAGACCTAAATAAATGTAGAGATATACTATATTTATAGAGCAAAAGGCTAAATATTGATACAATATAAATGATTTAAATTGGTCTATAGATTCAATACAATCTCCATCAAAATACTGGCTGTCTTTTTTTTTTTTTTGGAGAAACTGACAAGCTGATTCTAAAATTTACAGGAAAAAAAATCAAAGGACTTTGAATAAGAACATAGTTGAAGGACTTACCTGATTGCAAGACTGATTACAGAGATACAATTATCATGAAAGTGTAGTGTTAGTTTAAGTATAGACACATAGACTAAGGGAACTGAATAGAGAGATCAGAAGGAGACCTACACCCATGTAGTATTGATATTCAACAAAATGCCAAGGTAGTTTAATAGAGAGTATACAGTCTTTCCAACACATGGTGCTAGAATAATTGGACATCCAAATGCAAAAAATAATAATAATCAAAAAACAAAACAAACAAAAACTCAAACCTTACCTCATACATACACATATTACTTCTAATTGGATCGTAGACTTAAATGTAAGAGCTGAAACTATGAAAGTTATAACATTAACTTAGGGGAAAAATCTTCACAAATTTACATAATGTAATATTAATTTAAAAGAACACTAACCATAAAAAAGGAAATTGCAAAAATGAACTTTATTGAACTTTATTAAGAATATAAAAAGACAAGCCACAGACTAGGAGAAAATATTGGCAAAACATATATCTGATAAAGAACTCATATCCAGAGTATATAAAGAACACTTATAAATTAATAATAATAAGAAAAACCCAATTTATAAAGTGAGCCAAAAATTTGAACAGACATTTCTCATAAAAAGATACACAATGGCCAATGAGCACATGAAAAGATACACAGCATCACTAGTTACTAGGAAAACTCAAATTAAAACCACAATGAGATACCACTACATACCTATAAGAAGAGCTAAAATTAAAAAATCTGACTACATCAAGAATTGTAGAACAATTAGAATCATTGTATATTGCTGATGGGAATGCAAATTATGTAAATCACTTTGGAAAACACTTGAGTAGTTTCATATAAAGTTATACATACACTTAGCACAGGACTCAATAGTCCCACACGTAAGTATTTACCCAAGAGATATGAAATATATGTTTACATAAAGACTTGCAGGCTAATTTTCATAGCAGCTTTATTCATAATAATCAAAATTGGAAACAACCCAAATGACCATCAACAGTTGACTGGATAAACAAACTATGGTATACTGGAATACTATTCAGCAATAAAAAGCAATAGCTACTGATGCTATGCAACCAAGTGGATGCATCTTGAAAACATTATGCTAAGAGAAAGAAGCCAGACACAGAGATCACACAGTCAACTATTCTATTGAATGAAATTCTAGAAAATGCAAAACTATAGTGACAGAAAGTACACACGTTTGCAAGTGGCTGAGAGTGGGAGTAGCAGATTGACTCCAAAGGGGCATACAGGTACCTGTTGGGGTGATGAAAATATTCTGTATCATTATTCTGGTGTTTGTTACTTGATTATATGCATTTCTCCAAACTCATTTAATTGTACCCTTAAGATTGGTGAATTTTATTTATATAAATCATACTTCAATAATGCTGATTAAAAATAATACAGTTCCAAAATTGTAGAAGAAATAGCCTAAGGTATTAATTGGCAAAACAGCAACGCAAAGAATAAAGAAAAGAGAATTGATGTAGAGCAGATCCAAAACCTGAATAGTCTCTCCAGAGATCAATGACTTAGACTGGCCTCAAGAACTACCTATTTTAAAGCTATGTGAATTCTAATGGGAGATCTCTATTAGAAATTCACATGAGGGTTGTGTGTGCGCAAAAGTGTCTGGGGCTGGAGGATTCGGATAGAAAGACTCAGATATCTAGGGAGCCAATGGAGAGAGGATGAATTGGACCCTTAACCTAGAAGAGGCAGTGGCAAGGGGCTGGCCACGTTGGCTCCCGGAAGGGCTGGCCAGTTTTGCAGCATTGCTTTGAAAGCCCTTTGCTTTCCAGTGTTCCTTGTTTACATGCAGTTATCCATCGCTCCCCCAAGTAAGTTACCCAGTGTGTAAGCACCTTTCCTCAGGAATGGGGGGGTGCAGATTTGCTACTAACATGCAAAGTATTTCATTTAGCAATGGCTTTCAGTAGGCTCTTTTAAAGCTCTCCTACTGCTATAGTAATAGATGGGATCTATAAATTGTTTGCTAACAGTCGTTGTTTGCACTAAATACAATCAAATGGCAACATACCTCTAAAGTAAACAAGTGAATTTTTATTCTGTTCAATTTTCTCCAAAGGAAATTAATCTTACCGCTGTTTCTTGCTGCAAGTTATCTGGAAATGACATTTTCTTCAACCTGCCTGGAGGCTTTCTGAGAACTCCCGAGTCCCTTTGTATTCCTTGTCTGTTCCTTGCCTCCTTAGCAGGCAGCAAATTATCACAGTCGGGACAATTACACAAAAAAGACTTTGTCTCCACACTTTACCTTACAGCAGTCCGTACTTGCTCCATGATTCAGTCCATCCCTTCTTTGCTCCTAAAAACAATGGGTGGTCATTATTTTACTTCAAAACTCTGGACCCAGAGGATAAACAGAAGTGGGGAGGGTGTGGTAATGAAATAACAGGGCTGGTTTGGGGAATGTTTGTTGATTTTTCCATTGTACTGTGACCTACTCAGTCACATTCATTTGCCAGATCAATCACAGAGGCAAGTGGTGGGACGGTTTAAGAATTGTTGAAAGCAGTTGAGATACAAAATGACTGATGTCAGTCTTATTTTTTCCAATTCCACAGCAAAAAGCAGGATCCAGTTCTGGCTTGGTGTGGCAACTTAGGATTCATACATATTTGCATTTCATTTCATTCCTATTTCCCACAAACACTTCCTAATTTCTCCAGACTAGATTATGTCCTCCATCAACACCTGTCTTCTCCCACCATAAAACTGAACAGATGAACAACAAAAATAGAAACATCCCTTCCTAGTAAACGGAAAAAAATATATTTTTTCAATTTATGAATCAATATATTTCACATGTAGTTGAATCTAGCTAGTCGTATCAGAGGGGATTAGAGTGGGGCATGTTGAGATATATATTTGTGTGACAGAATATTTATCTGAACACATAAGTACCTTCAGGTAACTGTTATCTTCTGCAACTTGTGTGTCCCCAGTGATGTATGCAAAAGAAAAAAAAAGAAGCAAAAACAGAAAATAAAAACCAACAAAAAACATTTATCGTGATCTAAAACTGATTAATAATATTTACTTCTCTTCAAAAACCTAGAAGGTCTTACATGGCCAATGGGAGGTTTCTTGCTCTGTTGTAACTCAGAATGACATTTGAAATCTTCTGTAAGCTTCCAGGCAAAACAATCAATATTTGGGGGAAAAAAATTTCTGCTGATGAAATCATAGAGTCATTGAATTTTGTAGTATTTAGGGACTATGGAGAACAAGTTCAACCCTAGAAAACTGAGATGCACAGAATTTTAATGGATTTGCCCTTGAGCTTATAGCTTGTGTCAGAGTTGGGAAAAAATTCTACAAATTTTATTCTCAGTACAATGCTTGTCCCACTGCACCAACAGTGGAGAGTATGGCAATAAAAACACTGGCTACATGTATTAATAAAAAATATATAGTAGAAGTATTCTCTACTGTAGCTAGTCAGAGAGCTTTGTGAAAAGCAACCTGTTTCCAACATGGGCATTGAAAATAAACCCAAACAGGGATGCTTCATTTATTCCCAATCCCCATCAGTAAGAAAGTAGTCTAACTCAAAATATCAGTAATAAAATAATTTGTCTGATATTCACTGGATTTTCATCCCACGCCAAATCTTCTTTTTTGGTTCAAGTAGGTCCCTAGAGTCTTTCATCTTCCTTTCACTTTCTTGTCATAACCTAAAGAATTTAAATGGGATGTTTGTCCCAGATTCAACAAATACTTATGAGGCACGTAGCATGTAACCTGCCTCTTGCGAAGTGCTGACTGCACAGCACTGAACAAACTAGAATTTATCCCTGCCCTCACGTTGCTTACAATCAAGCTTTCCAGGAACACCAGTGGACAATACAATAAGTTCTGGGGGCCCCATCTCCAGTGATTCTGATTGAATAAGTCTAGTTAGGCCCAGGAATCTGCATTTTAACACATATCCTAGGTGATTTTTAAGTAAGTTTTCAAAGGCCATGCTTGAAGAAGCACGGGTTTTGCCACCTGCTCAGACAGCTTGGGCATATGGGTCTTGAGAGCCATGACGTGTATTAGTCTGCTAGGGTTGCCTAACAAAATACCATAGACTGGCTGGCTTAAACAACAGAAAATTATTTCCCGCATTTCTGGAGGTTAGAAGTCGGAAATCAAGGTGCCAGTATGGTCAGTTTCTGGTGAAGCCCCCCTTCCTGGCTTGTAGATGGCCACCTTCTCACTAGGTGCTCATATGGCCTTTCCTGGGTGCAAACACACAGAAAGAGTGACAAAGCTGTCTGGTGTCTCTTCTTATAAAAACACTAATCCCATTGGACCAGGGCTCCACCCTCATGACCTCTTCTAACAGTAATTACCTCCCAAAGGCCCTGTCTCCAAATAACATCACATTTGGGGTTAGGGATTCAACATATGAATTTTAGGGGGACAGAATTCAGTCCATTTCAGCATCTTTAGCACATCCACTCATTGTCCCACTGACCCTCATTATTATAGAACTTGATTCTATAATAAAATCGGATTTTGATTCTTGCCTGCTTGCCAGTGTTTATGAGAGAGAGAGAAGGCGCTGGACTTGATCTTCCCAGAGGTGCTTTTTATTTCCTACATGGCTCTCTATGCTAAATGAAAGGAAAAGGTGTGGGTAATTACAGGCTATTGCAATACAGTTTTTCAGGTAGCCATCATATAAGAGAGTCATGGACATTTTTCATTCCTTTCAATCCCAACATATGGCAGCTAAGTTCATTGCAAGCCAGACACTTTGATACAAATATTAAATATTTAAAAACATACTGGTTTCAAATTTTAGCCCAATTTGCTTTTCATTCCCTCACAAATTGTCAGGCATGTAAAGAAATTATACAATTGTACTCAGGCATGTAAAGAAATTATACAATTTTGTCTCAAAGAAAAAATTGAAAGGGAGAAAGTATAACAGAACTGATCCCAAATAATATTATGGGTCTTTACAGATAAGCACATAATGACCAGAAGGCAGACAATTATTCCTAAGAAACAGATAAAAAAAATGTTGTTAATACCTCTTACAATTAGGGTGAATATATCCTAGTTTTCCCATCTTGGCAAAATTATTAATAGTGCCTCTTATCAATTTTCAAAAATGTTCTGGTTTGGACAATAAATTACATGATCACTGTATTTATGATTAAGAACATCTGAAGCTTGGAAAATCTAGGAATTTCAAAATATATCTAACTAAACAGCAAAATACATCCCCTAGTATGAATTTTGTCATTTTTAATACATATTGGAAAAATAATTGTCCTGAAATTCAGAATACAACCTCAATTGTTTTTCCCCATATCTCACTGGATGAAGCTATAACACATCCTATGGTAATCATGCTTTGAAAATATGTGCCAAGTCAAATGTAGGGCATTGAAATAGTGATAAGTCACAGGATAACTATGGAAAACACTCTGGACACTCTGCATTTCTGCTCAGGGAACCTAGATTCTGGTCTAGACTCTACTATAAACTAACTTTGTGGCTTTGGGTCATTCATTTAAACTTTCTAAACACAAATTTCCTGATATGTAAAAAGAGTCTAAAAATATTTTCCCTGCACATTTCACAGAATTTACAGGGTCAAATAAGAAAATACATGCATGTTATTATTGTCATTCTATTCCATTTAAAACAGGCCTGAATGGCACCTTAACTGAGAAAATGGACAGCTGTGAAGTGCATGAGATTCAGAATCTGATTTGGCTGCCAGAGGTCCTGGCTTACCTGGTGTCTTACCTTGAGAAATTTATTTAACCTGCTTAGTTCTTAGTTTGTTCATGTGCAAGATAAGGATAATAACTCTATTAAATTTACTTTCTCATGCTTGTGAGATAATGCAAAATATCTCACATATAAATACTAGCTTTGGTACTCCAGAGCAAAGCTGCCATGATGATGGTTTCTTGTGATATAAAATAGGTGGTAGAACACTCAGCCCTTCTACAAGTCTGAAATGGTCTACACACATATGAGAGACTCAACAAAATGGTCGGGGAGGAGGTGAATCCAAATTATTTTGCAAACAAAAGACTGACAAACTCCATAGGTTCTATATATTAGTAAGTTGGGTTGCTAATCAGTTCCTTTGACTCCTCTATATCTTATTATAGCCTATATCTTATTATACTGAAAATCAGTTTGTAATATGTTTAAACAGAGTTGTTAACTATGAAGAAAACTTGATACAAAAATAGTCAGCAAAGGGCCAGCCCAGTGATGTAGTGGTTAAGTTCGTACACTCCGCTTCGGCGGCCTGGGGTTCATGGGTTCGGATCCCGAGCACGGACCCAGACACTGCTCATCAAAGCCAAGCTGTGGTGGCATCCCACGTACAAAACAGAGGAATATTGGCACAGATGTTAGCTCAGGGACAATCTTACTTATGCAATAGTCACCAAAAAGGAAAAAGGAGAGCATTAATGATTATAGAATTTTATTGAGTAGACTGCAGTAGATGGAAGGAGACCTAGATATGATCCTCAGAGATTTAGTGTGATCGGGAGAAAAATAAAGTAGCAGGTGGCTGTGCTGCAGCATGATATTCAAAAGTTGTCACTAGGGTAGAGATTGATAACTCCAGCTGAAAACCTAATAAAGCTCAACCACAGTTATCTTGTTTAGCCTGTTTCTTCCCTTAGAACACAGAAGCTTCACAACATTTTTCATAGACAGGAAGTGATTGCAGATTTTCACACATTTCAGAATAAGGTCAATTGTGAGAGAATTGAAGGAAGGAGGAACAAAATACAAAGACTTGTTGCCCCATCAAATATCTCCAAAAATGTAACTTTTGTTTTGTAGCTTCTTCTTTTATTAACTTTGTTCCAGCTCTTTGTTAAACAAGATTTTACAAGTTTTGTATCTTATATGTTAAACATTGGATCTTTGATAATTTACTTTTTATGATCTGGACATAGAGAGGAGAAAGATATTAGAGGGGGATATAATTCAGTTTTTACCTGACTGGACTGAAAGTTGTTCTGAGTGTATTTCTAAATTGACAGTTTATTAATCAACATTGGCAATTTTAATTGAGGTTCTCTCACTATTTTGCCTTCTTGAATATTACCTATATTGATATATCCTCTAAGATGGGCATAAAAATGAGAGGAAACTCAACCGGAAAAGAAAAAACATAATTAAGGGGGAAAAAATCACCCTCAAGTGTAAAACCTTATAAATTGTGAAAAGATTACTAGTAATCAAAATGTCTGACTCTCTCTTTATGCAAATATTATTGAAAATCATGCATATGCAAATAAAGATGCTTCTTTATGACAGAGATTAAAGACATACAGTACAGTGATTAGTATTCTTTGTATACATTCAAATACAGCAAGATTGATATGCAAGCAAAATGAATTACAATCAGGAATAACACTCTATTATTATCATATCACTCAAAAGCAGTACCAAGTAGGCAATATAGCATTCAGAGAAATGTGGGACTGTGGAAAGGCATTAGAAAGACATGGAAGATTTATTTTCTAGGAACGTGATTTTATATCACTCAGGATTTAAAAATCTATAGGCAACAAACAAAATAAAACACAATAGAAATTATATACCAGCATAATTATTTATGAAACAAAAACAGTCTTACATACATTTGCGGGCCTTGGGCAAGACTGATCGTTTTAGGTCTTAGATCTTGAATATCAATGCTAAACTATTTATAAAAATTTTCATTGCAGGAGAAAACTGTCTATTATTTTAGGGGGAAAAAAGCCATTAAATCCAAATTAGATATTCAACTTGGAAGCTGTTTGGGGGAACCTACTCTTTCTTTAGGGCAATGATGTTTAAGAAAACGTTGTGCATATCTGTTAAGAAGGAACATTTACCCAAAAGCTTTCAGAGTCACAACTTATATCACATGCAAAGGTAAACATAAAATATAATCATGTAGTATTTCCTTTTGAAGAGTGAACCACAACAGCAACTAAGGTAATAATAATAATCTATAACTATGGCTTAATAAAGTATCTTATTCTTATATGGTTAACTTAGCATTTTGCTTAGAAAGAATAAATATGATATTCTTGAAATGCACTTCTTTTAAAACGGCATACTGTTGAAAGTAGATTGGTGTAGTTCAAATCCACTGTGAAATAATTTAAAATCACCAAGCCTCCCCATAACTAATTCTAAATGGTGCTTGAGTTAAGTAGTTGACAAATCTTTGCTACCTGAACTAATCTCTAGTTTATCTCTGACTTGGGATTTGAAAATGTTGGAAGTGCCACATGAAAAGGTAAGAGTGCAATAAGAATTGTGTTCTTCATCCTCAACCATTTTCTAGAATTGTCAAAAAAAAAAAATAGCATTCCAAATAACTAATATATGATCTTAGAAGACAGGTAATAAAGACAGAAAGAAGGCAGACTATAGATGTTTAATAGAGTAGAATAAGTCAGTATCTTAAATAAAAAATATACTGCTGAGTACACAGGCTTTTAAATTCTGCATTGTCTCTGGAGTAATTTCATATTGGGACCTGCCCAATCTGGTCCACAGGATTGATTATTGCCATTTTTATTTTGATATCTCTTCAGAAAGGCAATATATTTCCTTTCCAAATACTTGAAATAATCAGTACTTAACTTCCTACTTGTATAATGATAATGATGATGATGATGATGACGATGATGATGATGATAGTAACAACACCAATAACATAGTCATATAGAGCTACATAATTTTCATGAATTATCTTATATGATCTTCACAACAACACTGAAAAGGACATGGCAGATTTTACCGTTAACCTTAGTTATCTAGGCAGAAAGCTGAGATAAATGACTCATAAGGTTACATGCCAAGGCCACATGGGTGAGGTGAGTGATTGCAACCTGGGCATTAAAACTCCACATCCAGTACTCTTTGGTAAATGCCATACAGCCTCTCTCTTTCTGCCTCAAGCTAAAACAGACACTTCCTTAGTCTTAAACTTTGTGTAAAAATAGAGCAATTGATACTTAGAATGGAAGATATCAGCTAATATTTCCCATATTATGTTTCAGGTTGTAATCTGTATCAAAACTGAAATTTGTTTGCACTTATAAGGAAAGATTCTATTTTTATGAGGACCATTAGCAAATGATTGTTTTTTGCCACATTAATGTTGGATTTCACACTAAAGGTAAAAGTCACCTCCTTAGTGTGAGATCTGAAATCAAATTATATATCTTTACTAAAATACAAGTTATATATCTTTACTAAAATATGAGCTTTATTTTTTTTCTCTGGTTGACAACGGGACTGTCCAGTTTATTTAATTTACTTTAATTAATTTTTTCCCAGCTTTATTGAAGTATAGTTAACAAATAAAACTGTATATATTTAAAGTATACAATGTCGGCCCCGTGGCATAGCAGTTAAGTGCACGCACTCTGCTGCTGGCGGCCTGGGTTCAGATCCCAGGCATGCACCAATGTACCGCTTGTCAAGCCATGCTGTGGCAGTGTCCCATATAAAGTAGAGGAAGATGGGCACGGATGTTAGCTCAGGGCCAGTCTTCCTCAGCAAAAAGAGGAGGATTGGCATGGATGTTAGCTCAGAGCTGATCTTCCCCGCAAAATAAAAAAATAAAGTATACAATGTGATGATTTGATATATGTATACACTGTGAAATGATTACCACAATCAAGTTAATTAAAATAAATTTTAAAAAATTAAAAATTGTTACCATTTTTTTGGTAATGAGAACACAATATTTATTCTTTTAGCAAATTTCAAGTATATAATACAGTATTATTAACTATAGTTACAATTCTATACATTAGATTACCAGAACTTATTCCACTAGTGGACAGCAGGTTCATTCTCAGCCCCACAGTTCCAGCCTGCCCTTCCTCATAAAACGCTCTAAGGATTTGGACTTGACTAGATAGCTCCACTATCGTAAGGGTACACCCTTCTCCAGCTACTCTGAGTGTTGGCTACTAATGTTCATGGTGGCACCTTCTGAGAATCACCCTCCACAGACAAGAGCTACCTAGCCTGCTAAAGCACACTAGGGAGTTGACTTTGTGGGGGTGAGCTTCTTGCCCACCACTCCACCCATACAGGTCCTTATGATTACATTGAGGCCATCCAGATAATCCAGAATAATCTCCCTATTTTAAGTTGAATAATCTAAATTTGTTATTACAAGTTTTGGTACAAGATGGTGACATAGGATACTACTGAACTCACATCTTCCCGTGGACAAATTGAATTTATAGCTATATATGGAGCAATTCTCTCTGAAAGAAATCCAGAAACTAGCTGAGTGATTCCTAGATATTGGACAAATGAGAAAATATACACATCAAAATGGGTCTCAGTGCAGAGGGAACAGACAGAAATGCCATTCTCCCAGTCTCTCCCCGAAAGAGGTATACTTGCATACTTTAAAAGGTGCTGCCTGAGTGTCCAGCTTCCAATCAGCCTGCATCTAGGTGCTAACTGAGAGCCTCCCTTCTGGGACATTGAAAGGTCATGGCACACCCTAATATACTGGAACCCACTAAGAACAAAGTAGATGACTCGGACAATCACAAAGGTTTGAGAAGCAATCAAGAGGTTGGGGAGGACTTAATAATAAGGTTCATCTTCTATATTATACTGATCTGTCAAGACTGGGAGTGGTGGCTGTTTTATTTAATGTGCAGAAACCAACACACAGAGTAAAAGAAAATGAAAACATAAAAGAATATATTCCAAACAAAAGAACAAGATAAAATTCCAGAAACAGATATTAATGGAAAGGAGATGAGTGATTTGTCTGATAAAGAGATCATAATAATGCTCATAAAGATGCTCACCAAGGTGAGAATTTCATTCTCACAAATATAAAAAAGTACCAAACAGAAATCACAGAGCTGAAGAATACGTTAACTTCACTGAAAAATTCAATAGAGGGGTTTAACAACAGACCAGATCAAGCAGAAGAAATGATCAGTGAACTCAAAGACAAGGCAATAGAACTAATCCAATTAGAGCAGCAAAAAGAAAAAAGAATGAAAAAGAGTTTAAGGTACTTGTGGAACCCAATATTCACATTATAGGGCTTCCAGAAAGATAAGAGAAAGAAGCAGAAAGCTTATTCAAAGAAATAATAGCTAAAAACTTCCCTAACCTGTGGAAAGAAGCAGACATTCAAACCCAGGAAGCCTAGAAAATTCCAAGTAGATGACTCTAAAGAGACCCACGCCCAGCCACAGTATAATTAAACTGTCCAAAGTTAGAGATGAGAAGTCAATCTTAAAAGCAGCAAGAAAAAAACAACTTGTTACATACAAGGGAACCCCCATAAGACTATCAACAGATATTTCAGCAGAAATTTCCCAGGCCTGAAAGGAGTGGCATGATATATTCAAAGGACTGAAAGAAAAAAAAAAACTGCCAACCAAGAATACTCTACCGGGCAAAATTGTCCTTCAGAATTGAAGGAGAGCTGAAGGTGTTCATCACCGCTAGACTAGCCTTACAAAAAATGCCAAAGGGACTTCTTCAAGCTGAAACAAAAGTAAGAATCTCACTGGTAGAAGTAAATATATAGTTAAATTTGGAATACTCTAATGTTGTAATGGTGATGGGTAAATCACTTATGAATAGACTAAGAAGGTTAAAAGAGTAAAAGTATTAAAAATAACTACAAATACAACAATTTCTTAATGGATACAAAAGATAAAAAGACATAAGTCATGACATCCCAAACATAATATACAGAGGGGAAAGTAAAAATGTAGAGCTCTTGTATGCATTTGAAATTAAGTTGTTATCAGCTTAAAATAGACTGTTATAAATACAACATGATTTATGTAACCCTCATAGTAACCACAAACCAAAAACCTATAGTAGATACACAAACGAAGCAGAAAGGAATCAAAATATAACACTACAGAAAATCACCAAATCACAAAGGAAGAAAACAAGAGAAGAAGGGAACAAAGGAAATACTGAACAACCAGAAAATAATGAACAAAATGGCAATAGTAAGTCCATACCTATTAATAATTACTTTAAATGTAAATGGACTAAATTCTCCAATCAAAAGACATAGATAGGTGAATGGATTAAAAAAAAAGAAAGACAAAAGTATATGTTGCTTACAAGAGATTGACTCAGCTTTAAGGATTCACATAGACTAAAAGTGAAGGGATGGAAAAGGTATTCCATGTAAATGGAAACCAAAAAAAGGAGGGGTAGCTGTTTTTATATCAGACAAAATAGGCTTTAAGACAAAGACTGTAATAAGAGACAAAGAAGAAGAAGGTCATTATATAATGATAAAGGGCTCAATTCAATAAGGAGATATAACATTTGGAAATACTTATGCATCCAACATAGGGACATCTAAACATACAAAGCAAATATAAACAAACCTCAAGGGAGAAACAACAATACAATCATAGTAGGGGCCTTTGATACTCCACTTTCAACAATAGATAGGTCATCCAGACAGAAAATCAATAAGTAAATATTGGATTTAAAATACACTTAGACCAGAAAGACTTAACAAACATTTACAGAACATTCCACCCAACAGCATCAGAATACACATTATTATCAAATGCACATGGAACATGCACCAGGTTAGATCATAGTTTAGGCCACAAACAAGTCTTAATAAATTTAAGATGACTGAAATCATATGAAGCATCTTTTCCAACCACAATAGTATAAATCTAGAAATCAATTATAAGAACAAAACTGGGATATCACAAATATGTGAAGAATAAGCAACATGCTCCTGAAAAACCATGGGTTAAAGAAGAAATCAAAAAATGAAAGTGGAAATGTACCATATAACACCTTAAGGGATGCAGCAAAATTAGTTATAAGAGGGAAGATCATAGTAATAAACACCTACATTAATGACAAAAAAAGATCTTGAAGAATTAACACCAATCCTCTCAAACACTTTCAAAAATAGAAGAGGAGGGAACACTTCCACACTCATTTTACAAGGCTAGCATTACTCTGATACGAAAACCAGACCAGGACACCACAAGAGAAAAAAATTACAGCCAATTTTTCTGATGAACATAGATTCAAAAATCATCAACAAAATATTAGCAAACAGAATTCAACAGCACATTAAAAGGATCATACACCATAATCTAGTGGGATTTATTCCAAGGATGCAAGGATAATTCAACATCCACAAATCAATCAATGTGATACACCACATTAACAAAAAAGATTTGACAAAATTTAACATCCATTTATGATAAAAACTCTCAACAAAGTGAGTATTGAGGGAACATACTTCAACATAATAAAGCCTGTATATGACAAGCCCACAGCTAACATCAAACTCAATGGTGAAAAGCTAAAAGCTTTTTCTCTAAGATCAGGAATAAGACAAGGATGTCACTTTTATTCAACATACTTTTAGAAGTCCTAGCCACAGCAATTAGGCAGGAAAAAGAAATAAAAAGCATCTGAATTGGATAGGAAGAAGTAAAATTGTCTCTGTCTGCAAATGACATGATATTATATATAGAAACCCTTAAAGACTCCACCAAAAAATTATTAGAACTAATAAATGAATTCAGTAAAGTTGCAGGATACAGAATCAACATACAAAAATTGTTATGTTTCTATACATTAAAAACAAACTATCAGAAAGAGAAATTAAGCAAACAGTCCCATTTACAATTGCATCAAAAAGCATAAAGTATCTAGGAACAAATTTAACCAAGGATGTGAAAGACTTATACACTGAAAACTATGGGACATTAATGAAAGAAATCAAAGAAGACACAAATAAATGGAAAGATATTTCATGCTCATGTTTTGGAACAATTAATATTGTGAAAATGTCCATACTGCCCAAAGCAATCTATAGATTTAATGCAATCCCAATCAAAATACCAATGGCATTTTTCACAGAAATAGAACAAAAAATCCTAAAATTTGTATGGAACCACAGGAGACCCTGAATAGCCAAAGCAATCTTGGGAAAGAAGAACAAAGCAGGAGGAATCACACTCCCTGATTTCAAACTATATTACAAAGATATAGTAATCAAAACAGTATGGTATTGGCATAAAAACAGAAACATAGAGCAACAGAACAGAATAGAGAGCCCTGAAACAAACTCCTGCATTTATTGTCAATTAATTTATGACAAAGGAGCCAAGAATATACAGTGGGGAAAGACAGTGTTTTCAAAAAATTGTGTGGGGAAAACTAGATAAACACATGCAAAGAGTGAAACTTGACTACTATCTTACACCATACACAAAAATTAACTCAATTGAATTCAAGATTTGAATATAAGACATGAAACCATAAAACTCCTGGAAGAAAACACAGGTAGTAAGCTCCTTGACATGGATCTTGGCGATGATTTTTTGGAGTTGACACCAAAAGCAAAGGCAACAAATCAAAAATAAGTTAATGGGACTACATCAAACTAAAAAGCTCTGAACAGCAAAAGAAACCATCAACCAAATGAAAAGGCAACCTACTGAAGAGAAAAAAATAACTGTAAATCATTTTGATCTGGGGTTAATATCCAAAATATACAAAGAACTCAATAGAAAAAATACAAACAATCCGATTAAAAAATTGGCAGAGGATCTGTATAGACATTTTTCCAAAGAAGACATACAAATAGCCAACAGGTACATGAAAAAGTGCTCAATATCACTAATCATCAGGGAAATGCAAATCAAAACCACAGTGAGATATCACCTCACACCTGTTAGAATGACTGTCAATAAAAAGACAAGAAATAGCAAGTATTGGTGAGAATGTGGAGAAAAGGGAATCTTTGAGCACTATTAATGGGAAAATTGGTGTAGCTATCATAGAAAACAGCATGGAGGTTCCTCAATAAATTAAAAATAAAACTTCCACTACTGGGTATTTATCCAAAGAAAACAGAAATGCTAACTCAAAAAGATATATGCACCACCATGTTCATTGCAGCATTATTTACAATAGCCAAGATATGGAAACAACCAAAGTGTCCACTGATGGATGAATGGATAAAGAAAATGTGGTATATACATATATATATATATATATATACATATACATATACACACACGTAATGGAATATTATTCAGCAATTAAGAAGTATGCAATATTGTCATTTGCAACAACATAGATGGACCTTGAGGGCATTATGTCAAGTGAAATAAGTCGGACAGTGAGAGACAAATACCATATGATCTCACTTATATGTGGAATCTAAAAATAAATAAATAAACAAATAAACAGGCTCATAAATACAGAGAACGGAATGGTAGTTGCCAGAGTTGGGGGGTGTGGAGTGGGCAAAATGGGTGAAGGGAGTCAAAAGGTACAAACTTGCAGTTATAAAATAAATAAGTCATGGGGATATAATGTACAGCATGGTGACTATAGTTAATAATACTGTAATGCATATTTGAAAGTTACTAAGAAGATAAATCTCAAAAGTTCTCATCACACATACACAGAATTGTAACTATGTATGGTGACAGATGTTAACTAGACATTGTCGTGATCATTTTGCAATATATACAAATATTGAATCATTATGTTGTACACCTGAAATGAATATAATGTTCTATGTCAATTATATCTCAATAAAAAAGTAAATAAGTGAAAATAAAAAATATCTCAAATACACAATCTAATAGTAGGCTTCAAGGAATCAGAAAAAATGAGACAATTAAGCCCAAAATTAGTGGAATGAAGGAAATAACAAAGTTCAGAGTAGAAATAAGTAAAATTGAGACCAAAGAGACAATAGAAAACGTTAATCAAAGTAAGAGCTGGTGTTTTTTGAAAAGATAAACAAATAGACAAACCTTTAGCTAGACATACCAAGAAAAAAAGAGAAGAGGCTCAAATAAATAAAATTAGATATGAAAGAGGAGACATTACAATTGATAACCACAGAAATACAAAAGATCACAAGAGAACACTATCAACAATTATATGCTAACAAATTAGACAACCTAGAAGAAATGGATAAATTCTAGAAACATACAACCCATCAACACTGAATCACGAGGAAACAGAAAATTTGAAGAGAGCAATAACGAGTAGGGAGATTGAATTAATAATCAGAAACTCCCCAACAAAGAAAAGCCTAGCACCAGATGGCTTCTTTAATGAATTCTACCAAACATTTAAAGAAGAATTAATGCCAACCCTTCTCAAACTCTTCAAAAAATTGGAAGAGAGGGAACACTCCCAAACTCACTTTACGAGGCCAGTATTACCCTACTGTCAAATAATAGGGCAAACAAGGGTGCCAGACAAGGGTACTAAAAGAAAAGTGCCAGACAAGGGCACTACAAGAAAAGAAAATTACAGGCCAATATTACTAATGAAGACAGATGCAAAAATCCTTGACAAAATATTAGCAAACCAAATTCAACAATATGTTAAAAGGATTTTATACCATGATCAAGTGGAATTTATTCCAGGTATGCAAAAATGGTTCAACATTCATAAATCAATGTGAAACACCACATTATCCAAATGAAGGGTAAAAATCTTATGATCATTTCAATAGATGCAGAAAAAGCATTTAACAAAATTCAACATTCATTCATGACAAAAAGTGGGATTACTGGATCATATAGTAGTTCTATTTTTAATTTTTTGAGGAGCTTCCATACTGTTTTCTGTAATTTCTGCACCGATTCACTTTTCTACTAGCAGTGTATAGCTGTTTCCTTTTCTTTATATCCTCACCAAACTTTGTTATCTCTTGTCTTTTGTTTTTTTTGTTTGTTTGTTTATTGCAGTAACAATGGTTTATAACATTGTATAAATTTCAGGTGTACATCTTTATACTTCTATTTTTGCATAGATTACATCATGTTCACCACGCAAATACTAATTACAACCCATCACCACACACATGTGCCGAATTATCCCTTTCGCCCTCCTCCCTCCCCACTTCCCCTCTGGTAACCATCAATCCAATCTCTGTCTCTATGTGTTTGTTTATTGTTGTTGTTATCTACTACCTAATGAAGGAAATCATAAGGTATTTGACCTTCTCCCTCTGACTTATTTCACTTTGCATAATACCCTCAATGTCCATCCATGTTGTCACAAATGGCTGGATTTCATCGTTTCTTATGGCTGAGTAGTATTTTGATCACAGAGCAAAACAAAAGACAGTGAAGGATTCAGAGCATGTTTATTTTACTCATCTCATTTTCTAGACTTTTCCACCATGCACATGCAGGGGAGGTAAAACTATCCTCTTAGCATCTTCAGTTGGACCTGAGAATTAAATTGACATAAACCAGATTAACAAGAGAAAATCATACTGATTTATTTCGTATAAATTTCATGTGACACAGAAGCCTTCACAAGGAAATGCAGACCCAAGGAAATGCCAAACCTAAATGCTTTTATACTAGATTGAACAAGGAGAGAATAGCATGAAAAAAATTTCAAATATATAGGGAAACTAATAGAAGATAAAAGTTATTTTAGTAAGGTCTAACAAATCTTTGTACAGATTTCTCTTGGCCTCGACTCCCCATCTCTGGTGATAAGAATGTCTATTTCCTCCTGGTATATGGAGGGTAACTTTCACATGAGAATTTTATCTCCTGCTTTAAGGAAGAAAAGGGGAGGTCAGAGTGTTCTTTTTGCCCTTGCTATTTGTCAAGTGCCTTGAGCTCAAAACAACTCTTATGCCAAAGCGGCATATTTTGGGGTTGTATATTTCACTACCCTTCACACACCACACAGTGAAAACTTTTCAGTTTATCAACTTGTAGGTAAACTTGAATTTATCAGTAGAAGACATAAAGGATGTATTTATAGTGAATCTATAAAAGACATATTAAATTATTTAACTGTATGCAACCTGTATTTTAAAAGTGTGATTTTGGCATCACAGTGAATCACTCTCCTCAGAAGAAGCTCGATGTAGAGACTGTAACCACAGGCAGGAGGGTACTACCAAACCAGGACAGTGCAATTGTTCTCAGGGAAAAGAAGCTGAAACTAGCTATATTCCTGGGAAAATTGAGGCTCTGCAGCTCCTTGGAGGCTGTTTTGTGGTATCCGAGTACTTGAACTTAATGATTTCAGAATCAGTTACATGAATGGGCAGTGGATGAGATAGAAGTTGAAAAACACATAGTTAGGTTGAATCTTTAGCTTTACCTTAAAATGACCCAACGGGTTACTTGATAATGAAATGTTTCTATGGTTTATTTGATTGTATTTTTTATTTGTTTATTTCATTTTTTAACCAATTTTGGTGTTGAGTGTCTACATATTTAACAGAAAAGTAATGATTTGTTTTTTGTACTTTACAAAAACATGTACAACTTTTGATGAAACAGTAAATAGGTAGCTTATTTTTGGTTTTTGGTATTGTTCTAATTCCAAAGTTATTAGGAAAACCTAAGACACTTGAATTTATTATATTATACAAAGAGTCGCCACTGATTATTCAGCAGCAAAAACTTGGAAGCAAGGGAAAAATAATAGCAAGAACTAAGCAAGCGTCTTATGATATGTCTGAAAGCTTTGTTTCTTTATTGGTAAGCAAAACATCCCAAGGGAGAAAGATCATAAAACAAATGAAGGGCAATGCCAAATATTACACTTTTGATGTTAGACCTTAAATATGTGGGCAATATAGCACGTTATAAAATCTGATCTCAAAAAAACAGGTAATCCATGAAAAAATTTCAACCATTTCTATCAGTATTCAAAGGATTGGTGTGTTAAAAGATCCATAAAAACTTCAGCGAGTTTTATAAATCCTAAAGTAATATATATATATAACTGAATTAAGACCTGGGAATGATATTTCAGCAACAGGGGAATTACTCTTGTGATTACCAGGTATATCACTTTTACAATTATATTTTTATTTAGTTGTATTCCTTGGCCTTATCTTTAAAATTTATTGAAGTAGATTATTATTTTTAACAGCTCTGCAGAGAGAGAAATCAAGTAGAGTTTTATGATTTGAAAATTATCTTGCTCAAGCAGCTTTATGTCTATTAGAAAGTGAAATTTCTGAAATCCAATGATAAAAATGGGCTTGCTGACACCTTGGAATTAATGTAAGGAAAATCTATATACACTCAAAATAATTTAAATATCATTATCCACAGTTTTTCTCAGACTTTAAAATGGTAATGATGACACACTTTCTACACCCACTTCTTAGGATGTGGTAAAGATTAACTCAATTTTTCAAATAAGAATATATCAAATATTTAAAGAGTCAAGGTATCAGAGAAATATCTACAATGTTATTAGGTAAAAATGTGTTATTTGCTGGGATGTGGTAGGATTTTGACTTGGCACTATCTTTTCTATAAATTACTTCAATGCTGTGGGTAGCAGTAACCTGTTCAGAAATGAGCTTTCAGTCTCCTTGAAAGAGATTCTGTTTGTCAAATTCTCTCTTCCTTAACCAATCCTCTTTAACATCAAAAACATCTGGAGTATTCACCTTCAATTTAATTGGTTGATTAATAGAACCTTAGAAGATCCTCCTTTCTGTCTATAAATTTATGGTTTGAATGCAGTGTTGGTCTTCCATCTGTATTTATGGAAAATTAATTTCTGAGATGGGTTGATTCAAAGTAGCTTTGTGTACTCAGCGAAGGGAATTAATAAAATGGCTTAGCTACATTATTTTCCATTATGTAACCTTGTCAAGCAGCAAGTAAATATCTCTGAGCCATTCAAAATCACAATTGGTTCCTATGAAATTCTAGTAATTCAGATCTCATTTATTGGGATTAGTATTGATCGTGTCTCCTCAAAGTACCTTTTATATAAACTTATGACCCATAGTTGAGGGAGAGAAAGCAATGACCACGTGGCTAATTCTTAGAGATCTTTGATTTGAAGGTGTGGTAACAGAGCTTCTCGTAAAACTCAGCCTGTGCTTTTTTCTAAATACTCATATTTAGAGTCAAGATCATGAAAAACATTATTTAAGTCAATGTGTTGCTAACTTACGGAGAAAATGAGGGACCAAAGAATGGTAGGTAATAAATGTAAAAATATTTTAAAACCCTCTCATAAAAATAAGGGCCAGTCTGAATGTTGAAGATGCTATAAGGCAGTAAGAGGTGAATGATTTTTTTTAAATGTGCTATAAAGAAAAGAATTATTCAGGCAAAGACTAGAAAAAAAAGTTAAAAGTTCTCAGAACACCAAACATCAAAGAAAACTGGTTAAAGGGGGCAGAAAGAACTATCCAGAGGTAAAAGAGAAAAAAAAAGGTACAAGAGGTAGCTTGAAAAAATAAAATAAATAAGGTAAAGTTGAGAATGGTGCAGGCTGAAGTGAGAAGTTGATAAAGAGAAAGGAATTCAATAAAGAACAATACAAGCAATTGAGGCAGAAAAAACAATCTTACTTTCAAAAAAGATATATTATTAGCAATAAAGATGGTCTGTTTGACTTACATTAACTAAAAGACTAGTGGTGAATATTTTGACCGTTCATGGTTTTATGTATTGAGTTGGACAGGAAACATGATTCATTTGAATAATCTATGTGAAGTGAACACTTTGATGCTTCATTTATTATTTTTTAATGAAGACTAGGTCACAGATCCATAACAAGTCAATAACCCAGTCCTAAATCTTCTTTTAGGTTACTTATTGTCAATGCAATTCAATTGATCTGTTCATTAGCCATAGCTCCTATATAGCTATCAGAAAGAAAACATGCAAATAATTTTCTCTCATAATTTTTTGAGACCATAGAAAGAAGTAAAGGTACTACTGAAGCTTCTTAGAAGTGCACTATGCATTGATTATTCATTAGTTTTTTTAGTGTTCATTATTTCCTAAAAATTTGAGGGGGCAACTTACTATGAAAGCTACAAACATAGAACAAATAAGAATTTAAAAACATAATAACACAAAGCACAACAGAGAAAAATGTCTTTCCTAAGACCTGAAGCTATTTATAGCTTTAAGCACAAAATTTATCTTCGACTGTGCTGGAAATCAGGAACAAAAACGTAATTTGAGTTGTTTCACAGATTTCTTCTAAGAGATAGATATCAAGTCACAAGGAGAGAAAAAAGTCTCCCTAGCACTCAACTGTAGGTGGAATTAGGAATTAATTCTGTTTTTTTTTTTTCTTAACCACAATGAATATAACAATGAACAATGTTTTAAATAACATTTTAGAAACAATTTCAAAAATGCCTTCCCTTTCCATTGTATTGTTTTCATTGAAGACAGTTGTCATTCCAAAATCTACATCAGATTATGTTATTTCACTAAGTAAATCTTTTGATGACTTAACATTGCCTATAATAGTCCTCAGTGTGATCCTTCGATGGCCGTGTACCACTAGAGCTAATTACTAAATAGTACATAGATTCCAAGGCCCCAGTTTAGACCTTCTGAATACAAATATCTGAGGACAAGACCCAAGAATCTGCATTTCAACAGCTCTGTGGGTGAATTTATGATGCTAGAGTTTGAAAACCACTGAACTCCATGTTAAAGTTGAAACTGGAAGACAGTTAGCCGTTAATGATTAGGTAGCTAATGACTAAAGTTTTTTTAGGCAGTTATTAATTGCAGCTTTTAGTTGTTTGCCCACCCGTTGTTAGCTGTGCTGCTTATTTTTAAAAGTCATGCAAATAAGGCAATATATTATCCGACTCCCACTTGGTTCCTCATAGATAACATCCCTGATGCCTGGGTCACCATAGTAATGGATGCTTGAGCTGTTTCTCAGGAACAAAGAGTCGACCCCTGTCTGGTTCAGGCCAGTCAAGACCACCGACCCACCAACTGAGCCTGCACTAGTATCCAATAGGTGACCTCCTGATGTCAGGGAGCTAAAAACTCCACCCTCAGGTCATGCTAACACCACCATTTTGTGAACGTGTGTCCTGTGAAGAACCATGAAGCTTGACTATGCTTGTGCAGCTCATCAATTCCGTCACATCTCCTGACCGCCAATCATCTATCTCCATACTTCAGACCACACTGTCCCTTTAGCCCATATATATCCCTATTCCCCGTTTTTGGGGATGCTGATTTGAGATTGGCTTTTCCATCTCCTTACTTGGCTGCCTTGTGATAAACTCTTTCTCTTCTGCAAACTTGTCATCTTGGTGATTGGCCTATAGGGCGGTGGGCAAAAGGAACCTGGTTAGATAACAAAACCTTTCCCATTAGGCAAGGCTTTCCCACTGCCATCTTCACAGAATGCTGTGGATCTTTTGGGATGTCTTCCTCTGTAACTGCATCTGTGTCTAAAGTCTGTGTTAGCTCCTCTGACTGCTTACTTTGTACTTCCACGTCTTTGAGCAGTCTGATTCCTCTGCATGAAGGGAGCACACTTTTTTCTTTTGATCAGCTGAGGAATTTCTGTCTTACAGAATCCTGGGCTAAATGTTTTCCCTCTCTGATGTTTTTCTTAATTATTCTAAATAGAACCAATGGTTTTCATATCTGTACCTCCATGGCACATTTCATACTTACACATTTCTTAGAGCTCTTAGAGTTTATATCATATTACTATGCTTTTGGTTGCTAATCTTCTCCATATTTTTAGGATCTCAATATAGATTTGAACTGTCAACAAATATTTGAAATGAATTGGCAAGGATGTACAAAAGTGTCAGAGTTGATAACTAAAACCCAACTTTCCTGATAAGTATTTATTTCAATTTTGCATGTGCTTCCTTAAAGTTGTTTGCTAAAGATACACTCCACACAATTTACATTTTGACAAGTGATTTGCATTAACATTTAATAAATGACTAAATAAACATCTAAATAACTTTTAGTGCTATTATCACCATTGGTTTACTTGCTGAGTGGAAGAAGATCAAACACGGAAATCTATTATTCTAAATCAGAAATATCTAAGAGAAGAAGATGTGAATAAGTAGATAAAAACAAGTAGAAGTAAATACAATACAATAAAAGTACAACACATACTATAAAAAAATTAAAAGACATAAACATATATATATTTTGCTGAGGAAGATTTGCCCTGAGCTAACATCCACTGCCAATCTTCCTCTTTTTGTATGTGAGCCACCACCAGAGCATGGCCACTGATAGACCAGTGGTGTAGACCTGCGCCAGGGAACCGAATCCAGGCCACGGAAGTGGAGCATGCTGAACTTAACCACTAGGCCACTGGGGCTGGCTTGACACAAACGTATTCTGTACAACTTTTTATATCCTGTCGGACACCAAATGGGTTAATTTAATCAAACAAACAAGAAAAGAATGAAAAAACATGTCCTGAAGAATAAGAAGAGCTCCCTGGGATGAAAGCCAGTGATTTTTGCTTAAAAAAGTTGTAAATATCTCCCTCCTAAGATACAGCAGGGTGCTTATGTCACTGTCCTCAAGCCGTTTGTTCTGATAATGACAGCTATATTTAATTAACCTGTGGTCCAGGACACTGTTTAGCAATGGAGGCATTCTAATGTACCAAGCATTTGGTGGAACATTTGACCAAATTTTTATTTCAGATCAATAAATAGACAGTGAAGTCTGAAGATGATTTTAAGGTTCCTATGACCTATGAGTTTTTGTATAAAATCTGAACATCTTACTAGTTGTATAAAATCTAAACAAATAACTAGTTGTATAAAATCTGAACATCCAACTTTCTAGTCTACAATAAGATTATATGATTTACACCCCTTGATTTCCTTTCTCCCTCTATTCTGCACTCCAGTTTTCTGACTGGGGCCCTGTATTTGAATCTTATTAACTCCCTTCTTCTTTGTTATCCCTAATTATAGAGCTGTCAATCTCAAAACCCACAAAAGAGGGAAATTTGAAAACATTCTGGATTTGTATTATACTATTGAATGCATTGTGGGTTTTTTCACATAGCTGGAGGGGGACAGATTTAAATGAACTTTTCACAGGGAAAAAAAATAGGTGAGTGTTTAACAGAAAAAAAAAGGAATTGACAGATATATAATTATTTTAGTGTCTCCACTTTGTTTCTTTCTTCCCCTTTGTCAGCTGCCTTCTCTCTTGACTCACCAACATACTCCCCAAAAGTTATTTCGTTCAGTACTCTTTTATCACATGTACAAAGCAGACTGAACAGGCATCTGCTTGGGTTTTCTTCTTCAGGTGAAGCATGCAGAGTTGAGCTTCAGGAGCTGGGGGATTGAAATCTTCAGAATCCTGGGGGATTTGGCCCATGGCAAAAGCAATCGACTGTAAAGTTGTGTTTGGAAGAACTGCCCTCTAATTACCAGCTGTATCACAAAAACTATTCATGTGGGTACAATCCAGGAGGATCTATAAAAAAATCAACTGAATACTTTTAATTAGAAAGGAGACAAAAAATATATATAAGTTGAATGCCAGAAATGAGTTTCACTATGTATGCATGTCAATATCCTTGTAATCCTACTGGCATCACTAATAATTATGATTCAGGTTAAGGATACGAAAAGAAGTCAGAGGTGATATGCAAAAAATGTTTTACAAAATGAAAGGGAAATGACAGGAGAAAAATTCAGTTAGAGAATTACTCTAATTTTATGAATTGTAACCTCTCATTTCTATGTATGATAACTGTTTCCATAACCTGAAACTACAGAGATGTCATTAAAATGCAATAGGTCTTATAAAAAATATGCACGTTTCTAACATTTAGAAGGCTGGCATTTGTTTCAGGGCGATGCCCCAATATGTGTTTTGATGTCTCATCATCGAAAATGTATTCTTTCTTCACCCAAAATTTCTAAAACAGAAAGACCAAAAAAACACAAACTTGTTATATAGTGAAATATTTATTTTTAAAACTAAATTATTTATAAATTTTTATATAAATAGAAATATATAAAATCAATTCTACATAATGCTAAATTATGACTTCTTTGTAACTGAATTATATTGTCACAGCTATTAGAAACTATATTATGGATCCATTGTATAAAAAAGGAGGGAGAGATGGACTAGAGAATTGCTTTAGGAATATTACCATCTTTATTTAAAGAATTCTTACCTGGCATTATCCTTTGAAATTTCACATGCATCCTATGAATATGTATTGATACAAATTCAGATGAGATTACTTCCATAAAATCCTGTCTGGTGGATTGCTGAATGAGTTTTAGTTATATATTAGCTGAAATTGGCTAAATGTTTCCTTATTATCAGAATGTCTAAAATAGTATATCATCACAAATTATTTAATTCATTATAATGACTGTAACGGTGAAATTTTTGTCTAAAATCAGGAGATGAACTGATTCTTTTAGCATAAAAATTATAATAGTTGTACTAAAATAGACTTAATCCTCTGTAAGCCAGGATTTGGCTTAATTAAGAAAAATACTCCCCTTTCCTTCATAGGAGTTGTGGTCATTTATTTTGTCCCAACCCAATTTTAAAGGTTACTGCATTCCCTCTCTGACTATACTCTAATTATTTTTAAAGTATGCAAAGTGGAGTTTAAAGTTAATTTTGATTGATTTTTGAAACTCTAGTACCATCACACATTTCTTTTATGACATGGAAAGTAACGCATCACAATATATAAAAGGTGGTTTTATATTCCAAAAGAAACTGGAATAAATGTCAGATTTATCTAAGGGAAAAAATGTTACTGGTACTTCATATAAATCTCGTCTTCTCTCCCCAGAATGTAAATTAGTAATATTTGATAGCAACTAACAATGATAATAAATGACTCATGAATGCTAGTCTAGTGATAATGTTGAAACACATTGTCTCTTCTATGACGAATAGCTCAATCAATCAAACTATCAACAAATATATGTGATTAATAAAACTGTATTTATCTCTTCCAGCTTTAAAATTCCAAATCTTACTATATTATGGGCAAGATTTAGTGCTACATGCTCTGATGGTTCCAAATTTCTTATTTTAAGGCACGATGAGAGGTAAAATAAAAAACAAGAACTCACTATAAAGATGCATATGGTAATTATAGCTGGGGTAGTTTAAATTATTGTTCAAAATTATTCAGTCCCGGGGCCGGCCCGGTGGCGCAAGCGGTTAAGTGCGCGCGCTCCGCTGCGGCGGCCCGGGGTTCGCTGGTTCGGATCCCGGGCGCGCACCGACGCACTGCTTGGTAAGCCATGCTGTGGCGGCGTCCCATATAAAGTGGAGGAAGATAGGCACCGATGTTAGCCCAGGGCCGTCTTCCTCAGCAAAAAAGGAGGAGGATTGGCGGATGTTAGCTCAGGGCTGATCTCCTCACAAAAAAAAAAAAAAAAAAAAAAAAAAAAAAAATTATTCAGTCCCATCTTTCCCTTCACTTTCGTGAAGGAATGTATTTCTTTGCTCCTTGCCTTTCAGCTCAGCCATTTAAATCGCTCTGGCTAATGGAATATTAGTAGTCATGACGCAAGCAGAGACTTGAAATGTTTGGTGTTTGGATGTACATTCCCTCTTTTGCCTCTTCCTATCGCCATCTGAAGAACACGCTCTGGCTAGGCCATTTGCCCAAGGAAGATGAGTAACAAAGGAGTAGAGTGACCTCGCCAACTTATAGACCTGCAGCTTGAAGCAGAACTACTCAGAGCCACCAACCTAGAGCAGGCAGCTATTGGCCACTGAACAAATGAGTTAGTGAACCCAGTTGAGATTCACAGAGCTCCTTCAGATAATCCACAGATGCCTGAGAATAAAAACTTCTTATTGTATGCCATATTTTACACAGAAATGCTTGCAATTTAGTATTTAATAGGCACTGAGATAAAAGCTAACATTTATTGATCTCTTACTATGTGCCAGATGCTCTTCAAGAACTTTACTTTGATCAAGTTATTTAATTTCCACTGCAATTCTATATGATTGTTGCAACCAGCATCCCCATTTTACTGCAAAGGAGATTGAAGCACAGAGAGATTAACAATTTTTCCAATATGGCACAGTTAATCAGCGGTGGATTTGGGATTCACATTCTTGCTGTATGGTTCCAGATCCACTCAAGTTCCTTACCCTCAAAAAATATGTGAAACATTCAACTTAAACCAGTAAGCAACATAGGTTGGCATAAACAATATGGAAATTAAGAAAGTAAAGAAATCCTTTTGACTTGGAATGCACAGGGACTTACAGTAGGTGAGAATAAAATAAAAATACTTCTATGGCTAACAGCTCTAAGGGATGCAGCAGCACACCTGAGCAACCACAGTCATGGCAGATAAGCTTATTGTTCAAAAATATTCAAAAAAGAGGGAACCAAAAGCAAAGACACATAAGGAGAGAAACAATTCTAGCCTTTTTACTCAACCACTTACTAGATCTTCCCCAAGAAAGAAGTGGCCGAACTGATTTGTCAAATACAGGGCAATTGATTGGGCCACTATTATTGATAAGCTGGTTTATCCTTTTCAAAAAGAATTACCTCAGACCCACCACCCTCCTTTTCTGTCTCTCTCTTCTACTCCATACAGGTCAGAGTAAGTGGACTCAAGAATATTTTAGGCATTTTCTGTCTGTGTGATGACTCCTTCTTTGTTTCATTTATGATCTCCTTCTCTTAAACTCTTAAACTCCCCTTCTCTTAAACTCCTCTTGAACTTTTCTAGTGTCTCTAGTTATGATTTCCTGTCAGTTCCAGATCCTTATACTCAGCTTCCTTGTGTATATCTACTGGATACACCACTAACTTTTCGAATTGAACATCCCAGAATTGATCTCACTATATTTTCTGAAAAACTGCCCCCCCCATCATTACTTTCTCCAAACTCAGTCAGGAATCTGGGAGTCTTTTAAGAACCCTCCATTTCTTTTATCCTCCACATCTAAATGGTCACCAAAAATTATACATGGCTCCTATGAAATATTCCTCAAATTCACACTTTCCTCTTGACCACTTTCCTTGATTTTATTTTGTTCCGTTATCTCTCACCCAAATGAGTACAATGGTTTCTTAAATGATCTTCCCACTACTAGTTTCTTTTTTTTTTTTTAAGTGAGTAGATTTTTAAAAAATTATTTTTGAAGCATGGACTCCTCAAGTGAATCTGATGCTCTACAAAAATATGTGTAAATGCATGTGCACACAAAATCATGCATGTAATTCAGGGCATCTACAAACCTAAAGCCTGCACAGTGACTCCTAAGGGTTGTGGATCCAAATGGGTGCAACACAATTCTGTTAACTAAAGGCCTTACATGGGAATGGTGTAAAGGAAATTCTATTTATACAAAGGAAAATAATTAATATATATATATATATATATAAAGAGAGCATTTTTTTGTCAGGAAGATCAGCCCTGAGCTAACATCCATGCTAATCCTCCTCTTTTTGCTGAGGAAGACCAGCTCTGAGCTAACATCTATTGCCAATCCTCCTCCTTTTTTTGTTTACCCAAAGACCCAGTAGATAGTTGTATGTCATAGCTGCACATCCTTCTAGTTGCTGTATGTGGGACTCGGCCTCAGCATGGCTGGAGATGCGGTGCCTTGGTGCGCGCCCGGGATCCGAACCCGGGCCGCCAGTAGCGGAGGGCGCGCACTTAACCGCTAAACCACAGGCCGGCCCAAAGAAAGCATGTTTTAAGTAGATATCACAGAGGAACTATTCCCTCTCCCACTGTCACTTAGTTTTTACAGCAGCTCTATTTGCTAAAGTTCATAGCTGAATGTGATGATGCACAGAGAGGTTAAGTAACTCACACACCATCAATGCGTGGGGAAGAAATGGTGCTAGGACCCTGTCTGCATCAAAAGCCCACTCTTTCCACTACACCCGTTAATCTTCTTAGCAAAAGCAGACTAAGGATTTTGCCTTTCATTCATTTACATGTGATTTTCACGTGGATCTTAAGGAACTGTGGTTATGAAAATCTAGAAATGCGTACAGAAATGTACGCCTACTTTCCTAAGATACTGATTTCTATTTTTCTAAGCAAAGTTAGCTCACTTAAAATGAAGTGGTTTTTGAGCAGATACCTATGCAAGTGTG
Organism: Diceros bicornis minor; assembly: GCF_020826845.1. NCBI lineage: Eukaryota > Metazoa > Chordata > Mammalia > Perissodactyla > Rhinocerotidae > Diceros > Diceros bicornis. The sequence continues at coordinate 45,016,039 of NC_080753.1, read as the reverse complement.
TCAAACTTTCTTTATTGATATACGGGTTTAGATCCAGGTCTGGTAAATTATTCTTAACTTATACTCCAGTTAATATTTGCTTTTGGCTGACACACAAAATCAAGTTCAAATCGGTGCTAATATAAAATGTAAGGAAAGATAAGTCTGTCACTTTCCATTTCTTTTTCAATGAACATCAACTTAAATAAATCAAGTTTACTCAGTTCTATTTTTTAATAGTTCGTGGAAAACAGAGACCCAAGTCAAACTTCACTGCTGCCGAATACAAGGTCAGAAGCACCCAGAATAAGTTTCTACAACCATAAGTAGTTTAAAGGACAGAGTGAATAGGAGTCTTTTTCAGTGAAACCAGATTATACTTCTAAATGAGTTTGCCTAATGCACTGTGTGTTTTCTTCCATCTATTCTCCAGCTGCCTGGAGCCTCCTTCCCTCATCCAGAGCCCACTAGCCCCACCCTGCTTGGTGGGTTGGGCTGGGCTGGGCTAAGGGGAGGGTGGATCTCTGACAAAGATAACAGAAACTGACATCTTTTCTGAATTCTGGCTTATCAAGAGGGTGATTATTTCTGCAGCTGTTTTTGGTCTTTACCGAAAAAGTGTTTATTTCTCAAATGCCCACTTTTAAATCATGTGGTGGTTTTCATCTAGGGTAATAGATGCGTTTCTCTTCCGTCATTTCCCTGTTCATATTTGTCCTGATCTTCTGATGATTATAGTCAAAATTGTTTAATTCTACTTTTTGCTAACATCTTAAATGTTTTTTAAATACTTAATGATTCTTATTCAGGAGCTGCCAAATACAGTCCTGAACTCTGAGCTCCTCCAGATAATTAAAAACTAACAGTCCAATTGCCCTATTTTTTTTCTGATAAAACAACAAAAAAGAATTATTAGAAACAGCATACGTAATCCTGAGTGTTGTTGAGGGGGTAATTTTTTTTGTAGCACTCGGTCTGTTTATTATAATGTGAATAAAGAAATTGTGAGTACCTCATACACTGTTGATTTACTCCTTTGAATAGTGAGAGAAATATGAATAAAGATGACCTGGGTAGGTAGCTTGCAAGGTGAGCATGCGGTAGAGAGTAGAGGGCTGGCTCCCAGCCAATTGGAAACTAAAAGAAGAGGGAATGTAAATTGGTGCAGCTACTGTGGAAAACAGTATAGAGGTTTCTCAAAAAATGAAAAATAGAACTATTATATAATCCAGCATCTACTTCTGGGTATTTATCCAAAGATGTGATGTGTGTATACACACACACAATGGAATATTACTCAGCCATAAAAAAGAATGAAATTTTGTCATTTGTGAGAACATGGATGGACCTAGAAGTTATTAGGCTAAGTGAAATAAGTCAGGCAGAAAAAGACAAATACTGTATGATTGCACTTATATGTGGAATCAAAAAACAAAACAAACAAAACAGAATAGAAACAGATTCATAGATACAGGAAACAAACTGATGGTTACCAGAGCAGGGAGAGGTTGGGAGGTGGGCCAAATAGGTTAAGGGGATTAAGAGGTACAAACTTCCAGCTATAAAATTAATTAGTCATGGGGATGCAATGTACAGCATAGGGAATACATTCAATAATACTGTAATAACTTCGCATGATGACAAATGGTTACTAGACTTATCATGGTTACCATTTCACAATGCACATAATGTATTATATGAGATGTGTGTACACCTGATGATGTGATGTACACCTGAAAACTAATAGGGTATTGTGTGTCGATTATACTTCAACCAAAAAAAAAATGAAATTGTGAGTAACATTCGAAAAGTCTTAACGTTTAATATGAGATTTACCGCATGCTGTCTATCAACTCAGAAGTCAGACCTTGCTTCACTCATTTCATAACATCTGCTTTCCTAGTAAATACAGCTAATTCAGCCAAATCTCTTTTGGTCAGTAGTAGACAGAGACTTAGAAAAGTTTATATGGCAATGAGATTCTTGGTGCGGAACACGGTGTAGTCTATACAGAAGGTGCAATATAATGATGTACACCTGAAATTTATACAATGTTATAAATCAATGTTACCTCAATAAACAAAATGGTAAAAAAAAAAGTTGGTAAGAGTTAGATGGACCTGGATAACGATCAAGTTTAGTCCTCTTTATTATACTTCAAAGGAAACAGACACAGAGACTGCAGAGAAAGTTCTCAAACTTCAGTGTGCTTCAGAATCACCTGGGGGCCTGGCTGACACACAGGTTGCTGGATAACCCCCACCCCAGAGTGTTTGATCTGATAGGTCTGGATGGGGTCGGAGATTACTTGGTTCTAACAAGCTCTCAGGTGACTCTGATGCTGCTGGTTACAGGGCCACTCTGTGAGAACCACTGGCCGAAAGGCTTGGCCCAAGGGACACACAGGATGGAAATGTCCACCTCCTCACTTCTAAAGCAGTGCTTGGCCCCTCTGCCAGGTGTCCTTTGTCGAGGAGATTTTAATTCCAAGAATGACAAATAACAGCCTAAAATGCTTTCTTAGCTGCATCCACTCCATCTTGAAAACTAAATGACCATGATAAGGAGGTCTTGGGGCATTGGGTTAAAACGGTATTGGTTTTAGTTTTAGCAAAACCTAAAGCACCTCTAAGACGGCAAAAAAGAAGGAAAAGAGGGAAGGAGATTTTCACCCAAAGTGAACACTGTCCATTTTTTTTTTTCTTTGTGAAGAAGGGATATTTGAAGTTCATGTTGGAGCTTCTTTTTGTTATATTAGGAAGCTATAAGTTGAATAATCATATATTAATAGTATTAGTATAAACAGGATATTACAGATTTGTTTTTGCTGAGAATTTTTTTTCCTAGACAGAGGATTTAAATACCAGGTAAGCAGCCATGTCTAGTCTTTTCCAATTAGGTTACTGTCTGAAACCGATCCGAGGTCTACCTTTATCTCTAAGTTGCAGGTATAACTACACCACAGGCCTCCAACCTTCTATCTGCTGAGCTAAGCAGGTCGTCAGCACCACTCAAGAGGCAATCTCACTTCCCACTGCTGCCAGTCCTGTGAGAAGCTGCACTAGCTAACGAAGGTAGGCCTGCGTTCATTTGAGGACGATCCACAAGTAGCAGTCTATTCGCCTATTTTAAGGTTATGCTCCTTTCATCATATCTACGTCTCCCAGCCCTCTACTCCAACTCCACCAAAAATAAAAGTTTCCATTGAAAAACATCTGTCATGGCAGGTGTCAACCAATAAAGGAAAAGAAAAAGCCTAAAGAAAAAAAAAAAGGCTATTTATTCTGCAACTTGTATAATTTAGGGCTTTATAGCACCTTCTTTATAAGTGAATTATAAATAGATTTATTAAGTTTAATAGGTAATATGAAAAAGTCAGTGGCCATAAAATTGGAAAAAAGTTGCAAAAAATTTGAAAAATCACCTTAGAAACATACATACACACTCTTGAAAACATCTTCTAGGGTTTCTGGTGGTGCAACTTGACTCACGAAGGATCATGAGCAACGCTAGATAAATTCTATTTAAGCTCCAAATATGCTATAGTCACCTATGTATACAAAAGAACACTTTGCACATTTACAATAAGTGAGTGCAAGTTTGATGCTTCATCTTGCATCTTTCTGGTTGTCTTGTACATTCATCTTTATTTCCCCTCCTGCTCAGCACAGACTTGTGGGAATCCTTACAACTCAGGTGCATTAGCATCACCACAACATTGTTTATCAGTTTTCATTTTTTTAGAAGGCTCTTTCCTTTTCTCCTGGCCTATCTAAATCCTTTCAATATTTCAAAGCCTGACCAAGCAGCTGTCCCTTATGTTCAGCTGCCCTTACTGGTTTTTGTTCATATGGCACTCCTTGCCTCTCTTAATAGTCACAAGAATAATTTATTTTATATTTATTTATTTTTTTATTTGTTTAATTGTTTATGGAGATAACATGGGTTTATAACACAATTTATTTTTTTACACCAAAGTTTAGCACTGAAGCATTGGCCTCTTTGCTTTGTTCTCAAATTTCAGAGAGCATCCCTTCTATTGGTATAGTAGGAATATATGATTGCAGTTCAATAAGAACTTAATTGTGGATAGTATTTACTTCAAGATAAATTTAATTTTTTAAAAATTTAGTATGGCTCCTAGCTGATGGTCTCCAATCCTACACATTAATTGTGGCCTCGGTATTACGAGCGCAGGCTTAAGAGTCAGACTGCCTGGGTTTGAGTTCCAATTCTCCCACTTACAACCTGGCAGGTTAGTGTTTCTGTACCTCAGGCTCTTCATGTACAAAATGGGGATGATGATAATAATCTCCACCTCATAGTGTTGTTGATGATGTTAAATGAATTAATAAGGTAATTAGAACATGGCCAGAACTATGCAGGCACTCAACAAATATTAATTACTATCATGATTACTCTCACGAGAACATTTATTGTCACCCCTAAGTAGCTCTTTAAGACGCAGATAATTAAATCACAACAACAATACTGTGATACATCACAGTGCTGGATTCAGACTTAGATACTGAGGGAAGACATAATAATAAACATGAACCCAACCCTTTCATTGAGCTAGGCATTTGAAATTGGAACAAGCATGATCTCCATTTGCTAGGCTAAATTAAACATACTATAAAACAATCTGGACCTTTTAATAGGCATTTTTGCACAGCCAAGATCGGTGGTCAGAAAATCCATAGAAATCAGCCAATTCCTTTAGGAAGAGAGAGGAAAAGGATTTCTGGCTAATTTAAGTGCTTTGCAAAGTCTGAAATACATGATGGTCTATTGCTTCTGGTATTCACTAAGACTGGTAAATATCATGGGAAAATGTATCACAGAAAAAGAAACATGGAACCCTGAGTAAAAACGTAAGCACCATAAATATAATTGAAACAAGGAAGAAAGGTTAAAATTTATGTCCTTAGAAAAATTGACATTATAAATTTCTAGGAAATGACTTTTAAATATTCCATAATTGTGACTCTTATCAAAAACACACATACACATCACATTGAGGTTTTTGCTATAATCTTACTTCATCATTTACACTTTTCTGCATGAAGCAATCATATAATTGAAAAGATATTATTACTCTTAAAGCACCATCATGGGCCTGTAATTTATTAAATTCTCCAAAAATTAGTTCAAATAACTACAGCCACTGCCCTATAGGAATTTACAATCCAAGATAGGAAATGCTGATACTATTATAAAATAAACACTATATATATAGAAAGCAAACACAAGAAGGAGAAGGAAAAATCATTACCTCAATTCCTTTTCAAGGGAGAAGTCTCCAAAGATGAAGAGAGAGTGGGTGGAGCAGAGACCTAGCTATGACTAAGTATCTCAGTCTTCCAAGGGTAGGGAGAGATCCTGAGTAGGCACAGAAATGCGATGCAACCAACGGATGAAACAGGTTTTTGACCCCAACGCCTCTGTTCACATTAGTCCCTTTGCTTGGAATTTCCTGCTCTTTTCACTCAATCTTATGCCTAACTGGACTCACCTTAAAAAACAAATCTATTTAAATAAGTCCATTTATGTAAATGAAATTTCACAATAGAAAAATTAATCTATGGTATTAGAAATCAGGATAATGGTGAATTTGGAGAGGGTGGTGATTGAAAAGGGCAGGCAGATGTTTTCTGTGTCACAGTCATATTTTGCTTTTTACTCTGTGTGCCTGTTACCCTGGTTCTCACTTTGCTATACATGTTCATTGAACTGTGAAAGTATTATTTGTGCACTTTTCTGTATGTTTGTTTTATTTCAATAACATTTACCTTTTTCAAAATGTCGACTCACATCACCTCTTCTATGAAGCTTTTCCTACAACACCTTTTTCATCTTAGGTACTCTTCTTTTTCTAGCCTCCCTGTACCTACAATGTTCAAGTTAGTTAAAAGCAAGAGACTGTGTATTTTTTCTTATTTTATCACCAGCAACTAGAAAAGGACTGTTATTAATCTATGCTTAATAAATTACAATGACAGAATTAATAATGGAATGACAAATAATATCCGCATAATCAAAATATGAGTATCAAGAAGAGTAAGACACTGAAAACTTGCTGACAATCAAGATCTTGAAGAAGATATTAAGGAGAATGCTTAAATTATACAGAAATGGCTAGGTAGCATGTAGGCACTACCTACCATTATTTCTTACACCACAAATTTTAAATTAATGTTGAAGTTGAAAATTATGGAGACTTCTTGCCTGTAATTTATCTTATTATATTTATCTTACATATATTTATCTTATCTTAGTCTTATATTTTCACTAAAAAGGGCTCCCAGTCAAGGAGATGTGGTCAAACCATATTTAGTAATTTACAAATAAAAACTTCCTGATAATAGTAACCTTGGATTTATTTATTTATTAAGTACTTATTGAGATTCTTCCATTTGATAGAATTTTCCATATTCTGGAGATACAAATGTAAGTAAAATGCATTTCTTTCCTCAAGGCAATTACTGGTTAGTGGGAAGACAAAAATGTATGTGTAATAAGTGCTATACTAAGGATTAACAATGAGAATTGGGAAAAGTTTTAGAAGAAGCTACACTTAAGATAAAGAAGTCCAGACCTGAAACTTTTCTAGAGTTTTAAACTAAGCAGATCTCTTGACCTCAAAGAGTTGTTGTGATGTTATATACTCCAAAGTCATGAGACCAGAGAGAAAATGGGAAAAGCATAATTTGGACCTAAGGATATAGGGTAATCATAGCTATTTGAGAGTTATAGGTGTCTCATATTTCTTGTGAAGTTGAAGGCATAAATAGAGTCCTTAGTTCATTACTCTGTCACTTATGGTAATTTTTCCTGTTGTAGCTACTCAATCCTATTTGTTGATTTTTGAAACCAGAGATGTGGCTACCACTTCTGGTTTCATCTCTAGCGTATAAAGATCCTGGAAATCTTCATTCCCATCCTTACAACAAGAAAGAAGTGGATAAAGTGAAAAGCAATGACTTTTCTGAGATACACCAGAGAACCACTATCGTGATATCTAGAAAGAGAGAGAATTGCATCCAGAGGTACAGCTGAGATTTGCTTACCAGCAGCAGAAGTTGCTGGGGCCATAAATTTGTAAGACCACTTACATGATAATTTTGATGAATTGCTGAAGGCAATTAGAGTTATAACTTCCTAGGGTCTGCTGTCTTCAGAGTGGTCAACATTTGCCTGGAATTTACCTCCAGGAAGATACATGGAAGATCCCCTGTGCCTCTGGCAAGGAAAGGGGAAGAGTAAATATTGTGGAATACACCCAGAGCCTTCCCCGTAACAAAAGCTGATTCTCCAGGGGAAAGGATTTTGCCAGAACTTTATTCCAGCTGGGGGAAAGGAAACTTCTACTCCAGCCCCCTCCAACCTTCCTGTGTCAGCTAAAGGGGAACAAAACAAAACAAAACAAAACAAAAAAACCCCAGAGCCAACAGGTCAGGATTTTAAGGAAATCAATTGAAAATGCCACAGCCAGGAAAGGGAGTAGGAGACAGAGGGATATAAACATTTGTACAGGTCATGGCCCTGAGACACAGGCCTATAGAAAGACAGAGACGCAATCATAAGATTGTCGATTACACCACATTCCATATCTTCCCTCACACCAACAGGTCTCCAGTATAATAAAGTAGATTCCAGCTGAAAGAACTGTGAGACATAGACTCTCTCTGAGAAGGAGTACTTAGGAAGCACAAATTAAGGAGAGGAGACAGAAAACAAGGACATTAGGGGAATTTGAAGCCTCTGGCATCCACAAAAAACATTAAACACAGCACAACTCATAGCCAGATTAACATAAATCCCCAAACTAAAGGTCTGTTTATCTCAGTTTCTATTACCTGATACAACACGTCAGGCTTTTGACATGAAATTACAAGACATGCCAAAAGGCAAGAAAAAACGCAATCTGAAGAGAGAAAGGAAGCATCATACTCAGATATGATGCAGATTAGACTAGGAATTTAAAATAAGTATGATAAATATGTTAAAGGTTTTAATGAAAAATGTAGTCAATGTGCAAGAGCAGATGGGCAATGTAAGCAGAGAGATGGAAGCTCTAAGAAAGAATGAAAAAGAAACACTAGAAATCAAAAACATTGTGATTGAAGAGTGTCTTTGATGGGCTCATCCACAGATTGACATGGGTGAAGAAAGAATCACTGAGCTTGGTGACAGGTCAATAGAAACTTCCTAATCAGAAGTGCAGAGAAAAAGAATAATAAAAACGAGCAAAGAACCAGAATGTCCAAGAACTGTGAGATAATTTCAAAAGTATAACATATACAAAATCATAATAACAGAAGGAGGATAAAAAAAGATTGGAACAGAAAAAATTTTTGGAGTAACAATGCCAAGGACTTTCCAAAAATTATTGCCCATCATCAAACCACAGATTCAGGAAGTTTAGAAAAAAAAAAGCAGAATAAATACAAAACAGCAACAATAAAATCCCACAAACCTAAGCACATCATATTCAAACAAGAAAACCCAAGACAAAGAAGGTAGAGGAGAGAAAAACACCCTGCCTATAGAGAACCAGGAATAAGAATTACAGTGGACTTCTCGTCAGAAACCATACAAGCAAGAAAAGAGGGAAAAGAAATCATGAAGTGTTGAAAGATATGCTGGTATAGCAGTGGACCTGAAAATTTAATATTAACAATGATAACCTGGGGAAATACGTAAAAATACAGAAAATTCTTCTCTCCTCAAAAAATTCTGACTGAGGGGCTGTCACGTGGGATCTGGAGAGTGGTATTTCAACCAGCTACCCAAAGTGGTTCTGGCCCAGCTGGTTTATGGATCACATTTTAAGAAACACAAACTATGTTACAACAAAAATGCCAAGATGACGTTAGACAGGCAAGGACTTCATTAGAGGAAAAGTCTGTGAGAGAAAACGGAGAGGGAGGCAGGAAGTTTAGGAGAAACATCAGGCTGCTCTACAAGTTTAATCTCAAGTGAAGGAGAGAGAAAAGGAAGGTTGGGTGGAAGTGTTCTAGACTGCTATCTAGTCTAAGGAAAATTCAATCAGGATGTTGGGGAGTCCCTCAGACCAACCAAGTAGGCTGTCACAGGTGTACTATGTTTCCCATGAACAGGCCAACCTTAGTGTTGCAGTCACATACAGTCTGTAGTATGGAGCAACTCATGGGAAGTGTGGCCTCAGTGCAAACTCTGTGATGGCTTTCAGAGCACAGCATCTGTAGTTGTGTCTACACAACTGTAGTTGAGGTCTACAAGATGTAGTCTCATGGCTGTCATTGTACCAAAGAGAAATAATTATGTCATGTCATATTTTTGCAATCTCATAACATTCCCGTGAGGTAATTCAATCCCAGATAAATTATATAATTTTCCAGTGATCACATAAATGGTAAGTGGAGGATTAAGACCCAGGTTTTCTAATTCTTAGGCTAGGATTTATTATTTCTAATGCTAGTACTATTTCTACTGCACAAAGAAAATTGAATTAAAATATAGAATTTAGAAAAATTTTAATACAGCTAGTCCATGGGTGAGGAAGGAAAAATAATTGTCAGGATCACTTAATTTTTTTAAATTACTGAGACAACTATTTCCAAAGTAAATCAGGAAATCAAGTCTACAGACAAATATCTGTCAACTTTTAGTTATTGTTTCTCAGCACCAAATACACCCTTCTATACTCTGACTTTTTACAATGGGAATGGGATTCTAAAACGCTATTTCTGCTTGGTGTCTGGATCCTTGATGGGTTTTGTCAGTAGGAGGCACTAGGAGGTGTCTATGTAGCTGGAGGAAGGAGAGAGACTTGCTCCATCATGTTTGTTTCTTGCAGGCAGCCTGCTTTCTTCTCATCTGTTTCTCGTTCCTCTGTCAGCCCAGCAATGCTTCTTCACTCCAATAGCAGAAGTTCCTGACTGTAATAGCAACTCAATCAAGACTGCACTTTTTACAGCTCTTGTAGAAGCAGCCTCATAGCACACACCCTCACCCCTTAGCAGCACTAGCCAGCAAGTTCCTCCTTCTCAGAGGGAAGAAAGCCTGAGATACCAGCACAAGATAAGCAGTGCCACCTCTTCAGAATTGTGAGTTTCCACTCCATGGGGCTTCTATGTTGTAGTAATTCCAACCTCTTCCTTCTCTTCCCTAGCCCTAGGGATGGAGACTATTTCTTGCAATACTACTCCTGTTATATCTAGTATTCTTTTCTAACATTTTGAGTTATCTATTAAACCACTTTATACCCAGTTAACAATTCTTGCATTAAGTTATTTCTGTTTAAATAACAAGTATGGTTTCTGTCCCCTGATTGGACCCTGACTGATAGGATGGGGAAAAAACTAGAGAACAGATAATCCCATGCATTTGATATCTAACTTTAGATTATATCTGGGTTAGAATTACAAGCAAGATGCGATATGTTCCAAGCAAAGTGCAAATAGGCATTGTTTGGAGTCTAAGAAATACTTAAATTTACAAAGATTCAGAATAACTCTTTTGAATATGTGGGCACTACAAGGCTGATTTAAAAAGCTCGTCTAGTAGTGAATGAACTTTATTGACTGCCAACTCCCTACTTCTCTGGGTTATCTCTTTATTCTCAATTTAAAGTAACATTCTTCCGGATAACCTATACTAGCGATTCTCAATGAAGTTGAGGGATGTGTAATAGAAAATTGGTTTAAATTGTGTAGTTGGCAAAACATGCATCGAGTTGAGATTTGTTGTCCAAACTTTCTCCATGCATTAAGCTAGAGACCTGGGTATCCCAAGAATTACTGTTTAGCTGTAGTGACATCAGTAGATATGAAGGAGTGACTTCAGAAACAGGTTTATGAACTTGTGCTGTTTACTACGAAATGTTGTTGAGGACGGTTTATTTATTATTATTGTTATTATTATTATTATTGTGGTAGTTGGATTAATCAAGATACGCTAGCTTTGAATCAGTAGCAAGCATAAAAGTTTATTTTTCACTCACACAATGTTTATTGAAGGGTTATTGGCTCTACAGGGAAGCTATTTTCAGTGACTCGGTGACCTGGGTTGTTTTTCTGCTGTAGTTCCATGATCTTTTCCTCCCGGACAGTGAAAGAGAAAGCAGGAGGGTTTCAATGTAGTTCTTAAGTGGTCCAGCTCATAAGAGAAACACATCATTTCCAATCATGGTCCATTAGCCAGATAATGTATTCACATCATCCTAACTTTAAGGTGGCTTAAAAATGTGGAGGGACCACATTGATATTCAATAACCAGTAAATGTCTCTGCCACATTAGTCATCATCGATTCATGTTAAGACTTGCAGAATTCTGTCATAAAAATATTTGTGAATTTGAGGATTTGTAGAAATCTTGCGGCATGTACCTCTTAAATGTCACAGGTCTACTACAAAGAGAGAAAGAGAAAGAACTGGAAGGATGTTTGTCATAAATAGGTGTGTAGTTGAGAAAGGAGGGCTTTCTCACAAACTTATTTTTCTGTATTCTATTTTGACAACCTTAGAATGATGAATTTTTCTTTTCATATCTAAATTATTAGAACTCTGGCAAATCTTGCCATTATAACACAAGGTTTAATTTAAATCTGTAAAATACAGCTATAGCAGGGCATTAGATGTGGCAATTAAAACACATCTGGGTGATGGAATGAAATATTCACAAGGATCTTAACAATAGCTGAGGTCATGCATGAAGCTTAATTTCTCATGTGTGGTGTAATCGTACAAAAGTACTGTGCAAAAAATAAAAAATCCGAAATGTGGCAGTAACATGAGACAATTGTGAGAATTCAGACATTTTACCAAAACAACAGCCATAAATAAAACACCCCACTTCTTAACAAGCAGTGTTAGTTTAGTCGCTTTTGCTAATGTTTGCTCGTTCTCCATGAAAGGTCATTCTTTTAAACGGTGTGTTGATAATTACATTTATTCTAGAACATGTATGACAAATTTAGGTCAGGTTAATTTCAGGAGAAGCACTCTCACAGATAAGGAGCTAATGGAGAGGGACTACAGTTGATTACAAAACACAGCCAAGTGCCTGGCTCTGTATAATATTAGGCAGGGTTTTTTGTTATGAAGTGCTCACACTTGGAGTTGATTTTTGTCAACGGTTGGGTTTCACAGAAGCCCTGTGTTCCAACATTGCCTTTACTCCTCATAAGGCAGAAGAGCTCTGTGTGCCTATAACAAATAGGCATTAACCTTATTTGTAGCATATTACAATTAATATTAAATTGCAATTAATTCCCTCTCTGGATCTTTCATTACATTGTAAATTAACCTAAGTGACAGAGTTGCAAATGTTAGAGCTGGAAAGAACTTTAGAATTCTCTTCTTCAGTCCAGTTTCTTCATTTAACAGATGAGAAAACTGAGTCCTAGAGAAAGGACAAGGTTTGAAACACGGCATGTCACTTAACCCACCCTCACTAGCTCTAGTTGTAAAGTGAAGATAAGAATTTCTTTCCCACTTGTTTCTCAGAATGACAATAAGAATCAAATTAGATAATGTAGCAAATTTTTGGAAAACAGTGAAATTCAATAATAATAGTCATAGTAATGGTCATGAAGATAACATTTAACGAACACCTGGTGTGAACAGGCCACTGTGATTTCTGTTATGTGATCTCAGAAACCATCACAAGCCTATCAGAGAAATACGTTTACATGCCCAGTTTAAAAATAGAAAAACTGAGGCTCGGGGATTGGCCCTAGGTCCTAAGCTAGCCAGTAGTGGAGCTGGGAGTTGACCTTGGGAGCCTAACATGAAGCATAAGCTCTTTCTCTTTACTTAGGACCTAAGGATTCACACCCTTTTCAGAAGCAGAACCTATACTAGACCATAATTTTCTTATTCTCAGTGCAGGGTTTTCCCATTGTTGTAAATTAGTTCCACAAAGTTATTTTGGAAGCAGAGAAAATTGAAACAGCCTATTCCTATCTAGGTTTAATTTTGATGTATTTTTTACTTTTAACACAGAGTTTTAACTAAGAATGAAAAATGGGAAACTTTCTGACACTGCTACAGATGTTTTTAGCCTAAGCCTCGGTCTCCCATTTGCTGTATATTTTGCCAATGGATCCTCCAAGTGTCCAGTGCTCTCTTATCCGAACAAACCTCTCATCACTCTATGTTCTGCCTTCTTGCTGCAATCAGCCTGAAGCTGTAAACTGCCCATCAGGAATTTAGGAAAGGACTCAATGATCACGGCAATGGCACCTGTGTGTGTGCTCTATGTACAGGAGCCTGATTATGTTAAAATGCTGCCACCTTCTGTTTAGCCCAAATGCTGCTGATGCAACCTGTTCCCGCAGCTTTCGGGGTCCTCTAAGCTGATTTATACTGATTTCGAATTGCACTTCTGCAGTATATAATATGACAAGTTAAAGGCGAAGCCTGCCAAAAAATCTTGATAGGCTGGCTCAGCTTTTGTGCTACAGCACTTGAAAAGACCATTACTACTGCCATCCCACTAAAGCGTGCTCAATATTTTTGACAGTGAATTATCTAAGCAGCAGTTTATCTCAGCACTCATGGGGATGTTTCGCCATTTAAAGATTCAAAAGAGGGAAGATAAAGGGGGTGGGGGTAGGGATAATCTTCCATTGTTCCAGTAGTAGCGGGTTACTGGAAGGTTTTCTAGATGTTGCAAGGGCTCTAGGTTTATTCTCAGATGCATCTTCTGCTGAGACACTCAAAAGAAATGCAACACAGCATGGGCAGGATGTAGATTTGTAAGTGAGAGATGGCACCAGCATCTGCACTTTTCTCCAACTGAGAGGGTTGTACTAAAGAGAGAGTGTGGGTGTGACCCCAGTAAGCTGGGTCTCAGGAGCTGGCTTATTATGGACAATCACCTCTTGCTTATCAGCATTAAGTTATTGTTTCTCCCAGGATAGGAACCCTATAGCAATTACTGACACCATATAGCGACTCCTTATATCTGGAGCTCTGCTAGCCTGAAATTCTATCCCTGACTTCTCCCCAGAAAGTGAGGGCAGGGCTTGATTTTATCTCAGTCCCACAGCCCTGAAAAATTAGCTTTGCCCAAGATCATTTCAATAACTAGCACATGGCCACCTCTATCCATGTGTGTACATTTAGGTCTGGGTGAGTGGGTCTCCTTATATGATTAAAATACCAGGATCATTTAGTAAAGCTGGAAAGTCAAGAATGGAAAATAATTCTAGAGGCCAAAACTATCTAGTTAAGTGCTTACTGACCAAACTTTTTTTGACTAAGAACCTTATGCCTTATATATCTATGATTACACTCGAATCTTCCCTTGGGTCTAAAATATCTATCTGGTTTTATGTTTCTTGTCACAGGATACAAAATACAAATAAAAGCATATATTATTTTCTCCTGAAGCTTTATAGGAAAAAGAATCCCTAATATTCCAATTTTTCTTTCTAAAATAAATAATATCCTTAATGTCCTTGCTTATTTTACCTTACTTATTTTTCTAGAAATGCTTCTCTATATGTTAAGAATCTTATACGTATTAGACGCTTAACATTAGTTGGAGACAATCCTACTGATCCTAGACCTTGCAAATTCCTAAAGTCATAACTTAGTTGCAAATAATTTTTAGGATAAATGCAGTAAAATAAGATTTTCATATTTTTAGGGGAGAATTCTGTATTCAAGGATGCTATGTAACCCTACAGTGGACACACATACAGAAAGCAATGCTCTTCTATCCTTTGTTGAAATGATGTTAGCACAGAGCTTCCCTGAGAGTGGAGTCCCTGTACTTTTCAAGGGTTAATGCCCAAGGAACCTACAATGGGCCAGACGTAGAAAGTGACTCTGACTTAGGAAATATCAGATGGACCTAAGGTCTCAACAATTCAGGTGCATACAATTTCCCCACACACTTAGCATCCAGACTCCCATGCCTTATTGTATAACATTTTTCATCCTTGATTTCTTCAAATTGAGTGAATACAAGTATTATTTCTCAGTGCTCTGATTTTATTCATATACTGTTTAAAACAATCTCTGCCTTCTCTTGATAATTGAACTTTTGTAATTTCCACTCAGTTTTACAGACTGGCCTAGAAAGAAAATCATATAGCAACTGTACCCTCAGACAGGATCAGACTACCTGGAACTCCAGTACCTTCTTAGCAATCTTGCACAGTATCTAAATTATATAACTGAAAGGGAGCTGGGGAAGAGACAAGATTTGTCAGATCCCAATACAGGAAGGAAGGAACTCTCAGAAAATCAGAACCAGAGAAACAACGTGTTTTAAAACTAGATTGGGCAAGGGAGATCCTGATTCAATGCCATCATCATCGATGAAGAAATCAAAGTGCAAAGAGAATGACTCAGCCATAATAATAGAACTAGTTTAGTTAGAAATAAACCTAGAGCCAAGTCTACTAGCTGGCACTCCCTCTGTCTTTCAACTGCAACCTTAATTCTCAGATATTAGTGTCAAAAGAAAATTCAGAGAGCTTTGATATGAATAATTATTGAGTAAGAAACAAACTATTTGTGAACAGAGGACTTCCAAACTGAAAGTGGTAAGAAGCTCCTCTCGAGAAAGTCACAGTAAGATTTATAAAGCCTAAAAGAGAAAGTTCATAAAGCTTAATTTTCATTGGTTAGGGTCAGTGGGTTAGTTAGGCCATCGATAATTGGCTACGATGTTCTGAGTCATGTTGACAAGGAAATAAGGCTTAAGCTTCGTCTACAGTTTAAGCGGCTATTTCCAAGGAAATGGGTCCTTATGAGTTTTGCTGAGCTGGATGTCTGCCATCAGCTCAAAGGCAAAGGTCAGTCCTAGCCTCCATTTTGATTTTTATTTAACATTAGTGTGCACAAAAATCATCTATAGAATATGGTTACGAGATAGACACAGGCTCACACTAAGCAGGTCAGAGTCATTAGATCTGGTATGGAGTCCGGCAATCTGTATTTTTAATGAGTTCTCTAGGTGATCATGACGCAAGCAGCCTGAGCGTGACGCTTTAAGAAAAGCTGCATTACTTCATACAGTAGCTTCTCATTTATTTTTAGAGAAAGACTTCTAAAATTAAAACTAAGAAACGATTCCAAGGTCTAAGCAAGAGGTCACCAAGTTTGAACCAACTGATATGAGGTATCCTGCTTCCTGCTTTTCCATACTCAAGAGTATTCAGGGTGGTTTGTGGATCAGAGAGAATTTCGAGCACAAAAAGAATGCCTAAATGTCAACTATGCTCAATTCCAACCTCCATATTCTCCCATAGCCTCTTCCCACTAAGAAGAGATATGGCCAAAGGCCTCCTTTCTCTCATTAGTCTCTCAAACTTCAAAGGCTTCAAGAAAAATGACAAATATTTCCTTTCTACAAAGGGCTGTCATTTCTAAATCAATCTAAGCAGTTTTATGAATATTCTTAACAGAAACAAATCCGGGATTCCTCTTATCAGGGTCATAAAAAAGTATAGATGTGGAAACTTAGATAATTTGGATTAAGTTATAGGAATGGACTAGATGGAGTCACGATTTGAGATTTTGTTGATTCCAGAGGTCCCACGACTTTTCTGCTGCATTATTATCTCACGTAAAGTACCACAAAAGGATGAACTAATTCATGAAAACCATTATGATCCTCAGCTATCAGCGGACCTCCTCCTGCTAGAACTGAACTCCCAAATATCAGGCAACAAGCACCAGAATAGCAACTATCTGAGTCGCTGTCCCTTTCTCCCACCTCCAGCGAGCTGTAGGAACCAGACAAGAAGAATAAAAGACAATGGCTGCATTTCTTTTGCTTTCTGCTGCAAACAGGGCGCTACGGCCAGCCTCTCCATTAAAAGTGGGAGAAAAGGTAGACTCATCCTCTTTGATTGGGACTGTCACCATCACACAGTAGTTGCAATTAGTCCATGCCAGGCTTATTCAGGCCTTGGATTCTTTTCAGAAGTGAGAAAGGGAGCACTCCAGGTCTATTGAATTGGAGCGTGGCATCTGCTGCACACGGAGGGGAGAGGTCGGGGGTCAGTGCTTGATTTTGATAAAGCGTGCCAGATTAATTGTCTTCGGTAATCCTGTTTGTCGTGGTAGATATGCAGAGGAGTCTTTGTGGCACAGGCTGACATATGGGCCAGCCTGCTGCTTGCCTATTCAGAGCCCCCAGCACATGCTCTGCACAGTTGGACTGGTTCCCAGGGCCTTGTTTGCCAGGGGGGTAGGGCCTGCTGCTGCTATTCAACGAGCCCCCATCTCCACAAACAGGCTTCCTAATCTTCAAGCCTGCCTGGGCTATTGAAAGAGGCTGCATTATTCAAAGAGGCCTAAAGAGAGAAAGGGAGAGAAGGGGGGCCGGTGAGGAGAGAAAAAAGGGGATAAAGGAGGGAGGGAGAAATTCAGGCACCAGAGATGGGAGTGAAAGACTCCACAGACTGGGGAGGGGGTTGGGGGCAGAGAAATATAATTACAAAAAATAGCAGCCATGTACTTCAGGCAGAGCACTTCAGGAGGCTGATTATAGCTCCTCTCCAAATCTGAATCTATCACCAAATTATACCCTGCCTCTTTTGTAAAATAAATGTTAATAAGAGGTAATTTGGGCCCTGCTGATTGTTAAGCTCAATGGAGATAGAAAATTTTTTCTGCCTCTGTGTGTGTGTTTATTGTAATATCTGGAGGGCTTTTTTTCTTTATCTTCCAACCAGAATTTATATTCAACCACAAAAGATGAAACAAACGTTCAGTGGCCTGACACAAGCGCCAGAAAATCGAGAACAGTTTGAGTTCTATGATAAAGGGTGAATGTACAGATTGGCAATTGGTCCTTATTCCACTAAAGGGTGCAGTTGGTGTGCTCAGGAGAGACTGTCCCCTAGAATTTAGAAGAGAGTGGATGGAACAGGAGAGAGGAGAAGGAGGGTCCTCGCTCTAAACAGCTTTGCCTTTCTTTGGTTTAAAAGCAGGCCTTTTTTTTTTTTCATTTACATAATCATTATTTTGAGTTGCTGACAATTCTTTTGGGGGCTTTTACATTTAAAAGCATAAAAAAATAGAGACAATCCTATGACAGATCTTTTGAAAGTGTTCTTATGATGTATATTTGCGAACAGATCCAGAAATGGAACAATTAGAAACAATGAATAATAACCTTCTGATCAGACAAAAGCGTGAGATATTAAAATATAAATCCTTGATCATAATAGCCCTGAAGCAGTCCTTCATGTATCTTTACAGTTCTGTTGCTCACATCTATAGGGCAGAGATGGGGGTTAAGTCAATCAGTTGCTTCTCTGACCACAGACTGCTAAGTCTCCAGTTGTTGTGGTTTCTTACTTAAATGCTTTGAATACTAGCTTTTTTGCATGTGAGAATTTGACAATGTCATTATCCATATGAATTTCAAGGGGGA
Organism: Diceros bicornis minor; assembly: GCF_020826845.1. NCBI lineage: Eukaryota > Metazoa > Chordata > Mammalia > Perissodactyla > Rhinocerotidae > Diceros > Diceros bicornis. The sequence continues at coordinate 44,997,673 of NC_080753.1, read as the reverse complement.
AATAATAGATTTTCAGAAGTTAAGAAATTGAATAAGAAGAAATCATTAAACTGTTTCTTTATTCTAGATATTCAAAAGAAAAGGTTTTGTGTAGGTTTTGGTATTTTCCCCCTCCCCAAATAGTTGACTGCTATACACTTAGTGATTTTGAGAGATATGTATTTCAACATTTATTTGTTTTACTTCCTATAATAAAGCAAGTCCAGGACTCAGGAACTCAGGGCTGGGTGTGTAGTGGAGACAGAAACAAAATTTCTGTCTGCATAGAGTTTTTGGTATATGAGGGCTTGCTTTGGTTTCACCAGTGCATAGAACAGTGTCAGACAGATCCTGTGAATTCATTAAATTTTATTTATTCAAAAAATTATTGAATAAATAAATAGCAAAAAATTTTGATGTTTCCAAGGAGGAAAACTTGCTTTGTCTTATGCATTATAAAGGAGAAAGAAGAACAGGAAAAGAAGAAGAGAAAAAGAAATAAATAACAATTTTTGAGCACATAGTCTATGCTGGTATAAACATTATCGCATGTAATATTTAACGGGACCTATAGGAAGAAAGGGCTGATATTCATCCAGCGCGCATGGATGCCACCATTGTAGTTATGATTATAATCACCTGATAATCCCATAAAATAGGCTGTAGCTGATGCCCAAGAGTCATTAATGAGAACCTCTCATGGTGAGGCCCAGGCATCAGCATTTTTAATACTTCCCAGGTGATTCTGATGAGATCCAAGATTGCGAATCATTGATTTTAAGTCATGTTTTTCATATTTTGATGTCCATGCCAATCACCGGGGGGTCTTGTTAAAATGAGGTTTCCCAGTGGGTTGGTTAGTGGCAGGGCCTGAAACGCTATAGCACTAACAAGCCGCCAGGTGATGCTGGTATTGCCGGTCTCTGAACCTTCTTTTAAGCAGCAAGGCTTTAAACGTTAAGCAATTTGCACATGGCTGACCTGCATTTCAAACCCTGGTTTTTCCAACTGAAGAACCTGAATTCTTGAGCCCTGTGATATTCTGCCTCCTGTGCAATTAAATCCAGCATGTATGGAAGCGTGGTGTGATGGGAAGAACACTCATCTGCCAGTCTGGAGAGCTGAGGCTTATTTATAGTTCTTCCACTGCCCTTGTCTTTGGGTCTTGCCTGCCTGGGTCTCAGTTTTCTTCTCTGTAATTTATAGGGTTTCAAATTGATTATAGTTGCTGTCCTTGGATTCTATTTTTTTTTTTTTTTTGTGAAGAGGACTAGCCCTGAGCTAACATCTCTTGCCAATCCTCCCCTTTTTCTTGAGGAAGATTGGCCCTGGGCTAACATCCATGCCCATCTTCCTCTACTTTTCATATGTGATGCCGCCGCAACATGGCTTGCCAAGTGGTGCGTCAGTCCGCGCCCAGGATCCGAACCTGCGAACCCCAGGCAGCCACAACAGAGTGCATGCGCACTTGACGGCTTGCACCAGCCGGCCAGCACCATGTCCTTGGATTCTTGATGTGTCACCTATTTAAATGCCACCTATGAGATCAGACCTTTCCTATAGGAAAAATGCCACCTTAGGAAAAGCCAAGAACTTTTTTTTTCTTTTCTTTTAATGGATATATGTGTTTCATTATTTGCTTGCTGGGATGAAAAAGAGATAAAGAAGTATTAGTGTTATTAAGAAGGGTCATTGATTTGACAACACCCCCAAAATAACCCCATGTGATGTCCTTAGGTTTCTTTCATTTTGTATACTTGAGCATTTATTCTGTAAAGAAAACCAATTAAAATGGCAGTCTGGGGGCCGGCCCCGTGGCTTAGTGGTTAGGTGCGCGCACTCCGCTGCTGGCGGCCCGGGTTCGGATCCTGGGCGTGCACCGACGCGCCGCTTCTCTGGCTATGCTGGGGCCGCGTCCCACGTGCAGCAACTGGAGGCATGTGCAGCTATGACATACAACTATCTACTGGGGCTTTAAGGGGAAAAAAATAAATAAATAAAATCTTAAAAAAAAAAATGGCAGTCTGTGAGGAGATATTAATTATTTACATCTTAGCATGACATGGAGCTTTCAGAATGCCCTGAGGCAATTTGGATGGGGGTTAGAGAAAAAGGGTAGACATAGCGATAGACAAATTGGGACATTTTGAGCCAGAGGTAAAATACCTGTGCATAGAGGGCAGAAACACATATAAAACAGATTCAGAGAAGGATAAATACCATACCTTACTTTCTTTTCCAGCTAGATTTCTGGGGAGAGCTGTTTCAGCGCCTTCCAGCCTTTTCAGAGATTGGCACTGAGAGACTCCCCCTGAAGAGAATGAAAATGACATCACTTCTCTAGCATCTCCCTCCCTCCCTTTAGGACAGCCTGAGCCAAGCTCTTTTAAACCTGCATGATTAGGCTCAGTGGGGGCCAGGTGCCTTTCGCTGTTCATGGGGAGGACACAGGCCAATACAGCCCATCTTCCTCTCACACTGTGTATGCAATTATAACACAAAATGGTACCTCTACATTTCGAAAATGAGCTTATATAGGACTTATGTCTCATCCACCTGGGCCATAGGAAGGAGATAGAAACTATGCTTTATGTATTTCAAGAGAACCATAAATATTCAAGAAGGTTCAAATATACAAGAAAGCAACACTGCTCTCATTTTATTTCTTCTCAATATACCTTCATTCAACTTATTCATGTCTTAATTTCTTTACCTAGGTTAGCCAAAAGCGTTCTTTGTGGATTTTCAAGTCAGGTTGACAAGTCAGCCTCAGAATATGCCTGAGAAACAAGTTGTGGAAAAATAGCAGCCTTCTATCCTATGCCTGTCAAACAGACCATCGCTTAGAACTAGCTTTCCCATGTTGCTTTATTCCTACTCCAGAACAAGCTATAGCCTTGCTCACAATGCTTTTGCCAAATTTTACAAGGCCAAAAACTATGTGATGAGGGAAAAACAGCTCGAGGGAAGCAAGAGGAGTAAATCATGGTTTATTCAAAGGGTGGCTTCCTTTGAGGAAAGTGTTATTCTTTTCAGGGCTGTCCCTAATGTTGAAGTTTAAGGAGACTTGAAGCTTCGAGTGAAAACTTTGCTCATGTATTTAGCTCTCCCCAGTGGGCTAAGGACTCTTATGCTGGTTTTAATGCTCTTTGCCAATTCAATAATACTCAGACTCCTAATGGCCTCTCATGCAGCGGGTTGTCAACAGGACCAGATCAGGATGACAGAGAACCATGTAATTCAGTCAGGTTGCTTATATAAGATCCATTTCACTGGATTTCATTTTCTGAGATAATCCTGATGAATAATTATTGCCTCTACCGAACAATAGCACAAATAGAGACACTACCTGTTTTTTTCCATGGGATTATTTAAAACCAGGTTAAGGAAAGAAGTGCTTCTTCTCTCTAGGTGAAGGAAAATGAGTCATCCTTAACTCTTTTAAAATCTCCTAGTTGTTGGCCTGGCCGTTAGCTGTTTCCCAATTGCTTTAACAGTGATCTAGCATCTTGGAAATGAAAGGATTCTGGAAAAATCAAAAGTGATGGTTTGCCTTAGTCTGCTGCTAGACTGATTTTATCAGGTCTGGAGATTCAAGCATTCTTAGTCATTTAATCCCAATATCGACTCTTTTCCTCCTACTTTTCATTCATCATCCTACTTATCCCAAGAACCCTCAGCCATTTACCATTAATAATAATACTAATAATAGGTACTATTATGAGCAGTTATTACCTGCTCAGTATATTATTTCACTTTACACTATCCCCAAACTTCACAAAGAGGTACTACTATTTCCCCTACTTATAGAGGAGGAGGTTGAGGTTTAGAAAGTGTAGGTAACTTGCCCAAGGTCCCACAAGCTACCATATGGTAGTCAGACTCCAAGTCTGTGCTTCACCACAGAGCAGCCAGGATACAAAGAATCAAATAAGCAAGCACTTAGAGGACACTTGCAATAGATAATGCAATGTGTTAGATGTAAAAAAACGTATAGACTCTGCCCTCCAAATTCTGGCAGAGCTATTAGGCATTTGCCAAAACCTGGTTTCTTTTCTTTAAAATGTAAAAAAATATATGATCTCTGCCCTCAAAATGCTAGACTCGAGATAGAGAGATATAACAGAATAATAAAAACACTACAAGAGCCAGCCCTGATGGCCTAGCGGTTAAAGTATGGCATGCTCCACTTTGGCAGCCCGAGTTCGGTTCCTGGGCACTGAACCACATCCTCATCTGTCAGTAGCCATGCTGCGGCAGCGGCTCACAGAGATGAACCAGAGGAACTTACAACTATGCACAACTATGTACTGGGGCTTTTGGTCGGGGAGGGAGAAGAAACAAAAACGAGGAAGATTGGCAACAGATGTTAGCGTAGGGCGAATCTTCCCCTAGAAAAAAAAAGGCTTGCCAACATCACATTGCTGTGGTATGCCACCTGTGAGGTGACATTAGCTCAGAAAAAAAAAAAAATGTTTCAAGAATTAATAAAAAATTGGAGAGGGGAAAAACATTATCCCCCTATTCAGAAGGCAATACTGATGAAATGCCAATGAATGATAGATCTAATTTATGTGCTATCAATTAAGGGAAATAATTTAGGATCTCAGAGCAGAGATAATAGGAGCAATGGAGGTTCCATTTTGTTGGGTTGAAGGGTTCACATTACTCTGGCTATTTTTTCACGTAAATATTTAAATACATCTTCTTTGAATTGATGTGCGTGCATAGGTCTCCCTAAAACACTAAGAGCTAAACTGCTGAATGAATACTTGCTAATTGGATTTCCATTGATGTTGTAGGCATCTTGTTCTCCTGAGTAGCAACTGAGTTAAGAGGCTGATCTGCCAGCTTGTTTGTAGAAGCCTGAAGTTTTAGAATTGACTGTGAAAGATAGCTAACTTTTGAGATTATGAAAAAGTGGTAGTAAATGATGTAAAAAATTATTTATATTTACTGTGTTGCAAGGCATCATTCTAAGGGTTTCATAGGTTTTAATCCATTTTAAATCTCACAAGAGCCTTGAGATGCAGAATTCTGGAAAAACCACTAGACCTTCACCAAAATGTGTTTTTTTTCTTCTGATTACATTTTATACTTGCAGTTACCCATCGCTTTGTGACTGACTTCAGACCAGTGTAGTGTGGACAGCTGTGATCTCTTCTATTTCCAGTCCAGGGCCCTATATACCTTCCCACTACAGTCCTTCATGCTCTTTTTTATTTCCAGTTGGCTGGAATGGAGATGCCCCCAACCCTGTCCCCAACCTACACACACACACACACACAATGGTGTCTTTGAGATCTACATAATAAACAAGACGGATCCACAAGATAAAAGGAACTCGCAGAAGAATGATGCAAGCTGGAACATACATTAAACTGTACTAGAAACAAGAGATATTGTTTTAATTGGTTAAGCCACTGACAGTTAGAAATTTACCCATTAAGGCACCGAGCCTGCCTTAAGATATACATTACTATTATTATCTTTCCCAGTTTACAGATGAGAAACTGAAGCTCAGAGAGGTTAAGTAATTTGCCTCAGATCTCTTGGGGAACAGAGATTATAACCCAGGAGATCTGATTTCAGAGCTCAAACACTTACCCACTCTGCTAAGCTGCAACTTAACTCATTACTTTTTCCTTAGATGTGACAGTAATTACATTTCAGGCTAAAACTAAGTTAGTTATGATACTGTGCAAAATATTCACAATCGTATTCTTTAATGTAAACAAACTCCTCAAGCCAAGTAAAATTTTAAGCAGCAGTAAGTAGTAGTAAGTAGTTTTAAAAAGATGTTAATTTTCATATGTCTCCCATTGTCTCTGTAGAGCATTGTTTTTATTGTTTTCTGTTAGTTTTAAGTTTGGGAGCATTTCCTAATATTCATTCTTACCAACTAAAGGTTGGATCTCGGGGTAAGGAGAGAGAAATGCAAAGTTAGTGTTCTCTGTGTAGAATCAAGTCTGCTGTTGGCAACGCTGTATACATTTTGTGAGTTAGAACGCTGACCAGAAATGAACCAACCAACTTACCAACCATGAAAAGAAAACAACAGGGGGCTAGCCCCGTGGCCTAGTGGTTAAGTTTGGTGTGCTTCACTTCAGTGGCCTGGGTTCGCGGATTTGGGGCCTAGGTTCTCTGGTTTGGTCCCCAGGCGTGGACCTACACCACTCGTTAGCCATGCTGTGGTGGTGACCCACCTACAAAGTGGAGGAAGACTGGCACAGATGTTAGCTCAGGGAGAATCCTCCTTAGCAAAAAAAAAGAAAACAACAAAAAATTTTCAATGCAGCATTTATCTTCATTCTGTTTAGTATTCTTGAAGGGAATACTAACCTATAAAAATAAACATGTTAGAGTAGGTTTCTAAATTGCTGTAATAAAGTTAATGTGGATGAGACTGCAAGTCAAGAATGGAAGGCCAGAGAGTACTTGGGTCGAGATATTAAACTAAACTTATAATTTCAAACTTCTTAGTCTTGGCTGGGGAATATGATTACATGTCAAGCTCTCTGCAAACATAAGAGCACTCCCTCATACCTCTCCCTCATCTAGGCTACTTCTCAGTCTGCTGTTGATTTTATTTTTTTTCCACAATCATATTTCTCTGCCATATTATATAAGTCCCTTGATGACTGGGGAACTGCTTTTATGCATATTTTTATCCCTTATATTATCTAGCGTGGTGTTTGCTCAGAATAAGCTGTTCAATAAACATCCTAAATCAATGAACATCTTAATGGTCTCTAATGTGAAATGGGATTTAATTCAACGCTTGAGTCCCTTGCCATATATAGCACAGATAGTTATAATATCTTAGGAATCTACTTTGGTAAGCTAAATATTAGTTATTGCTTCACAAATAACTGATTCTATGCCTAGATGTTCATTTTAAGTCTATAAAGTGTACTTATTATTCATGACATGAAAATGAAAATATAACTTTTAACCATTAGGATTTCAAATTAGTACAGAGTAAAAGGAACTCCTGGTGCACCATCTCTGAAAGTAAAAATTAGTGTAAAAAGATATACAAGATTTGAGTGTACACAAAAACTGATGAAATCTGAGTAACAGCTGGAGATTAGTTAAATTGTGCTGTGCCCATCAATCTCCTGAGTTGATAATGCACATAGTTACGCATGTCACCATTGGGGGAAGCTGGATGATGGGCAAAGGGACTTCTCTGCAAAATTTTTGCAACTTCTAGTGAGTCTATAATCATTTCAAAATAAGAACGTTTTAAAAAATATTATAAAATTATTTTAGTGATAGCAGAAGTTACCAGAAAATATGTGTACCCTTTTAATTGCAATATTCATTTTGTGGTTAACAAAGGACATTTGGGAAGGTTTTGCATTGGGAACCAATATCCAAACCTCTTATATTTCTGGCTAATTTAGTCTAATCTAGCCCTTCTGTTAAGTAATATACAGTGGCAGGAATTATAAGAAAATATATTTTGGTAATAAGTACTTTTTGTTTTTGGCTGCTGAGTATGGCATCTATGTAAGAATAGTTTATATGTTCAGATTTTTTGCAAACTATGTTAATTTTATAGCCTTCAAACTCATTTGATATTGAGTCATAGATATTGCTTTTATTGTACTGATGGCAGAGGTTACTGCTTTATGTTTTAAATATGCCCTTATTGATTAAGGCACTGGAAATTTCTGCCATCTCAACGCTAATGATACAATTTTATGTTTGTAATATTATTCATCGAAACTATATTATACAAAGAGGCTAAATTGATCAAGTAAAATCCATCACACACACACACACACACACACACACAGATGTACACACTCTCTCACACACATATACACAAATACAATATTCCAAGAACTTAGAAACATCCAATTAGGTTAAGAAACTTCCATTTAGTTCTCGAATTCTCAAATAAGCTATTTCTTCCTATTGCTTATAATTTCTTTTCCTTACATTTATCCTTGTCATATTCTCTTAAAAACTTCAGTGACATTCTCAAGACTGTATTAAATAGGATGACCTTCTATAAATAGATTTTAAAGATGGAAGAGACTTCATAAATAATAAAATCTAACTGGCTCATTTTATAAAATAAGAAACTGAGGGTTAGCCATGCCACGTGGTTTAGTGGCATAGTCTGGGTTAGGAAAAATTCTTCTGATTTCCAGAAGAGTGTACATTTTACTATCTGACATTACCTTGTGAGATAGAATCTGGAAAATTCAAAATCTTAGGGATTAAAAGTTCCACTTCAGGTAATTTCTTCACATTATTTCCAGATCTATAAGTGGCTTGGTGTTGACATCTAAGATATTTATTAACACTTGTATACACTGTGTCCCTCTTCTTCCCTCACTCTAATTAATCAGGCTGCAGGAAAAAAACAAAAACAAAAAATCCAAAAAGAAAAATACTTAGGAATTGCTTAGTCTCGGAATGTGGTAAGAAGAAGAAAGAGGCTTGAGAATTATGTCAAAGTTCTTTTTCTCCCATCATCATTTTTCTCTCTTGATGTGAAGAATTATGCTGCCAAAAGGAATCTCCAATTCCTTCTCAGGCCAGAAAACTGCAACAGGTGTGTGCTGGCATTCTGTGATTGGTGAGATATCCTACTGTTTTTATGTTTCAAAACTATTTGTCATGTTGTTTAATTACCTAATTAGTCTTTTTTTTTCTTTCTGGATGCCATTTCATGAACTGCAGTCACTTCTGGAAAAGCAGAATTGTAGCCTTTTTGGTCTATAAGATTTTCCCTATTACACCGACCTTTGGCTCGGAGGGAGAGAAAGACGAATATATGGATTGGAAAAGATGGATATATTGATTGGAACTTAAAAAGGCTTCCCTTGCCCACCCCTTTCACTCATTCCGCTGACATCAATGGTCTCACCAGGCTGCACCTTCCCTCTTTTCACGTTGTCTGTTCCTCTCTCCACTGATGTCTATTATCATCTTATATAACCAACATGGAGGAGGTAAGGAGAAGAGTGGTCATTGAAAGTATCAGAAAAAATTGTGAAAAACTCTGAAATGGATCAAAATGATTACTGGGTATTTTCAACAGAAAACTATGTGTTGTGGGTTTTGCTCCTTTCATTGTCTTTGAGCTATTTTCCAAATCTCTAAGTTGCAGATAACCAATAGTAATGCAAATAATTATTTTCCATTTGTGAATGAATTCTGTCCAGTGCAGGGACAATTGATTTCCCTCCTCCTTATGGAAAAAGCTTTATGTCTATTTGTAAATTTATTTCAGCATTCCTGACTGATCTATTTAAGTGTGGTCTGTGGAATTCTCTTTCAAACTGATTGTAATATTTGACTGGTTCTCTCATTAATTAAATAATTAAATCCAAAACAAGACATTAGATATACTACATTCCTGTAAGTATATTCTTCTAAAAGTAGAGATTGTTGTGACACAAAATGAGACAGTCTGCCTATTTAAAGTTACATTCTCAGTGTGATTCATATAACTTAATAATCACTACTGTAATTACTAGTGGGGTATTAGGCAGGGTTGGGATCATGAGTGAGACAGAGACAGAGACAGAAAAACAGAGACAGACAGACACACATGCAAACACACGCAGAAAGAGAAAGAGTTGGTTTCAAGTTCAACTTATATGCTACTTGGCAGGGTCAATGCCAGTATAGAGCTTGGTCTTTAATTTTATAGATTTAGAAACTTTATTTTACCAATTTATCAAGAGGATTTTGGAATAAATTTATGTGAATTAATCGCATTTAATTCCAGATTTAATTCCAGATCATATAAACCAGATTTTAAAAATATTCTTTTATCCTGGGAGCTAAATGTAATCAATTCTGGTTATTTGAAGAGCCTAAAATGTGCTATATAGTGGGCATAAAATTTGAGTATTTTTAAGAGAGTATCTGGACGAAACTAACATTATTTGACAAATTATTGTCTTCAACTATATTTCAATCTAAATAAGTCATACAGATCACTGGGGCTAAAATCTCTGAACGGCATTTCTGAACAGTTTTGAAAAGATACTGAAAAATTCTATATATACAATCCTCTTTTTCTATCTTCCCTATCAGACACTGTTATTCTCTATCATAAAAATGTCCTCGTTATGTACAATTTCCGTTATATTGTTTTATATTAGCTACATTTTATATTGACACGATCCATTCAATGAGGCATCTTTGGCCCTTGCCAAGATTTAGAAAGCATTTTAGTCTTATCTACAACATATATATTACTTCATTTTTGTTTGTTTGATAACATTTACATCAATAATCTAAGTTTTATGATGATTTTTTTGGACTGACATTTTCTTTAGGGTAAACTTATCCGTTCTAATCCTTGTTTAGAGGAATTTTATTTAACTTGAGTGCCTTGCACTTGCTAGCATTAGTCAGAAAAAAGAATATTATTTTTAATGAACTGAATTAAAAAAAAGGGGCCTCAGTGGCTACTTTCTCTTCTGGACATGAAATCCCAGACCAGGATTTCACAGAGAGGATTTCTAAGATGAAACCAAACAGTCTGTCTATGAAGCACATAATAAAGGGGTGCATATGGCACCCGGCCTTTGTGAAGACAAATTAGTCACAGTCTCCCAAGTAATAAATGGAGTCATTAAATGTGCTTTCATTTTCTGCTGGTTCTACAAACGTTCCAGAATATGTCAAATGATTGACGCTTAAAGCAGGAACAAGAAGCTAGAAACAACAATTTAAGAAACAGAGAGGCTACTTTGTAGTTGGGAAACATAATTTAATGCAAAAGGAATTTTTTGGTGATTTTCTAGTGGAGAATCTCTTTATTGAAGGACACTGGGTGTCATATAGGAAAATATGCGTCCAATGCTGATATATTAATATTTCGAGAAGTTGCACATTGCTCACCACCTAGCTGAAAGAAACATGAAAGGTTTGTTGAGGGGCTGGCCCGGTGGCATAGTGGTTAAGTTCGTGAGCTCCGCTTCGCTGGCCTGGAGTTTGCATGTTTGGATCCCAGGCACGGACCTACACATTGCTAATCAAGCCATGCTGTGGTGGCATCCCACATACCAAATAGAGGAAGATTGGCCCAGATGTTAGCTCAGGGCCAATCTTCCTCAAGCAAAAAGAGGAAGATTGGCAACAGATGTCAGTTCAGGGACAATCTTCCTCACCAAAAATAAAAAGTTTGTTGAATGAATGTGAAAATTTGCTAGAAACACATAAGGTCTTAAATCATTTGGGAACATCACAAATATTTGAGGAATACATGTACATATGCTTCAAACCACACACAGTACATTATGATTATTTTTGCATAAATAGTCAATAGTCCTTTAAAGAAATATGTCTACTCACACATACACAACAGTGTTTAAAGTATGTAGTAAAAACAGATCTTTTCTGTTTTCTCAGATATTTGTCTTTTCTGGTGCTCTCCATTTATTTCTGAAGATCTGCGGTCCCATCTGTGTTTATTTATCTTCAGCCCAAGGAACTTCTTTTGGCATAAATTGATATGTGGGTGTGCTGGACACAATTCTCTTAGCTTTTGTCTGCCTGAGAAGCTATTTATTTCACTGTCATTTATGAAGCATATTTTTGATGGATGTAAATCTCTAGGCTACTTTTTATTATTTTCAGGACTTTAAAGATGTTCATCAATTGTCTTTCCAGCCTCCATTTTTTTCATAAAGAGTGATCAGCAATTATTCATAGTGTTGTTTTTCTGTACAGAATATGACTTTTTCCTCTGACTGCTTTTAATATTTGTTGTTTATATTTAGTTTTCAGGAATTTCATCTGATTCTGTTATGTTGTATGGTGTTTATTGAACTTCTTGATGTATAGGTTAATGTTTTGGAATGTTCTCAGCCATTATTTCTTCAAATATTTCTGTCCCATTCTCTTTTTGTCATTTCCTTCTGAGACTCCAATTATGCATATGATAAGACTATTTGATATTGTTCCACAGAAATTGGGCACTCTATTCTTCTTCTTTTTTTTAAATCTTATTCTTTTTTTGTTTCAATTTAGGTATTTCATTTTGACTTTTCTTCATATTTCTCTATTCTTTTCTCTGCCATATGCAGTCTGCTTTTAAACTTATATGTCGAATTTTTTTATTTTTTATACTGTATTTTTCATTTCTTTGGATTCTTTTCCATAGTTTCCATGTCTTTGCTAAAATTATCATCTCTTTGTACATGTTATTCACTTTTCCACTCTAATGTTTCACATAGTCAATTTAAAGTTCTGAAAATTTCAAAATCTGTGCCTTCTCTTATTCTCTTTACATTGACTATTTCATTCCTTGACTGTCGGTCACCTTTTCTTGCTTTCTTGTGTGTCTTTTGATTTTTAATTTTTTGCTGAACATTTTTATAAAAATACAGTAGAGACTGAAGTATATAGTATCTGTCTTCAGAAAGGACATGCCCTTTCTTCTGTCAGTTTGCTAGAATAGGGGCTGAGTCAATATATTTGGTTGTTGAGGTCTGGGCTTTGTTAAAATGCCAGTTGAGTTTAGCTCAACACTGGATTCAAATGTTTTGAGGGTAAGGTTGGCCTAGGATTTGGAGATTGTGGAGATTACGGAGAGAGTACGGAGAGCTACCTGTGTTTCACAGATGAGCCACTTTCTATCCAAACTGTGGGGAATCCCTTCCTGCCTTGCAACCTGCTACCACCATTTTGGATAACTGAAAAGTTTTCTTTGCTCTCTAGTTCCACCTGCTCTGTTGAGCGTAATCTCTTTTGGCCCTTCTGAGACATCCTCAGCCGTTTGAGGTCAGCTGTGGCTTCCCTATAATTAATGAAGCTCGTATTCCCAGGGAGGGAGTATTTCTCAGCACCTCCTTAGCTGAAGGTTCAGAGTAACTCAAAGGCTTTCTCTCAGCTCTCTTTCTCTGCTCCTGTTTGTGGTATACTGATCCCAGCATTGGGAGTGTCTGGGACTCATCTGGGTTTGAATCTATCATGTCAGCTCACATATGACCACTAAAAGATTGATAAGTGGTGTACTTTTTTCTCCTGAATAGTATCTATGGCAGATTCTTCATCTCTGCTCTGTTTCAGTCTGCAGTAAGAGCAGCCAAGCTACTTTTTCTCTATGCTTTCTTCTAGGAGTTTTATGGTTTCAGATCTTACACTTAAGTCTTTAATCCATTTTGAGTTCATTTTTGTGAGTCATAGAAGATAAGAATCCAATTTAAATTTTCTGCATGGAGTTATTCAGTTTTTCCAACACCATTGAATATTCTATGTTCCTTGGTCAAATATTGGTTGACCTATATGTGGAGTGTAATTCTGTTCCCTTGGTCTCTATGTTTATGTCAGTACCATACTGTTTTGATTACTATAGCTTCGTAGTATAGTTTGAAATCAGGAAGTGTGATGCCTTCAGGTTTGTTCTTCTTTCCCATGATTGCTTTAGCTATTTCGGCTCTTTTGTGGCTCCATGCAAATTTTAGGATTGTCTTTTCTATTTCTGTGGAAAATGCCATTGGAATTTTGATAGGGATGACATTGAAGCTATAGATAGCTTTGGGTAGATGGACATTTTAACAATATTTATTATTCTGATCTATGAACATGAGATATCTCTCCATTTATTTATACCTTTAATTTCTATCATCAGAGTCTTGTAGTTTCCAGTATTTTGATTTGGAATCACAATAAGGTTTTTTTTTATTGTGGTTTCACCTACTTATTTAAATGTATTCCTGATTATTTTATTGTTTTTGACACTAATGTGAATGGGCCTGTTTTCTTTTATTTCCTTTTCAGATATTTTGTTGTTAGTGTATAGAAACACAACTATATGTTGATTTTTATATCCTATAATTTTACTGAATTAGTCAATTAGTTTTAACAGTTTTTTGATTGAGTCTTTAGGATTTTCTATATATAAGATCATATTATCTACAAATAAGGACTATTTTACTTGTTCCTTTCTGATTTGGATGCTTTTTATTTCTTTTTCTTGCCTGATTGCTCTAACTAGGACTTCCAGTACTGTGTTGAATGAGAGTGGTGGGAACGGGTACCCTTGTCTTGTTCCTAATCTTAGGGGAAAAGCTTTTCACTGTTGAGTAGGATATAAGCTGGGGGCTTCTATGATCTTTATTGTATTGAGCTATGTTCCTTCTGTATCAAATTTGTTTAGTTTTTATCATGAAAGGATGTTGTATTTTGTTAAATGTTTTTTCTGCATCTATTGAAATGATCATATGATTTTTATCTTTCATTCTATCAATGTGGTGTATCACATTTATTGATTTGCGTATGTTGAACTATCCTTGCATTCCAGGGGTAAATTCACTTGATCATGGTGTAAGATTCTTTTAATATGCTGTTGAATTCAGTTTGCTAGTATTTTGCTGAGAATGTTTGCATCCATATTCATCAGGGGTACTGGTCTAGGTCTTGGCAATAATTTTTCAGCTGTGACACCAAAAGTACGAATAACAAATGTGCAAATAAATAAGTGGGACTACATCAAACTAAAAAGCTTCTGCACTGCAAAAGAAACAATCATCAAATGAAAAGGCAACCTGAGGAATGGGAGAAAATACCTGATAAAGGGTTAATATCCAAAATATATAAAACATTCATACATATCAATAACAAAAAAACGAACAATCTGATTAAAAAATGGGCAGAGGAATGGAAAGACGTTTTTCCAAAGACATGCAAATTGCCAATAGGTACATAAAAAGATGCTCAATATCACTCATCGTTACGAAAATGCAAATCAAAACCACAGTGAGATATCACTTCTCGCCTGTTAGAATAACTATCATCAAAAAGATAAGAGATAACAAGTGCCAGCAAGAATGTGGAGAAAAGGGAACACTAATTTAGTGCTGATGGGAATGTAAATTGGTACAGCCACTATAGAAAATAGTACAGAGGTTCCTCAAAAAATTAAAAATAGAGCTACCATATGATCCAGCAATCTCACTTCTGAGTATATATCCAAAGGAAATGAAAACAGGATATCAAAGAGATATCTGCACTCCCATGTTTATCGCAGCATTATTCACAATAGCCAAGATATGGAAACAACCTAATGTCTATCAATGAATGAATGGATAAAGAAGATATGGTATATATATATATATATATATATATATATATATATATATATACACAATGGAATATTATTCAGCCATGAGAAGGAAAGAAATTCTACCATTTGCCGTGACGTGGAGGGACTTTGAGGTCTTTATGCTAAGTGAAATAAGACAGAGAAAGATAAATACTATATGATATCACTTATATGTAGAATCTAAAAACGCCAAACTCATAGAAGCAGAGAGTAGAATGGTGCTTACCAGGGGCTGGGGCTTGGGGGAAATGGGGAGACACTGGTCAAAGAGTAGAAACTTCTGAATAAGTTTGGGGGATCTAATGCAAAGCATTGTGACTATAGATAACAATGCTGTACTATACACTTGAAGGTGCTGGGATCTTAAATGTTCTCACTACAAAAATTAAATGATAATTATGTGACCTGATAGAGGTGTTAGCTTACCCTATGGTGGTAATCATATCGCAACATACAAGTGTATCAAATAAACACATTGTACACCTTAAAGTTATACAACGTTATGTGTCAGTTCTATCTCAATAAAGCTGGAAAAATGTTTTGCTAATAAATTGAAAAAAAAAAAGCCAAGAATTTTTTTCTCTCTTATAAAGCCCTTATTGCTTTCTAGAGTTTTGTTCTTTTAGACTTTCGTGGGTCTTATTCTCTCTGATGAGTTTTTTATTTTATTTTCTTTGAGGAAGTTTGGCCATGCATTAACATCTGTTGCCAATCTTCCTCATTTTAGGAAGCCCCTCCTGAAAGCCCCATTACATAGCTGTAGGTCTTTCTAGTTCTTCTCTGCGGGATGCTGTCTCAGCATGGCTTGATGAGCAGTGAGTGGGTCCATGCCCAGGATCCGAACTGGCGGCCTGGCCAAAGCGGAGTGCGCAAACTTAACCGCTAAGCCACCAGGCTGGCCCCTCTGATGGGGTTTAAAGGTGTGCTTATGTAACCTATCTGGCTTGTTTTAATAAGGATGAGAACAATGGTCTTTTGAGATATCAGCTTGTGAACCAGAAGCACCTATAATAATTTTTAAGTCTTTTTAGCCACCTCGAGCACCTAACAGGCAATGCTGTAAAAGAGGTGCTCAATAAATGTTTGCGGAATAAATTTGGATAAGAAAGCAAATTTATTCTACTTTGCACCAGAGTGCAAAAGAACTAGAAACAAGGAATGAAGTTACAGAGAGGTAAATTGTGGGTGAATATAGTACTATTTAGAAAATATAGCTAACCAAAAGCCGAGCAGGCTTACTTGTGAAGTAGTAAATTCCAAGTTATTGCAAGTGTTTAAGTAAAGATTTCAGAGTATAAATAGAGATATATGTACTACCTGAATGCTTGTCTTTAGTGATTAGTTAGATCTTTATAACTTTATGATTCTATATTATTGTAGGAAAAGCAAGTTTTATATTTGTAAACCATGTAAAATGGGCTAAACATTTGTACACACTACATTAATGTACAAAGAAAATGTGGCTTCTTAGTTTTCTCAATATCATTTTCTTTATCAGCTCTCATACCATAGGGTAGCTGGGATGAAAGCAAACAATAAGATTTTTTAACTTGCCCAATCAATATTACCTTAATTTCCAGGGGATTTAATAGACTCTTGAGTGACTTTCTCTTTCTTGTTTAAGTGCTCTATACCTCAGATCCCCCAACTGCCTCATCTTCTCCATGAAATCTGCATAAGTGTATTCATGTTGGTCTTTGTAATATTTCTTTCTGGTGCCTTGTCTTAGGATGTGCCTGCATCTCACCTGCAGAGGTGTGACTGGTCCCATGTGGCGTTTGGGGCGTTTTGTGGTACAAAATGGAGACCACTATTTTGCCATTAGCCTGGAGTTTCCTGAATTGTGCCCTCTTTGTCTAACCCCACAGCTTTCTACTGGTCTACCAGCCTTCTCAACCTTCCTCTAGGCTCTGTGTGGACTCTGGGAAGCTAGATCAGCCACAGGCTCATCCTCAGGCTAATCTATCCCACTCATCCATTCAAGAATTTATTTTTGAAGTGGTTTCTGGCAAGGCTTGACTTATGGCCTTTGCAAGTTATATCATAACTGATCCCTCTCCCAGTCTGAGGTTTCCCCCAACAAAGGAAAAGTGAGGACTGCATATCTGACCCCTCAGCCCTCATGACCTTCTCTGATTTCACCTTGGTGGACAGAATGGCCTCTGTCACGTGGGAAATTACTTTGATGCAACGGCAGCTCTGAGTACATGACCAGACAAGTTATACTCAAATTGTGTAACAGGAAGGCTCACAGACTGAATTGGAATGAGTGAATCACATGGTTTATTTAATTTAGAACACAAAGTGAGACCCACAGGGAAAGTACAAATAGCGTAAGTTAACCCACATTACCCGAATTCTAGGCTACACAGAGTTCATATATTCTTGCTCTGCTGCATAAGTCTTCCCCAATGATGGGTGTGCTTATGAGGACCAGAGTCAAGATTTCACAAGGGATCCCAACAGATGGAAGGCGCTGGGGACCAACACAAACACTTGCTCTATCAGAGACAGATCTCAGAGGCAAATACATCTAGTCATATCTTGTAGCTGTAGTTTGCCAATGACCTGCTGAGTTGTCGTGGCTTTTTACTTGAGTGTCTCAAAAAGAGGACACTTAGGGTCAGAATGGGTATCATCAATGGGTTCTGATTTAAGATTTCATGCACATTAAGTGCCTCGTGCAGCTCATGTATGTTCAGAACATCTTGAATACTTACTGTTTACTTTGTCTTTCCATCTCTTTTTATCTTCACTCACACTCATATATCCTACTTTATATTTGTCCGACATAAACAAAGGTATATAATTTAAGGGGAAATGAAAATATCTATTTAGTATTTTAAAACATTATTCCAATTAATTTTAACATATTATGTATTATCGGTTGTAAGAAACAAATAAATGATTAATTAATTTATTTATTAAGAGGCTGCTTAGTGTCCGAAACTACACTGGGTATGTAAAATGCAACTGTGAACTAGACTGCTTCTTAACTCTTGTTTTATGACCTTCAAACAGTGCCAATATTTACACAAATGTTCTACAGTTACATAGATGATCCACTGAACTGGACTGATGAACTTACACTTTCTAAATATCACAATCTGCTCTTAAAGGGATATTAGACATGATTTTGGTCTTCAAGGGGCTTACAAAATTGCATATTTATTCTTTCATTCATCTATCCTGAGGAATATAATCAGTCATTGCATGTATTATGCTTTTTAAACAAATCTTTATTTGAATTCTGAGTGGATTTTTAGGTTAGGCAGCATTGAAGGGGTAGGGACCTGAGATACCAATGTAGAAGGGAAAATTCTTAGATTTTTTAAACATGCAAAATATTAGCACAGTACATATAATACACACATAGGTATGTAGACAGTCACCTTCTACATAGACAGTTACCTTCTAATGCACAAGTTATCTCTCTTTAATTGTATGTGCAAATTTTGGGAAGGAGAATGTAGTGCCTAAGAAGTCAATCAATTTGTCTGCAAAAATATATATATATAGGCAAAAGAAAAGAAGGAAGAAAGGAAAGAAAGAGAGAGAAAACATATATCTGAGATAGCATATTATAGCCAGTTGGAATGCATAAAATACTAGAAATGGCCATATCCCAAGATAGGAGACACCTGATTAACTTATCAAGATGTAATGCTTCCGCTACCTGCCACATGGGCAAATTTGGATAATAAATCGTCACTATTTTCAGGCTAAAATGTTGACTCTCCTGCTTCTGATTTTACTTGCTATCATTCTTTTTGCATTAACATATTTCATAGCAAGCCACAATTTTCCATTTATAGATTATTTCCATGAAGTTCAAGGGTTCTAAGGATCCTAATGATATATATTGTGGTGTCTTAATCTCTTCAAATAAGCGGTTTCAAACCACAACACTCTTCTTACAGCTTTGTAATTATCCTCTATAACCTTCAACAATGCATCTTTATTTGACGAAAACAGACAAATTGAATGCTGTCTTTTTTTCACTGTCCAGTCTTTGGATCTCTTGGTTTTGTCAGCTTTCAAAAGCTGTTCTGCTCCTTCTGGGTTCCCTGAAATGCCAGGTGCTTAAGGAAGTCTGCCATGTTTGAATGCAACATAATCAAGATTTTATTACATGTTGGGATAGACTCTCTTTCTGCTGCTACATTTATAAAGCCATTGCATTAGAAATCCATTTTGTGTCTTACTAATTTTTTTTTTTGGGGGGGGGGAGGATGATTGGCCCTGAGCTAACCTCTGTCAATCTTTTTCTTTTTGCTTGAGGAAGATTACCCATGAGCTAACATCTGTGCTCGTCTTCCTCTATTTTGTATGTGGGACACCCTCATAGCATGGTGTGATGAGTGGTGTGTAAGTCCATGCCTGGGATCTGAACCTGCGAATCCCGGGCCACTAAAGCAGAGCACTGAACTTAACCACTATGCCTCGGGGCTGAACCCCTGTGTCTTACACAGGAGGTCACACACTGTGTCTTAGTGCCGATACTTACACAGATGTTCTACAGCTATGTCAATGATCCACTGAACTCAACGGATACCTTATGCTTTGCTAAATATCACAATCTGTTCTTAAAGGGACAAAAGTGATAGCTAAGTATGTAAAGGGCAGCTGTTTGGTTTGCATTATGGTAGTCCATGTTGATGGGTAGAAAACATAACCAGTCATTGGCAAGCAAGACACACTCACAGCGTATTATTTCTCCTCCAAAATGATAACTGTACACTTTTCCTAACGATTTCTGGCTCAGTAAGCTCACAATCCAATAGACTTTGGAACACAAAGTAATTTAGAAGACACTAAAAATTTCAGTGGGTGACCAGTTAAACATAAGTTTGTTTTTTAGGAAGTTCTGCCTTCACTGAGATAATATATGGAAAGAATGCAGCATTCAATATTTATGCTCACTTTTGATAATTACTGTGAAATTATTTACAGTCCTACAGTAATCCCAAAGTGAGACTGAAGCAATGGGACACAAGGTCTCTGTCCATGTAAATCCTATTTTAAGCCAGGGGTACTGGGATTGCTTATATATGCCAATAAAATCTCCACGTGTAAGCAGGAAAAGCTCTTGGCTGTTATAAAATGCAAATCTTCTCTTAAAAAAACTGACTTGAAGCGCTTTTGTATCTGTGGATCATGCTGTCAGGATTTTAGTGTTCTAATAACCCAGTTCTAATGAATTCTTATGATTTATTCAATAAGGACTAAAGATCTTGTATATAATCGTTACCTTGATGTCTAATACAGTAGGGTAAGTAGCCCAGTTAGTTACGCAATTCTACACAGAGATATTATTTAGCTCTCATCTTTGAATAATCAAAAATAATCTTTTTTAAATCACATTTCCTTATTAAATAAATCACCATAATCAAAATTATTTTTATTCCTTAGTCTGGAAATCTGTTTAAAATTTGCCAGAAAAATCAGTATGCGTAATCTCTCTTCAGGTAGACAAAAGTCATTTTGACTATAAAGAGTGGTCATGCAGACAAAGTAATAGTTATGGATTCTGTTTTGTCCAGGGAATTATGTTAAGGGGTAAAGATTGGGAATTCAACACAGAATCCTTCATCATTAGTATTATCCCTTTTAATTTTTCTGATTTGATTATAGTTTTATGATTTTATGATTGTCCAAAGCAGTTAAGTGATCTGCTTCTTTTTTTCTTAGCTAATTTTGTACACAGCCAGCCCTGGTGGCCAAATCTTAGTGGTTATGATTTGGCGCTGTCACTGCCTCAGGCTGGGTTCGTTTCCCGGTCAGGGAACCCCACCACTCATCTGTCAGTTGTCACACTGTGGCGGCTGCATGTTGCTGTGATGGTGAAAGCTATGCCACCAGTATTTCAAATACCAGCAGGGTCACCCATGGTGGACAGGTTTCAACGGAGCTTCCAGACTAAGACAGATGAGGAAGAGGACCTGGCCACCCACTTCTGAAAAAATTGGCCATGAAAGCTCTATGAATAGCAGGGGAGCATTGTCTGATATAGCACCGGAAGTTGAGAGGATGGCACAAAAAGACCAGGCAGGGTTCTGCTCTGCTCTATACAAGGTCGCTAGTTGTCGGAATCAACTCGAAGGCACTGACAAAAATTTTATACATACATACTCAAATAAATAAAGATATCCATACTTTCAATTGATTTATCTGACTAAAATGTGATGGCCACACACACCAATACAGTCAGTGTGAGATGGACCAATGGGCCAAGGGGATATTGAACTTAAAATTTATATAAGTGGCAGTGTTGGTACATCCTTACAAAAGTAAAAGTACGTGTGAAACTCTTTTGGATTTAGGTTTTTGTGGGTTTTATCTGTGTCATCTTCTTCTGCATTCTCCCTGTCCCAGGATCACACTCTTAACATGGTGTCTGGACTGTTTTTTAATTATTTATTCAACCAACATCTACTGTATTTCACTGTGTCCAGCACTAAAATTAGCGTCAGAAATACAGATTAATATGTTAACTAGCCTTATTGTGGTGATGATTTCGCAATGTATACAAATATTGAATCATTATGCCATATACCTGAAACGAATATAATATGTCCATTATACCTCAATAAAAAAAGCTCCAGAAAAATGTTTAGAAATTAATAGATGCTTGAAAAATGAATCACTTGAGTAGTTGATAGAACACTGAAGCATTTTTGTTTGTTGGTAATCAATGGAGAAAAAGCTATTTGGAGTGATGCTTCAGGATTTCTGCATCCTGCTGTTTGAAGGAAAGAAAGAGTCAGTTATGTAATTTTCTCTGGCTTCTGTAATTTTTTCTGGCCATCTCAAGCCATCAATACCTGTACTGTTTTCTTAAGAGTTGCTTAAATAGTTTTATTATTTGTTATGTAATACATACAGAAAAATGTGTGTAGAATCTATATGAGCTGTGAAGCATAACAATAGTACCTATAATACCTTTAAATCCACCTAAAAACCCACCACTGGATTTATAATTAGAACAGTACCCGTATATAGAGCTGTTCCTAATGTTGCATTTTATTTTAAATTCCATAGGCATGCAAGCAATCCCTTATTGACAGACGGGTGAGTAATTCCCGACCTTTGCCGTTTCAAGCTGTATAACAATGTCCAGGTATTTAAAAATTTCTGTTATTATTTCTTCCTTGATGAAACAGTTGAGTTTTGTGGTATGCAAGCTGTATCTTAATGAAGTTTTTAAGAAAGAAGACATGAGAAACAAAGTTAAATCAGGATTATTAAATAGTGTTGTTAAATTTTCTGTATCTTTATCAAATTTTTATATGAAAGAACTATGAATAACTGACAGAATACTTTTGAAACCTCCAACTATGATGGTGGGTTTTTTAACACCCATTTTAGGTGGATATATTTTCCTGGTGTGTGGAATATTTTGTCATATGGTGAATTTCTCCACCCTAAAAACCATTTTATCTTAAAGTCTATCTTTTCTGTTATAGATACAGTTCTCCTAATGTTCTTTTGGCTAGCATCGTCCATATTACTTCCCATTTTTTTCAACCATTCTGTGGCCTTATATTTTAAATGTATTTCTTATAAATAACGTATAGCAGGACTGTTTTCCAATCTCTGTCTTGGTATCTAAAAATATCTCTATATGTATCTATATACATATGTATTACCACATGATTATATGTACATATATATTATCACATGATTATATATACACATATTATATGTGTGTATATATATATACACATTATCACATTATCATGTGATAATTCAAAAAATTTAACTTGTATTAATCAGCTTTCTCTGTGTTTTCCTTTTGTCCTTTTTCCTCCTTCTGTCTTTTTCTCTTTCTTTTGTTTAGATTGTTTTCTTTTTAATTTATCTCTTGCCTAGTTTGATTCCTTTTCCTCTCTCTACCCCACTAATATACGGGATAAACAATCTGTTTCTAGTCATTTACAATTTATTCTTGAAAATTTAGTATACTTCCTTAGCAATACATACTAATCTGAACCTATAATTAATCTAATCTTAAAACACTGCACCCCCCCACTCCTACCATGAAAAAATATAAGGACTTTTCAACACTTATGATCATCACCTATCAATTTATATACCATTTTCATCTATTTAATTCTCTCACTTCTGGGGGAGTCCATTGGACTTTATTATATAGGCAGCTCTTGTTTAGTTTAACATCCATATCTACTAATTTATTTGCTCGTCATTCCTTCTTGTATTTTACTCCGTTCTTAGGTCATTTTTTATACCTGTTAAAGTAATTTTTTTGTTCCTGTTAAAGTAAGTTTTTTATTCCATTTTTTATTCCTGTTAAAGTAATTTTTTAAAAGCAACTTTTGTAAAGACATTTTTGTGGTAATGTGTCAGTTTTGGTTTCATCTTAAAATGTCTTTATTTTGCTCTTATACTTGAAAGACAACACACAAAATATTCCTGTTTGTCTACATGAAGTAAATATTAAATTTACTATCTGTTTTTCGTTAATAAAATAGCTGTGGAATTTTGTTTTCACTATTTTCTCTGCTAGCTGCTTATGACTTTACCATATTAAACTTGTGTGCATTTTGAATATTGGTGGATTTCATAAAATTATTTCCTTGCTACAGAATATACATTTCATAATACAGGGAGGTAATTTTGGAGGTCAATTCTTATTTTTCAATAAAATGAGTATTTTGACAACCTAATAGGAATATATAGATAATCTCATTTATCCTGACCTTCTGATATTATAATATTTATTATTTTATCATCTTATTTAAAGAAAATTAACTGACCAAATGATGTATAACACAAGGAGTGTATCTCTTGGGAAGGAAAGTCTATGCTAATTGTAATCTTGACTGTAAAGCCTTGAGATAATTCCTCATCTTACACATAGTTTCATCTATTTTATTTTCTATATGTGCATGAAAGCTTTGACAGTTCATCATAAAACACTCAAGAATTATTTTGAGACTGAAATGAATAATCAATTACAAATGATAGAAGCAGCTGCCTGCTCAGAATGATCAGAGTGATGATTCTTCCTTTCCTGAGTTCAGAACCAAGTGATTTTTTTTTTTCACAGAACATCTTTTTACTATCAGGTTTATTATCGGTAAATAAAAATTTTTCCTGTAGATTTGTAGTCAAGAACAGTTTTAAACTCTCCTTTCCAAGCCCAAATCTTCAGTCAGGCCAAACCAAGAAAACTTTGAGTCAAATGAATAGTCTCTGTCTTCTATAGTTTTTCTGTGATGGAAAAAGGGCCCCCATCATCCTACCTCCCATTATACAGGGTATAAGGCTGGAAAGGATTTTAGAAAGCGTGTAATCTAAACCCCTCATTCTTCAGGAAGGAAAATTCACCCCAGAGTGGTGATGCAAATAAGTGAGTGGTGTCCAAGTTCATGAACTTGTTGATGGGTCAAGAATAGAACCCATTTCTTTCATGACACAAACCTGCTTCTGTTCTTTCAGGAGCCACAAAGCAACCAAGAGTCTTAGCTTATTGATGGATGAAAAACAGCTAACATTTACCATATCACTGAATTCTCAGAATACTCATATGAGATACTTACTACTGTTATCCTGATTCTACAGGTAAGCAAATTGAGGCACAGAAGCGTTAAGTAACTCACCGAAAGCTACGCAGTTGGTGGGTGGCATGGATGTAAATCCACTAGTCAGACTCAGGAAACTGAACTTTCAACCGACACTTGATACTGCTACTTTATGTATTATTTGATAAAATAGGGAACTAATTTTGAAGAAAAATTCTCTGCTATAGATCAAATAAGAATTGATTTTGTCTTGAATTTTTCTTTTCCTGGTTGTTAATGAACAAGCATGAAAGAGTTAAAAGTAAGCTTTAGATATCCTTCTGTTCTGGAAAGGTCCTAAGAAAGAATTACATAGATAGAAGCTGAGATTTCATCTAGTTGGCTGGATCGAAAAAACCTAACTGTTGTACAATCTATCCTAGGGACGAGAGTCAGCTGGAAATGCACAAATGTTGGCCAAAAAATAATGATAGAAAACAAATTTTAAAAAAGAAAACTCTTCACACAAAACCCCAGGGGAGATTGAGAGAAGAATATAATCTCTGTGGTTGTCTTTGACTTTGAGAGTTAGTTCCACTTTGCTCCTTGAATCTAGTCTGTTTTCAGTAGGGAGTTTTACTCATGCTTGCTTCCAAGTTACTAAAAGGAGGCACTACAAGTATCAGTGGTTTTTTAAAAAATTACATTGAATGTTGGATTCTTATCAAAGAACATGTTAAAATATATTGGTGAATCCAAGAGATGATGAGTCTTAAACCAATTTTCACTATATTTGCTAAAGGCATACAGCAAAATCTACATTTTAATTAAGTGCTGAAGAAAATCATTGAATTTTGGGTAAAAACAAGTAAATTCTACCATTATTTCTGTCAAGAAACACCTCTGTAGGCAAATTAGGGTATAGGAAAATAAAGGTATTTGGCTTGAGAAGGGATCTCACACTGCGACCAAACCAAATCCACCCATAAAGATGCTTCATTTGGGCAGCATAAGGTTTTAAAAAATTGTTTGATTTGTGCTTAGGCAGACTTGACATTTCAAGTAACTGTGGGCACTACCACTCCAAGTGTTTTGTACTTTCTGCCTCTTCTGGCCCCTGATGATATGTGGATTTCCTACCTCCTGTTTAGGTGTGGGATCTGTTCAAGAGAATATTGATAAGGGCATTGAAACTGTATGAAATTGTAGAAGAAATCCACTCAGTTAAGTATAATCACAACAATTAATGAGGTAGAGGACCTCATTGGCTCCAATTCTTCTTTCCTCCCAATAACCATGTCCTCTGCCAGGAAATGTCTTGGTGACATCCCTCTGTGAGTAGAGTACACTTCTCTGCCTCTCGTGTTTGAGTTTGGGACATGACTTGCTCTCACAAACAGAACAGGACCATAGTGACAGTGCTAACTCTGAACCTAGCCCTCAAAACCCTCTTGTGTTTTCTCTTGCTCTTTTGTACCTCTATCACTACTATAATAACAATATGAACGGGCTGATCACTAGTCTTAGGAGGAGGTAGTATACAAATGAATATGTATTATGAGTGCAGATTTAAAAAATATTTACATATTCAAATTCACTGGAAAACAAATATTGCAAATTAAATCTCTGAAAGGTCACATGTTGCATATCAAATTGAAAATTAAAAAATTATGTATGCTTAGTGTGCTTAGATTTTGGAGATGTGAGTGAAAATATGGTACTAATACATATTTTTGTAGGAGTGTAGATTATCTCCACTTTTCTGGAAAACAACTTGGAATATAATATCCAAAGCATTAAAATTATTCATAAGAATTTTTACCTAACTGTTCTACATTGAGGAATTTTTCCTAAAATAGGATTGAATAGATCCAAATAGATCGTTATAGTTTTGTTTATAATAGCGAAACATTAGAAACAACAGCAGATAATTGAATTTAAATGATGACCTAAAAACATAATTGAATTCTAGAAAGCTATTAGGATTATTGTTATAAAAGTACATGTACTGGCTTAGAAAGAAGTAGAGAAAGAAGTAGTTAAATTGCAAGGAAAAACAAGTTACAAAACAATATCTAAAATATTATCTCACTTTTGTGCAAAATTCTTCAAATGCATTTTATATAAAAGTTAGAAGTCTATACCGCAAAATGTGAAAGAGGTGATAGAAATTTTCTTTCTTTCTTTCTTTTTTTTTTGGTGAGGAAGATCAGCCCTGAGCTAACATCTGCCAATCCTCCTCTTTTTGATGAGGAAGATTGGCCCTGGGCTAACATCCGTGCCCATCTTCCTCTACTTTATATGGGACTCCGTCACAGCATGGCTTGACAAGCGGTGCGTTGGTGTGCCCCCGGGATCCGAACCCCCTGGGCCGCCGCAGTTGAATGCGCACACTTAACCGCTGTGCCACCAGGCCGGCCCAGAAATTTTCTTATTTATGCTTATCTGTACTTTCTAATTTTTTGTAAGTATGTATTACTTGTGTAATTAAAAGTTAAATGACAAAGGCATGACCCCTTAAAGTAGTTGATTCAATATTTTTAGAATATATAAAGCACAGATCAAGCCTACTCTTCAGCTGTAATTGAATATTGAATCCCGTTTCTAAACTTTTTTTTTGTCTCCAGAATCTGTCTTCTCTTGTGGCTGTCTCCACTCTTGATCCTATTCTATTTTATGTTTGACTTGAACAGTCATGGGATCCTCTGGTCTTGGTTTTCCCTACTGCCATCACTGCTGAAGTATAAAAAGGTAAAAAAAGCAGTATGGATTTTTTAAATTCATCATTATAATCACAATAAAAGTATTCACTTCTCATTTTCTTTGTCTAAATACTTATATTCCAACTTTTCATAAATTATCCCTATTATCCCTTTTTTTTTTTTTTTTGTGAGGAAGATCAGCCCTGAGCTAACATCCATGCTAATCCTCCTCTTTTTGCTGAGGAAGACCAGCTCTGAGCTATCTATTGCCAATCCTCCTCCCTCTTTTTTTTTTTTTCCCCCAAAGCCCCAGTAGATAGCTGCATGTCATAGCTACACATCCTTCTAGTTGCTGTATGTGGGACATGGCCTCAGCATGGCCCGAGAAGCGGTGTGTCAGTGAGTGCCCGGGATCTGAACCCCGGGCCGCCGGTAGCAGAGCGTGCACACTTAACCACTAAGCCACAGGGCCGGCCCATCTTATTATCCTTATAATAATTTATTGTCTACCAAGAAGAGCCTAAAAAGATCTTAAATTTAGCAATAAAGATTTGGTAGCTTTAATTATTATATTATAATTATATATAATTATATATATATAATATATATTAATATATATATTTTTATATATATATTATATATATATATAATATATATATATAATATATATATATATAATTATATATATATAAATATATATAATTATATAATTATATATTATAATTATATTTAATTATTATAATACTATTCACACTTCTTATTGACTATTGTAAACATTAAAAGACGAGTGTAGGCAGTCTGACTTTGCTAATGATCTTGAAAATATGGAAATTAACTTCACAATTATATCTACATTTCTAATAAGAGGCACTGAGTCAAAAGTTTTTAGCATTATCTGGCCCAAACACTGCAAAGAATTTTAGGTTAGAACACAAGGGCAAATAAAACCTGAATTCAGTAATTTTCTCATTGTTCTTCCCTGCTATGAAATGTAATCAATGTCCAATCTGCTGCAATATCTACAACTGTATACCAATTCCACTGAGTGCTTTGCTAAATATGGAATTTTACTTTATTTTGATTAGTGTTTTGTAATAATCTTTATCAGTTTTCCATTTTTTCTTTAAAAGAGTTCATATTTACTTCAATTGCTCAACCAACAAAAGGATTTCTTTTAACAGAAACCCTCAGTCGTTGAGCTTAGAAACAGTTCCCTTCTTGCTATTTTAAAGACTCAAAGTACAGATTTAATCTAAGTTTTTTTTGATGGCTTTAGTTTGGTTTTAGTTTTTCAGTAATTTTTAAAGGAAAATAAACTTTAAATGTATAAAATAATTACAAAGAACCTAGAAAATAATGATTTCTGAGTCTCTTTAAGAGTATAATTATTTCCCTTTTAAACCATCAAAACAAATATAAATAAAAGTCTAATTATATATAGGAATAAAAACCATTTAGAGGAGTCAGACAGGCTTCTCTATAATAATTAATAATGTACATGTAGGAATTTATGTGAGGAATACGAACTTCAATATTTCTTTATAGGACTCTAAATGTAAGCTAACACCATGCAAGTATTTAATCTTTTTCCAAGAAGGTTTTGGGAAGTATGCACAAGATAGTCTAAGAAAGAATCAGATTTAACTAGACTTTAATGTGTTTTTCCACAGAAAGGGATTTTTTTTTCTCTCAAAGCTAAATTGATTTTATAAATCAAATTATTTTATTTTAACAATAAAAAGTAACTAGATACTCATTCTAGTTATATGACTACCACCACTTAACTAGCTGTATGACTTTTGAGTTATTACCATCTGCAATTCCACATGTCCAATCATGAAAGGCATTTAAATATAACCTCAAGGATTCGTTCACGCAGATATTCACTCATTCTGCCCTTCATTCAACAGTCATTTGGGAGTCTGTGTTCACAGCAGACCTTGGAGATATAACAATGAACAAGAAAGGCATAGTGTCTGCCTTCTCAAAACTTACCTATTGATAGGAAAATTCCACCCTGAAAACGTTATAAAACAATGTAAATGGTAAGAGTAAAACAGGGTGCTGTTGGGAATATTGAGGCGGAGCAACCGGCTCACTGTCCAAGCGAGGTTCCCCAGAGACCCCTTGGTTAACACCTGAAGTAGGAGTCGTTCCGGCTGGTGCAGAGAAATGAATAGTGACTCTTAACAAGTCTTCGGAAACCACGATCCCTGGATGGACAAGCACAATCTAAGTGAATAGGATCACATGGTAGAAAAGCCACGAATATGTGTACAAAAATGGCTAAAATCAATCTGAAGAGATGGTAAGGGGAAAGGTGATATTGTTAACATACGTCAATTCCACGTTATCTCCCTTTCAATCTATACCTTTAGATTTAATTGACTAACAGTTGATTCTGGAGGTCTATGTCTGAACTTGAAAGAAACACTGTTTGAGGTTATTAGGGAAGTGATATTGGCAGTTGTCTGAAAGGAAAATTGATGATGCTCAAAATGTTTATATATTTGATCCATGTGTCCATTCTAGGAATTAATTCTCAACAGGTACTCATATATATAAACAGAAATTTATGCTCAATATCATTTACTATAATAGCAAATGTTGGGAGAAAACTCAACAATGGGGGAATAAAAATAAATCAATTATCAGCATACACAAAATTAAAAATGCTATGCTCAGAAAATTAATAGAAATAAGGCAAAAAAAAAAGGAAATGGAATAAGACAAAGCTTTTCTACAATGAATATGTATTATTTAAATACTAAGAAAAATAACATAATTTATTATTTTTAAAATTTTATTTATTTTTAAAACACATATACACCATTTGTACCAGATCATTCTGCATCTTTGGGAGCTATATCTATCTCCCCAATATTCTGATCTATCAAAGTACTTTAATTTACAGTATCTCATTGAGTCCACTTCACAAGGTTGAGAAAAAAATTGTCTATGTTGGTAGCTCCTAAAGTGGTAGAAGTCTGTAGAATTAGGAAAAAAATGAATGCTGAACATATGTTGAGTATTTAACTCTCTGGAAGATACAAAGCTCAGGAATTTACATCCATTATCTTGTTGAATCCCTTGCAACAACAACAGCTCCGTGAGCAAGGTGGTATTAATCCTCCTTTTATATTGCACAGTCTGAGGTTCAGAGATATCAAGTGACTCTCCCAATGTAAGGCAGAGTGTCTGTGACAGGGCTGGAATTTGAAACCAGGATGCGTGAATCTGCAATCTGAATGGTTACAGAGTACACATTATGTTGATACCCATCTCAATTACGGAGAAAGTGAGGGACCATATCCAACATATAATGTAAAACTCCTAATAAAGCGGCTGCTGATTTCAAATCTATGTGTTCTGGTGCTAAATCTCATTTTTCTTCCCACTACATTATGTCTATCTGCTTGGGATACAATGTCATTTCAGCGACCAGCAAAATAGATGGATTTTCAAAAATAAGTCAAGTGAGGGGAGAATCTGAGGGAAACAATGTTCATGGTGATTTCCCTACCAGCCTTCCTAACTCCATGACTTTAACAAATAAATATGCTCTGTGGTTGGTTTGGCCTGAGGCTCTGAAAGCCTGATTTCATCCATTCAGGCTTAGGGCAGGTCCTTACCTGATTTCTTCTTTAGACTCTTCTGTGTCATCAGGTCTACAAGGTGGTGCCATCTTGGGCTCTGGATCTTTCTCACCCTCAGACTCTTAGGTCTAATGTCAGCAATTAAAAAAAAAATCTAGTCTGATTTTATAACAAAGAAATCAAAGTAGATTTTTAAACAAATAAAAAGCCAATAACAAAAACTCACAGTATCTTGTCTAGTTAATTAGAAATCAAACAACAGCAATAGAAAGAATAACAAAGACATTACCTGTCAATTTCTCAATTGTCTTCTTATCCAGCTCACCTGGAAAACAAAGCTTTCACATAGAAAGGTGACAACAGCATACTATACCTGATAAATAAAAATAGTGAATTTCCTCCGCTTGTTGGAACTGGGCCACCCAGAACCATATCATCACTGAGGTGGAAACTCATCATCACTCAGTCTGCATTAATGTCATGATATTATGATTGTGATTCACTCAATGGCCTGCTGTAGACAGCAATTCTTATAAATAAGCCCCCTCATTCAGGATGCCACGGAATGTGCTCAGGCAACCGGCAGAGGCAACATAAATATCGATCATCCTCATAATTGTAATTTATATTGGTATAATGTTCTCCTTATAAAGCATTTAAATGAATCTGATTATTTTCCTCAAGTTTGTCCTAATTCAAATACAGATGTGACTGGTGTTTATCTCTGCCCCAATATGAAAAATAAAAGTATAGACACAATTTGTGTTTGAGGAGGAAGATGATATCCAGCTTACTTAGAAAACAAACTGATTTTATAGTACTTCAAAAACCTAATGGGCAGGTATTTATAATGTTGAAATATGTATTATGCTAATAACAAATTATTTTCATTTTCTCATTCAAGCACGTATGTTGTTATTCTTTTGGATAGTACTCCATTAGTCCAGGTTGGAACCTTAATAGTGTTTGTTTATAAATACTGTACAAATCAAACTTTTCCCTTCTGGTTCTCTTTTCTTTCATTCATCCTCAATTTTGAAATATAGTTAAACTTAAAAATAGCTTTTTTTAAAAAAGAAATTTGTATACTGTGTTCTAAATGGAGCTTATTCTATATTGATGCCGTACCATTATTTCCGTATCTAGTCTCTGCTCTGGGATCTGTTCATTTGCTTCATTAATTTCTCTTTCCCTATTGGATCATTCTCATCATCATACTCACGTGGTCCAGCACTTCCCATCGTAAAGCAAACCAACCAACCTTGATTCCAGCATCCTCCTCACAAATGCCAATTTCCTAATCACGGAGATTTTCTGAATAAATTCTCTCACCTTCCATTCTCTCTTCCATACTTTCCAGTCTCTCTTCTTTCCTCACTATACCGATGTCTTCTCATGGTTACCAAAGGCACTTAAGGCTAGCGATTAAAGTATGTATTTCATGATACTTGTTGGACACGGCCTCTTAGCAGCCTTTGCCATAGAGGTTGATCCTTTTTTCCTGATGCTCTTCCTTCTTTGTCTTTTATAAAAGCGCTCTTTCTTGGTCTCCTACATCTCTAGCAGCTCCTTCTCCATCTCCTTGGCTAATGTCTTTTCTCAAAATATTTCTTAAATTACTCATGTCCCTTTCATTCATTTTTTTTCCTGAGGTTTTTACCTTGTTCTTTTGTTTGGAACATATTCCTTTGTTTCCTCATTTTGCTTGCCTCTCTGTGTTTGTTTCTATCAGTAGCTGAAACAGTCCCCTCTCCCAGTCTTGACAGAGTGGCCTTGTGTAGGAGCTGAACCTTATCATTCAACCCTGCCCTAGCTCTTAGTTGTCTCTCAAACCTTTGTGATTGTCCAAGCCACCTATTTTATTTTTAATGGCTCCCAGTAGTTGAGGGTGTGCCGAGACCTGTCAGTGTCCCAAAGGGGAGGATCTCAGCCAGCACCTCGATTCAGGCTGATGGGAAGCTAGACCCTTAGGCAGCAGCTTTCAAAGTATGCAAATATGTACAGTCCTGTGTGACTGCAAGCATAAGCCCCACTGGCCACCAGGGCCAGGTGATCTGGAAGTGTCCCCTGGGTGGCAGGAACAAAAACCGGCTCACCAGGCGTAAAAACTGGGTCACCCAGATACACGTAAAAGCCCCACTCTGGGAGATACTGGCACACTAGATTGTGGCCACGGGAGAGCACAAAGATGGTGCTCGCCATCTTAGGTCTCTGGAAAAGATTACAGTCAGCCCTTAGACATGTGTCTAATTAGAAGCCCGCCCCCAAGGCTGCAGCTATGATGACAACCTAATAGACCACTTTCACAGAAAGACTGAGCTCCTGTGGGTCTGTTGCCTCTTGCTGTGTCCTGGGGGTGGTAGCCATTTAAGAACTCTTTCTCTGTTGGTTACAGCCTTACGGGACCCACAAGCATAAGCCCCAAAGCCCCACTGGCCACCAGGGCCAGGCAACGTGGAGGTGTCCTCTGGTAGCAGCTGCAAACATAGAGGGAGCCAGATAAGGGTATAAGCTCCTTTCCGGGAGATACTGGAGAGCTGGAAGGAGGCACAGGAAGAGCGCAAAGATTGCATCTACTGGCTTCTGTTCCCTGAGAGCACCTCCACAGATCCCTAGTTGTGTGCTAAGCCAGAAACCTCCTCTCAGGCCAAAGGTCCAGGACAAGCAAACAGGCCTCTTTCACGGAAAGACTGGGGGTGTGTTTCAGTCGGCTCTCTGTGCAGTGCCCTTGGGCTGGTAGTCTGCCAAGAACCGTCTCTAATTATTATGGTCCTGTGGAATCCAGAACCGCAACCCCAACCCCAGCCCTCAAAAGCTAGGTGATCAAGGGGTGTCCCCTGAGTGGCGGCCACAAAAACCAGGGCACCATGTAGAAGCTCCCTTCTGGAAGATACTAGTGCTCTGGAGCATAGCAGAAGGAGAGCGCAAAGATGGCGCTTGCCAACTGGAATGAGGCAGGAGAGTGTATAGATGGTGCCTGCCTGGAAAAAGAAGAAAAGGAGATAGTGCCCATTGTCAGAGCAAGGCAGAAGGAGAGCATGAAGATGGTGCCCACCAGCCAGCAGGCCCCCAGACATGTTCTAAATTAGATGACTGCCCCTCAGACCGATGCTTTAAGATAGCAAATGAGACTCATTCACGTGAAATCTGGATTCCTCTGGATCGTCTGCCTCTGTGCTGAGCGCTAGGGTGGGTGAGTCCGCATGTGAGCCCTTTAAGAACTGTTTCTCAGTTTGTTGTAATCTTGGGGGTCTCATGCATATGAGCCCTGCTGGTTTTCAAAGCTAGATGATTTGGGGGTTCATCTCTCTGGTGCAGGTCTTAAAAGTTGAGGTGCCCAATGTGGGATTCAAACCCTTTGCTCCTCAGGGAGAAGCTTTGGGTTTTGAGTTTCCTCCTGATCGTGAGTCACTGTGGGATTTATGGTGAGATTGTGTCCCAGCCTTGCCTACCTGCTTTGATGTGGGCCTTCTCTCATTCGCCTGATGCATAGAAATTGCTCAGACAGTTTTTAGTTTTTTTCAGAGGAAGTTGTTCCATATGTAGCTGCAGATTCTGTGCGTCTGTGGGAGGAGATGAGCCCAGGATCCTCTTATATCACCATCTTGAACTGGAATCCCCAAAATATATCTTAATTGTTGTACTCTCCCAGGGCTCTGGCATAGATCCCTCTAGTCTTCTGTATTCCATCCTGCCTCACGGCTTTAAATACTATCTAAAGAGGCTTCTTCCTCCCAAATATATATAATATATATTTCCAGCTTCGACCTCTTCCCTGAGTTTCAGACTTAATTTCCCAGTTGCTTATTTCACAACTCTACTTGGATATCCAATAAACCTCTCAAACTTACTTTTACATCTACAGTCTCCCTAAATATTTTCTGCCTCATTTCAGTAAATAGCCTCACCATTTACTAAATTTTTCAAGTCAAAACAACTCCCATGAATCCTTTTAGAAAGAGTGGAATTTGTCTCCAAAATAAGTCTCATGTTTGTCCACTCTTCCTACTCCGTTGCTACGACTCCAGTCCAAGCCATCCCCTCTCTCACCTAAGCTTCTGCAAATCCTGCTATTGGTCATCCACATCCAATCATGACCTTCCCCCCAACCCATTATTCATATGGCAACCACAGCGAGCTTTTTAATAACAAAATCAGAACATACCATTTCCCAGCTTAAATCCCTTTCGTGATTTTCCATATCCTTAGAATAAAACACAAAGTTTGGACAAGGCACTTCAAAATCTGTCTTTTGATCTGCATTCTCTACCACACACCACTTTTCCTGATATCCACTCATACAAACTTTCTTTCTGTAACTCAAGCACGCCAAGGCTTTTTCTGCCAAGGAGTCTGCTGTCTAGAACATTCTTCCCATGGCACTTTGCCATCTTGTCTCAGCTCGCAAGTGACCTCCTTCTAGAGAATTTCCCTAACTATAATACCTAAAATATCTTATCTGCAAAACTCCCCTACCACCCAATTATTCTCTAGCATCATTCTGTTTATTTCCTTGATACCACTCATCTATTCTGCTTTGTAATTACATTGTGTATATTTAATTTACTTATTGATCTTTTAATAGAAGGGTGCATATTATGAATTCCACCAGAACAGGGACTTTGTCATCTTTTTTTCTTTCTTTTTTTTTTTTGGTGAGGAAGATTGGCCCTGAGCTAACGTCTTTTGTCAATCTTCCTCTTTTTTGCTGAGGAAGATTGGTTCTGAGCTAACATCTGTGCCTGCCTTCCTCTATTTTGTATGTGGGATGCCCCCTCAGCATGGGTTGATAAGCAGTGTGTCTGTCCATGCCCAGGATTCGAAACTGTGAACCCTGGGCCGCCGAAACAGAGTGCTCGAACTTAATCACTACGCCACTGGGCCGGCCCTGACTTTGTCATCTTTTAATCATTTTTTTCTCATCACCTAAAAAAGTGTCTGTCACATAGTAGGTGTTCAATAAATATTCATTGAATGAGCAATAAGGCTATTATCATTACATTTCACTTAATCTTATTATGTCCATTCACAAGTATTAAACTTATTATACACAGCAGTTGGTAAGGAACTAACACCAATTAGCTTCTAGAACAGAAGTCAGCATACTATAGCCCAAAGGCCAACTCTTGCCTACTGTCTGTTTTTATAAATAAAGTTTTATTGGAACACAGCCACTGTTTATGGCTACTTATGTGCTACAAAGTCAGAGTTGAGTAGTTGCAACAGACTGTCTGTCCTGGCTTGGGAAGTCTAAATATTTGCTACCTGGTCCTTTACAGAAAATGTTTGTTGACCTCTGCTCTAGAAAATCCCAATGTGAGAATTGCTTCACTAGAAAATCTTTAGTTGGGTTTTCAAAACTAACAATCAAGGAAAGAATTTTAAAGACAGCCTAATACATCCTACCCAAGATCAAGATCGATGTTTGCTCTCTGTCTTGATCTCCCCATATTTGTAGTCCTGAATCTCCAGTCAGATGACCTGGGTTTTAGTTGAGACTTATCTATTAACATTTTTTTGGGGGGGGAGGGGTGAGGGAGATTAGCCCTGAGCTAACATCCGATGCCAATCCTCCTCTTTTTGCTGACGAAGATTGGCTCAGGGCTAACATCCATGCCTGTCTTCCTCTACTTTTTATGGGACAGTGCCACAGCATTGCTTGATAAGCGGTGCATAGGTCTGCGCCTGGGATCTGAACCTGTGAGCTCCGGGCCGCCGAAGCAGAGCGAGAGAACTAACCACTATGCCACCGGGCTGGCCCTTCCATTAACATTTTGACGTTCAGCAAGTCCTGAACATTTTTCAGTTTCAGTTTCATCATCTGTGAGATGAGAAGAAGAATATTTTCTTTGACTAATTGGCTGAATTCTTATGAGGAGAGAGTGAAGTGTCACACATCTGTGGCTGGGTTTTGTTTTTGACTCCATCTTTCTGATGGCTCCTTAAGTAATACGTTCTTCTATCTTTTCTCCTCTCTCTACTTCAGTTCTGGAGAAGGCTGTTTAGAATAGAAGTTATAAACATAAACTGTGGAATTAAACTGTTTGGATTTAAATTCCAACTCTAGCATATAAGTGTTATAAAAAATTTTATTGAGATATAATTGACATATAATTTTACGTAAGTTTAAGGTGTACAACATATTGAATTGATACATTTGTATTGCAGTATGATTGCCGTTGTGGTATTAGCTAACACCTCTATCACATAATTATCATTTCTTCTAGTGGCAGGAACAATTAAGATCTAGTCTCTTAGCAAGTTTAATGTTTATAATACAGTTTTGTTGTCTATTATCACTGTGCTGTGTATTAGATCTCCAGGACTTATTTATTTACTAATTGTAGACTTTGAAAAGTTAGATAACCTCTTCAAGTCTCAGATCCTTATTAGTAAAACGAGAAAATAAGAGCTAATGTTTAGATGGAGGTTACTGTGAGTCAAGTAGTAATTTAAGCCCTTTAGATACATTGATTCATTTAATACTCTTAACAACACAGTGAAGTCAGGGTTATTATTATTATCATCCCATTTTACAGATAATAAAATTGAAGCACTGAGAAGTTAAAACTTGTTCAAAATTACTGACCCAGTAAGTAGAAGAGCTGAGATTTGAACCCAGTCCTTGGGTTAGCCTCTCATTGTAGCATAAAATTCTTGTTAGGATTAAATGAGGGAAATGGTGAAAAGTTTTTGACAGTTTCTGCACTAGAAAGTATGCCATAAATATTAGTTATTATTTTATCCAATCTTCTATAGGTTTCTATTTTGAGAGGAGAGATGTCCCATCCTATTCTTTCAGGGTTACTTTAATTATTTCTGGATAAATTAAATTGAAATGACAATATTGAGTTGATCCATTTGCAAAATAGTATTTAAATAGCAGCAAAATTCACCTTTAATTTTTTTGTGTGTGTGATGTCACACCTTCCGGTAAAAGACCCTAACACCCAGATAAACTAAATTTGTTGGAAGCTCCTCTATTTCCAGCCTGGAAGATCATGACAAAGTAAAAATTTTCTTCTAATTTTGACCTTGGGCCTATCTATCTCTGAGATGTCTACAACATGTAATAGACCAGGAATAAAATCTAGGAAGAATAAAGTGAAGTGAGATGTCCTGAAATTTTCATTTTTCAACTCAATGTTTTTAAAAAATGAGTATTTACTAATACAAATTTACCATTATGGTAAGCCATGGCCAGGCCTTCTTCATTTAACCCTCAAGTAACCCCAATGACACATTGGGAACCAAAACATGGAAGTACCTAGGTTATGTAACTATGGCACAACAAAATTATCCTCATAATGTATAGTATGGAGGAGATAAAACAATTTGTAAAATCTTTTTTGACCTTGAAAAATTCTGGGTTTCAACTCTGTTATTTTGCTGCAAATTTGAAAATTCTATTTTGCCTAGCCCTACTGTCACCACTGCAAGCAGAGGAATGGCATAGGCATTCCTGAGGAGAAAATTGAGGACACAGATGCAAAAGAAATCTTGGGACTACCCACATAATGCGATGGTAGTGGAGAATGTTCTTCCAATTGAAAGATATGATCTGAAATATATAGTGGGAATGTTGCATGAACACAGAGGCAGAGACTAGTATGAACAATGTGTACCCAAGGGAATTTAAGATTTACTTTCTAAAGAAAAGTCTTAATGCTGAGAGATAGTAGGAATACCATTGAATGAGGAGCTGGGGGCCCCAAAACATGGGGCTTTGACTACAGACTTAAGAATTTTGGAGTAAGTGGGGAGTGATTGAAGATTTCTCTCATAATACATTATGGCAAACCTTGCAGCATTTTAAAACACTTGTCAGCACAACGTGTTACCTATTTTGTTCAAAGACATAATTGCAACCAAAGTGAATCATAGATTTTGGGTTTTTTTTTTGAGTCTAGAGGAGCCTCCAATATCATAGCTTTATTAATGTAAATCAGCAGTTCTCAGGGTTTTTGTTTTCAGAACTTTTTTACACTTTCTTAGTCTGGCCAGGATGTCATAACTAAATACCCTTGACTGGGTGATTTAAGCAACAGAAATTTAGAATCTCACATTTCTGGAGACTGGAAATCTAAGATCTGGGTACCAGCATGGTCAGATTCTGGAGAGGGCTTTCTTTCTGCCTTGTAGATGGCAGCCTTCTCTCTGTCCTCACACGGCCTTTGTGTTTATAGAGAAAGAGAGAGCAATCTCTCCCTCTTCCTCTTCTTAAAAGGCCACCAATCCTATCAGATTAGGACCCACCCTGATGACCTCATTTAACCTTAATTACCTCCTAAAAGCCTTATCTTCAAATACAGTCACATTGGAGGTTAGGCTTGAACGTAAGAATTTGGGGGGAACATAATTCAGTCCATAGCCATACTCTTCAAAATTATTGAGGATCCCTAAGAGCTTTTGTTTATTTGGGCTATATCTGTTGATATTTACTATATTAGACCTTAAAATGGAGGGATTTTTAAAACAGAACACACAATAAGCATTTCATTAGCTGTCTAGAAAACTCTGCTTTATACTCATGAGGAAATAGAATGACAAAGGCAAATAGCACTTTAGTATTATTATGAAAAGAGTTTTGACCTCACAACACCCTGAAAGGATCTTGGGGATTCCCAGGGGTCACAAACAAACTTTGAGAACCACTCACATAGGAGAAACTTGAGCTACCTAGATATTTTTTAAATAAGAAACTTTTCCAAAAAGAAGCCATTACATAAGTGGGGTTTTTTGGGCAGTTATTTCATAGTCGAAAGATCTCCTTTTTTGTTCCAAGGTAAGGAGAATGCACAGAAATTACAGGGACCCCCTTCCTCCATCCTACCACTGCCATTTTTATACACAAACCCAAGGGCAGCTATAAGCTTTCATTCTTATCTTTATGACAGCCTACTCTTCTTTAGAACAAATCAACTTCAGGGCTGTGCTCGGGGGACAGACAAAAGATAGGCAGATATTGATTTTACCAGGAATGGCAAAAGCTTATATCCTCATTTCCTCTTTTTATATCAAGATCTTGTCATCCTTAAAGCACTCTACACACACTCACACCCACACACCCCATCTTGATCTTCAAACATAGCAAAGCATGCATTGATACTATTTTAATATGAAAAGACCACTGTGGCATTGAATTCCAAATTCTTAAAAACACACTGGTTTCCATAATAGCTCATTTCTTCTAGTACTGGCTGTGATTTTTCTTATTAAATGTCATTGAATGTTTTGCCACCAAAGATTTGGCCTTATCTTCTTACAATTGTATATTATCTCTCTGTATTTCTTCCAGTATGAGCAATTGAAATACTTGGGGCAGAGCTTCATTCTATAATATTATTCTTTTCTTGGAAAGATATCGATGTTTTAAATAATTATAAAAACCACTGCAAAGTTAGTTCCAAGCCACGGAAAAATGTCTTTCAGCAATTTTATATGCAGGAAGAATATATAGTCCTTTTGCACATCAGAATTTCATTATTATGTTGACTTTTAAAGGCCAAATACAAAATGAAGTTTGTATTTTGACAATTTGAGTCAAAATTAATCTAAACAAAATGCCTGAAGTAAAGGTAATTTAATAAATAGATAACAGGACTTGGGCTGAGGAAGACACTAATTCTCAATATAAAAGAACCCCAGATATGCAATTATGAGTATTTCTATTCCTTTTTTTAAGCATAAGTTAAGATAAATGGTCTGGCTTCCCCAATCTATTTTATGATCATGTCTTTAAGGAATAATTACCTCCATGTACTCAACATTTGAATAACATCAGGAAGAATTTACCACCTTCAGAAAAGCATTATAAATGGAAATTGTAGATATTCAGTAATAAAAAGACAAATAGTTTTGTTTGAAGTCAGATTTTCCTAGATATGTGTGTCTTATTCAAGAAGTTAGGAAATATAACTGCTGTATTCAGAGTGCCTGATTTAGTAGTCATATAATCAAAAGCATACATTTTTAAAAGTTTTGAGTACAATTAATAGTATGTATATCGATTTAAGTTATTTATTTAAAAAGAGAAATGCTGCTATAAGAAAAGTTAACTTCACTGCAATCTTTGTGGTTGGAGAATGGAAAACAGAATATAATTGGTATCAATTCCCTTATTTCTCTCAATCCAATCTAGCTTTTTGTCTTCTGCATAATTACTCTAGGAAAAAAATCGTATTTTTTTCTTTCTAATATCCACTCTGGATGACAGAGAATAAAAAGATATAAGAGTGAATGAATAGCTCACTGGTTCTTCTGGCTCACTTAGAATATTTAGAAAATTATAGAAATCTCCTTAAAAATCAAAATCACCTAGATTCCTTCTACCTTGACAGACCTATTAATTTATTGTATTCTGTGTTCCATTGGGCAATATTCTATACCCCAAAATACCATTCTAAAGCATTATTTTTAATGAAAGAATGAGAAAAATAAACACAATGTCATTTGCCCCATGGTTGCAAAAGGATATCGAGTTCAGAGAGATCTGATCTATCAATAGGAGAAGGCAGTTCTGAATGCTAAATCAAATTACACCTTTTCCTGTTGGGATTTCAACATCTGCCTCCGTGTAGATTGATTAGAATAAAGCAGGCCATCAGAGGCCCTTTGTCTGTGTTTGACTGGGTGAAACAGCTGACAAGTGGCCATCAGATTACCCACCGAGGGGCAGCTGCGAGATAGGAGTTTGACAGCTGACTTCATTATAATTCCTACGCTGCAGACTGCAATGGATTTGTCCTTTAATTGAGCTGGGCCAACAAACTGCCCAGAGAGGAAATGGGGAGGAAAATGGTTGGATACTGATAACATAACAGAAAAGGTAGCAGGTGAATCCCACTCTAGGACAGAGCAGATAGAATCAGGGCAACCCTGTTTGGTATGTTGGGCATTTCAATCAGTTTAATTGAAATTGCCCTAACTTGGCTATTGGAATGTCTTCGAAAGTTCTTTTATTAATTGGGGACCTTTTGTTTCCCCTTAGCAGGCAATTTCCAAAATATTTGCCTATCACTTCCTTTGCCACTGCTTTTGAATACTATGTAGCAAGAGAAGTTTCTTCAAAAGTGTACGAACAATTATGTATAAAAAAGCAAAGAAAGTTTGCTATGGTTAATAAGATTCTGGAGGGGTTTCTGACAGAAAAAAATTCTGCAGGTTGTCAAAT
Source organism: Diceros bicornis minor (assembly GCF_020826845.1). Lineage (NCBI taxonomy): Eukaryota > Metazoa > Chordata > Mammalia > Perissodactyla > Rhinocerotidae > Diceros > Diceros bicornis. Next base: position 44,955,614 of record NC_080753.1, on the reverse strand, counting down.
TATATGATTTACCATAATTCAGTATCTATATATATATTCAGGGACGTAAAATAGTATAAGGTCAAATATCCCTAAGTGAAACCTTGCAATCTGAAATATCAAAGACAATTGGATTTAATAAAACACATAGGGCAAAATAATCCACCATTTCAAATTAAAACAAAGACAATTTAAAACCTCATACATTGTGAAAGTGTTATAGATTTTCACTTTGGGAAAATAACTTTTTAATAGGCTTTGGCATAGAAATATATGTGCTTCTGTAATTTGTCTTCATTTGCTCTCGTAGATTTTTCTGTGTTTACAATAATGAGTCAGTGTGAAATAATTACTAAAAAAATTCACAGTGTCATAAATAAAATAATATTGTTCAATGTCATTGTTATAAATGTTTTTTTGTGAATGTTTCTATTTACATTATTATCATTTTACTTTATGTATGGAAACTTTGATTATTTATAATTATAGGATTAATTCAATAAATTAACCAGTAGTATTACAGCCATATCTTTTTTTTTTTGTTAATATCTTCAGCTTCCTTTCCCACAGAATGTAACGAAGAAAACTCTTTACATTTATTATCATGATTCACTCTTCCTGTCTAGGAATGCAAAATCAACAATATATAAAATAGTTAAATGACAAGCAATTAAAAGAAAATCTAGGTAAATGGTACATTGATCATTGTTTTTGGAATTATAGAATTTTATGCGCTCAAGTATTTGACGATCATTTATTCAGAGTACTCATTTAGTTTTTGGTGGTAAAATCAATGTGGAGGTGGGGTGACCCATCCTAGGACATACAACCTGTGAACAGAGAGTTTCTGAACAGAGGAATTTGAGGTCTGGTTTACTGAGTTCAGTAGCTGAATGTTACTGTCAGGCTCTTCACAGAATGTCAGTACTTAACTTATGAAGGACATTCCCTTAACACGTATAGTGGTTTAGAGTACAAGCTGTGAACTAAACTGCGTGGGAGCAAATTTCAGCTGTACCCTCCACGATTCATGTCTTCTTGGGCAAATCACTTTTACACCTCTTTGTACTTCAGTTTCTTGATTCATAGAATTAGGAGACTCATATTACCGTCATGATATTACAGGTTTTCTGTGTGTGTGTGTGTGTGTGTGTGTGTGTGTGTGTGTGTGTGTAACAATTGAGGAATACATGTAAAACCTTTAGAACAAATATTAAATAAGCCTAATATTAAAGGAAGTGTTAACTATGATCTACCTTCTCCCCAATTAGTTTCATTCTATTTTCCGCATGCTAATCTTTTCGAATATAAGTAAATGAATCATACCAAAAATAAATACTCTGTTATGAAAATAGCATCCAGTAATAAAATTTACAAAATTATCTATGTGTTACTTGAGCAAATAAGCACTCCAAAAATAAAATGTCCAAATCAGAAGAATAACTTCTAAAAGCAGTTTCTGATTTATTCTTGAGATTTTGCATCATTGGTAACACTTTTTTCTTGCAATGGTTTCCACAATCACTAACACATTCACCTCCAGAGGGAAAAAAACAGAAAAAGAGAGAAAGAAAGAATACTAAAATCAGTCAAGATGATAAAGTTACATTCTTATGTGACCGTGGCAAATATACTGCCAGAAAAGAAGGCCTGGATCTATTTTACACCCTTATTTGAATTTTGGCCATAGGAGTCAGACACCATCTTGTTTTCTGCCTCTTAGAATCTGGTCTTCTTAGATTTCTTACGTTAATCATATACTAACTACTTTTAAATAATCCTTTTTTTTTTCCCTAACATTCCCAGGAATCTTGAACTAAGTACAACTTGCCAGTACGAGAGACACATGGGATGAATATTGCTTTGTAAAATAGTGGTGATTAATACAGTTACCCCCCCAAAATAATTTAACTCTAAGTCTTTTGTCCCTTTCCCTGAAACACACAGTGCAGTAATATCCTAAAAGACCTCCCATAATAGGTCAAAGAATAATAACAGCTTATTCCCTCAACATCATAATTTACATGCAATAAAATTTAGCACACATAATAATATTAGGTGTGTTTTCCCACAAATGTAAAGCAACAATGACATTTTTAGAAAGTTAGTGTGTCCATTAAACAATGGCCACTAAATTAGATTATGTATATGCCATATATTATATTTCTTTACCAAATAAAATAATGGAAGGAAATAAAATTTATTGTCCACCAATACTGCATTGTTTTGATTATACACACTAAATCTATTATGGATAGAGAGTGCCATTTTAGATACATGATTTGTGTTCATATGGCAGGGAAAGGTAGAGACTAAAACCAAGGTTTTATCTTCTAAACCCCAACTCGCTCAACATTGTTTAAAATTTGCCTTGCTAAATAAGATAAACTGATTATAAGCTTGTTAAAATTTACAATGTAAAAAACACAGATCTTACATTTTTCATCTCTACGAGTTTTTCTAGCGTGTGTTATATGGAAATGATGCTCCCTTTGTCAGGTCAAGGCTGCTTCTCCCAGCTCAGACTTCAACATTGAATATGAGAACCATATACGTTCTCTTTCTTATCTTGAATCCAGACATTCAAATGAGTAGTTTAAAAGATTTAGGCTAGGGAACTACATATAAAAGTTTTGAGCTTAACTTCCGGCTTCCCTAGAAGGACATCTGTGAACAAGAGACTTGTTTCCACAGCTCCTGAAGGTGAGGTTTGGCCTTGCTAAGGACCGCCTGTAGGAACAGCCCACCTCAGTCCTTTAGAGTGGTTAAATTTTAATGTTCAGGAAAATCTAAAGGAGCTGTATATCAACATCAGTACTAGCATAGATGCTAGAACAAGAAGATCATTGAATCTGATTGACGATTAATTCAGCCTTGTTTCTTTAGAGGTCATCAGTCAAAGACACAGGATCAGAAAATGAGGGGTGAAGAAGTAAGAGAGAAATAGAAGAAGCAGGTACTGTCGATCCCAATTTATCTAGTTAACTAAACATTAGGACTTTCTTGGGATAACAAAAAGGTGATATTGAAAGGCTAAAAAGTCTGAATTTAAAAAGCTATCCTTTTTTGGAGAACATCAAATTAGACCTGTTTTGGCCTTGGGGGATTTAAAATTCGTCTCATTCTGTTGGATTTCTCCTTTATCTCTGATATAGAGTGATCATTATTTCATCTCTAATATAATGACTTAAAGCTGTAATTTCCCTCAGCACTGATTAAGCTACATCCCACAAATTTTGATATGCTGAATAATTATTATCATTCAGTTTGAACTATTGTTCAATTTCATTTGTGATTTCTTTTTTGACCCATGGGTTGTTTAGAAGTGTCTTGTTTAATTTGAAAATATTTGTGGTTCTCCTAGGTACTTTATGGTTTTTGATTTATAATTATACCCCTTGGGGCCAGGGAACACACTCTGCTTGATTTAATTCTTTTAAATTTATTGAGACTTGCTTTATGTTTGTCTTGGTGAACATACCATATGCTCGTGAAAAGAATATGTTTTCTCCTGTTGTCGGGTTCTGTGTTCTATAAATATCAGTTAGGCCAAGGTGGTTGACATTGTTATTGAAACAATCTGTCTATTGATTCTTTTTGTTTAGGTGTTCTATTAATTGCTGAGAGAATGATGTTAAAAACCTCCAGCTGTAAAAGTGAAATTGTCTCTTTAACTCTGTCCATTTCTTTATATGTTTTGAAGTTCTATTATTAGGCATATAAACATGTCTGATTGTATGTATTCCTGATAAATTGAGAATTTTATCATTATGAATTATCCCTGTTTACCTCTGGAAATATTTTTCTGTTAAAAACTAGGTTGTCTGATATTAGCATAGCCACTCCAATCTTCTTAGGCATACTGTAAGCATGACATATCTTTTTTCCATCGACTCGCTCTTAACATATCTATGTCTTTATATTTAAAAGGAAACTCTTGTAGATAACAGACAGTTGAATGGTGTTTGTTTTATTTATCCATTCTGATAATCACTGACTCTTAATTGGAGTGCTTAGTCCATTAATATTTAATGTAATTATTGACATAGTTGTGATTTAGGTTTATCCTTTTTCTGTTTGGTACTTCTATTTTTTGTTCTTTCTTTTCTGCATACTTTTGGATTATTCAAATGTCATTAGAATTCCATTTTAATGTATCTATTGGCTTTTTTAGCTTGACTTTTTACATTATTTTTGGTGGTTGCTCTAAGGATTACAATATATATTCTTGATTTTTCATTCTACTTAGTGTTAATATTATACCATTTTACATAAAATGTAGCAATCTTGCAGCCATCTTTTATGCTATAGTTGTCTATGTATTACATATATATGAAATTATAGAGCCCACAGGATGATGTAGTAATGATGCTTTAAACTGTCCTGCAAATTTTCCTTTAGCGTTTCATGTAGTGCTGATCTGCTGGAAATGAATTATCTTAGTTTTTCTTCTTTATTTGAAAATGGTTTCATTTCACATTCATTCTTAAAGGAAAATTTTTCTGAATATAGAACTCAGTTTTTTCTTTAATTAGTTTCAAGGTGTTGGTTCACTGCTTTCTTACCTGTAGATTTTTTGATGAGAAATCCATGTTAATTCAAATTGTTGCTCCTCTGTATGGAATGTGCTGGGTTTTTGTTTAGTTTCATTTTGTTTTGTTGTCTGCTCTAGAGATTTTTTCTATCTTTAGCTTTGGATGTTTTGACTATGGTGTGCCTTGGGCGTGCATGTTTTTTCTTCATATTTATCCTGCTTGATGTTTGCCAAACTTCATGAATCTTTAAATTTAGGTATTTCACCAAATGGGGAAAATAGTGGACATTATTGCTTCAAGTATATTGTCTGCTCGATTCTCTCTTTTGTCTTCTTCTGGGACTCCAGCTGTATGTATGTTAGATCTTTTAATACAGTTACACATATTCTTGAGGCTCGATTCTTTTTTTCCAATTTTTTCTCTCTTTTAAAGTTTGCTGACTTTCTTTCATCCATATTATTTGTTGAGTTTCTTTTTTAAAATTTCAGATATTGTGTTTTTTACTTCCCATTTGTTTTTTATGCCCATTTGTTTTTTATAGTTTTTATTTCTTTTCTGTCTTCTATCCACTTATTCTTTGTGAGCATACTTTCCCTTACATCCTTGAATATTGTTATAATTGCTATTAAAAATACTTGTCTGCTAATTGTAACATACAGATTATCTCAGGATTGTTTTTTTCTATTCAGAATGGGTCAAATATTTTTGGTTCTTCATATGTAGAATAATTTTGGATCGTATTTTGAGCATTGTTATACTGTGAAGGGTGAGGACTCTGTTTTATTCATTTGAAAACATTTTAAATTTTATTGTTGCTATTTCTATTGTTTTAGCAGACAATTTACTTGTAGGAGTTCCATTCCTAATGCTGTATCTCAAATCTCAGTTTAGTTTAGTCTGTTTATCTTTTGCTTGAGGTTATCAAGAGCATGTGTGGTTCAGGAGTAAAACAGATTTTGGCGGAGTTTATACACAAAATTGGGGATTTCTTTCTCTAGTTCTCACCTTTATTGGATCCCCCTCACTTTTAAGCAGCTGTTATTTGCCTCAAATTCTGTTCTCTGATTCTTCAAGGCACAAAGATCTTAGGTTTTCTATCAAAATTTTAGCTGCTATGTGTGCAGCTAACTTTGACTAAAAGCTCTAAAAAATCACCCAAGCTATGTTTTTTTTCCAAATTTTTACTCCTGAAAGTATCTGTCCACTTTTGTTCACTTTTAATGTCATCATTTATTTTAAAAATATTTGTTTAGAGTTTATAGTTCTTATCTGCAGTAGGCCCTTTAGGAAGTTATTTGCTTATAATCCCACCAGAAGTGGGACATTCATCATTGTTTCTTGAAACACAAAAAACTTCAACTACTGAAGAATATTTGAACTTTTTGGGTTGGTTACCTAGTACTCTAAATGATTATGAGTTGCCTAGTTATCTTTTCCCCAAATGTCTATCAGTAAATGGAGCTTGAGAAATAAAGTCCCTCTGGGGTAGTGGGAATGTTACAGCCACATAAAAATATCCAAGGAACCAGAGAAGTTGCAATGTATACTCTTGCTTTAATTCCAATAATGAAGGGCTCTTTAGAAACATGAACAATAAAGTGGGAGAGTTTAGCTGTTTAAAGGTATTTCTGAATTAAACTCGTTCTTCCCCATCCACCTAAATTGTTTGGTAAATACTGTAATGTCCTCTATCATAGAAGATGTGGTATCGCCTTTCTTGCATAAAGATTGAACTGTCAATAGGAATACAATTAGAGCCATGGTTTCTGATAGTAGTGATGCTTCTGAGACAATCATCCGTAACACCTGACTTAGGAAATTCATTGATAATAGAATTTGCAGAATGGGTTACTAAAACTAGAGGCTGAACATACAGTCATACAAAAAAAAAGTAACTGGGACAAAAGGAGCTAATTTCAAAAATAAGATCTCATTAAATACATGGAAGAATAAATGATTATGGAGGTATATAAATATTTAAGCTACCCTGATCTAAAATGATTATCAAGTATATAAGCTATCCAAGACTTAAGACTGGACTGAAAAAAGATGGAGATGTGTTTTGTTAAACAAAAGATAAAAAATTTATGCAGACAATATTTAGAATTTTGAGGGAGTATGTGTGTGTACATGTGCGTGTTTTTCATTGAATGATTTTTAAGCAAGAATTCTAGTAGAAAGAGAATCTAACTAATGTCTTTTTTTGTGTGTGTGTGAGGAAGATCAGCCCTGTGCTAACATCTCCCAATCCTCCTCTTTTTTTCTTTGCTGAGGAAGACTGGCTCTGGGCTAACAACCGTGCCCATCTCCCTCCACTTTATATGGGCCACCACCACAGCATGGCTTGCCAAGCGGTGCATCGGTGCACGCTTGGGATCCGAACCGACGAACCCCAGGCCTCCGCAGCAGAGCACGCGCACTTAATTGCACCACCGGGCTGGCCCCTAATGTCATTATTTTCTGTGGCTTTTTCTCTATTCATGTCATTCTAATTTATCAATCCTGCTGAGAAGCTTAAAGACTAAGGTTTAGTTTCTGACTGAATATCATTTTCGTATTTATTATTTAATCCAATATGAATTTTTATTAGACTTGCTGAATTTTAACACCATTTTCTCGGCAATCTCCTAATGAGTTTTCATCACCATGGGGCACTGTATATTGCTATCAGATGAGTAAGTGGAGCACATGTTAGTTATTAGCCTTCTTATAAATAATGCATATTCACTTATGCAGTATGAGTCAATACCGAAAATTATTTCTTAAGGAAAGTAGAAGTTACCAAGTTAAAGAATAAGACAAATCAAGTTGACCAAAAGAGAAAAGTTTCTCTCTTGAATTTTCGATCTCCTAGACTGTCTGCTAAGTATTAGAACACTCGGGGTAAATATTCCTATTACACTTTGATATATAAATACCGAACTTCATATTTAAAAGCTAGTCAATTGGAGAGATTTTCATAAAAACTGTAGTAGAAGACACACGGCCAAGCTACCTAATAACTTAATTCTCTGGGTTTTATTTTATATAAGTGCCCAAAATGCCAAAGCTCAGTGCTGGTTAGAGTTGAAGGCAATTGATTTCTTATTCACCATTTAATTGATGTTATATATAAATTGGTATCAATTAGGCAATATAAAGATAATGCCATAAAAATTATAAAAGTCCTTAGATATAGTTATTCTACCTCTAGAAATAAACATTACCACGCTTAACCCAAGGAAATAATTGAAAATATGATGAAGCATTAGATAGATAGATAAATGTCAATTACGGCCAGGGCCCGTTGTAGCAGAGGAGACGGTATCTGCTCCGCTAGCATTCTCATACTGTGACTTTGTAGAAATCAAGGCACTGCGCCACCCAGAAGGCATCTGATAGATGGGATATATATGGTATGAGGAAGAAGCAGTCAGGGATGGAGTGTATTGAAAACCTCTGGTGCACCATTTCACAGCTCTCTTCTCAGCTGCTGGGTTTTTTTGTCTTGTTTTTGTTTATTTTTGGAAAACATAGATTAAGTCACTTGTTATTTGAAAAATGGTGAGAAGTGGCAACACTGACGGTTACGAAGTGGAAATTTATTTCCGTGATTTCTTGTGCAGGATTTTGAGTATTTTTAAGACTATGAACGGTAAGTTATTTGTATATGTTCAAAACTTGTTTAGGAAATCGTTTTACCAAAACATTTTTCTAAAAGTGTCAAATACAAAGATTCATAAAATCAGAAAACTTATGTAATGATCTCTTGAATAACTAACAATTAATTTTACTCCTGGAGAATAAAATTCAGTCATCAACATAAAAGATCACACACTGACTTCTGATATATCTTATGTTTTTCTTTAACCATTGAGGGCTGAATGGTTGTTCAACTCCAGGGCCTTGTTTGAGATGGTATTCTATGTGTATTTTCTGTCTGGAGCTGTGCAATGAGAAAAGCCCTCCAGCATCTGTTTCAAAGAATTCATAGCTATTAATCAGCTTATTTCATTATCTTTCTAGCAAAATCTGAGCATTTCAGGACCGTTAAAGTCATAGGTTTAAATACATTACCAAACCACGATTTAAGGTCTGCTGCAAGCTCATATATTAAAGGAGAAAAACCAATGGGGAAATAATTGGCTCATGTCCTCCGGTTGAGATCATGGTCAGAGGTGTGATACTTGCCAGAAACCTTGGAACAACGTCTGATATCCACACATCCTTCCACCCTTCACCACAAGAAAAAATAAGGCAATCCAAGGCTAACATCTTTCCACTCTTCCAAAAATCAGGGCATTAACAGCCACTCTGTGCAGACTAGATCGTGAAGTTGCATGTCTGAAAGCACAAAGAAATGGCAGAGGTCATAGGTGAGATAAAGCCTGCTGCAACCCACTTTAAAAAGTGATTTTTTATGTGGCATTCTCCTCGTACTAGAGTTGACCGTTATTAACTAGAAAATATCCTGAAGTATAACTGCCAAAATACTTACAAGCATATCCTTTAGGAAACCGTAGTGCATTATTATTTCTCTTTAGATCAAAATTTGAAATAGAATTAAAAAGAGAATCTTCTGCTCCAGGATGATGTAGAACTTAACTTGTTGCTGCAATTTACTTAAGGCTTAACAACATTTGAATAGACTGAAAAAAAAATTATTATTATTACAACAGTTATTAATGTTTTGGAAGACAGATATAGAAAATCAGATTAAACATTACAACCATTGTTTTAAAATGTACTCTCATCATTGGATCTTTCTCCCCTGATATTATTTAATTATTTTATTATTTTTAATAATATAAAAAGAACCCTTGAACACATCACTCAACACAAAAGCTAGGATCTTGACAATAAAATACAGCTAACCCTAAGCTCTTCCCACAAAGCATACCTCTAACTCTCTCTCCTGGGGTAAACATCATCCCAAATACATGTTTATCTTTTCTTGCTGTCGTTTTTGAACAGCTTTATTGAGATGTAATTGACATAAACTGCACTTTTTTCCAGTTTTATTGAGATGTAATACACATATAGCATTGTATAACTTTAAGGTGTACAACATAAAGATTAAATATATGTATATATTGGAAACAGTTACCACAATAAGTTTGGTTAACATCCATCACCTCACACAGTTACAGTTTTTTTTTCTTGTGATAAGAACTTTTAAGATCTTCTTTCTTAGCAACTCTCAGATATACGATAGAGTATTATGAACCATAGTCACCATGCTGTACATTATATCCCCAGAACCTATTTACCTTATAACTGGAAATTTGTACCTTTTGACCAACTTCACCCATACCTCCCACCGCCCTCGCCTCTAGTAACCACCAATCTGCTCTATGTTTCTATGAGTTTGTTTTTTTTAGATTCCACATGCAATTGAGATCTTATAGTATTTGTCTTTTACTGTCTAATTTATTTCACTTAGCATAGTGCCCTCAAGATTCATCCAAGCTTTCACAAATGGCAAGATTTCCTTCATTTTTATGGCTGAAAAATATTCCATTGTATGTATATACCATATTTTTCTTTATCCATTCATTCATCCATCAATGGACACTTAGGTTGTTTCCATGTATTGGATATTGTAAATAATGCTGCAATGAATTTGGAGGAACAGATTTTTTTAGAGATAATGATTTCATTTTCTTCACATATATACTCAGAAGTGGAGTTGCTGGATCGTATGGTAGTTCTATTTTTAATTTTTTTAGAAACCTCCATACTTTTTTCCATAGTGGCTGTACTAATTTACATTCCCATCAATAGTACATAAGGGTTCCCTTTTCTCCACATCCTTGCCAACACTTGTTGTCTCTTGTCTTTTTGATAATGGCCATTCCAACAGGTGTCAGGTGATATCACATTGTGGTTTTAATTTGCATTTCCCTGATGATTAGTGATGTTGAGCACCTTTTCATATCTGTTGGTCATTTGAATATCTTCTTTGGGAAAATGTCTCTTTAGGTCCTTTGCCTATTTTTAATCAGATTATTTGTTTTTCTGCTATTGAGTTGTATGAATTCCTTATGTATTTGGGGTATTAACTCTTTGCCACATATGTGCTTTGCAAATAAACTGCAAGTGTTTAAATTGTACTATTTGGTAAAACATCAGCTGTCGAGATTATGAATATATCCGTCAACCCAAAAGTTCTTCATGCCCCATTTTGATCTTGTAATCCCTCCTTCCTGCTCCTTTCTGCCTGACCCACTGTCTTCAGGCAATCAGTGGTCTGCTTTCTGTCACCTATAGATTAGTTCTCATTTTCTAGGATTTATATAAATGAAAACAAAAGAGATGTTTTTCTTCTAACTTCTTTCACTCAAAACAACACTTTTGAGATCCATCCCTGTTATTGTATCAATGTTCATTCCTTTTTGTTACTGAGTAGTATTCCAAAATATAGACATTCCATAATTTGTTTATTCATTCACTTGATGGATATTTTAATTGTTGCAAGTTTTGGGCTATTACTAAAGCTGCAATGAACATTTGTCACAAGTCTTTGTGTGACCATATGCTTTCATTTATCTTGGGAATTTTCCTAGGAGCAAAATAGCTATGTTGTATGATATGTATAAATTTTAAAGAAACTACCAATTATTTTCCAAAATGGGTGTATCATTTTATATTCCTGCCAACAGTGTATGAGAGTTTAAGTTAATATATATCCTAGCCAACCCTTGCTATTGTCAGTGTTTTTTAATTTTAGACATTCTGATAGGTGTTTAGTGATATATCATTGTGGGTTTTTTTAAAGACTATTTTTGTAGAGCAGTTTATGTTTACAACAAAATTGAGAGGAAGGTACAGAGATCTCCCATATACCCCTGTGCCCCATCACATGCATAGCCCCTCCCATTATCAATATCACTCACGTGGTGGTACATTTTTTACCAATGATGAACCTACATGGAGACGTCGTGATCACCCCACATCCGTAGTTTTCTTAGAGTTCACTCTTGGTGCTGTACACTCTGTGGGTTGAACAATCATTATAAAATCATACAGCATATTTTCACTGCCTTAAAAGTCCTCTGTGCTCTGACTATTCATCTCTCCCTCTGCCAACCCCTGGCAATCACTGTTCTTTTTATTATCTCCATAGTTTTGCCTTTTCCAGAATGTTGTATAGTTGACCTGGAATCATATAGCTTGTAGTTTTTTCAGTTTGGCTTCTTTCACTTGGTAATATGCATTAAGATTTCTCCAAGTCGCTCTATGGCTTGATAGCTCATTTGTGTTTTAGCACTGACTAATATTCCACTGTCCATATATATCACAGTTTATTTAGCCATTCACTTACTGAAGGACATCTTTGTTGCTTCCAAGTTTTGGCAATTATGGATAAAGCTGCTATAAACATCTGTGTGCAAGTTTTAGTGTGGCCGTAAGTCTTCAACTCCTTTGGGTCAATATCAAGGAGCATAATTGTTGGATATTATAGTAAGAATATGTTTAGTTTTGTAAGAAACCACCAAACTTCTTCCAAAGTTGCTGTATCGTTTTGCATTCCCACCAGCAATATATGAGAGTTCCTATTGCTCCTCATCCTCATCAGCATTTGTTGTTCTCAGTGTTCTAGACTTGGGCCATTCTAATAGGTGTATAGGGGTATCTCATTGTTTTAATTTGAGTTTCCCTGAAAGACATAATGAGGAATATCTTTTCGTATACTTATTTACTATTTGAATATCTTCTTTGGTGATGTATCTGTTAAGGTCTTTGGCCCATTTTCTAACTGGGTTATTTGTTTTCTTATTGTTGAGTTTTAAGAGTTCTTTATATGTATTGGACATCAATCTTTTATCAGATGTGTATTTTGCAAATATTTTTTCCCACCCTGTGGTATGCCTTCTTATGCTCTTGACATTGTCTTTCAGAGAGCAGAACTTTTTAATTTTAAGTGAAGTCTAGCTTTTCAATTATTACTTTCACAGATCATGTCTTTGATGTTGTGTTTAAAAAGGAAGTGCTATACCCAAAGTCATCTAGGCTTTTTTCTATGTTATCTTCTAGCAGTTTTGTAGTTTTTCATTTTACATTTAAGTTTATGATCTGTTTTCAGTTAGTTTTTGTGAACAGTGTAAGGTCTGTGTCTAGATTCATTGTTTTTGCATCCAGATGTCCAGTTATTCTAGTATAATTTGTTGAAGAGATTATCTTTGCTCCATTGTATTGCCTTTGCTCCTTTATCAAAGACCAGTTGACTATGTTTATGTGAGTCTATTTCTGAACTCTGTATTCTGTTCCTTTGATTTGTCTATTTTTTCACCAATACCTCACTATCTTGATTACTTTAGCTTTATAGTAAGTCGTGAAGTTGGGTAGTCTCAGTCCTCCAACTTTCTACTTCTCTTTCAATATTGTATTGGCTATTCTTAATCTTTGCCTCTCCATATAAACTTTAGAATCAGTTTGTCTATACCATAAAAAAAAACTTGCTGAGGTTTTGATTGGGATTATATTTAATCAATAGATCAAGTTGAGAAGAACCAACATCTTGACAATATTGGGTCTTCTTTTCCATGAACATGGAATATGTTTCCATTTACTTAGCTCTTTTTTGGTTTAATTCTACAGTTTTGCAGTTTTTCTCATATAAATCTTGTACATATTTTGTTATATTTTTACCTAAGTATTTCACTTTGGGGGGTGCTAATATAAATGGTGTTGTATTTTTAACTTCAAATTCCAAATGTTCACTATTAATATATAGGAAAGCAATTGACTTTTGTATACTAACCTTGTATCCTGCAACCTTGGTATAATTGCTTATTAGTTCTGGGAGGGTCTTTTTCTATTGTTGATTCTTTTGGATTTCTGCGTAGATAATCATGTCATCTGTGAACAATAACAGTTTTCTGTCTTCTTTATCAATCTATATATATTTTATTTCCTTTTATTGCCTTATTTTATTAGCAAAGTCTTCCAGTTCAATGTTGAAAAGGAGTAGTGAGAGGGGACGTTCTTGCCTTATACCTGGTCTTAGTGAGAAAGTTTCTCATTCAAGTTTCTCACCATTAAGTATGATGTTAGCTACAGGTTTTGTATAGATAGTCTTTATCAAGTTGAAAAAATTCCCCTTATTCCTAATTTATTTAGAGTTTTTATCATCAATGGATATTACATTTTTTCAAATGCTCTTCCTCTATTGAAATTATATTTTGGGATTTTCCAGTTATCCAGTTATTGTTGATTTCTAGTTTAATTCCATTCTGGTATGAGAGAAGACACTGTATGATTTCTATTCTTTTAAATTTGTTAAGGTTTGTTTTATGGCACAGAATGTGGTCTATCTTGGTGAATATTCCATGTGAATTTGAGAAGAATGTGTATTCTGCTGTTGTTGAATGAAATAGTCTATAGATGTCAATTATATCCAGTCGATTGATGGTATTGTTGAGTTCATGTATGTCCTTACAGAGTTTCTGCCTGCTCGATCTGTCCATTTCTGAGAGAAAGGGTTTAGAAGTCTCCAACTATGATAAAGAGTTCTTTTATTTCTTATCGTACTTCTATCAGTTTTTGCCTCATATAGTTTGACACTCTGTTGTTAGGTGCGTACATGTTAAGTATTGTTATGTCTTCTTGGATAATTGACCACTTTATCATTATGTAATGGCCTTTTTTATTCCTGATAATTTTCTTTACTTTGAAGTCTTCCCTTTCTGAAATTAATATAGCTACTCCTGCTTTCTTTTGATTAATGTTAGCATGGTATATTTTTCACCACCCATTTACTTTTAATCTACATGTGTCTTTATATTTAAAATGAGCTTCTTGTAGACAATGTATAGTTGGGTCATGGTTTTTGATCTACTCTGACAAGCTTTGTCTTTATACTTGGTGTATTTAGACTATTGACATGCAAAGTGATTATTATTATTATAGTTGAATTATATCTACCATATTTGTTACTGTTTTCTATTTGTTGTCTTTGTTCTTTGCTCCCATTTTTGCCTTCCATTCTTTTCCTGCTTTTTGTGGTTTTAATTGAGCATTTTATATAATTCAATTTACTCTCATTTCTTAACATACCAGTTATACTTCTTTTTTTACTTTTTTTAGTGGTTGTCCTAGAGTTTGCAATATATATTTACAGCTAATACAAGTCCACTTTCAAGTAGCACTATGCCACTTCATGGGTAGTGTTAATACCTTATAATAACAAAATAATCCTAATTCCTTCCTTTGTTCCTTGTATTATTGCTGTCATTCATTTTACTTATATATATAAGCAAATACATAATAAGATATACACAAGCATACAAATTGAATACCTTGTTGCTGTAATTATTTTGAACAAACTTTTATCTCTTTGATCAATTAAGAATAAGAAAAACAAAAATTTTATTTTGCCTTCACTTATTTCTTCTTCAGTACTCTTCCTTTCTTTATGTAGATCCAAGTTTCTGACCTATATTATTTTCCATCTCTCTAAAGAATTTCTTTTAACATTTCTCGCAAGGCAACTCTGCTGGCCAGAAATTCTCTCAATTTTTGTTTGTCTAAGAAAATCTTTGTATTTCCTTCTATTTTGAAGGGTACTTTCACAGTGTACAAAATTCTAGGTTGGTGAATTTTTTCCCTCAATTTCTTAAATATTTCACTCCACTCTTTTTTTGCTTGCATGATTTCTGACTAGAAGTCAGATTTAATTTTTATCTTTGTTCCTCTATAGGTCAAGTGGTTCTTTTCCTCTGTCTTCCTTTAGGATTTTTTCTTTATCTTTGACTTTCTGTAATTTGAAAATGATGTGCCTAGGTATCATATTGAGGGCACTTATCCTGTTTGGTGTTCTCTGAACTTCCTGGATCTGTGGTTTGGTGTCTGACATTAATTTGGGGGAAATTTTCAGTCATTATTGTTACAAATATTCCTTCTGTTTCTCTCTCTCTTTCCTCTCCTTCTGGTATTCCTATTATGTGTACGTTAAACCTTTTGTAGTTGTCCAGCTGTCTTTGGATGTTTTGTTCTGGTTTTTTTTCAGTCTTTGTTCTCTTTCCTTTACAGTTTTTGAAAATTCTATCTATATCCTCTAGCTCAGAGATTCTTTCCTTAACCATGTCCTGTCTACTAATAAGCCCATCAAAGGCATTCTTCATTTAAGTTAAAAGGTTTTTTTATCTTTAGCATTTTTTTATTGTAGAAACATTGGTTTATAACATTATATAAATTTTAGTCTCTTTAATAAACGGTGTTGGGTAAACTGGTGGGCCATGTGCAAAAAAATGAAAGTAGATCATTATCTTACACCCTACACAAAAATTAACTCAAAATGGATTAAAGACTTGAATGTAAGACCTGAAACCACGAAAATTCTAGAAGGAAACAGAGGCAGTACTTAGCAGCATCGGTCTTAGCAACATATTTTCAAGTACCATGTCTGACTAGGCAAGGGAAACAATAGAAAAAATAAACAAATGGGACTACATCAAACTAAAAAGTTTCTAACATTTCTTTTTGTTTAGGATTTCCAACCCTCTTTTTACATTGCACATCAGTTCTTGCACGTAACTACTTGCATGCAAGTAGTTGTTGTCTACTTTATCCATTAGAGTCCTTAGTATATTAGTCCCAGTTGCTTTAAATTCTTGATTTGATAATTCAAACATCCCTGCAGTGTCTGGTTCTGATGCTTGCCTTGTCTCTTCAAATTGTGTTTTTTGCTTTTTGTTATGTCTTATAATTTTTCCTGGATAGCTGGACATGATGTCCTCCAGCACTAGTTCCCACAGTGGTTTCTGCTCCTGAGTCCTGCTTTAGTAAGCTGTGACTCCCTGTATTTGCTTGTCTATGTCTCCAGTCTTGGGAGCAACAGTCTGCCCTATTTTCTATTCTCTCTTACAGATCCAAGAAGAGTTGCCTATTATTCAGTATGTTTAGCTTTTTACCTGTTGTTAGGACAGGGTGGTGACTTCCAAGCTCCTTATGTGCGGGACCGGAATCCAAAAGTCCCTTTTCCTTATGATTTTAGTTTGCTTTTCCCTAGTGAGCAATGATGTCGAACATGTTTTTATATGCATATTTGCCATCCATATATCTTCTTTGGTAAAACATCTGTGCAAATCATTGCCTATTTTTTAAATTGAGTTGTTTATTTTCTTAGTATTGATTTTGAAAGTGTTTTCTTATATATTCTGCTTACAGATGTTTTGCCAAATGGTTATTTGCAAATATTTTCTCCTACACCGTGGATAGTCATTTCATACCCTTGATAGCATTTTCAAAGATGAAATTCTTAATTTTAATGAAGTTCAGTTAATCAATGTTTTACTTATGGATGATGCTTTTGGTGTTGTGTTTAAAAAATCTTTGCGTAACCAAAGTCACAAAGATTTTCTTCTGTGTTTCTTTTCTAGAAGTTTTGTAGTTTTAGGTTTAACACTTAAGTCTATGATCCATTTTGATTTCCTTTTTTATATGGTATGAGGTACAGATCAAAATTTATTTTTTAAATGGATGTCCAGTTGTTCCAACATCATTTTTGGAAAATCAGTTCTTTCCCCACTGATTTACATTTGCACTTTTTTCAAATATCAACTTACCGTGTAAATTTGGGTCCATTTCTGAGGCTCTCCATTCTGTTCCATCAATTTATTTCTCTATCTTGATGACAGTACTACACTTTATCAATTACTGTAGTTTTATATTAACACTTGAAATCAGGTAGTATTGATCCTTCAATTTTGTGATTCTTTTTTGAAGTTGTTTTGACTCTATTAGAATCTTTGAATTTATTTATTTATTTATTATTATTATTTTTTAATTTTTTGTTTATTGCAGTAACATTGGTTTATAACATTGTAAAAATTTCAGGTGTACATCATTGTACTTCTATTTCTGCATAGATTACATCATGTTCACCACCAAAGAATCTTTGAATTTATACATGAAAAATATAATCAGCTTGTCATTTTCTTTTGAAAAAGAAAATGCTTTATTTTTAAAGCACCCTGCCAATATTTTGATTTGGATTGCCTTAATTTATGGAGATTTATTCAGAAGAATTCACAATTTAACAATATTGAATTTTCCTGCCCAAGAACACAGTACTCTGTTTATTTAGCTCTTTAATTTTCTCAACAACATTTTATAGTTTTCACAATACATATCTTTCACACACTGTTTCACACTATCTTTCACACTATGTTTCCAGACTTATTTTTTACCTTGAATGTGCTTTTGTTGTTTGCTTATTTCAAGAAATTTGTCCATTTCCTCTAAATTGTCAAGTTCATTTGAATTGAATTGTTCATAATATTCCTTTATTTTTTGTTTAATATCTGTAGAATCTATAGTAGTGGCACTTTTCCTACTCCTGTTATTGGTAATTTTAATTTTTTTTCCATGATCAATCTGGCTAGAAGTTTATTGTTTTTATTTACCTTCTCAAACAGCTTTTGGGTTTTCTTTTCCCTTTTCTGTTTCTATTTTATTGATTTTTTTCTCTGATATGTATTTTTCATCACTTCTGCTTACTTAGGTTCAGTTTGCTCCTTTTCTTTTATTTGCTTAAGGTGGAAATTGAGGTAATTGTTTTGACACCTCTTTTTTCTAATATAGGCATTTTGTACTATAAAATTTCCCTTAAGTATCACCTGAGTGGCATTCAACATATTTTGATATATTGTATCTTCAATTTCTTCCAGTTCAAAATACTTGCTACTTTCCATTTTCATTTCTTCTTTGACATGTGGGTTATTTAGAATTGCATTCTTTAGTTTCCAATTATTTAGGGAATGTTTCAATATCTTTCCATTATTGATCTTTAATTTGATTTCCCTGTGGTTAGAAAAAATTCTTTGTATGATGTGAATCATGTTAGATATTTTAAGACTTGTTTTAAGGACTAGAATATGGTCTTTTTGATAAATCCTTAGTATTCACTTGAAAATAATATGTACTTTTCAGTCATCAGGTGCAATATTCTATAAATATTAAGTCAATTTGGTTGATGGTATTTTTGTAATCTTCTACATCACTACTGATTTTCTATTAACTTGCTCAATCTTCCATTGAAAGAAATGTATTGAAATCTCTGATTACATTTGTGGATTTGTCTATTTCTCCTTGCATTTTTATCAGCTTTTGCTTTATGTATTTTGAAGGTCTGTTATTAGTTACATACGCATTCAGAATTTTTATGTCTTCTTGATGAACTAATCTCTTGATCATTCTGAAATGTATTCTTTATATCTGATAATATTCTTTTTTCTGCAATCTACTTTGATATTAATATAGCACCTCTAACTTTCTTTGATTAAGGATAAGATGGCATTTTTTTCCCATTTTTAAACATTAGCTCATTTATTTATTTATTTATTTATTTTTTTGCGAGAAAGATCAGCCCTGAGCTAACATCCATCCTTTTTACTGAGGAAGACCGGCTCTGAGCTAACATCTATTGCCAATCCTCCTCCTTTTTTTTTTCCCCAAAGCCCCAGTAGATAGTTGTATGTCATAGTTGCACGTCCTTCTAGTTGCTGTATGTGGGATGCGGCCTCAGCATGGCCAGAGAAGCAGTGCCTCGGTGCACGCCTGGGATCCAACCCAGGCTGCCAGTAGCGGAGCGCATGCACCCAACTGCCAAGCCACGGACCTGCACTGTTTATTTGTATTTAAACTGGATTTCTTTTAGGCACCAAGTGTTGAGTCTTACTATATTATCTAATCTGATAATGTCTTCCTCTTAATTGGAATAATTATACCATTTACTTTTTATTTAATTTAAATATAATTGTTTTTTGGTTTTTGGGTTTTTTTATGTGTGAGAAGGATTCACCCCTGAGCTGACATCTGTTGCCAGTCTTCCTCTATTATGTATGTGGGTCTCTGCCTCAGCATGGCTGATGAGTGGTGTAGGTCCATGCCTGAGACGCAAACCTGCGATCTCAGGCCTCCGAAGCAGAGCATGCTGAACTTAGCCACTACACCACGGGGCTGGCCCCTATAATTGTTTTTAATTAAATTTCTTTTGATAGTTGTAGATTTACCTGCATTTATAAGAAATAGTAGACAGATATTGTATACCTCTTAACCAATTTCCTTCAGCAGTCACAATTTGCAAAATTGTAATACACTATTACAACCAAGATTTTGATATTAATATATTCAAGATACAGAATATTTCCATCCATACTAGGAAGCCTCATGTTGCACTTTTACAGCCACAACCACTTCTCTTCTGCTTCTTCCTTAACCACTGGCACCCACTAACCTGTTCTCCTTTTCTGTAATTTTGTCATTTCAAGATTGTTATATACATCAAACTATATGTTAGCTTTTGGGTTTGACTCTCATCATGCGATAAAATTATTTGGAGATTCATCCAGGATGTTGTGTATATCAATCAACAGGCCATTCATTTTTACTGCTGAATAGGATTCTATATCATAGATTTACCACAGTTTGGTTAACCATTCACTCATGAAGGACATCTGGGTTGTTTCTAGTTGTGAATAAAGAGTGGCTTCCCACTAGCAACGCATGAGTGATCCAGTTTTTCTGCATCTTTGTTAGTGTTTGACGTAGCCACTACTTTTTATTTTGGCTATTCTAATGGGTATGTAGTGATATCTCATTGTGGTTTCAATTTGCATTTCCCTTTGAACATCTTATCATGTATTTATTTGTCATCCATATGTCTTCGTTTTTTTGGCAAAGTGTCCATTTAAATTTTCATATGCTTATCTGCCACTTGTTTACCTCTTTGGTGAAATGTCTGTTCATTTCTTTTGACAATTTTGTAATTGAATAGTTTATATTTTATAATTGAGTTTGGGAAGTCTTTATATATTGTAGATACTAATCTCTTAACATATATTTAGTTTGCAGATATTTTCTCCCACTCTGTGCCTTATATTTTTATCCTCTTCAGAGTCCCTGTAGAGCAAAAGTTTATAAATTTTGATGAAGTCCAATTTGTTTTGTCCAAATATTTTTCCTTTTATGGATGATGCTTTTGGTTTCAAGTGTAAGAATTTCTTGCCTAACCCTGGATCCTGAAGATTATCTCCTATATTTTTTCTAAAAGTTTCATAGTTTTATGTTTTACATTTACTTCTGTGATCCATTTGGGGTTCTTTTTTTTTTTTGGTGAGGAAGATCAGCCCTGAGCTAACACTTGTTGCCAATCTTCCCCTTTTTGCTTGAGGAAGATCAGCCTTGAGCTAAAATCTGTGTCAATCTTCCCCTATTTTGTATGCGGCTCACCACCACAGCATGGCTTGATGAGTGGTGTAGATCCACACCCAGGATCTGAACTCATTAACCCAGGCTGGTGAAGCAGAGCTCGCTGAACTTAACCACTACACCACTGAGCCAGCCCCCATTTTGGGTTAATTTTTATGGGGTGTGAAACTTAGGTTGAAGGTCATTTTTTGATTATGAGTGTCCAATTGCTCCAGCATTGAGTGAAAAAGCTATATATCCTCTATTGAACTGATTTTTGCATCTTTGTCAAAAATCAGTTAAACATATTTGTGTGATTCTACTGGGTCCTCTGTTAAGTTCCCTTTATCTGTGTATGTATCCCTCTGCCAGTACTACACCATCTTTATGAATGTGTCTATAGAACAAATTGTAAAATTGGTAGACTGATTCCTCCCATTTGTTCTTCTACTTAAAAATTATTTTAGCTATTCTAATTCCTTTACCTTTTCATATAAATTTTAGAATAATATTATCTATATGTATAGAAAATCTTGCTGAGGTTTTGATAGAAATTGTATTAAGTCTGTATATTAACTTGAGGAGAACTAATGTCTTTACAATGTTGAGTCTTCTTAATCCATGAACACAATATGTCTCTCCATTTGTTTACATCTTCTTTGATATCTTTCATCAATATTTATAATTTTTAGTATACAAGTCCTGTACATGTTTTTTTAGATATACACCTAAATATTTCATTTTTGAGTGATTGTAAAGAGTATCGTATTGTTAATTTTGGTGTCCATGTGGTTATTGCTGGTGTATAGAAATGTAATTGATGTAGAAATACAATTGATATGTATAGAGATCCAAAACATATGGTTTATCTTAGTATATTTTCTATGGGCGCTTGAAAATAAAGTGTATACTGCTGTTGTTTGATGGAATGTTCTGTAAATGTCAATTAGGTAATGTTGGTTGATAGTATTGTTTGTTTCTTCTCTATCCTTGCTGATTTTCTGTCTAGTTGTGCTAGAGAGAGGAATGTTGAAATACCCAACTGTATTTATGGACTTATCTATTTCTCCTTTCATTTCTATCAATCATTTTTTGCTTTAGATATTTTGCGATTCTCTGTGTTGGTGCAGGCACATTGAGTATTGCTATGTGCTTCTTAGTGGTTGATCCATTCATCATAGTATAATGTCCCTCTCTGTCTCTAGTAATTTTCTGTGCTCTGAACTCTACTTTATCCAATATTAGTATAGCTACTCCTGCTTTCTTTTAATTAATGTTTCCCCAATATATCTTTTTCCATCCTTTTACTTTCAACCCACCTATACCATTATATTTTAAGTAAGTCTCTTGTAGATAGCATATATTTGGGTCATGTTTCTTATTCCACTCTGCCAATCTTTGTCTTTTTACTGTTGTGTCTACATCATTTACATGTAATGTAATTATTGATATGTTAAGGCTTAAGTCTGCCGTCTTATTTTTAGTTTTCCTTTTCTCTTTGTTCTCTATGCTTTTTGTTTCTCTGTTTTCTTTTTCCTGTCTTTCTGTTAGATACCTGGACATTTTTTGGAGTTTTATTTTGATTTATTTATAGTGTTTTTCACTGTATATCCTTTTTTTAGTGGTTGCTGTGGGTTATTAAATTATGGATGCATAACTTATTACAATCTACTAGTGTAATCACTTTACTAGTTTGAGTGAAATGTGGAAACCTTCCCTCCCTTTATGTCCCTTTATAATTTTATTAAATGTTTTCACTACGTATATTTAGAACTACGTCAGACAGTGGCATATTTGCTCACAACTGTGGGAGGAGCCTTGTCACAGTCTAACAGACATAAAGGTCTCAGCTCCTTACTCAGCCTTCTCTAACACTACTCTGGCAGTGGTATTGGAGTGCCCTTTTACAGCATGGTAAGAACGGAAGTCTAGGCTCTCCAGTCAGCCCAGGGATGGGATTTGGGTAGGGATGGGGCCATATTTTTCTGTGTTGTTTGATTGAAGTAGAGCAGTTATTGTCTAAACGTTTTCTGTCTCACTAGACTGCCCATTTTCTGATGCTTTGGTGAGAGACTGTGATTTTAGGGGTTTTATTTTTCTGTACTCATTGGAATTTCCAGATTGCCAGCTTCTTCAGCTCCAACTCTAGCATATATAGAGTTGGCAAAAAAAACTGAGGCCAAAAACACCCAAAAAACAGGGAACTGGCACCATGTCATTTCTTGTGTTCTGAGATCCCCATCCAGTTCGCTTTCTCGCCACGTTCTAAACTCTTCTTATGTTTGTTCTATATATAATGTCTAGGGTTTTTAGTTGTACTTAGAGGGAGGACTAGGAAAAAGTTCTTTAATTCATTTTCCAGGAAGCAAAAATCCTAGACCCATTTATTTTGAATGTTATTATTGATATGATTAGAGTTAAATTTACCAGCTTGGTTTTTTTTCTACCCCATATATCCTTTGTTATTTTTTCCCTCATTTTCTGCCTCTTTTGGAATAAATTATGTAATTTTTATGATTCCAGTTTATTTGTTTTTTTTCTTATTAACTATAATTCTTCTTTATGTAATTTTTAGGGACTGCCTTATTATTGTCTAACCTATTATTGTCTAACTTCAAGTGATATCATACCACTTGAAATATACTTTAAGAAACTTACAATAATATATTTGCATTTCTCTTTCACTAATCTTTTTTGTTTCCACATATTTTACTACTCTGTATGTTATAAATCCAAAATTTGCCACTATTTTTGCTTTAAACAGGCAAATATCTTTGAATGAACTTTATGTGTCATTTTATTTACCCGTGTAGCTACCATTTCTGATGCTATCTATTCCTTTGTGTAGGTTCATGTTTCCTTCTGGTATCATTTTCCTCTTGCTTGAAGATCTTGCTTTAACATTCCTTGTCATTCACATCTGCAGCTGATTCAGTTTTTGTATATCTAAAACATTCTTTATTTGATTTTCATTTTGGAAAGATTTTTTGCTTGATAAAGAATTTTATGTTTATAATTTTTCTTCTTTCAGTATTTTAAACATGTTGCTTTACTGTCTTCTAGTTTGCTTTATTTCCAACAACATATTTGCTGTCATTCTCATGATTGTTTTTCTGTATTTATCGTGTCTTTTTTCACTGAATGCTTTAAAAAATATTTTGCTTTATCCCTAGTTTTAAGCTAACTTATTATGATAAACCTTGGTGGAATTGGCATCATGGTTTTCTGTGTGTACGCGCGCGCGCATGCGTACATTTGGGGTTAGATAAGCTTTTTTGGATCTATAGGTTGATAATTTTCATCAAATTTGGAACATGGGGCCATTATTTCTTCAAATGCCATAACTTCCCTTTTGGAAACTCCTATTTCACATATATTTGGCTGCATGGAATTTTCTCACAGATCACTGATGCTGTGTTTATTTTTTTTTTTGCCAGTCTTTTTTTCTTGATATGTTTCACTTGGGATATTTTCTCTTGCTAAGTATTCAGGTTATTTTCTTCTGCAATATTTTTTGCACACATTAATTTCATCCAGTGAACTTTTTATCTCAGACATTGCAGTTCTTATCTCTTGACTATTAATGCGTGCCTTTTTTTATATCTTCCATATCTCTTCTTAATATGTTCAATCTTTCCTTTAGCTTCTTGAACATATGGAATTCAGTCATAATATTTGTTTTAATGTCGTAGTCTACTAATTCTGCCATCAGTGTCATTTCTGGGTCTGTTTCAATTGATTGCTTTTTGTTGTATTTTCCTGCTTCTTTACATGTCTGATAATTTTAAGTTGGATGTCAGGCCTTTTAGATTTTACATTGTTGTGCACAGTATGGATTTGTGTTTTAAAAATATTATTGAGTTTTGTTCAGAAACATGTTTAATTTATTTGCAAATAGTTTGGTCCTTTTGGGTCTTGTTTTTAAGTGGTGCTAAGTGGTAACAGATTTGCAGTTTCCTAAAGTTAATTTTCCCCCACTAGTGAGGCAAGAGCCTTCTGTGTACTCTCACCAAGGCCCCCTGAATTATAAGATTTTTTCACCCTAGCAGTGCTTGGCACTGTGCCCTCTAATCCTTTCAGGTGATCCTTTCCCTGGATTTGGGTAGTTTCCTCTGAAGTATGTTATGATCAGTTCTCAACTGAATGTTCAAAGACCTTTTATAGATCCCTGGAATTCTCTCTCTGGGCATCTCTCTTCGATGCTGTGCCCTGTGAAACTGAGCCATCTTGGTTCTAGCAGACTCTCAGCTCCATCTGCTAAACTCAGGGAGATGACCAGGCTCTGTCTGAGTTACTCCTTTCTACATCATAGCCTAGAAACTTATAGGGCTTATAGGACAACTATAGTACTCACCTCTTGTTTCCTGTCTCTGATGTTAAATATTTCAATTGTCATTATAAACTATAATATCTTGTGCATGTTTGTTATTTTTATTGTTGCTGGTTTTTTCTGGAGAGAAGGTAAATCCATTGTCTATTTCTCTATCTTGACTTAAAACTTCTTGCTTTCCTTTTATATGTTTTCTTCCTTTTTTAAAATTTGCCTGCATATGCCTAAAGAATATATATTGTTATGTTAGAAGTTTTACTCTAACTTTTTAAAAGAGTACCCTACTGTAAGTAATATTTTCAGGCTTTCATTTTTCACTTAATTTTATGTTGCTAAGATTCATCTATGTTATTGAATTTTATTTGTTTTGACTATGGCATAATACCCTATTGTTTTACTATATTTTAGTTGATTCACGTACATTCCTTTTTTTTTGGACATTTAGGTATATCTTTCTATTTTGAGCAGTACTGCTATGAAAATGTTTGTAAGTATCTACCATTATATAGTGCAAGATGTTTTCTTATAGATCAGCCTAAAAATGAAATAGTTTATAGAGTGCATGAGTGTTTAAATATAAGAAGATAATGTCAATGGCTTTCCAAAGTGGGTGCAGAACTACATTTCTGCCAGCAAGTTTAAGAGATTCTATGGACATACGTGTCTCCAGAACTTTGTATTGTCACACTTTTTAATTTTTATCAGTTGAATTGGTATAAAATGGCATTGCGTTTTGGTCTTGATTTGTATTTCACTGACTTTCAGAAGGATCAAACTATTAAACATACTGTCCTGTTCTTAAATATAATCTACTTCTCCAATTATTTTTTAAATTTATCTTATTATATTTTATTTTATTTATAGAAGCATTCCATAACTCTTGTTAGGTTCCTAGATATTTGTTATCCTTGGATACTATTGTAAATAGATATCTTTTCTTTAATTACATTTTCACATTTTCTATTTGTACGTTCCTGGTATATATACTTTATATTTTTTCTATTATATATGAAATTATATATAAAATATATATGCCATATATGATAAATATTTGAATACATAAAATATAAAATTATATATAAATACATATGTAAAATATAATTTGTATAAAATGTTAAAGTATATGTTTTTAATTTTCTAATATAAATTTTACATTCATCTACTTGTAGATAAAGTTTTTAATTTACTTTTATACATTTCTCTCATCTGACTATTGGTTTTCCAATAATTAAACTATTAGGACATAACTTTACTGGAAGATTCTTTTTCAGACCTAGTTCTCAGCCTCTTAGTGCTCAGCTATTTGCAAGAAACTGACAAAAAATAACTATCACAGTGATATTGCTGTTAATGTCTATTAATCTGTCACACATATACTTTTTTTTTTTTTTTGGTGAGGAAGATTGGCCCCGAGCTAACATCTGTTGCCAATCTTCCTCTTTTTGCTTGTGGAAGATTTGCCCTGAGCTAACATGTGTGCCAGCTCTCCCCTATTTTGTAATTGGGACACCACCACATCATGGCTTGATGAGCGGTGTATAGGTTCGCGCCTGGGATCTGAGACTGTGAACCCCAGGCTGCTGAAGCAGAGTGCGTGAACTTCACTACTATGCCACCGGCCTGGCCCCCCTTCAATATATTTTTGTGTTTTATGGTACTAAATATAGCACTGTGATATATATGCATTTTGGATATAAGGAAAGAGTAATTATGTGTATATTTGGCAAACCTCTCATATCTGATAATTCACTTTTTCTATGAGCATACATATACAGTCCTCCCTCTGTATCTGCAATAGAGGGATTGGTTCCAGGAGGCTGGTGGATACCAACATCTGCAAATGCTCCAGTCCTTTATATATTATTGGCATATAACCTATGCACATCCTCTTGTATACTTTAAATCATCTCTAGATTATTTATAATACCTAATACAATGTGAATGCTATGTAAATAGTTGTTTTACTGTATTGTTAAGGGACTAATGACAAGGAAAAAAAGTCTGTACATGTTCAGTACAAATGCAACCATTGTAGGCCTTTCAATCTGAGGTTGGTTGAATCCTAGGATGTGGAACCCACAGATATTGATGTTGAATATATTGGTTTGACCTAGAGAGATGAACATAATGAAGGCTCCTACAACCAGAAAAATAATATGGTCATTAAGTAGTGATTAAATCAACATAACTACTGAGTGAAGAAAGTAGATCTGGGACGGGAAAAGGGACACTTATTCCATCCTGCATTCATTTATTAATTCCTATTCTCACTCTATTCCACAAAGATTGATTGAGTCCCTCCTTTTTTCCTAGAAGTGTGCCAGAGTGTGAAGTATGTGAAAGATGCTCTAGACTTGGTAAATCAATGCTGCTTTCTCACAGTGCCTACTAAGTTTATTTCGGGGCGTCATAGAAGATTCAACAGGGATGGTCTTGTGTCAGAGACATATTTAATATATAAATTCAAATTTTATTTATGTAAAAATATGTATTATGAGTATGAAAGTAATTTAGATTTTTAGAACTAAAATCTTAGTTTATTGGCTATATAACTTGCCAAGGTTCAGATGGGTTAATAAAAATAACCTCTACAGTTAGGCTGTCTGGGTATAATCTCAGACTCCATCATTCATTTTCTGTATTTCCTTAGACTACTGACTTGTCAATTAAGTCTCTAAGTCTCACCGTCCTCGTCTATAAAATAGGGATGTACTTTTAGTAGTACTGAAACTAAATGGAATGCACTAGCACAGTGCCCAACACATAGTAAACAGACATTATTTCTAACTAATGAGCTAACTATTAATTTGAACCTACTTCTTTGATTCAGCCTCAAGGGAAGAAACTGACTTCAAATACTTTTGTGTACATGAAGTAATAATCATAGCCAGAATCTTCTATATTGGGTGAAGAGTGTCAGATTTGGGGCCAGCCCTGTGGCACAGCAGTTAAGTGCATGCACTCTGCTGCTGGTGGCCTGGGTTTGGATCCTGGGCGCGCACCAATGCACTGCTTGCCAGGCCATGCTGTGGTGGCGTCCCATATAAAGTGGAGGAAGATGGGTACGGATGTTAGCCCAGGGCCAGTCTTCCTCAGCAAAAAAAGAGCAGGATTGTCATGAATCAGCTCAGGGCTGATCTTCCTCACAAAAAAAAAAGAAAAAAAGTGTGTCAGATTTTATTATCATTCCCCATTACTTGCTCTCCCTTCTTGTGAGAGAATTATACCTCCCTGAGACATGGAAGTCAGGCATGGCCTTATGACTTGCTTTGGCCAGTGAAATATGAATGAACCTGATAGGTACCACTTTCTATGGGAAACATGAAGAGCGATTGTGTAGAGTTTTGCTTTTTCTTTTCTTTCTCCATGAGGCCAGAATAACGTGGTAGGAGCTGAACCTTATGAATTCAGAATGAAGAATTTGTGGAGTGGAACCTCATCTAACCCATGATAAATATATGTTGTGATCAGGAAATAAACTACTGTTGTTACAAACTATTGAATTTGGTGGATCTTTATTACTACAGAAATAACCTTGTTATTACAGAACAACCTAGTAAAAGCTGACTAACATGAATTTTCTGTGCATTGTCTTGCTATTTATTTCCATAGCAGCAATGTCTACAAATCCCACAAAATGTATGGTTGAACGTTGTGCATTTTATTTGGCAATTTTATTTGTAAAGTGATTATCTTCTTTCTGGGTTCAAGGGAAAAATATGGATAAGTATTTTTTTTCTCAGTTTTCGTCCCAGATGTTTGGCAACATACAGAGAGAAAAGAATGTTAATGGTTTGGAAATGAAATTAGGCCAGAATGTTAGTCTCATCAGGGAAAGCTATACTTTGAAGTAGGAGGAATAAGAATTGTCTTCCTAAGGGTAGCCCCTTATAAAGCCCCTTAGAAACTTTTTATTTGTCATGTGGTCTGAGGACAGGTTCATTTAGCTCTGCTCAAGCAAAGTTAACTAGATAGATTTTTATAAATACTAGTCACATAATAACAACCAATAAAAATACGTGTTTCAGGGCTTTTGCAACTAAGTATTATTAAATTCAAAGAAATCATGATGAATATGTTATGATAAAAGTACCTTAAAAATAAGAAAACTATAAGATTACTTAATGGAAAATCATAATCATCAGAAACAATAAATTCTTGGCAATTGTACAATGGAAGCAAGTCCTTATAAAATAATATTTATTATGTTATCTCCTTTGGTTTATTATTTTGATAATGCATATGAGGGGAGAAGGAAAGGACTGGACACTGGGAGAAGCAATGAGAACTTCAAATGCCATGGTGGAATCATGCTTCTTAAACTCTGTGTTGGGTACATTGCTATTAAATCTCTTTTATATATATATTTTTGTATCTCTTCAATATTTAACAAAATTTGAAAGAGAAATTCATTAAGTTGAAAAATGGAAAATATCTGTTGGATTTTTCACATGTAATTTGTGAGCCATGATATAACAGGAGTTGCTTCAGAGAAGTGATGAGGGTAGAAGCCAGATGGGAGACAGTTGAGAAAAGAGCAGGAAATGGTAAAATGAAGACATGGTGAAGAAAAGAGATGTGGTGGTACATGGAAAAGAATGTAGACTAGAAAAATATGATTATTTGACTTCATTTTAGTTTGTAGTAGAGGAGGGGTTGACACATGTTTAAAAGTCAATGGGAAGGATGAGTTGTGAGAAAGGATATCAGAGAGAGGAAGGGATACACAATAGTGAAAGGTACTTGAGAAGAAGGAAGGGTGGAATCATGTTGTACACAGAGGAAGGTGTCTTGAACAGGAAAAATAATCAGCCCCTTTATTGTAACAGGAAGGAAGAAGAAAAGGAGTGAGGTTTTTTACAGAAAGCCAGGAGAGAGATGACTGTTTTCTGATTTAGGGAAATAACAGAGAGTAGAAAGAAGTGAGTGCCATCAAGAAAAATTTAATAAGTACTAACAGGACTTTTTTACTGTTTAAATATTTCTTTCTTTTTTTTTTTTTTTAAGAAGGGAGAGTGAGTGTACATGGATGAAGAAAGAATACAGGAGTAGCTGGACTTCTGACTTGAATAGGTGGATGGATTATAATACTATTTGTTATTATTGAGATCTAGGAAGATGTGTAGATTAGAAGTCTAACTCAGCTGAGGATCAAACCTGTGCAAAAATTCTCCAAGAAACACAGTTTAGAACAACCACATTGTGCGTACTACCTAGCCAGAGTGGTGGAATGGTAAAAAGAACCAGGAGTCAGAAGACCTGGATTCTTTTATTCTAGTTGCACCATTACATTACGCTGATCTATGTACACCTTTGGTGATCTCATTGGCCTCATTATCTTTATTAGACCTTATCAATTTTTTGTCCTTCGTAATATTTTTATGAACTCTAGTGATAATCTGTGTTTGAGAACATCTTTAAAAGTCCATGTTTCTAGGCTATTCTTGTGGGTATATGGTGTTTTTTGGTTTGAACCTGGTTATCACAAGATAGTGCTCAAAAACATCAATTATTTTTGGTGCACAGCTCTTAGAATTATATAATTTTAGTATTCACTTCATCATTCAATAAAAATTTGTTTAGCACCTAATATGTGCAAAACATAGTTTTAAACACTTAACACAAGTAAGTGAAACTCCTCCTCCTTTTGAAAAAAATCTATGCCTTCAGGAGATGCAATATGACTTAGGCTTTATAAAAGATAACTCCTCTATTATGTTGAAAGGATTACTCGTGCTGTAGAATAGAGAGAGGAAGGCAAGGAGCACAGGAAGAAAGCTATTATAGTTAAGGTAAGAGATGATGGTAGCTGAACCAAGGTGGTAGCACATTACAGTTCTATTTTAAAGGTGAAACAGAATTTGCTGATGTATTGAATATATGTATGAGGGAAAAAGCAAAGTCAGGAATAACTTTAAGATTTTTGGGCTGAGCAATTGAAAAGATGGAGCTGCCATCAGCTAAGATGAGCAGACTGTGGGTGGACTGGTTTCAGAGAGTGCAGATCAGGAAGTCAGCTCTAGATTATGTAAGATTGAGATGTCAAATAGACATTCCAGAGGGTTGGCAGCATGGATAATGTTGTCAATCTTCCACCTGATATAACACTTCATCTCACTAGTACGTGAATGATGACACAGTACAGCATATTTGTTCAGAGTATATTACATTTTTAGTGGCTGGTTAATATTCAAAGTTGTTCAACGTCACAAATTATTAGGGAAATGCAAATCAAAACTGCAAGGATACATCACCTCATACCCTTCAGAATGGCTACTATTAAAAAGAAAAGAAATAAGTGTTGGAGAGGATGTGGAGAAAAAGGAACTCTCATAAACTGCTTGTGGGAATGTAAATTGGTGCAGCCACTATGGAAATAGTACAGAGATACCTCAAAAAATTTAAAATAGAAATACCATATGATCCAGCTATTCCACTTCTGATATTTATCCAAAGAATATGAAAATACTAATTTGAAAAGATAAATGCGCCCCTATGTTCGTGGCAGCATTATTCACAATTGCCAAAATGTGGAAGCAACCTAAGGGCCCATCAATGAATGACTAGTTAAAGAAGATGTGGTATATATATACAATGGAATAGTACTCAGCCAGAAAAAAGATGAAATTGTGCCATCTGTGACAACATGGCTGGATCTTGAGGGTATTATACTAAGCGAAATAAATCAGATGGAGAAAGACAATTACCATATGACTTCATTTATATGTGGAAGATAGGCAAACAAACACATAGATACAGAGAACAGATTGGTGACTACCAGAGGAGAAAGGGGTAGGGGGAGGGCGAAAGGGGTAAAGGGGCACATGTGTATGGTGATGAATGGCAACTAGACTTTTGGTGGTGAACACGATGCAGTCTATACAGAAGTTGAAAAATAATGATGTACACCTGAAATTTAATATAATGTTATAAACCAATGTGACCGCAATAAAAAAAAGATTCTCGATATTCTACCAAAGTTGTTATTTGTTTGAATGCTTTATGATGGAATAGAAATCACTTAGGTTATCCAAAAAGCTAACTTAGATGGAATGGAAATAGATCAGAATACATATCTGAAAACTGATTCAGCCAATTCTTTCAAAATGTTTAAAGTGCCTGACTCTTTTTACAAGAAGCTGTCAATGTTTTTTTAAATATAATTCAGATTTTAACATTGCTCTGAAATTTCTATCATCATTTTATGTGCCAAATTTACTTGCTTTCTATATTGCAAATTTCTGAAATAATTATTCTGTCATTTTGCAGTCAAGAAGAACATTTCCGTGTGTCATAGTATAATCATAAACCAGCTAAAGACTAGACCTATCCTATGTTTCTCTTATTCTATAAGCAGGTTTAGGTTCTTAGTGATAAAGAGATTAATTCCACATGTTCAAGTCAACAATGATTGCCAGACAGGTTTATGGGATGGAAATGCTTACCATTTGGGGATCTTGATTGTCTAGTGATACGAAATATATTTGCAATATTTTCCCTTAGTTATTTTTATCTGCTAGGCTTATAGACCTGTAAATAAAAGTGGCAGATTTCCCAAACAGATTAAATTTCAGCTTATGAGTTTATTTCACGGAGCCTCTATTCTACCTGTACAAGTACTTCAGGTGGTAACACAGGCAAATATAAAGCAACATCCTATTTTATTGTATTAGTGTAGTTTACAACAATTCTGCAGATACACAAGATTCAGAGGTCATAAACACCCAAGGTCTTGAAGACTTTACTTTCCTATAAACAGCTTTTTGAACAGTGGTACTGCCTTCCAACCTATAAATACGCTGCCCACCTTGAAGACGCAAAGATTTATCTCTTCTCGATTTACAAGTAAATCCATGGTTAATCCACCACACCTCTTCACCAATAAACAGCTGATTTATGATCCATGGTCAATGAGTCCACCTGAGGCAGTTGCTATTAAGGTTAAGAAAAGAAAGTACAAGAAAACCTAGTAAATTGTGCGCCATTTAATGTAGATTAAATTAAGTGAGCTGTATTATATTGCACAGCACCAATCCTAAGGAAGCAGTTGACTGTTGCGTATTATACTTCCCTGATGAGAATGATGGTGCAAGCCAGCAATTATTCCTCCAGTAGAAAGTTGTTCATGGTGCTTGGGAACCATCGCTGTGCATGTGCATGTGTGTCGTCTCTCAGATAATACTGATGAATTTCTATTTATAAATAAGTAATCATTCACCCGTTGTTTCCTGCCTTTCCTTCCAAATAATTTTGGAGTCTATTTCATTGTTTACATGAATAGATTGTTCCACGCTAAAGAACAAAAAATCCAAAATCAAACAAATAGCACATTGTATGTTTATAAAGAAAGAATGTTAACTCCAATAGATTGGAATAGGGATGGTTCTCATGGCTAACAGAAAAGTTTCTTGAGAATGGAAAGAGTAGTGTATGGAGTTAGGGCTTACATCTCAAATCTTCCACCAACTCTTCCTTAAAACACATTTTTCCTGGGGTGTATAGCATAGTTGTGTTTTTATAAAACATTTTTTTGGGTGTAAATCTCCTAAAAGAACCTCATCATTCCTCTTTCTTGGAGGATGAGCAGCCGAAGAACCATGAGGAGGATCTTTATGAGACCTTTATGCATCATGGTCAAAGGATCTTACAATTGGGACCTGGGGTGAATCATACTGGATAGCAACCTGTTTCCAATGTTGTTTGATAAAAGAACTCGTGAGGGATACTGCATGCTGTATCCTCTTCTTGGATGTTTGTAAAGCACATTAACATTTGAAATGCTCCGAGAAGTTCTACAATAGACATCTCTATTGAACTTTGCATGACCCACTCTTTCTCAAATATGTTTCATCATGGATTTCTGTTTTTGTTGTAGTTCCTCACACATTGGTAATGTTAATCTAATACAACTACCCTCAAAATGAGGAACCTAAGACCTAGAAAAGTAAATGACATGACTACAATGTCTCCGATTGTGTCAAAGCTTAAACTAGACAGGGATTTGTGGATTACCAATTCAGTGCACTGTAAGGGCTTCTACTAAAGCCTTTGTGAAAAGGTTGAGGTGTATGTAAGTTCAAGGGAAAATACAGAAAAACAGAGGAAAATGTCTTTGCTCAATATTTTAAGAAACCTCATTTGCCCCTATATTTTGTGTATTTATTTTTACTGTTATATAAAACAATTTGAAATACAGTACCTCATTTATCAACCTTCATCTGACAATAATGTGTTATACTTAGTGAATTATCCAGGAACATGAATCTTTTTCTTTAAACTTGGAAAAATTAAATTGTATTTTTCTCTATTAGTCTGCTCTGGCTGCCATAGCAAAATACCGAAGACCGCGTGGCTTAAACAACAGACATTTATTTTCTCAAAGTTCTAGAGGCTAGAAGTCTGAGATCATAGTGTTGGCAAGTTGGTTTCTGGTAAAGTCTCTCTTCTTGGTTTGTAGATGTCTGCCTTCTTGCTGTGTCCTCACATGGCCTTACCTCGGTCAGTAGCCCTTATGATGTCTCTTCTTCATCTTATGACACCAGTCCTATTGGATTAGGGCCCCACCCTTATGACCTCATTTAACCCTAATGACCCCTTTAAAGGCCTTATCTCCAAATATGGTCACACTGGGAGTTAGGGCTTCAACATAAGAATTTTGAGGGGACAAAATTCAGACCAAAACATTTTCATTCATATTTGTTACTTTCTGCTGTCATTTGTTGTCTCAGGAAACATTCTTATTTTATTCCTATTCTCTCAGTTTGCCCAAGGTTAGCCTTTTCTTTCTTGTTCCTGAACTTTCCACACATATTTTACAACTAAAAAACTCTAAAGTTTGGAGAATAGGCCCAACAGCAGTCTTGAAGATTTTCATTACCTTCAACTTTCATAGACCTTATTTTCTGCACAGACCAATCTCTCTCCAGGTTCTCAGTTTTAGAATCCTGCTTCAAGGCATAGCCTGCCGTCCTTGTTCTTTTCTAATGAGCAACCTGTCACGACATGCCCATGGTCCTTCTAGAATAATTAGATCATCAATTATAGTTTTATGGAGTGGGCTCTCGGGCAATATCCCGTCTAGGAGATGAAACTTTTTATTTGTACCAGCACACTAGCAGTATCGATTTGTTCAATCTTTCTTTAAAGCAGTGTCTTACATGCATTAACAAAGAAATAAGTAGGGTTGCATTGGCGTTAACTTGACCACTTTTTCTAACATTCTGCTAGTTAATACAAGGCTATGAGCATGGTATGTGTTAGGGTATGTTGGCTTTGTTTCAGATTCACTGTGGCAAAAGAAAGAAGATACATAATAAACAGAGCAACCAAAAATAAGTAAGTTATCTTTGATTACTTTCACGACAACCTTTATATTGTGCATTATTACTGCGTAAATTAAAATAACATCTCTATATTGTTTTCAGTAGTGCGTTTTTTATTGATCCTCATAATAATTTTGCAAAGCGAGAAACAGACATAGGTAGCTATATGACTTGGCTAGGGTCACACAGCTGTTAAGTGGTTGAACCAAACTTAAACCTAATTGATTTAAGCTGAAACAATAATTAATTCATTCAACACTGACTACGTGCCAGGCTCTGGTAATAGAATGGTGAGCAAGATGAGGCACCAACTCTGCCTTTGAGGAGAATCGGATTATAGAGACATACAGATATTAATACAACAATTAAAAATGGACTGTAACATTGCAACCCCGAGAAGTCTTGCTTGGAGAGGCATATGTTGTAAGGGCAACAAGAAAGAGGGGGACTGCCTCTCAGGAGAGGGGCTAGAAACATTAAAATTCCAGATGTTTTAAATAAACCAGGTTATCTCCGTTGAAATTATGGAAATTTCACTAGCCATTCAATTCACTTGTTTGTAGTACTGAATAATCCATAAACTTAATTAATCTACCAGGATCACCTTTATTTTCTATTACCACAAAGTGGGATTAAAAACAGACAAAAATGTACAAAAAACAAGATGACAGAGCTCCGGTCATTACTATAAAACTTCTATTTCAGACAGACCTTAGAAAACCCAGACAGAGCTTAGATTCAACCCTGCCCCCCAGACCCCAGCAAAAGACAGGCACATTTAAGAAAAGGTACAGAATTAAGGTTACATGGAGCACCAAGGTAGTTGTCAGAGGAGAGCATTCCATTCACTGAAGTAGGCCAGAGAATGGTGAGAGAAGTAAAATAAATAAATAAATAAATAAACAAATAAATAAATAAAAAGTGTTTCGTTTAAGGCAGATAACAGAGACAAAACAGAAGTTACTACTGTGACTGACGATTATTGGAAATCGTTTCCTATCCTCTTTAGTAACTGCCATTACAATCAGAGCTAATCATAACAAGCATTTGATTTCCAGATCTATTTATGGTTTGAAACATATTTAATTTTTTATTCAATATTACTCTTTGCTCTCAATCTAAGAATCTAAGGAATATCTCACTAAGTCCCAAAAATGAATTTCATAGTCGGATTTTGATGTCTGATATCAAAGCTACAGAATGTGTGTGCGAGTGTGTGCTCTCCATGCCATCAGCCTTAAAGAGTGAGGAGCACACACTAAACTCTGCCTTAGGAGCTCAATATCAAAAGCTAGATCTAAAGACTACACCCATCTTGAATATGTTTATACTCACTACACCTTAGGGTATAACATTCCTCCATGCACTAACTCACTTAATATTTTACTGTTTTTGTTTACTTCCTTTATAACTGTTTTCTTTAAATGTCGAGAGGTAACCTCATTCTCACACAGTTATAACATTTGGTATCTAAATATTTATTTATTGTCTCTACGTCGTTCATATTTATAGAAATATCAGTAACATCAGTTTTCATCTTTACAAGAAAAGTCTTAGTTTATTTGATCTTCTCACAATTTACCCAGGGACATATCTATTATTTTCTTTCAAATTCAATTCTATGTTCAATAATATTTTTATGATTGTTTGGTAGAAGAATTATCAGCGTATTTATTTATAACATACTCTTACCTTTTCAAACCATCCATTCAATACAATATTAAATACCTGCTATATGCCATCTATTTATATCATATAATTTGGTAACATATTGATGTTTCCTGTCTTTTAAAGGAGATTTATTTTGTCTTGCCATAGAAGAATCCAGAAAGATTAAAAGCTCATGCATGCAAGCAAGTATTTACCAGAAAAGCTTTTTATGATACATGATTCTAACATGCCAGAAGAAAATTGCATTGAAAATGATGTAGTCTAACTAATAAGGAATACATTTGAAATTGAAAATTAAATATACTTTTGCATCTCCTGATATGCTACTTCACTTGCCTCATTTGCATGCAAATAAGAGTTCAATAACTATTTTAATTGCTATATTCTCCCAAAAGCAGGGAAAGAAGATTCAAAATATATGTATTATTTTGTATGGGAAAGAATGTTAATATTCACCAAATAATTACCTAATTTACATAGTGATTAGACTCATCTGCAATAAAGTATTTTTATAAATATACAGAGGGAACATTAGACATTGTGAAATTTGACAAGTGAAGTAACAAGCAAATCTAATAAGGAAAATTGTATGCAGGTGAAAGACTTCTAGTACATTATTTTTAATATAACTTTATTACTAATGTCAGAATAATAAGTCAAATCCTTAAGCCTTCTGTGCATCGTATTTGGTAGGTGAGAGGGGAAAAGCAAATATAACATAGTTAAAAAAATATTGAACATGATCAAACACATCTGAAAGAGATAAATTCCTCAGGGAAGAATTTCCACCTACATAATTTCAAGTGAAGTAATCTATTTTCTAATTAGCAAAGAAAAAATCCCCTGTATATGACCTTGAATTCTAAAATATTAGCTCAGAGGGAATATTTACAATCCAAAGGCTCAGATGCATAATAAAAATACGGACATGACTTTTACTGTTGTTAAGGTTCTTTTTAAATCATTCTTAGGCATAATCAGCCTATGTTGACTGACATTTATAGTATGGAAATTGGCTGGAATACAAATGCAATGGCGTTTGAAATTAGGAAAAACATTACCGAGGAGGCAGTTTCAATATTTGTGGTGTTCAAAGCCATTTTTCTCTGTAGAACCAACACCTTTGTTCATTTTCAACAGCTTATACTCTAAATGAGTTTTACATATTGAAATTATTTTAGTTCTCTGATATTACTTCTTTTGTCATTTTATATGTAGTTATTCATTGTAGAGAAGTGGATTTTTCAGCTTTCAACATTTTAAATATGATAAGAGTGGGAGGACTTGAGGATTTAAACATGGAGAACTGGTCAGGTAGAAATATTTGTTAAATTAACAAGTGCTGGAATCAATGAATGAGCAAACTGATCATCCTGATTACAAATAATCTATTCACTTATTTGTTTGTGGGTTTAAAGTGATCTAGAAACAATAATTACAAGATAAACAATGAAGATGAGCAATGAAGATGAAGAATGAAGAGGCTTAATGAAAAATTCCCGTTTACTACCTTTTTCCTCAGAATCTGGGACAAAATAGAGATTCCTGGGAGAATATTGAGGTGCTGTCTACGCTGGGTTGGAAGAGCTAAAATCATAAGGGACAGGATTCCACCATGAAATGTATCTGAATTTTGGAACCAGCCAGACCTGTGTTCATATATGACTCCTTCATTCATATACTTTCTGACTCTAGAAAATTACCATTCAGAAGTTTAGTTTCATATAAAATGAGAATGAAAATAGTTTCTTTCAGAGCTATTGTGAGGATTAAATAAGATCTCTAACGAGCATACAGTCTGTAGAACATGGTCCATTTAATAAATAATGACAAATATGAGTGTATAGAAGGTCCAGGAGCATAGACTCCTGGGTTATTTCTCCCCTCGGCAACTGACTTTCCTGGTCCTTTGAGATATAAGGCTTCTGCGTCTGTGATGGTTTCTATGGTGTGTTTAAGAGAACAGACATTTAACATTTCACAAGGGCACAGATCGATCATGCATGTATTTTGAACAGTAAATTAATGCAATAATGAGAAATAAAACTCTCTATGATTATAATTTACTGAACTTGCTACAAAATGTATATTTAGCTAAATGTCCATTCAAACATATTCATTGTCCATGAGATAATGCTAACTCCTGGTATAAAGTTTTATTGTACTTGATACATAGTAGCAGCTGAAATTTATTAGAAATGCAAATTTTCTAAAAGTGGAGAATGTAGCAAAAATCCGTGAACTTCAGAGTATTCTAGGGCATTGAAGAAATCTCTATGATGGGAAAAGGACAGGAAAGGTGACACTCGGGAGAGTAATCCTGTACAAACTCATCTGGAGAATGGGGAATGTGGGAATACAGTCACATAATTCTACAGGCTTTTGTAACCTTGATATTAAAACCAAGATAGTACATTGCAGGCCAAACAAAACACTGGCAAACTGAATTCAGCAGTATATATACATTGTGACCAAGTCGAGTTTTTCCAAAGAATGCGAGGGGGGCTTAGCAACAGAAAAATCTATAAATCTGACTCTCCATATTAAAAGATTAAAGGAGAAAACACACAGATGCATAAAAAACATCTGATATTATTTAGCGCTCATTTGTAATTAGAATTCTTTGCGCACTGAGGTTAAAACGGAATTTTCTTAACTGAATAACTGGTGTCTATAAAAAGCTCAGTAAAGAGGGAACCATTCAAAATATAGTGTTAGAACAATTGTTTATTCTAGAAAACTACATTTGGAAAGGACTGTTTATTCTTTATGATGTATTTGTCATGAAAGCCAGAGCAAATGTCATAAATTGTCTGTGCTACAGAATCACAAGCTCTATAAAGAGAGTGTTGCCTGACCGTTGTCTAATTTAATGAGATGAATGCAATTAAAGGAGAAAGAAGCTAATCTGGCCCTGTGCTAGTAGTCCATGTACAAAAACAGAAAGGATTGTTGTTTCATGCACTTATGTTGATACTCGTTCTGTGATCTTGCACCTCAACTACTCCTGCTGTCAAAGTAGACAATATTGCTTTAGTCCTTGGTCCTCTGACTCTGCTGGGAGAAGCACTGGCATCACATGGGAGCTTAGTAAATATGTAGAATCTCGATGAGACTCCACCCAACACCTACTGAATCAGAGCCTGCATTTTAACAAGGTCCCAGGGCATTTATCTGCACATTGTAAAGCAGGAGAAATACTGCTCTAGGCTACTGATCTTTCTGCCTTCGGAAATGCTGTGAGGATTATTGACCCCCAAGAAGAGTTTTACTTTTGGAATAGAGTATGTGATATTTGCAAATGTCTTCTGATTGTTTGTTTGTTTTACCTGAAGGTGTGGGAATTTGT
The DNA here is from genome assembly GCF_020826845.1 of Diceros bicornis minor. Lineage (NCBI taxonomy): Eukaryota > Metazoa > Chordata > Mammalia > Perissodactyla > Rhinocerotidae > Diceros > Diceros bicornis. The sequence goes on along the minus strand of NC_080753.1, from coordinate 44,915,255 downwards.
TGGCAACTTTCCCCAGAATGGTGATAATAATAGACAGCAATTATTAAATTATTTAACTGTCCAAGGCACTATCCTAAGCACTTTTTTTTTGGTGAGTAAGACTGGCTCTAAGTTAACATCCGTTGCCAATCCTCCTCTTTTTGCTGAGGAAGATTAGCCCTGAGCTAACATCTGTGCCCATCTTCCTCTATTTTGTATGTGGGATGCTGCCACAGCATGGCTTGATGAGTGGTGTAAGTCCATGCCAGGGATCCAAAACTGTGAACCCCAGGCCACCAAAGTGGAGCCAGCGAACTTAACCACTGCACCACCGGGCTGGCCCCAACTAAGCGTTTTAAGTGTATTTATTCATTTCATTTTTCCAACTCCTCTGAAAGTTGCATTCCTCCACCGTACAGAAGAGGAACCATGGAGACTTTACGTAACTTGCCCAAGATGAAAGTTGTTAAGATCCAGAGTCAGTTTTGGAGACAGGGAGTCTGAGTCCCTGGCCCTCACTGTTAAATTCTCCTAGGCTCTCTCTCCAATAAGATGAATATATTCTTAAATTTTGATCAGATTATTTAATATTTTCACTTTGTTCCCTACATATATCAGTATTTTTAAGAAAATTTAATAGGTAGCATATATTAACATTTTTTAGCTATATGCTAGGCTCTCTTTTAAGCATTCACATCCATTTACTCAGTTTTCACAACTGTGTGAATTTCATTGTTTTGTTTTCAAGATGAAGAATTGTTTATTCCTTTTAGAGATGGAAAAAAAGAAAAACTGAGCCCCAGAGACATACAACTTGCCCAGGGTCAGACAAGTCAGATATTAAAGAATAAAAACTAATAAAATAACCTAGCAGACATGGTCCCTGTAAAGGTAAATTCAATGTGATGCTTCTGTTCCGGAATTTTCTACTCGGCATTCTCTTGAGCAACTCCATGAAACAACATTTCCTAATACTGAGATTGGGGGTAACCACTTCTCAAAAGTAATTTGAATTTAAAAATTCTTGCCTGTCCAACTCCTTGTATCTATCTCCTCAGCTGCAGAACCTGCCCTGAAGCAAAAGCTACTTCAACAAAGAATACCAAATGGTGGCGATGGTACAGGATAGAGGTCAAAGGTCAGCAGAAGACCTCATCATGTTCTGTAACAGTGCCGTCCACTAGAAATACAATGCAAGCCACAGAGGTAATTGTAAATTTTCTGGTAGCCGGATTGAAAAAAGAATCACAAAACAGGTAATGTTCATTTTTATCAAATGTTTTATTTACTATGCCATGTAAAAGAAGTTATCCTTTTAATACATGTTGTTGGTACTATCAAGTCGATTCCAACGCCTAGAGACCCTGTGTACAGCAGAACAGAACCTTGCCTGGTCTTTCTGTGCCATCCTCTCACCTTCTAGTGCTATATCAGACAATGATCCGCTGCTATTCATAGGGTTTTCATGGTCAAGTTTCTTGGAAGTGGGTGGCCAGATCCTTCTTCCTGAAACCTGTCCACCATGGGTGACCCTACTGGCATTTGAAATACTGATGGCATAGCTTTCAGCATCACAGTAACATGCAGCCACCACAATGTGACAACCAGCAGACAGTTGGTGTGGTTCCCTGACCAGAAGACAAACTTGGGCCTCAGTGGAGAGAGTGCTGTATCTTAACCACTAGACCACCAGGGCCAGCTGCTCATTTTAATATAATCAATAATAAAATTTATTACAGAGACTTTTTGCATGTTTTACACTTTATCTTTGAAACTGTTGTGTATTTTAAAGTTACAGCACATCTCATTCCGACTAGCCACAGTTCCAGTGCTCAGTGGCCACCTATGGCTAGTGGCTACCATATTGATGCATTGGACATCACAGTTCTAAAGGCTTTGAGTGCCTGAAAAAAATAACACCAAGTTTGCATGTAAATAAGGAAGAGTAGATCAATAAGTATGTCTAATATCAAAGGTGTAATCTGTAAGGACATCATTGTCACACACACACTACCATTCTATTTGTCTCTAAGGCTTGTGCAATTTTATCATTCACATTTTTCTTCTTTTAAAAAATTGGGGTGAAATAACATGATGTTTTATTCTTATTTTTCATTTTAGAATTTATTATGAGCATAATTTCATTCCATCAAATGTTATTTTAAGAAATGATCTTAATAGTTGCATAATATTCTGTATGGATTTTTGACCATTTTTAAGAAGAAAATCTCAGGCCAGCCCCAGTGGCCTGGTGGTTACGTTCAGAGCACTCAGCTTCAGCGGCCTGGGTTCGGTTCCCAGCCGCAGACCTACACCACTCCTCTGTAAGTGACCATGCTGTGGTGGCTGCTCACATACAAAAAAGAGGAAGATTGACAATGGATGTTAGCTAGGGGCAAATCTTCCTCAGCAAAAAAAAAAAGAAAGAAAGAAAATCTTTGACCATTAGCATTTGGTATAATTTTTCTGTATATCAACAATGCCTTGATGCATTGTTGTGTCTCTGTTTGATTAGACATATACAATTATCTAATGATATGATATGACCAAACTGCTTTCCAGAAAGAAGGTATCAATAGTACCCATCAGAAGTTCTCCTTTAGCACTCTGCCCAACCCTATTGTCATTAGGAAATATCTTTTCCACTTTAAGAGATGATATATTGTTTTTTTCTTCTAATTTGTGTTTCTTAAATTACAGGCTAGGATTGTGTGTGTGTGTGTGTGTGTGTGTTTGCAGGCCATTTGTATTTCTTCTCCTGTGTTTCCTGTTTTTGATCTTGGACAAGTTCTTTATATATTGAGGGAAACAATTATTTTTTCATCAGATATGTTGCAAATATTTCTTAATTTGAAAGAAGATTTGAGATGATTTTTGGTATTTACAATCATGTAGTTGTATCTACCAATATTTTACAATTGGTCTATCCCTTCACTTTCATATTTACCAAGGATTTTTTCTCTCCCAAATTAAATGTTAATCTACATGTTCTCCCTGCTATTTTACTGTGTTTTTTCCCCTATGACTCAATCCATACGGAATTTATTTTTTGAGAAAGTTTGTAAATGAAATGTAACTACATTTTTTAATTATCAGTTGATTCCACCAAGTAGTTTGATGTTTGCTAATCAGAAGCTTTTAGATGCATATAATTAGATATTTAGTCAACTTAAAAAGACAATTATGTCATTTTCTTGTAAAGTTTTGAGCTAGGTTTTGCATAAAACCAGTGTAAGTCTTTTCCTAAATCAGTCCCAAATGATGTGAGAAGCGTGAAGTTTAGAATTCACACTGTATTTCCTGTACTTGGTCAGTGATCCTGCAAGTGGAGAAGTGGGGAGGGAAAGGAATGAGCATAATTAAAGGCAAATGCTTGATTTTCTTTCCTTGTGATGAAAAATTTCTTCTCTGTACTGGCCCAATGCCTTTTTTCCCTGCCCCGGCATGGCTTCCTTCATCCACAGCCAGTCTTGGTAAAATCGCTGTGTTTGCCTGGAATGACGAACCACATCAGGTGTAAACATGTGATTAGTGTCTCCATAGCCTCCAGGCTTAATGGATCTAGAACCAGAATTACTTTCCAGAGTCCCTGATGGGACCCAGCTGTTCTCCCTCAGAACTCTTACTTCCTCATGTCCCCAACTCACCTCCTTCTCCAAACATCACACATGCACACACACACACACACCCCTCAAACCTTCAAATATCATCGTTCAGAAATATCATTAGCATTCTGCCCGGTTTTTTTCCCCTTGCTTCCCTGGTACACAGATCCTTCCCATGAGAAGAGTTACAGCCCATTCCTCAATTCAACTCTGTCTTGAATAAAGTGGATCCAGCGGAAATGCTTTAAAGTTCCTGGCATTTGGATTTCTTTTCTTTCATTTCAAAGGATTTTTTCTTCCTATTTTTATATTCAATTGGTCCATTTATTTGGAAATCTGGAAGTGAGCAAGTTAAGCGCCTGTTATATAGTTTTCATATTATGCACTGACAGAATATCACTGACATACTAACAGTATTGTTAATGCATAACTATTTAGCGTTTGCTTGTGCTAAATGCATGCACATCAGAAAACAGTACAGGATGTACTGTTTGTACTAAGCACAAATCCATCATTATGTTTGCAGGTGTTCTTTCAATAGGATTAAAAGGACCAATACATTTGAGTATTATTTCTCTTGCTGTCAGCAATATCTTGAGCATAGGGGAGAAGAGAGTTAATATGTGGAATATCTTCCTTGCATACATGGAAAGCACAGACTTTGTCAACGGCCATGCATTTTGCACAAACTTTCAGTGAAGCAATGTAAACTTTCATTTAAAAAGCGAGTTGATGGAGTACTATCTGATTTTATTGGGACTATAATGACGAAAAAAGCCATTCCTTTTGGTGCTATCCCTGGGGTTAGGAGGCATGCATCTCTCCCAATAATTGTGTATGGCAATAACAAGCCAGTGGCTGGATGGGATAATTGGCTCCTCCTCAATACGTTTATGGGTAGTCAATCCGAGAATTACAGAGATCCAACGAAAGCTACAATGGCTGCAAGACTGAGGTTCATATTGATCTAGTAGGAATAGGATGGATCTGTCAGGTCCAGGCAGAATACATCATGCTCCTGGTGGGAGAGTTCTTTCCACAGAAAAGAGAAATAATTATTCTCTCCAGTGAAACACTTGAGACAAAAGTACACACACTCACAAAGGAGTCTAATAGAACCTTGATCATGAAAAAGAAATAGCTTTTTTTTTTTCTATTTTCTTTTTTATTTCTTTTTTTGGTAGTTTCTGCTTGGGAAAACATTTCACTGAGGTTCTCTATGTCTTTCTGAGTTTCCTTCAGTGTATCTGGGCATTTTTATTTTTTAATCAATGTATTCACATTTCAAACTCCGGTTTAAAAGCTTTCAGTTGAAGCAGAAAGAGGCAGATTCATTTGGTGTATATGAAGTAGGCGGTAATTGCATTGGAAAACCCCAAAACGCACAAACCAGAACCAGCTGTAGCCAAATATGTATGGAAAGCAGTGCATAGAATTTTCCATGGCCTGTAGCAATGATGTTATACAAACAGTCCCCGAGGTGTCTCAGAAGCTCCATACACAGTGGAAAGAAATTAGATAATGCTAAAGACTTACCAGATGGATATTCAATCAGTAATTTTGTGTAAAATTCTCTCTTTAAATTGGATACTGAAGAAATAGCTACATTGCACTTATAAAATTAACATCTTTGTTTTCCAGCACTCTTCCCTGACATGAGTGCACAGCACTAAGAACACTCAGGACAGAGTATAAGTTTATAGGACACATGAAAGTAAACATTAAGGATAACCCAAAAATATTTGGATGAAAGCAAATAGAAAGTAGATTATGGGAAAATGCACAAAATAATAATAATTTTCAATGCTCTTGATTCAAGATGTGAGATAGCAAATTGTGTTTTTAGTAAGAAACAGACTCTCTGTTTAAATCATTGTGTTCTTGTAGAAAGCTGCAACTTTCTTAGAACACTGCCACGATGGTATTTTCCAGATCAAAATTCGTAAACTTTATTTCCTTGTTGCACTAAATCCCAACCTTTCTGTTTATTTGTGAAGTCCCTTTATAGTCAAACTTCCCCTTACCTGGATAACCATGTATTTCCATGCTCACTAATATAGAACTCATGCCTATCAGTCTATCAGTCTGTTCTCCAACAGATGCAATGTGCACTGTTAGCAGTGCTTCTAGACATTGTTTCCCTAGGAATGCCCTGTCTTTTCCTTCAACATGTTCAAATTCTGCCCAGCCTTCGAGGCCCAGTCTATGCCCAATCTCTCCCACAGCTACGTCAAACCTCACTGATCTTCTGTCCTAAGACTCCCACCATAGGAGCAGTATTGGGTTTCATTAGGCAGTAGGTGAATGTTTATTGACAAGCAAGTCAGTAGGAGTACCATTCAGGGACATTCATACTGGGAAATAAAATAGGTATTAGATAGATTCAAACAAGTTGAATTAGGGGTGTTGAGTCATAAACACTACATTGTAGGACACGATTTCTTAGCTACTTATGGCAAATAATCAGGATGACTACACATCTCCATTTGTTCTGGGTGGTTCCATTTTATGTCCCTGTATGTTATTAACAGTACCCCTTTACTCTCAAAGTTGTTTCTATTTGGATGATAAGTAATATGGCCACTTTACTAATCCCTGTTGAGCACTTATTACGTGACTGGTAATTTTCTAAGTACTCTATGAATTAACTTCTTTGAACTGTACAACACCTTTACAAGATAGTGAGTAAAATTATTTTTACTTTTCAAATGAGGAAACAGAAGCCTAAGGATTATCTTTCAAAAGATCACACAACTATGGAGGTTAAGGCAGCTGTATATGGCACCAGTTGTAGAATTGGGATAGGTTTTGCTGAATTCTAACATAGAATTATTAAGACTAGAGTTAGACTTAATGTTACACATTTATTAAGGGAGTTAGAGAGTCCTTGGAGTATTTTCCTTGAGTTAAGCAGATCTGAATATTAAAATAAACGACACTCAATGTTTTCTAAACAAAGGCGTCTATGATGCTTCCACAGGAGGCTACAGATACTTGGGGGAGAGGGTTAGGAGCTGGAGCAAGAATAGATTCAGCCACTAATAAGATGTCCTCTAGAGCCCATCAACATAAACTGCACTGCTCCTTAGCATACTAGAGTGTTTTACAGATCTTCAGTATCCACAGGTACTTGGATTTACGGCAGTGTTCAGAATAGGGTAGAAGTGGAAGGTTAAAAATATAATTGCTTTGGAGTAATTTGTGTTATGAAAACAAATGTTAATATCCATACCCTTCTGGGTGGCTGTTAACCTAAATGAATCCAGTAGCTATTTGTAAGATTTTAGCAGTGGCGGTATTCCTCTAGGATACGTTAATTGGCTCCACTGAAGCTACTTAGGGGATGTTTGCTCATAGGTGCTCAATAAATTGTTTGTGGATGATTTTTGCAAGTAAGTAAATTCATATACACTCATATCCATGAATAATCTTGCCATATCAAATGCACCTTAGAAAATTATAAAAATGCAGTGTAATTTTCATGAGTAGCACATTGAAAGTGGGTTACATTTGTTAAAACAACAGTCTACAATATTTGATCCTTTGGGGTCCCAAGACCATGACTATTCTATACAAGTTTGTTCTTGTCCTTGGGGTTTGTAATTTTCTAGGTCATAATCCTTACTCTATTTACATAAAATTCTCAATCTTTGATAATGAGTACATTCAAAGTTTACTTTATGCATCATCATTGCATTTCTCAGGAAGTTTTCTTTTCCCTCTAGAATGGTCTGTAATTTGTTGGCTGCCTGCTTTGCTTAATGCCTTGGGAATGATTTCCATGTCTCTTTCCTTGATGCTGCGAATCTTCATCTGTCTTACCTCAATGCTCTACATCTATCTTTTGTTCTTTGACCTGGTAAATCTGTGTTCTATTTCCAGAGCTAAAATGGATGTAGACCTCACAATTTTTGGCAGTAGAGTAATTTTTTGAAAAGGAAAAAAAAAAACTGAAAATGAATTCCTCTAATGAGGAGAACATAAATGCCATTGTATTTTCTATGTAATAGCATAAACATGTCCACATGTTTGCAAGAATTCAGGAACACCTATACCAATGCTTTCTTAATTAACAATTGCTTTTTTTTCTGTAACTCATAGTGGTTATAAATGGGCATTTATATATGTCAACTAAAGCATTCTATTTAATTGCACTTGACATTTTATTGTTAAGTATCATTATACTTTTTAATGCGTAAAGTAACAAAAATGTGCTTGCTCCCTTATCTCTACTATCAGGAGCACGCTTCCTACTTCTTCCGTTCTTCAATGTGAAGATACACACAAACTACAGTATTTTGTACTAGACATGATTGCCAAGCCAACATCGAGTACCCCAACTCTCCTTCAGACATCATTTCTCATTCATGAAGTGTATATGCTTCAGGGAAAGTGAGCCCCACCCTCAGCCCCAGAGGTGTGTCCTGATTGGCCCAAGCAATTATGGATAATCTAATATCACTGGCCAAAACAGTAGATTCAGCTTGATGACATCAACAAAGCCATTAGGACTTTTGTTATATGCTGAGGAAGGAGATACCTTGAAGGTAATTCAAGATATCCTAACTGATATACTTTTATTGTCCTTACTTTAATAAGTGATTACAAGCAAAAATATTACAGTTGAGATATCTGATATATATGTAATTTGTCTATCTACATATATATTTGAGATATATATCCCCAAAGTGGTAACAAGATTTCTCCTTAACACCTACTGCTAAAAGAAGCAAAGTATAAAGTACTTTCAGAGAATTTTATACCTTACAGCAGCTATGACAGCTACTACAGCTATGCAGTCTTTCTCCCAAAGTACAATTAACTAATACAGGACTTTCTAGACCATGGCACAGGAAGATGGAGTCCAAACATAAATTAGGAGTCTAACTAAGTTAACTAAACTAAATCTACCTAAGCTAAGCAGGCAGAAATCTGAGCTCAGGACTGATTCCTGGACTCAGGACTCAGGGGGTCCATGGGATTTGTGGGGCATAGTACCAGAGAAAATGGAGCTGTGGGGAGCAGGGCAATGTCTATGTGAAGCTATCCTTTGGGTTTTTGGCTGAGGCCCAGATTAGTTTACAAAGTCTAATCGCAATCAGAGGGCGTGGGGCTGGAAATTGAAATGAAATGCCTGCAGTTACACAGTGCTAGGATATGTTGGAATGTTCAGCCCAGTCAGAGTGGAAATGCTGCACTGAACACATTGGGCATTGAATTGAGATCCCAGAAAGACAAACTTTATAAGTAACGATTACTGTCTAGAGTAGGATCTATACCATAGGACTAAAGATGATAGAGATAGGCATGACCAAACAAGGGATAAAACCCAGACTGGATCACAAAAATTCACCAGTAAATTAACTGTTTATCAGAGCGAAAATCAACCCTTAGAAAGAAAGACAACATAATCTAGACTTTACTTGAAATGTAAAAAAGCTGGAAAATATAACCACTAATCAAGACAAAAAGCATTTAATAAAAGCAGACTCCAAGATTACCCAGACTTCTGAATTAACAAACACTACAAAACAGCTATTACACATATATTCAAGGATTTAAAGAAAAAGGTGAACATAAGTAAACAAATGATGAATCTCAGCGCAGAACTGGACACTATAAAAAGGAACCAAATGGAAATTCTAGAACTGAAAAATATATCATGTCTGAAATGAAAAGTTCACTGAGTAGGTTTAACATAAAATTAGAAAAGGCAAAAGAAAGGGGTATTAGTTTGAAAAAATAGAAGTTATTCAATCTGAAGCAAAAAAATTACAAAACATGAACAAAGCCTCAGTGATATGTAAACAATTTCAGCAGGATAATACACCTGTATTTGAAGTCTCCAAGACAAAAGAGAAATGTACAGAATACATATATATGTTAAAAAACAATAGCTAAAAATGTTTGTAATTTATTAGTAAACATCAACCTACACATCTAAGAATCTCAGCAAACCCAAGAAGAAAAGACAGAGAAAATCACAGTCAAACTATTGAAAATCAAAGATAAAGAGAAAATGTTAAAAGTAGCCATAGATAAAAAACACATAACATATATGGAAATAACAATATGAATAATGGTTTACTACTTATTGAAAACTATGAGGTCCAATAGATGATGAAAAGACATCTTTAAAGTGATGAAATGGGGAAAAAACATGTTGCCAATCCATTGATCCACTGATATTTTCCAATACACAAAATCTGAAAGAACTTGTCACCTATAAGACTGTACTAAAATAAATACGTCAGGCTGAAGTAAAGTCATACTACATTGGAAGCTTGAATTTTTTTTTTTTTTTTGTGAGGAAGATCAGCCCTGTGCTAACATCTGCCAATCCTCTTCTTTTTTTGCTGAGGAAGACCAGCCCTAGGCTAACATCCATGCCCATCTTCCTCCACTTTATCTGGGACGCCACCATAGCATGGCCCGCCAAGCGGTGCATTGGTGCACGCCCGGGTTCCGAACTGGTGAACCCTGGGCCCCGCAGCGGAGCGCGCGCACTTAACTGCTTGCACCACTGGGCCGGTCCCGGAAGCTTGAATTTTTAAGAAAAATTGAGTGTTGGAAATGACAATGATGGTAAATATAAAAATATACTTTGTTTCTCTTCCTAATTTTTTAAAATTACAACTGATAGTTTAAATAAAAAATAACATTGTACTACAGAATTAATAATACCTATAGATGTGAAATAAAATACATCAATAACAAAAAGGAAAGATGGTGTAAATAGAGTTATACTGTTAGTAAACTCTTACGTGTTTCTTTAAGTGGTGCAATACTTATTCCAAATAGACTGTTTTAAGGAAAGGAAGTGATATGTAATCCCTAGAGGAATGCATAGTACAATAAAACAAAGATGTATCACTCAAAAGAAATTAGAAGATATAAAGTGTGTACTAAAATTATTGAATTAATCCTAGTAAAGAAGAAAAGAAAGGAGGAATATAAGAATAAAACAAAGGAGCTCAGACAACAAGGAAAAACATAGCAAGTTGATAGACTTAGCACTAAGTACATTGAGGTAAATGGACTAAAAACTCCAACTAAAAGAGTGAGAGTATGAGGCAGAATAAAAAAGTAAGACCGTTAAATTCTTCCTAAAAAAGAAACACTTCATATATAAAGACACAGATATGCTGAAAGTAAAAGGAAAGAAGAGAAATACAACACAAACAGTAAGCATAAAGAAATTGAAGTGGTTATATTACTTTCAGGCACAGTAGACTTCAAGAGAAAGGCTATAACCAGTAATAAAGTCAAACAATTCATAATGATAATAGGGCTAATTTATCAAAAGCCGTAAATTAACAACCATAAATGTGCATGCAAATAACAATAGAGTTTTAAATATATAATGAAAAAGCAAGAGGAATGGGTGAAATAGACAAATCTATAATCATAGGTGGAGATTTTAAGACCATCCCTCAGAAATTTATAGTAAAAGTAATATATAGACGAAAAATCAGTAAAGGTATAAACAATTCAAACAATCTTGTCAACTAAGTTGACCTAATTCACATTTATATAACACACTCAGTAACAGTTGAACTTGTTTCTTTGTGGAATGTCTACCACGATAAACTATATTTTGGGCCATAAAATAGGTCTCAGTAATATTCAAAATATTACAGTCTTACAAAGCTTGTTGTCTGACCTCTACAGAATTAAAGTAGAAATCAACTAAAAAAGAGGTATCTAGAAACAAACCCCAAATTGGGAAATTAGACAACACAATTTTACATAACCCATGGGTGAAAGGAAAAATCACAAGGGGCATTAGAAAATATTTCACACTGAATAATAAAGAAAATGCTCTCATATCAACATTTGTGGGATGCAGTTAGAGTAATGTTTATGGAGAAATGTATAGGTTTATATATTTGTATTAGAAGAGAAGAAAGGTTTACAAAAATGATATAATTTTTCACTCTAGGAAGATAGAGAAAGGAGAGCAAATTTAGCTCAAAATATGTAGATGAAAAGAAATAATAAAGAGCAGAGATCAGTGAGATAGAAGCCAGAAAAATAATAGAGAAAAAATCAATAAAACCAAACTTTTCAATTCAGAATTTTATATCCACATTTTCTGATACACAAAAGCTGAAGGAACTTGTCACCTACAAGATTGTACCAAAAGAAATACTAATGACACTCTTTTAAAAGTCTTTTCAAAAAGACTAGTAAAATGGATAACCCCAAGCAGTAGTGTTTACCAATAAAGGATATATAGAGCCAGCTCTGATGGCCTAGTGGTTAAAGCTCGGCACTCACTGCTTCAGCAGCCCAGGTTCGCTTCCCGGTCGTAGAACCACACCACTTGTCTGTCAGTTGCCATGCTGTGGTGGCTGCTCACGTAGAAGAGCTAGAACAACTTATAATTGGGATATACAACCATGTGCTGGGGCTTTGGGGAGGAAAAAAAGAAGGAAAAAAAAGATATAAAAAAGCAAATTACCTGTCTGAAGGTCAAAAGTGGGAATATCACTTCAGATATTAATAATAAGTGACTGTTAAGAATAACTTTATAAAAATAAATATGACAATCTAAACAAAATAGAGAAATCCCTTGAAAAACACAGCTTAACGAAACTGAAATGATAAGAAATAGAAAGTCTGCATAGCCTTCCATCTATTAAAGAAATTGAATTGGAATTATAAAAATCTTCCCAGAAAGAAAATTCCAAACTCAGATAGTTTTTCAGGTGAATTCCAGCCAACATTTAATGAAGAAATAAGACCAATCTTATCCAAAACAGTTGTACAAAACAGAGGAGAAAAGAACCTTTTCCAAATCATTTTATGAAGTCAGCATACTCCAATCCTCAAAACTGACAAGGACATTATAAGAAAAGAAAAATTGCAGACAAATATTTCCCTATTTCTATATTTTACAAGATTACCTTAGAAAATTTATCTTGCATGCTTAAAGGCTAAAGTCAACCAATGTATTTTCTACTCTTCAAAGGGCCTTAGGACTCTTTGAATTTGAGATTGTCAGGTTTGGTGCTTGGTGAAAATTAATACTCTGACAAGTGAATTTTATGGAAGTTAGTGTTTATTATAATTTCAAAGTAAGACCCTAACAGAGGCATCAGGCTGGGTATGTTCTGTGAGCCCGGCTTCATGAATTGTCTCAGTTGCTCGTGAGAGGTGTTCTTAGGTAGGTGACAATGGTATTTGTCTGTTGGCGTAACCATGCCAGATGGCATTCACTGTACTCAGGGTAAACTAGCTTACTTTTCATCATATATATCAAGCTCTTTCAGAATGTGCCTAACTCATTTCACCCTAATGTCTTTGAACTAACAAGCCACTCAGCAAGAATATTCTACTCTCTTAGGCTTGCATGGCCTGCTCCTTGTTACTGTTCAGCTGTCAGGTATCACCACTGCAGAGATGCCCTCCTGACACCCTGCCTAAAACAACGGCTTCCCACCACAGCGTAATCTGTCTTTCTTTCAAGTTGCACTTTTTATTTCCTTTCTAGAACCTCCTTTATAGAATGTCACCTCCACCAAGAGGCCTTCCAAGGGGAACCCAAGAAGGGCAGTCTCCAGTCGCTCTGAGATCAGACAATTTTATATTCTATAGACCTATCAATACTAGAAGATATTTATGTATTTCTTATTTTTTTTGTTTCTCTTTCTATTGCAAAGTGAGTCCCTTGAAGGAGAGACTCAGTTTTTTTTTTCCTTTTTAATTAATATATATCGAGTGCATTGAACAGTGTCTAGCATGTTGAAGATACAAAATTAATACCTCTTGAATGAGTGAATAAATGGATGTGAGGCATACTATTAAGTGCTAGAAGTATAAAGTTGAAAGAAAAAATTATAAGTCTGGCTAGATAGTGTAATATTTGTATCTTCTTAAAAGCCTACACTGAAAAAAATATGTTTTATTAGCTACCATTGTCCCCTACATACAGTCCCTGAAGGATAACAATTTTTTTTTATTTTTTAAAAGACCTCTGTGAAGATGAAAGTCCCCAGAATTGGGAACATCTTTAATAGCAAACAACTTAATGTAAGGTAATTGACACAAGCAGAAAACTTGGGTTATACATGGTCCCAAAGGAGGGGAAAATAGCTAAAATGGGAACACAGAAAAATATCCAAGACAAGAGCTTCATAATTTTTCCCTGGGCTAACCATGAATGAGAATATGATTAAATCTATTGCCATTAGAATTTTATTGAAACGACCAAACCCTTTTCCCCTCAATCCTTAAAACTACTGTATTATGCAATGACAGTTTCTTAAAATGAAAAAAGATCAATCCCACAAATTTAAAAAAAAATCAATTATCCAATGGGAAAGAGATGGATTACCACTGATTGCATCCTGCCTGTGTTAGAGATGATGGATGGCCACAGTCACGGCATTGATCTTGGGGAACAGGCTTACACTGGTCTTGCATGGCTTATTATGGGGCCACCCACTCAGAGAATGCATACATACACAACAAATCTCACATTTCACATTCTATCAGAGTGTTCTGGCTATTCTTTTGTTCACATAATTTTGACTATGTCCCTAAATTCAAGCATTGTTACTTGCTTTAAAAATTTGTTCAGATAGAATGACTATAAAGAACTTCTAGACAGACAAGTGCAGTAGCAGAATCAGAGAGCAGCCGTATAAATGATCTTTTGACAGTCACTGTGGTTTGTTCCTATATGAAGCGCCTGAGAGCTCATCTTGTAACTCATACAAATCCTTCACATTTTCAAATAACCAGGGACCGTGTGAAATATTATAGGTTTATTCCAACCTACACCGTTCAGAATGATGAATATTTCCAGTTCAGGTTCAATTTATGTAGTCTATGAAATACTACATCTATAATGTTTTTTTGATCTATAGTGACTTGTTAGCTAAGTGGAATGCATTGTGACTTCAAGCAGACTGTTTTTATTTAAATTTATTTAAATTGTACATTCTTTCTTGAAAGGCATCTCTACTTCAGCCTCATCTACTATTCCAAGAATCACATGAACTCAAGACTGGTAACAAGAGCCATTTCGGATTCTACAAAGCGTCTGCTGTTCCTGTGGTTATTTACTGAATGCAGCAGTTCATCCACGCGGCCACCTCCTTTACTCACTGACTTGCTGGCTGGTGATCAAAGCTGCCAAATGCACATTTACAAGGATGCCTATTGGAACTATATCACCCATTGTGATGCACGGGGTAATTGTTAACTTATCCTCATCACCATAATATTTTTGTTTCTCTTTACACAGAATAAGCAGGAAAAAATGTTGATTAGTAAGCATAGCAAAAGCAGTGGGATATATATGTTTGTCTCTTACACATTAACCTGAGTCAATTTGACTGTTCAGCCAAGGTCAGTTTATTTTATTTATTTTTTGCGGGGGAGGTTGATGTTGGTAAACTCCAGGGTTAAAAGAACAAGGCAGTACATCATAAAGACACTCTTATTACAAACTTTACCAACTATAGTAATATTTTGTTACAGGTACACAGGTACAGAAGAGTCATATAAACTGTTCTGTACTTTGAGGAAGCCTTTACCCACTTTGGGGAAGGCTTTACCCTAGGGACATGGAACTGTACTTTGAATGAATGGCCATTCATCAGACACTAGCAACTAAGAATAACTAATAACTGACTCTTTGGCATAGATTAGCATTAACTAGCACATATGTTTAACACATACAGTCATGTGCCGTGCAATGATGTTTCAGTCAATGATGCAATGAATACACTATAGTGGCCTCATAAGATTAGTACCACATAGCCTAGGTGTGTAGTAGGCTATACCATATAGGTTTGTGTAAGTACACTCTATGATGTTCACACAACAACAAAGTTGCCTAACGACACATTTCTCGAATGTATCCCCATACTCAAGCGATGCATAACTGTATATTTAATATATTTTGATAGTAAAATATTTGATACTCAATTATTATTATTATTATTGTTTTTTGGTGAGGAAGATCAGCCCTGAGCTAACATCTGTTGTCAATCCTCTTTTTACTGAGGAAGATTGGCCCTGAGCTAACATCTGTGCCCATCTTCCTCTATTTTATATGTGGGACGCCTGCCACAGCATGGCTCGGTAAGCAGTGCTTAGGTCCGTGCCCAGGATCCGAACCTGCAAACCCGGGCCACCAAAGTGGAGCACATGAACTTAACCACTACACCACTGGGCCGGCCCCCTGATACTCAATTATTTTAACATAAATTACCAGATAGACATAATAGGTCCAAACTGAAAATTTCCTTGGGGGCCTAGTTAAAGAGTATATCCAGGAATTACCACCTATAAGAAGTATACTAAAAGGAAAATAAATAGAAATGAACTTCCTCAAGACTCTGTGAAAGTCTTCTATACTGGAAATATACCATACTGCTCTGTTTTTAGAGACTTAAAATTTCTCCTGAATTACAACATGGGGAAATAGGATGTATAGGGCAAGACTATAGTGTCTGCCATTATTTGGAACTGGGGCCTGAAATTAGATAAATTAGATAATATTATTATTATTAGCATGTGAATTTTTATATCTGAATTGGTCATGACTAGGCCCAATATTATATACAAAGGTCCAGAAATTTGAGAAAATACTTGCTGTGTTATCACATTGGTAAAAGCTGACATTCCAGATTTTTGGCAATTAGAAGGCAGGCTAATAGATCATTTACATTAGCTATTTTTATAGAAAATAGTTGTAATAAACTAGCAATCCAAGCAAGCAGATCTGTGCTAAGGGAAGGACGACAGAGAGTAAACCAACATTCGCTGAGTGCCCATGTTCCAGGCACAGTCCTTGTGATGACATACACTATCTCCTTTATTACTTAGAATATCTCTGTGCGGTCAGGAAGATTATTCTCATGTTTATGGTTGATGAACCACTATGACTTATGCTAGATAGAGCTACTTACAAGTATCAAATAATTATACTGTAAAATTCAATTCCAAAACTGTGGACATGTGGGGTGTGAAACATCTGGATTTCTCTCTGAAAATACAAGTTTTTATTGACTTTATATCATATAAATGTCGTACTCTAATTCCGAAATGTAAAATTACCAAATTGCCAGTTCTTTTCTACAAGGTTATGCTTTTTTTCTTTCCCCGGGCATCATCTGGTCATTTTGTCATATTTACATTATTTTTGTATCCTTGAAGAACGTAAAGATGGAGTTTTCCTGAAAATGAGTATTGCCTTTTCTTTGACTAAGGATGGCTGAGTGTAACGTTGCCCTCATGACTATGTCTAAAACTGTTGTCCATCTAGGCACTGAGAACATTATGGAACCCATAGAAAGTAGAGTGCTTGTCTTCAAGGAGCTTATCTTTGCCTGGAGTTTAAGCCAACTTTTTTCTTGGTGAGCAACAACTCTCAATATGGTAGCATTGAAATGAATTAGTCTCATTTTAGAAGGCTTCTTTTGCTTTTTACTCATAAGACCACCTGGAAACCAAGAGAGTTTACACATAGGTTATACTTTAATTGACAGCACCAGAATCTTACTAATAGAGTAGAAGACTAGTGAGTGCTGATGTTTACTGACAAACAATATCCTTTGTAATGGGCTTATGGGGAGAAATAAAGATTGACAGCCTCACTGCCCTGACCTGCTCCTCCCTTTTAAAATATTGATACTTGCTCTGTAGTCACTTATAACTCTCTGTTGTGGGTAATTGGAGGCACTTAGTCCCACTGTTAGCTTCTTGCTGTAATAAATATTTAATCACAGAGGGGAAAGTTCCTTTTTGAGAACATGCATTGCTGGGTGACTCTTGAAAACAGAACAAAGGGCACTGTTACCTGGGAGGAGCCTTCCCTCCCTGGTCCAGGGTTGAGAAAGGTCCACCTAATTACCTCTGCTGAGAAACAGCAGTCTCCTTCTCCCTGCCTGTCTGACATTTAGACATTTCTCCCCTCACCTCTTCCCCTGGTGTGAAAAGGAACTGAATACAAAACGAAAGTCCACCTTGCTAGCAAATTTCCTACCCATCACAAAGTTAGGCCAGGGATATGTGGTATGTCACTCTGTGTCATTTTTCTCTCCAATTAAAAATAATGGATGTTATTGGCCTGTCAGGCTACACAATATTTCTGTGGGGAGAAAATTAGTTGGTATCTCCACAGAGTCATTGTCCACTAATTTGAAGTTCAAAGTCTGACTGCAATCCATCTCCATGTCTCCCCGTGTATCAGAATGTCACCTAGAATCCTTGCTTCCTGTGGGAAGACTCTGACAGGCACTATTACAGCTGAACCCATTTTTTCCTGGAACAATTTTCATGCAAACTGGGAGTGAGAAAAGATTATCACATCTTTCAATTACTCAACTATATTTCCTGGAAGAAAGTCTTCTGAATTGTCAGTAGCTGCTTTATCACTGGGATGTTAATATATTGTGTTGGCCAATTTTCTGTGAAAAATTCACTTTGAGAATGACAAAAAAGAAGCTCTTAATATATCAGGTATTAGAATAAAATAAAGGATATACAGCCAGCACTGGTCAAAGGAAGAAAACTATTCCACTTATTTGTAGATATCTTCTCTTTATATTTTGATTCTTCAACATGGAGAAGAATATACAAATTTTTTGTTCGTCCACCTTAGGACAATTGGGTGCCAATTGCTAGTAGAATAAACGCTAACAGTCTGAATGCTGAAGACAAATAATTGCAGAGTTGCAAAAACATTTAATTAAATCTTGTAAGCCAGAAGTAAATTTTAATAGTTAAAAACATTTCATTCCTCTTCAATTACACCTACTCAGCCTTCAGGGTCTTCTCTTTGAAAGAGAGTGCCGTTGCTGAGAGACAACTTTCCTTGAAGGAAATTACATTCTGGGTTATAATTGGAGCCAATATGAACTACTGTTCGAAAACCACCACTCTAGCCCCATCTCTAAAGACTGCAAACTCAATGTTAAAAGAACATAAGAGGAAGAAAAAATTATCAAAAACATTAAAGGGATAGAACTTAAATTATTTTAAGACATACCCATTAACCTCAAACTTAGCAGAATTCCAACAACAAGAATACAGCTAAGATAGGGCACTCTGAAGGGGAAGAAGATGTCTGTGCTTAGCTAAATATACAGAGATGTCTCAATTTTATGTCACATAATATTTTCCCATTACAGTTCTTAAGAAATTTGTTGAGGTATCTCCAGGATATGAACTACAATAATTTCAAACATATAGCATTAGTAAAGACAAATATGTAGTTAGAAAAGTGTTATTTTCTACTTTAATTCATTAGTTATTTTTTCTTTTCATATATTTAGCAAATATGTTTAATATGTTTATAAATTTACAGTTAAAATATTTAGACACTTCTGTTATAGTTTAGTTCATTTTAAGATTATCTCTTAAACACTTTTTCTTATTTCTAAGGGTTCCTCACAACTATTTTAAGGAATACCTAGCCTAGCATTTCACCTTGTCTGACAGTAAGTTAATTTCCATTTTTTTCATAAGTATAGATAACTTTGCACTTGGAATATTTGTACACATGCATTACATATTTTCTGAGCAATTTATGGAAATTTAGGTAAATATCCCCATATAAGAACTAACACATTTAAAATCTATCTCTAGGGGGCCGGCCCGGTGGGGCAAGCAGTTAAGTGCGCGCGCTCCGCTGCGGCAGCCGGGGGTTCGCCAGCTCGGATCCCGGGCGCGCATCGACGCACCACTTGGCAGGCCATGATGTGGCGGCGTCCCATATAAAGTGGAGGAAGATGGGCATGGATGTTAGCTCAGGACCGATCTTCCTCAAAAAAAAAAAAATCTATCTCTAAATTACAGGAACAACAGCCTGAGAAATTAGAGGCTTGCTACCTCAACTACCACCCCTTAGAAAATATTGGAAACATCTGTCAGATCATTCAAAGATGATAGTCTCTAGAACAATTGCTTTTTGGATCCTTCCGCTAGTTGCACTAGTTTTAACAGACTAGAGAAATTTCTCATGTGAGAAAAAAATCAAGTAGCACTTCACAGCAAGCAGTGGGATATTTGTGTCCTCGCATTCCATAAATGCACATCAATAAATCTAAAAATATCTAAGGGGTAGGAGCTGGAGGAACATAGGGCAATCAATCTATGTATTTCAAATTGTCTAATTTTACAGAATAAACTGAGACCCAGCTAAGAGAAGGATCTTGCATAGAATTTGTTTCCTTATTCCCAGTCCAACAGTCTTTGGACTATAACTATATATCTCCTTTAATGGAAGGCAAATAAACTACAGAATTTCTGGGTAGAAATAAACTTTGATTTTAATTGTGATCAAAAAACAAGGCTATGGAGCCCATGGATTAAAGATGAGTATTTAATGGAGTAATATTGTAAGAAATTTGACAATGATACAGATAATAACTGAAATGTCTTAATATTGTTAAATTCATTAACAATCACAATTAAATTAGGATATAGTACCTTGTTAGCATTTCACAATTGACTTATGAAGCGCATGCTAGGAGGGAAGAATGTGTGATTAAATGTTGAATTTTTCTCATCTTTCAGGTAAACACTTTAGCCCCTATTAAGCCTGGAGAGGATAAAAGTATTGTTGGGGGATGGTGATTACTTAAGAAAATTTCAAGTACAAAAAGAAGGATGATTCAGAAGCTGTAGTGCTGTGACATTACTATTAAGACTAGAACAGGAAGTGGAATTTGAAATGGATCAGGAGGAACTTAGGTTAGACATAACAAAACAGTTTAATGGATTTGAAATACGTCTTCACATTATTTTAATGTGCTATGAAAATATCCTCCCAGGAGAACTAGAAAAGGCAAAAGGAAAAAAAAAGCAATATCTGTCTAGAACATTAATGTAGATGTCTACATAAAGAGAAGTTAGTGAATTCTAAATGCCCTTCCAATCCTAGAATTCAGATTACCGGTGACTAAAAATGCAAAATCTCCAGGCTAAACATATCTCTCTTGAGATTTCACATATTTAAGCTAAGAGCAATAAATCACATGCAGAATCCTATACAAAGTCATTTAACTCGAAAATAGAAACAGAGTGAGCTCTACTCTTTCAGAAATTGGTTAAAACAAAAATGGAAAGGAATTTATGCAAGAGAGAGTTACAGGGAAAATGACTTACGGCATATAAATGCAGATTTCTATGAGACATACACGTATACACATTTAGTAGATGGATTTGTAACAAAGAGAATTTGAGATGGCATTTAATCTTATTTTAGTTAAATGGGGTATTGAAATACATTCTTCTATTTTATAACAAGAAAACCGTATTAAAATAAGGCCTTTGGAATCAGACTCTAATTTTTTTCAGATTAAACTAAAGTTAGATCATATTTTACGTGATACCAAGCTGTTGCCATGGTTAACATTGCAAAGGGGCATAGAAGTAGAAAAATTTCAAGGAGACAGGTCTTTGAAGACATGAAGCTTTTGTAGGCTAATTTAGTGTTTTGTTTCCTTTCTCTCCACTCTGACCGTAGTATCTCTTTGACATCCGCTGCTCCAATTATACAACAACATTACAGTGTGGAACTACAAGAAATAGTATTATTTTCCTGTTGCTGCTGTAGGAAATTACCACAACCTTAATAGCTTAAAACAATATGAATTTATTACCTTATAGTTCTGGAAGTCAGAAGTCTTCATTTCACGAAGTTAAAACAAAGGTGTTCTCAAAGCTGCATTCTTGTCTAGAGGCCCTAGAGAACAATTCATTTCCTGACTTTTTCTATCTTCTAGAGGTTGCCCACATTTCTTGGCTTGTGGCCCCCTCAAAGCCAGTAATGGTGGGCTGGGTCCTTCTCACAGTGTATTACTCTGACCTCTTCTGCCTTCATCTTCCACTGTTAAGTATCCTATTGGGCCCACCTAGATAATCCAGGATAATCTCCCATTTCAAGGTCAATGATTAGAAATCTTAATTCCATGTGTAGCCTTAAAAGCCCTCTGCAGTGTAACCTAACATATTCTTAGGTTCTGGGGAAAGGACATAGGCATCTTTGGTAGGGGGGAGGGCGATTATTCTACCTACTACAGAGTCAAAATGGTGCACGCACACACATACACACAGGAAATTGAATCACAGTATCTACAGATAAACTTAGAGACTTGTTTTTGGCCTCAACTTTAAATAAAATAGGGCTTCCCTTTTGTAAAACTTTCATGTGTCAAAACTAGGGCTGCTGACTTGCATGTTAGCAAGATTCCCCATCTTACAGTCGTTCTCTAAATGACATACCCAAAGTGAAAGAAAAGGAAATTTGTATACATCCTAAAGATTACCCTTTTGTCGACCTTGATTTTTCCTTTTGTTTACCGACTTCAAAATTCACTTGTAGGATGATACTATAGACATGGAGGCTATGGAAGAAATTTCCAACAAGTAATACTGTTGTAAAAGTGAAAGACTTCTATGTTATTCAATGTGTTATGAAAACTTTTCATATGCAGTGAAAGGGCAAGAGTGTGACTGAGTTAATTATTTTATGGGTCATGCTCAGCAATGAAAAGAAACCAAGAAGAAAGACATCTGTGTTCAATTAAAGTGCTAGGCCATTCTACCCAGAGAGGTAGTCTTTGTGTGAGCAAATGACCGAGAACTTGATTCATGGGAAGAGAGCTAAAAAGAAATAAATATTTTTGGCAGAGATAAAATAGCTGATCCACTTTCACATTGTGGTTTTCTTGTTTGTTTCACGGGTGATTCCTCAAGAGTCCCATCCAGACTACCACGTGGATTAAAAGGAAATGCTCTTTAAGTGTCTTTGAAAATATCTCAGTGCCTTTGTAGTGCATTTTAGTTGACCGACATGTCATGTGGCATGAGATGATGTAAAATGTGGACCTGATACCACCCCTCTTAATCTCAAGTTTGTGTGCCCGATACACAGCAAGCCAAACACTGAGGGATCAGTGCTTGGAGATGGAGAAAGCTTTATTCGAATTGGCCAAAATGAGTAGGTGGGAGCCTGGGTTCACTCAAATCCGCCTCCCCAAGAACAGAAAGCAGAAGGTTTTATAGAGCTAAGGGGCTTGGCAGGAAGAGCTTCGGAGAAACAAAGGGGTCACTCCCGCTAAGCCCTGGGCAATCTGACTTCTGGGCTTCAACAACTGCTGAGGGCTGGCCATCCAGTGATTGCAACCTCCCCAAAGACATCCTCTTTCTTCTGCAGAACAAGCTCACAAATCCTCTGGAAAACAAGCTCACAAAGCCTTGAGACCTGCGTCACCCCTCAAGTTAAACAAGAAAACAGCAAATTGACAAGATTCATCCGTGTCTGTGTTGGGAATAAGGTCAAAAGGCAAACATGTTCTTATTGAATATTTATGGTAACCCTCAGGTACCCAGCTTCAGGGCCATTCATTAAATCTAATTCCAGAGGATCAGGCAAAGTCTATGTTCCTGATTCTTTAGGCAGAGAGGATTTGACCAAATATTAAGACGTTGATGTTTCTATCAGATCTAGCTTTAACGCTAAATCTAGCTTTAACGGGTAAGATGTAACATCATGCTGGGTGATAAATAATCTTTCTATCGTCCACATCAGAACATCCTAGAGAGTACCATTCTTCAGCATCCTGTGCAGGCATTCTTGAATCCAAATGCAGACACACTATAAACTGTTTCCTTGGGCCGGCCCCGTGGCTTAGTGGTTAAGTGTGCATGCTCCGCTGCTGGCGGCCCAGGTTCGGATCCTGGGCGCGCACTGACAAACCGCTTCTCCGGCCATGCTGAGGCCACGTCTCACATACAGCAACTAGAAGGATGTGCAGCTATGACATACAACTATCTACTGGTGCTTTGGGGGAAAAATTAAATAAATAAATAAAATTAAACTGTTTCCTTTGAAAACTCTACAGCAATCAAGAAATTTTTGAATGTTCTATAAAATCAAATAGATTCATGATCAGGTCTTTCATTCCATATCCAAAGAAAGATACAGTTATGCCAAATGGCTTAGAATATGTTCTTCTTTATAATCTCCAGAGGAGTTGGTATTCCTAAAACTATCCACAGATATTGCAGAAGGCACATTTCTCACATTCTGCTCACCTTGTTGTTGAACTATATTTAGTGTGTGTGTAAGATGCAAATTTTAAATTAATGTTTAAAGTGATTGTGATGTACAATCTAAGAAATAGTGACAATTACAGAGTTGAGGCAAAAGTCACATATCTGCACTGTGTATAGTAATTTTTGTACAAAGTTTATTTTTCTATTTGGAAAGTTTAAATCTTAGAACAAACAGTAAAATCTGGTGAACAGTGAACTTTCATTAATCTTACAAATTCGTCCAATGACATGCTCTCAGGTAAAGAAGGTGTGTTAGTGCTTTATTCATGTGGAAAATATTTGGACAGCATAGACTGTCAGGAACATAGCAAAACATAGCAAACTTGTATTCATACAATTTTATTTTGTTTTCCTTAGCAGATAATGAAAATGTCTTGACATTTAAATCTAAGACAGATTGATAAAATTATTGAGTTCCTTAAAGCAGTTATTTAAGATTAGCATCTGCTTAAGCTTCATAGTGAAGTCTGTGCTCAGAATCTTCCCAAATTTCCTGAGAGGTGGGCTTGCATTTCCTGAATGTATCCCACAATCTAAACAAAAAACCTACCTTGTTGTGAAAAAAGATATATTGAACAGTAGTGAAAATTAGTGAAGGGCCAAGACAAACTCTGTACGTCATTTTTTCATTGCCAGTTACTCATTACTTCTCTATCTTTGCAGTAAATTCAGCATACAATTAAAAGGACTGTGTGTGGGCTTTGGTTTTGTCCACTTTACTCCCTATTTTGTGTTGGGAAGCGCACATACTTACAAACTGAAAGGGGTAAGGCCTTGGAGTTATGCTCTTCCACTGGAAGGAAAATGAAATGGTGAAATGCAAATACAGCCTGAACTCTTGCTCAAAGAGACCCTTTGATTGTGTTGTATATAGCAGTAAAAATCATGGTCCAAATTTCAAAAGTCACTTTGGTTGATAAATTCCACTTAACTGAATTTGGGCTGGGTCCCCACTGCTCAAATGTGTTTATTGGATCTCTCTTGGATAAGCAATAAGGCACAGCATTGTTACTTTCTAGTTTTGAGATATTGGGGAGCAGGGAAGGTGGAAGAAATAGAAGGAAAGTGAGAGAGAAAGAACACTGATGCAAATGTCAGTTTTTAATGTGTTTTTAAGTGTAAACAATGAATATGGATAATTTGGCTCTTTACACAGCCTGAGTAGATGAAAATTAACTTACTGACATTCAGCCAGTCTCTATCAACGTAAAATCATAAGGGAAAAAAGTCTTGAGGAGTTAAACTCCACACTGTAAAACATACTTTGCACTGGGCAGCTTTGCCCTTTAACTCTCAGTCCTTTCAACAGAGTTATGACTAGCTAAAGATTATTCTTTCATTGAAATATAGGGAGGGCTGCCTTTAACACATCATCTTCATGAAATATAGGTGTCCTTTCCTAGAAGGATATCTAATATATGCAAACTTGGGTTTAAAATGTAGGTAATTTAAGATGGAAAACCACACGTGTACATTAACAAAGTAATACTCTTGAACTGCATGCATAAGTTATAGTTGAATTTACAAATTGAATTAGATATTTTAAATTTCAGTAACAAAAATGCCACAGCCACTGGATTCTATTCTTTTATTTATTCATCTATGTATCTATTTGTCTATCATCTATATCTATCTATTTCAACTCTCTGATGCTTACTTACTACCAGATTTTAGATATTTGTGCTTTTAGTAGATTAATTTATAAATTAATACTATAAGTCATGTCTGAGCTTCACAGAAATATTGTAAGATAGTTATTTTTCTCATTCATGAGGAAATTGAGTCTCAAAGAAGATAAGCGACTTGCTGAAGATCACACAGATAATAAGCCCCGCAATTCAAATGCTGATGCGAAGACCTGTTGAAGGCAGTCTACATTCCACAAGGGACAGCCTTTCCTGAGCCAAAGAAATGGAAAGGTAACTCACTTCATAAATTTATCTGTACTTAATTCTTTTAGGGCAAATCTACTTTTTATCTCGATTAATCCAGATCAGCTTTTTGTGAAATCAAAATTCACAGAGTACTTCCGAACTAATTTGTATTTGTGTTGTACTAGGAGGATCTGGCCTAAGAGGCTTATAATATAAAAATACTACATTATCAAAAGACATTTGTTAAATAGACTTTTTTCCTCCTCCCCTTGCAAGGGGAGAAAAATGATGTGCCATCAGTATTGACATGCTCTTACTATACTATTATTCCCGGACGACCTTGGAGGGAGGATACAATAAAGGTTCATTTGTTATTTGCCTGCAACAATAGAGAGATTTAAATGGTTTTTCCCTATTGTTGCATTCACAGCAGATTTCTTTTTGTGTGATATAACATGAAATACACGAGCAAGGTGCAAAATTCCCAATGTGGCTTACCTTTTTTCTGGAACAGTGAGGTTAAGCACTGCTGTTTTACTACGTGTCTCGGTTTCTTATTGTTTTGATACACTTCATCATAAATGGTGAGCCATTGTTCATTGCCAGCCTGTTTTTAATCTTAACCCAAAGAAAAAAGTAGTGGTCAGTTGTATGCCTTATCAGAATTACTCTGCCAATTCAAATGGATTTTTTAGACATTTGTCTATTTCCATATTGTGCATTACATTGGTTTGTTTCTCTGACTCTTTATTATATATAGGTTTACTCTGGAAAAAAATACTCTAGAAACAAATCATTTACCAAAGAATCAATCAGGAAATCTTTATAAATATTTCATTAAAATTATTACTATTCTTAAAGCCAAAATTATCAAATAGCATGATTTATACCTTACTGTAATCATATTCTCATGCTAACTTCTGACTGTCAATTTTCTTTTTAGAACCTCTGATTGGTAAGTGTTGTTAAATCATGTTTAATTTAAATCAGAATAGGCCAAGGAGAACTTGACAAACATTTAGATGAAGTTGATCGGTGATACAATCTTTCATTTAACTTAGGTAAAAGTCCTTTGTTTTTGATGATATATTCTTGATCTTCAACTATCATCTAAACTTTCCACTCAGTTTTGATTGTGTAGAGATGACAGGAGTGATTGTATTAACAAAATAGCAGACTGTATGTATGGCTGTCATCCTCTGGCCATGAGTTTGCTCATATAAATAAGCCCAGACATGCTGGGCTCAGGGGGATCACCACCCATAAGTGATCAGTCTTCAAGTGGAAAGAGCTGAGAAAAAATGCCAACCTCTCTCTCCCTTTGTTAAATCAATATCCTTGAGTAGAAAGTTAAAAACTCCACTGATCTGCCTAGAAAAAACCTCTGCAGCAAGAGCTTAACGTCTGAAAATGATGAAGTATGGGTTTGCCACATTCACACACCCCTGCATTTTTCATTTTCAAAGAATCATAAAACACAATTTGTGATTTTCTACAACTGGCACTGGGAATTTATTCAAGTGTACTGCATACACTGATATCTAGGAAGTAAAATGTAGTTTGAAGAACACTGACCAAAATACAGTGTTACAATACTTCTTGTGCCCCAAGCTAAATGTCTTTGAACATCACATTAACTATCCGTTTCAAAGAAGGATAAAACTGAAGCTATTCACATTGGCATAAAAATGAGTGTATATTTACTTGATTGATGTCTCTCTGGTCAAACAAATTACTCATCCCACTGCACCAGGCACCCAAAGGGGAGATCTGATCCAATGTCTGTGTTTTAGATTAGTTAGCAGGGTAGGCGGGGTGGGGTAAAAATTTCTACAGTTTGAGGAAGAGTGATCAAAGTGAATTAAAGATCTAACAGGCAGGAAAGCAAGACAGCAATTATCAAGGAACCAAAACAAAGGGAGCTCCAGTTTGGGAAGTGGACAATGAAAGCACAGACCAGAGGTGAAGTCCAGGCCACAGCAAATGAGTGTTCCCAGCTTACTGCACAAGAGAGAGAGACGTTCACATTGTAGGCATACAGTGATTTGTGTGGCAGCGGATGCAGGACTTGGAGATTCTGAGCTTCCAAACCAAGTCTTGCAATGGAAGGAGAAAAGCACCTCTTGAGTAAACCTATGCTGCCACTCATGGTCACACACATGGGCACCCATGTGGGAGAGGATGCCCAAACACACTGAGTAGTGCTTGCAGGGGCATGGCTGTACCCTGTTCTGTCACATACTCTCAGTATTCTCTGCTTTCATCTGTCTGCTACTCCCCAAGGCCCAATCTCCACTGGGCAAAGGGAGGGTAGGGCCAGAAGCATCCTACTACCTGCTACTTGTCCATCCTGACATCCAAAGCTGTTGAACAGGTAAGAGCATCTGTGAGAACCTAGGGTGGCTGTCCCCAGAGTTGAAAGTGACCCCGGACAGAGCTGTTAAGGTTAATTCATAATATACAAATTTAAAAATGTTTTATTTGAAGAAAGGGAATCTTATGACTATATAAGCTAGCAGAAACTTGCTTCAGGTTCATGGTCTCTATATCCAGGAATAGGCCAGAGATCCAGGTACCAACGGAAAAGGTAGAGGTAATGGAATATTAGGCATTCATTGCCAGGAGCAACTAAGATGTGAAAATCCCTTCCTTAACCTCTACATACTGCACAACTCTTGCTTTATTTGTTTGTTTATTTTTGTCCTATTTTCTGTTCTTTAGACGTACTTCCTCTTACCCTCAGGGCTTTGACACATAGCCTTCCTTCTACTCGGAGAGTTCTCTCCTCAACCCCTCTCCCCTACTTCCCCACGTAGATCTTTTTCCTTCTGCTAAACACTTACACATCCTTTGGCCTTCAGCTCAAGCACACTGTTCTTGGAGTAAACCTCCCTGACAGGTCCAGGGGAGCTTAGAACCTTTTTTATGAGAACATAGAGTCCTGTTCCTTTCTTTCACATCAGTTTGTAGCCACATGTGCACCGAGTGGGTTGTTCATGGTTGAGATTATAGAGGGGTTGCAATTATTGATAATAACAAAGTCAAGGTAAGATCATGAAAATGAGTAGATGGGGCTGGGTGAATGACAAGACATTTGGAGGTTAAGGAATGAAAGACCAGACTATAGAAAGAGTCATCTCTGTGGATATTCAAATCACCAAGTATGATGGCAATACATGGAACAGAGAGATAGTGAGGCAGGATCTCAACTCTTCAAGGAATGAGGTGCAGTGATTTGAGGAGGGGAAGTATATGTCTGCCCAATAGGGGAATGGTGGTAGGTATTACTGATGATTGATAGGAGAGTCCAAGGTGAGTGACTGCATGGTACAGAAGAGATAATAGTCTGAAAGTGGCAACAAGCAGCGAAGAAGACACTTGTCCCACCAACAAGCCCCAGGGGTATGAGGGATGTGGAACACAAACCATGAGAAGACTTGAGAAGCTTGTAGAGAAAACAATTATATGAGAAGAGAGTCAGATTTCAACTAGACCAAGAAGAATGTTTAGAGAAGAGGGAGAAGATATAGAGGATTTTTACTATTGATTGACTTAGAATTCCAGAAGCTCAGTAAATTAGGTTCGCAAGTTGGAGCATGGTGGGAGAAGTGGTCAGAAAAGACTAAGATTGGAGTGGTATAGTGATTAGAGGTCAGGGAATGGAGAGAGTCTTCAGTCCTGAGCTTCTTTTGGTGACATCCATAAGCAGGACAAGGGGTGTGATGAGGTTAACCCCGGATAACCCTCACAGTCCTAAAGCTATAAGTATGGAGGGAAAGGAGGACTGTAGGATCTTCCCAGGAACAGGAAGAGTTCTCAGATACCCATTTGGTTCCTTTTAATGGGGAAAGTGTTCCTGAAGAGAAGTGGTCAAACTTTGAATCTATCTCAATCCTTGCCGGTGGTGGTCTGCAGAGATCCCACTACCAATAGGCAAATGTCCTACTTAGTGGGTAGGAGGTCTTATTTGGGGTCATAGACTCCCTCTTAACTCTTGTTGATGGCAGCTTTCAGGAAGGTAACAGTCTGATAACTGGGAATTATTACTACTCCATTCTACATTCTGGTAACTCAGTGGCTGACTTCATTGTTTCCAATGCCCTCAATTCTGCCTTTATTGCTAAGGCCCTAAATGGAATTGGCCAAACTCCAACCTCGAGTAAGAAGCTCAATTTCCCTTTTATCAACCGAAAGTCTTCTTTAATTTGACAGCTTGAACAGCTCCCTATTTTTCACTTGCCGCTCATCATCAAACCTGCCTTGCCATTGGGATACTGTTCTTACTCCATGAGTAGCTTCCATGCAAACTGCTTATCTGAATTCAGTCTTTTATTTATCTTTTAAATGTTTGACTTTTCAATTAAACAGTCCTGACTGAGAGGCTGAGTTTCCTCCCAACTGGTAATTGCTAGATTTGATCCAGTAGTGCTTGCTATATCCCACTAAAAGTAAAGAATAACAGATCCTATGTTTTCTGTCCCACTGCAGTCAACCTAACCATGCCTAGCTGTGGTGCAAAATATGATATTTTACCTAAATGGTCACATGACTGTTCTCTAAATACAGCAGATACCACTGTTTGATGCAACACAATCCATTTGTTTTCATGACTAAAGTTTACCGAAAACAAATAAACAAACAACAACAACAACAAAAATTCCTGTGGAGTTATTTTGTCTGGATGCTTATTTTCACTATAATTTTTTGTCTTTTTACTCATGGCTCTTTTCTCAGTAGAATTTGCTAACTCATCAAAATTTTGTTGAATTTAGGGAAGAAATAAAATATCTCTAATGTCTAATCTTCGTTTTTAAAAACATCTTGAATTGTTCAAATTGCTTCCTTGTGTTGGTGACTCAATTATTTGTGCTATGTCAGGGGGTTTAACCCAAAACAGCTACCAACAACTTGTCATAAGCTGTTTATCAAAATTTTATAAGTAAATTTTAGGTAATAATCTGAGATTAAAAGCAAATATTGCTCAAGTATTTTTTAATCCTTAGCCATAATCTTCTAGGCCATCAAACCTATTGTAGATGGCTTACTAAAGAATGAAAGGGTACAGATTCCAATTTTCCCAAATGGCTAAACTAAACATCCAATACCAAAAACATTAGCTATGAAGGAGAAAGAAAAAGAAAGAAAAGAGGCTTATTTTATCGGTGTTGTAGATAAAGCAAGAAGTGATATAAACTGCCCTCATTGCTTTACTATTGACCCATATCTGGTCTCATGACATTATTTTCCAGAGACCAGGCATTCTCCTCCTCCAGATGAAAGTGGCTGATAAAGAATGTAGTATTAATGATTCTGTTTGAATTATGATTGGATTCTGTTTACCCACTATTTTCTGCTTGGGATGGGGAAGGAGAGATAACTAGATCTCAATGTTTCACCTAAAAAGGAAAAGTAATAATTAACTTCAGCAGTCCTACTTCTTTATCAGGACCTATTAGTTTTTTAATTCAACAAATATTTATGGGATACTTATGCTGCATTCATTCATTCATTCAACAAATATTTATTGAGCATCAACTATGTACCAGGCATTCTCCCATGGGTTAGGAATCCAATAATGCATAAAGGCAGACATGGCCCCTCCTCATAAGTATCCTGAAGTTTAGTGGAGAACACAGTGAACATAAAAATAAATGAACAGGGGCCAGCCTGGTGGCATAGTGCTTAAGTTCAGTGTGCTCTGCTTTGACGGCCTGGGGTTTACGGGTTCAGATCCCGGGCACAGACCTACACGCTGCTCATCAAGCCACACTGTGGCGGCATCTCACATACAAAAGAGGAAGACTGGCACAGATGTTAGCTCTGGGCCGATATTCGTCACCAAAAAAAATAGAAAAAAAAATAAATGAATAATTACAACAGGTGGTGTTATAAAGGCAAGTTAAATGAATGTTTACCTGGAGAAGTGATATTTGAACAGAGATCTGAAAGATGAAGAACCAGAAAAACAGACATGCAAATGGTAGGTACAAAAGTCTTGACATAAAAGAAAGCATGGCTAATAAAAGAAGGAAATAAGAAAGTTTGACTACAGGAAAGAAAGCAGGAGAAACAGTGTTAGCAGTAACAAGATCGTGCAATGCCTTACCGGCTATTCATTCTAGGAGTGGGGAGAAGCCTTGTAGGTTTTGACCGCAGTAGGCTTGGAGGCTGGTCGGGAGCTGGTGGGCAATGGGTGACATGATGAGGTTTGACTGTGAAGAGATTACTTTGGTGATAGGATGGAAAAATAATTGGAAGGGAGAAGAGTGAATTCCGGGAGATCAGTTAGTTAGGAGGCCACATTTAGAAGAGGGAAGATAACTGGCTTGGAGGAAGAAATAAAGATTCATGTAGGAATTAGAGAAACAGGGAGAAATAAATAGGCAAACTTGGAGGTGGATTGGATTAAGAGTACGATAAAAGGCAGTGGAAAGATGCTTCCATGCCACTGAATGGATGGTAGCGGCAGTTACTAAGATAAGGGACACTGGGGGAGGAACAGAATAGGGAAGCGTGGGAGGAGAGACAACGAATTTAGTTTATTTTTTTTATTTTTATTTTTTATAATTTTATTTATTTGTTTTTTCCCCCCACAGCCCCAGTAGATAGTTGTATGTCATAGCTGCACATCCTTCTAGTTGCTGTATGTGGGACGCAGTCTCAGCATGGCCGGAGAAACGGTGCGTCGGTGCGCGCCCGGGATCTGAACCCCGGGCCGCCAGCAGCGGAGTGCGTGCACTTAACTGCTAAGCCACGGGACCAGCCCATGAATTTAGTTTAGACATGTTAATTTGAAGCACCTCTACAGAGATATTGAGTGGGTAGTGAAATTATATTCAGATTTCAGAAGGGAGGCCTGGACTGACAGTAAAAATTTTTGAGTCATTCTCAGACAAATGATGATTGAATCCATGGATGTGAATAGAATTGTCTAGGGGAGCACAAAATGAGGAGTGAAGAGGGCCTAGCATGGAGACTTGGGTAGTCCTACATGTAAAATCCTTTTCAATTATTTACCCCCCTTCCCCACTCCTATCCTTTCACCTCTGCACGCATCCCCACACACCCCTAACTTTCAAAAGAATGGCTCAATCCCAATATTTCCATCATTCCCAAAGTTTTTCCATCTGAAGTGGGGGCTATCGACAGTCAATATATTTTTAGGGTCAAATTGTTCTAACTAGAGCAAAACGAACTCTAATTCATTTTAATCCAATATGCATTTTTTATAAAGCACAATTTTTCCTTTCTCCAAGGTGATATAATTATAAAAATATTTTAGGGTACATTTCCCATAGAAAATCATAAGATTTGTCATCTATTTTCCCATGGTGTTGATGCAATGCTTTGAGAATGCAATAAATGAGACTCATCCCTTCTTTGAGGTAGTGGTCCATCTTTCAGAAAGCTTTTAGTGGTATATGTTTATTTTTATCTCAATTAATTTTAGGCAACTCTCTAGACTCTATAGTATCTGATCTTGAAAGGACTCCAGGAAAATACTAAAATTTCTTGAGTAATTTCTATCATAGTTTTAAAAGGTGAAAGTCATCATATGGCTCTTTGCTCATAACAGAAAAAAATAAAATTAATAATAAAGTCTATTTTAAAGTTCAAATTATCTTGTCAAATGCTTTCTCTGCATCTTTTGAGATGATCATGTGATTTTTATTCTTCATTTTATTAATGTGGTGTATTACATTGATTGATTTGTGAATGTCTAACCATCCCTGCATCCCTGGAATAAATCCCGCCTGATCGTGGTATATAACCTTTTTAATGTATTGTTGTAAGTGATTTGCTAGTATTTTGTTGAGGATTTTTGCATAGATGTTCATCAGTAATATTGGCCTGTAATTTTCTTTGTTTGTGTTGTCCTTGTTTGGTATCAGGGTAATCCACTTATGATAAAAACTCTGAATAAAATGGATATAGAAGGAAAGTACCTCAACATAATAAAGGCCATATATGACAAACCCACAGCTAATGTCATGCTCAATGGTGAAAAACTGAAAGCTATCCTGCTAAGAACAGGAACCAGACAAAGATGCCCACTCTCACCACTCCTATTTAACATAGTATTGGAAGTCCTAGCCACAGCAATCAGGCAAGAAAAAGAAATAAAAGGGATCCAAATTGGAATGGAAGAGGTGAAACTGTCACTATTGCAGATGACATGATTTTATACATAGAAAACCCTAAAGAATCCCCCAAAAAACTTTTAGAAGTAATAAATGAATATGGTAAAGTTGCAGGATACAAAATCCACATACAAAAATCAGTTGCATTTCTATACACTAACAACAAAGTAGCAAAAAAAGAAATTAAGAATATAATCCTGGGGCCAGCCCAGTGGCACAAGCTGTTGAGTGCGTGTGCTCTGCTGCAGTGGCCTGTGGTTCGCCAGTTCGGATCCCAGGCATGCACCGATGCACCGCTTGTTAAGCCATGCTGTGGCAGTGTCCCATATAAAGTAGAGGAAGATGGGCATGGATGTTAGCCCAGGGCCAGTCTTCCTCAGCAAAAAAGAGGAGGATTGGCATTGGATGTTGGTGCAGGGCTGGTCCTCCTCACAAAAAAAAAAAAAAAAGAATACAATCCCATTGACAATTGCAACAAAAAGAATAAAATACCTAGGAATAAACTTAACCAAAGAGTTAAAAGATCTGTACACTGAAAACTGCAAAACATTGCTGAAAGAAATTGAAGAAGACACAAAGAAATGGAAAGATATTCTGTATTCTTGGATTGGAAGAATTAACATAAAGATGTCCATACTTCCTAAAGCAATCTATAGATTCAATACAATCCTTTCAAAGTTCCAACAACATTTTTCACAGAAATAGAACAAAGAATCCTAAAATTTATATGGAACAACAAAAGACCCCGAATAGCTAAAGGAATCCTGAGAAAAAAGAACAAAGCTGGAGGTATCACACTCCCTGATTTCAAAATATACTACAAAGCTATAGTAACCAAAACAGCGTAGTACTGGCACAAAAACAGACACACAGATCAATGGAATAGAATCCAAAGCCCAGAAATAAACCCACACATCTATGGACAGCTAATCTTTGACAAAGGAGCCAAGAACATACAATGGAGAAAGGAAAGTCTCTTCAACAAACTGTGTTGGGAAAACTGGACAGCCACATGCAAAAAAATGAAATTAGATCCTTACCTTACACCATACACAAAAGTTAAGTCAAAATGGATTAAAGACTTGAATGTAAGACCTGAAACCATGAAACTTCTAGAGGAAAACATAGGCAGTACGCTCTTCAACATTGGTCTTAGCAACATATTTTCAAGCACCGTGTCTGACCGGGCAAGAGAAACAATAGAAAAAATAAACAAATGGGACTACATCAAACTAAAAACCTTCTGCACAGCAAAGGAAACCATCAACAAAATGAAAAGACAACCTAACAATTGGGAGAAGATATTTGCAAACCATACATCTGATAAGGGGTTAATCTCTAAAATATATAAAGAACTCATGCATCTCAACAACAAAAAATCTAACAACCCAATTAAAAAATGGGCAAAACACCTGAACAGATATTTCTCCAAAGAAGATATACGGATGGGCAACACACACATGAAAAGATGTTCAAAATCATTAACTATTAGAGAAACGCAAATCAAAACTACAGTGAGGTATCACCTCATGCCCTCAGAATGACTATAATTAACAAGACAGGACACAACCAGTGTTGGAGAGGATATGGAGAGAAGGGAACTCTCATACACTGGCTGGTGGGAGTGCAAACTGGTGCAGCCACTATGGAAAACAGTATGGAGATTCATCAAAAAATTAAGAATAGAACTACCAATTCGACCCAGCTATTCCACTAGTGGTTATTTATCCAAAGAACGTGGAAACACCAATGTGTAAAGATACATGTTACCCCTGTGTTCATTGCAGTGTTATTCACAATAACCAAGACTTGGAAGCAACCTAAATGCCCATCAAGGGACGAATGGATAAAGAAGATGTGGTATATACGCAATGGAATACTACTCAGCCATAAGAAACAATCAAATCCAGCCATTTGCGACAACATGGATGGACATTGAGGATATTATGCAAAGTGAAGTAAGTCAGAGGGAGAAGGTAAAATACCGTATGATCTCACTCATTAAGTAGTAGATAATAACAACAACAAACAAGCACATAGAGACAGAGATTGAATTGGTGGTTACCAGAGGGGATGGGGGGAGAGGAGGGCGAAAGGGATAATTAGGCACATGTATGTGGTGATGGATTATAATTAGTATTTGGGTGGTGAACATGAGAACATGATGTAATCTATGCAGAAATAGAAGTATAATGATGTACACCTGAAATTTATACGATGTTATAAACCAATGTTACCGCAATAAACAAAACAAAACAAAAAAATGTTCAAATTAAGACACTTCTATCAATTGTAAAATGGCGTATTAATAATACTGACCGTGAGTTAAATCTAAATGCCTAAGTATGGCAAGCCCTTTCATGCTCTCATCCCTGCCTTCTCTTCAGCTGCTTTCTCCACTGGTCCCCAAGGTAAAGTTTAAATCTTACCAATACCGAGTAAGTTGTAAGAGGCTGACTTTGCCATTGATTCATGTCTTCTGGCCCTACTCACACTAGTCCTTCTGCTTGGAAAGCCCTTTCCTTTCTTACTCGCCTGGAATAGTAGTCGTGCTACCCACCCTCAGGTCTCAGTTTGAGTGTAGTTTCTTCTGTGAAGACTCTTACCCATTGAGTGTGCCCTGAGATGCCTCTTCTCCTGTACACCTGTTACATCTTTTATGGTTACCATTTTAATCCTCATTGCATCGTAGTTAAATCAGTGTGTTTTCTTTTCTTCCTTTCCATAAAACTGTAGTAACACGAGAGCAAGAACCAGGCCTTCCGTATTCTTTGTATCTCTAGCACCTACGGTTTTTATTTGCATATCATGTGCCCCCACAACCCTTTAAAAATAATCATATAAAATAATAAACTATGGAGTTGGATAGACCATTTGGTCCACTCTCTGCCTTTGAGTTGACAAATATCTGAAGTGTTCGGTGGTTAAAAAGATTATTTTCAGGGCCGGCCCTGCAGCTTAGCTGTTAAGTGTGCGCGCTCTGCTACTGGCGGCCCGGTTCGGTTCCCAGGCGCGCACCGACGCACTGCTTGTCTGGCCATGCTGAGGCCGCGTCCCACATACAGCAACTAGAAGGATGTGCAACTATGACATACAACTATCTACTGGGGCTTTGGGGGAAAAGAAAAAAAGGAGGAGGATTGGCAATAGATGTTAGCTCAGAGCTGGTCTTCCTCAGCAAAAAAAAAGAAGATTAGCACGGATGTTAGCTCAGGGCTGATCTTCCTCACACACACAAAACAAAGATTATTTTCATAAAGGAGAAAAAAGGATAAATATTGACTTATTGTTTAGGATATTTAAATATAAAAATTAAGATTAGCATTTGTTCATCTAATCAACAAATATTTATTGAATGTCTACAATGTTCTAGGTTCTGAAAAATATAAAATTAAGAAAAGAAAAAAGAGGAGAAAGAAAAACGTTTTTACCTTCATGGAGCATAATGAGGAAAACATAAATGTGTGAAGAATTATGCAAATAAATATTAAATTGTAACTATGATAAGAGCTATATAGGATAGTTTATGGAAAATTACTGGGTGTTTGGACGTATTTACCAGAGAAGATTCACCCTGAGCTAACGTCTGTGCCAATCTTCCTCTATTTTGTATGTGGGTTGCCACCACAGCATGACCACCAACCAGTGGCGTAGGTCTGTCCTCAGGAACTGAACCCGGCCACCAAAGTGGAGTGCACCAAACTTGACCACTAGGCCATGGAGCCGGGCCCTCAACAAGGTTTGAAGGAGGAATAGGACTTAACTAGAGTGAGGAGTTAGGATGAAAAACGAGTGTGGTGAGGACCATGGAGAGGAAGGAAGCGTACCATCAGGCAGGCCTTTGTGCAATAGTGAGAATTTGGCTCTTTAACCTGTAATGACAAATGACAAGCTGTTAAAGTTACATCTTCTTAAAAGTGTGATCACAAGAGTTAAAATTTATCCACAGTAAAGGTCTACTTAATATAAGTCAAGATGGTAAAACATTAAGTTTGTGTCATACCAGGCACTATGGTGTGCACTAGAGATAAAAATATGAATAAACATGGTCCCTAACTTACAGAAGCTCACACTTATGTGCAAGAAAAGATATGGAAAAATATACATAATCATAATATGTGTGAGCATTTGTAATAACAGAAGCATAGGTAAAATTCAAAAATCACAGGAAACATTAAGTCTGGAGACTGAGTTTCACCAAAGGCTACTCTGAGCACTTGATCTCTCAGGAGGACTTTGAAAAATTAACAGGGCTTTTTCCAGACAGAGAAGCGATCTAGGCAGAGGGAACAGCGTGAGCAAAAGAAAGAAGGTATGGAACAGCGTGGTGTGTATGTGTGTTGGAGTCAGAAGGGAGTGGCTGTAAGCAATTCAGGATTTTAAATGCATAAAGTAAACAGAGAGGATGATAGAGGATGAGGCAGAAGAGTTGCACTTGGACAGACCATGATGAGTATTATTTGCCATAACATGAAGCTTCCCCTACAAAAACAAAAACTAGCTTTGTTGAAGAAACACAATTAGAAAGGAGGGGCAGGACAAGCCAGGTGATCAGGTGAAACAGGAAACAACATGGGTAGTATAGTCTTCTCTCCTCTTAGGCAAAGTTGCTACACATAGGGCACGCTTTTACTTCTGTGTTCTGGGAGCTTCGGAATCTTTATGTGTCCTGTTCTGCCTTCTCTATCTTCCTCTCTATGCTTTTCTCCACTCTGTCTTCTCAACTTAATTAACTCTTATCCTCCTTTCAAAACTCAGAACTCTCTGGAACTTTGGAAAAGTGGTATAGAGTGAGAGAGCATTCAGCATATCTTCTTGCATTTCTTTATCTCCTCTGAATGCTAATTTCACATTCCTAATTTGTTAACAGAACATCTGATATTCTTCCATTATACTTCCAAATTCTCCTATAAATAACCACCCATGGGAACTTTGTTGGCCTTAGGACACATACACAAAGACTCTCGATTGTCTACCAAATGGTGTAGGATATGTCTATGATCAAACAACTTCCCAAAGGTCACTTGAGTATGCCTCCATGAGTGAACAATGGGGAGCAGAGGTCTATGGGGAACTGTTGCAGTTTTTAAAAGCATATAAAAACACATTTTAAAAAAATAAAATATGAGCTTTCCTTCTTGATATGTGTAACTTCCTTCACTCTCAGTTAGCCTCGTACCTTCAGGCAGGAAGGAAGAAATGCAATATTGGCAAAAAATTCACTAGATTGGCTGGGAATGATGTGTTTCTGGCACTCTGAGACACTTAACACCTTTCAGAATAGAGGAAAAAAAGTCTTTGAAAACGTTTCAGCAAGGCACACATGGAGAATATTCCTGATCAAGACAGGCTGTCAGCACTGTATTTTACCATTGCTGTACTCCTATCCAATTCCATCACTAAATATACCATGTTATTCTCTCATATGGGGTCAAAAGTCTAAGAATTGGCTATGGTTTCTGCCCTGTCTGAAATAAATTTATCTGCAAATGGTGTAAGAAAAGAGCTTATTTCAAAAGCAAACAAACATACATGTATGCTTGGTATTTCATTAGGCTGGTAAAGATGGTACTACGTCAGCAACATCCCAGGACCTACACATAAGTTTAAACAAAAGATTCAAATAAAATGAAATGTTTCTCTTACCTCAATCATGTTCACAATATCCCTCTCTTTTAGATAACTATTCTGAAACATTTCACTATAGAAATAGTTTGATCTCTTGATTATATTGTGATTTATTTTCAACAGGTGTACAGCTTAAAACAAATAGGGCTGAAATCTAGTGTGTTGGAGTCCATTAATCAAGCTGGACTACATTTGCTAAAATTATTTGTCCAAAGAGTGGTAGGCAGCACTTCAAATCTGAATTGATAGATTTAGCCAAATCTTTAATGCCAAACTTTTGGAAAATGATAAACAGATGGGAGTAATCAAATAAGACTGGACACAACTTGACTCTGTTTTGATGAGCAGTTGTGATTTAAAGTGAAAAGAATGCTGGACATATAATCAGCAGATTTGGATGTGAATTTGACGTCTGATTCACTTATGAGATGCTTAATTTTAAGGAACTCACTTAACCTTTCTGAACTCCGGTACTCCCAGATGTAAAATGGCATAATAATGCCTATCTCAGGATGATTTTGTGAAGATTGAATTGCTTTAGCATATTAAAGTGCCTAGCAAGAGCCTGGGGTACAGTAAGCTTTCAATAACTGTTGAATCAAAAATGAATGACTTCAACCTGAATATTGGAAAGTATGCTTTTTTTCAGACAAAACTTAGAGACACTGGTTTGCAAAAAGAGGGGCAATGGCTGAGGAGGATGGCCAAACAATGTGTTGAGGACTTGATACGTTGTTTACAGAATGCCTACTCTATCTCAGGATAAGAAGAGCCTTTCCCAGATCTCACTTTGGGTTCTCAGTGTCATCCTGGAACACTTGGAGCCCAAGGAACTTCTCCAGACTCATAAAATTATTTGTTTCAATAACTACAAGATGAGTTCCCATGGAAAAAAGAACTACTGCTCCAAAGCTTAATCCAATGTAAGCCAATCTCGGTAACAATGACTGAATACTTGCTATGTACCAGGACAAAGCTAAAAATAAATATGTATGTCAATAAATATTTAACATAATTCTGTACAATGCCAAGAATAAAGTTCATACTAAAACAGAACAGTAAATATAGTTGTATTTGTTCCATTGAGATAAGCAATTAAAGAGAATGGTTGGAGTTTTTCCTGGGTAATACGATATTTGAAGAGCAGAGGTTCATATACAAGGAGATGTCGAAGAGAGTTTAGAACTGAGGGTCTGGAGCAAGTGAGCAGAGGCACAAAACCACAGAAAAGAGCTGGTCCTAAGCAGACACTTCTCATGTATCTTTGCTGCTTCAGTCTCCCCTTTGTACTCCTTTTACCTTTTCTCTTTTTCACCTAGACTTCCTAGACAATTAATACCACACGTGTATCCCGCCCTGGTCTCTCCAATCAGAATGGAAACATATTGCATAAAGCCAGTTAGATAAGAGCTACCTTCCCATCCCCCAGGCAGAATTTGCACCTATTAGAGGAACCACTGGAATGGAAAATGAAATGAAACAATACTCCTTCAAGTTTTCCCAAATCCAGTGGTTCTGGGTGAAGGACACCTTAGGGAGTGGGGTAAGGATTGCAGGATGGGATGCTTTCTACTATGGCCCATTGGTAACTGGCTGCTTCTCCAGGGGTAACCTAGCCCTGTGTTTTCCTGTAATGATGGTTGCTAAAAGGGGCTGGCTTCCTCGGAAGGAGGATGAGAGTCAAGGGGCCAAAAGCAGCCATTGAATGCTCAACAAAATTTGCTTGCACCATTTTTAAGCAGGAAGACTCCAGGTTGACTTGGCAGCCATCATTGCGAAGAGGATTTCCAAAAGAGGTAGGAACACAGTTGGTGCCTGTGGCCTACCAGGTGTAATGGAAGGCTGTGTGTTGGGAGTTGAGGGGGGCAGAAAGGATGCAGGTAGAGAATCCCTTCTGAATGCTAATCCACATTCCAAATTTGTTCACAGATCACCTGACAGAAAAAATTCTTATGTTTCTCTGATAACAGGTTGAGATTTCAAACAAGACTTCATTTCCTGCCCTTCATTACAGTATCCGTGTACTTCATTAAATCACTGCCACTTTTTCTCCGGAGATGACTGGTTTTCAGTTCTGGGTGAAGTGACAGCTAAATATAAGGGAACATAAATCAATCTGCCAACATCTGCTCCAGGGACCTTTGGAGGGAAAGGTGAGAATGTGTACATGCATATGTAGACTCTCTGTAGAAAGACTGAACTTATTGCAATGCTCCCCACATCATTTTAAGAGTCCAGGACATGAAAAAGCCACTACAGTGGGAAAGAGGAAATCCTGCCTCATCAATGTTAGACCTTCAAATCTTTGCAGCATGAAGCATTTCATTAAAGTTTTTCATAAAGTTTTCTAGTAGAAGAAGTAATCTTGTGTTTTGAGTAAAAGAATATAACCTAAAACATACATAAAGAATAATATTTAACATAAGAATAAATTATTAAAAATCTGTTCAAAAATAACCATGGTTCCACTAAGGAAAAATATTACAGGAATCGTATGACTGACTATAGTCCAAGCTTAAAACTCAAATTTCAAAGTTTACATTTTCTTTCTTCCTTTTTTGCTTCTCTTTCTCTCTGAAACGAAGACGATGCGTGTGGTTTTGAATCTACAACTCTCGCAAAGAGTTTATGATTATTTTTCAGTGATACTGCTAAAAATATCGTGCTAGTTTTTATTTCATTCCGCCAGCATGCTGAAAAATTCAATGTGTAAGCATTAGAGACTTTCTTTTTGAGTTGTTGAAAATAAATGCTAATCCATGGGAAAATTGCGAACACGATACAATGTAAAGGCAATGCATTTTAACACATGTTGTTCTGATGTGCTGAACCACATGAGTAGGGTTCACAGCTTTATATATTGCAGGTATCAAAGCCCTCAGTACACTGCTAGGAAATATGGAGGCAATCCAGAAAGGTTCTATGCTGCAGAGTATGTATTTTATGTGTTTGTCTTCCTAAATCTTGCCAATAGTTACTGGTTATAAACCTTAGGATGAATTTGCAATAGAATTTTCTGTCTTTACTAGAAAATCAAATTGGCACAGCTCTTGGCCAGTAGATAGTGTTTGGGGATTACCTAATCTCAGGGTTAGAAATGAGTTTGGAGTACATACATATTATTATTGATTGTAGAATTGGGAGTATACCATTATTATAAAGGAGAAAAAGTAGAAGTCCTGCAGGATACGTGTCATAAACCAAGAGCAAAGATTTATATCACATACCTGAGTTGAGTGAAGCATGCCTATTTTTATCATTAGAACTGCCTCTACTCTCACAATCATCATATGTGTATAGAGTCTCTAGGCGGAGCTCGAATTTTTTGGGTACATCTGGGTTTGAATCCAATGCTGTCAAGTCTTGAGAAAGTTATTTATTCTCTGATTCCTCAAGTATAAAACTTATGAGCAAGATTTTTGTGATTATTAAATGTGATACAATATGTGATGTCCTGACCCAGTGTGGACCATCAGTAAGTTAGTTCTTATCCTCTGATTAGAAATTGTAATTATGTGAGGTGATGGATGTGTTAACTAATCATTTCACAATATATACAGGTGTCAAATCATCATGCTGTGCATTTTAAACTTTACACCATGTTATATGTCAATTATATCTCAGTAAAGCTGGGGAAAAATAAATAAAAACACTGATTTCACATTACAAAAAGGAATTACATTTCCATGAGCAATTAATCTGAACTTGGCAGGAGCAGGAAGATTTCTTAGAGGAGATGGCATCAGTGTGACCTACTTATGAGAAAGAGATGCCCTTATCTTCTGAACTTTTGAGTGGTGAGATAAAAGCCTTAACATTAGAAGCAGATTGCACACTCTGCCCAGACAAATAGTTATAATATCGTTAGAGTAAGAAGAGCTGTGTGTGTGTGTGTGTGTGTGTGTGTGTGTCTAGTAGGAGGACAGATATAGAATATCCAGGACTGGCAGTCAATGGTATGGCTTCATATGGACAGAATCAAATATATAACCAATAAACCAAGCAACAAACAAAGAAACAAACAAACAAAAAAGAGATAGAAGCCCTAATGAATGAAGAATTAAAGTTTTAAAACGGGAAAATGGGTAATATCATTTGAAGAAAGACTGGCTATTCTGGAAGGAAGGCCCATAAGTGACTTAAACTTCATACAAAAGCTAATAAATTGATGCCCTTCGTGAATAGTTCACTCCCCACCCCTGCCATTATTTCTCTGCCCCATTGGCTTTGATCTTGACCAATGGAATGTAAGCAGCTTTTCTGTGAACACAGGCTTTAAATATGCTTGTGTGGTTTGGCTTGGCTCTTGTACTTCTGCTATTTACTGTGAGATGAGTGTGTCCCAAATATCTGCTGCTACCAGGGTGACTCACATGTGGAAAAGTCCAGAACCTGACCTAATGTAGAGCTATCCCCTTTAACCCGTAGACCTGTCCACAGAAAAAACTACATGTTAATCTTTAGAAACCATTGAGATTTGGCGACTTATTTATTATGTAATGTTTTTGCAGAAAAGAAATCTGACATATTAAAAATTGTCTTGAATAGATATTCTTTATTGTTTCAGTGTATTTCTTTAGGAGAGAGGCTAAGTGTTATGTCAGAGAAGAGCAAAGATTAGTTCTATTGGTGGCTGTGTCATAGCTTAGATGTTCCCCTTAGCAAGTCAGAAGTTCAAAATTACTTGGACCAACATTCCTTAGTAACAGTTGAGTCATCAGACTCAAAAGGTTAAAAGTTTATAAGCTTTGGAGTTAGCCTTCCTTGAGTGGAACCGTAAGTCCACCACTTCTCAGTCAGGTGAGCTTGGGCAAATTATTTGACTTCTCTTGACTTAATTTTTGTTTTTTTTCTCATTTGCATATAACAGTAGTATTTTCTTCATAGGATATTGAGGATTATGATAATGTAGATAAAATGTTTAATGCAGCTTCTGGCAAATAGTAAACTGTTAAAAAATTAGACATCACTACATGATCATAACTCTTCTACCCCTAGCTTGAGCGAAAATTTCAGACTATTTCATCCAACCTTCTTCTTCAGTCCATTATGTTTCTTCTGCTGTTTTCATGCCACCATGACTTTAGTATCCTTGGGATGGTGGCACCCCAGACAGCACCTGGATTTCCACCTTTTAATTTTGGTTGGCCTGGAAATCCTTGATAATTTCAACTTATTTAATAAACAATGCTAAAAATCAAGTAACAGCTGGACAGACTCTTGAGAAGACTATAATCTCTGAGATTAATTCTGGGTTGTGTCTGTTTTAGAAACTCTGCAAAGGAAAAAAAAAGTGGCTGTAGCTTTCTCCAATGGAAAATTTTTCTCTGGCAAATATACTCTTGAATTGCACAGCAGCATTTAATTCACAAAATGGCAGAGAAATAGTGTTAGCTCATTTGGCCCTCCACAAGAAACTGTTTTGTCTAAGATCATGTATCTTAAGGATCAAAGTTTTTTGTTAATGTATATTCCTAGGCAGCCACACATAGCCACTACATAGCAAGGTTATGTTTCAGAACATGGATGTCTTGTAATAACAATGTTTTCTTCATGAGGTAATGTTGCTGAAATATATGCTAAGTA
The DNA here is from genome assembly GCF_020826845.1 of Diceros bicornis minor. Classification (NCBI taxonomy): domain Eukaryota; kingdom Metazoa; phylum Chordata; class Mammalia; order Perissodactyla; family Rhinocerotidae; genus Diceros; species Diceros bicornis. Next base: position 44,870,360 of record NC_080753.1, on the reverse strand, counting down.
ATCCATGATCCACCAAATCCATGAGGTAATGGATCTGAAATATATGCCATAAACCACAGAAATTTCTTGATGGGAAAACTAGACACGAATTATTATATTTCCCTGAATGTCAAGGCAATCAGGATGACAAAAACTGATTTTTTTTCTTTCCCCTTTTCTTTCACAAAGATAGACAAAATTAACACTACTTGTTATTTCTGAAGAAAAAGTTATTTATAAAAAAATCTTCCTGCAAAGAAAGGAGGAACAACAATTTGACAGTTTGAAATGTGGCAAAGTATGACAACGCCCCCCAACAGGCACACATTTAAACCATTAATAAGAGTTGATATCTATTAATAAAATTACAGAAATGAGAAAAATTCTTCGCTTTGAAGGAAAAAGCATTAGTATAAAATCAAGAACATTTGATTTCAAAATCAATATATTTTTCCTCAGAAAGAGTCACCCTCCTTGCCAGTGAGTATTCCTGTGGAGGCACTAGAATCAAGCTATTTTATACACTAATATATAAACACACATACACGTATACTTCAGGAATCTTAGTAACCAACTGGGTTTAAACCCTTCATTTTGCAGATCATGAGACAAAGAGCTAAAATTTTTAAGTGCCATCTGTGGTGGTTTTAAAATACATCCATAAGTTTTTACAAGCTTCCCTCAAAAGATGGAGCCTAATTGCTCTGTCTCTGAGAGTGGGAGAGACTTAGTGACTTATTTCTGAAGAACAGAATATGGCAGAATTAACAGTACAAGACTTGTGAAACTAGGTGACAAAGTCATCCCAGTTTCCTCCTTGCTTGCTCTCCTGGATTGCTTGCTCTGGGAAAAGCCAAGCACTGTCCGGGGCAGGGGACAGCTCATGGAGTGTGGTTGGCAGAATTCTAAGAGAACCTCCAAGCTTCCACCCCCTGCTGTTCGCATCCTGTATGCTCCTCTCTACTTGAGTGTGGGCAGGACATATGAATATGATTGAATATTTCTCTCATGACCAAATAAGCTTATATGCAAAAGGGAGAGGAATAATTACTGCCATGATGACATTATGTTATGTAAGACTGCCATAGCAACTAAAGAGAGAATCTCCTGCTGCCTTTGAAGAAGTAAGTTGCCATGTTATCAGAAGGCCACATGACTAGGACCTGAGGACAGCCTCTAGGAGCTCAGAGAGATGCCTGGATGACATCCAGCAGAAGACAGGGACCTCAATTCTATAGCCGTAAGGAGCTGGATTTGGCAAACAGCCTGTAGGAGCTTAGAGAAGGACCCTTAGCTCAAGATAAGAACACAGCCCAGCCAACATCTTGATTTCAACCTCAGAAGAGACCCAGAGCAGAGGACTACATTTAACCTGTACCCTGACTTCTGGCCCACAGAAAGTGTGAGATAAATTTGTGTTGATTTAAGCCACTAAATTTGTAGCAATTTGTTACACAGCAACAGAAAACTAATACAGAAGGGAAGTGAGGCTTCCTGCCAATAACTGGCATCATGTGAATGAATCATCTTGGAAACACATCCTCCAACTCCTGCTTTCAGAAGACTGTAACCCTAGCTGACATCTTAATTGGAACCTCGTGAGAGACCTTAAGCTAGAATGACTCAGTGAGGTTGCTATGTTAATCATGTTTTTTATATTTTATGATGTTAAGATATCTTGAAGGGCCTAACTGGCTGAGGAGAGACTACCCCTCCCAGGACTAGCTAATTACTAGAGATAGCAAACAACTCACCTGTAAACAGAAACACAATTTATATGCAAACAGAGTGATCCTGAGTCCACACCCCTAACCACCTCCTTTATGTAACTCACACAAACCAAGCCAATATGTCCCCTGCCCTAAATCAACCCAGGAACAGGTACCAGATAATTAGAGAGCACTTCTACAGCCCAGATCCCACTGACATTATTCTATTAGCCAATCCTAATCTGTATGCCCTGCCCTGCCTTGCCTTTCCTGCAGAAAACACTATAAAGGCTCTGCTTTCTTCTTGCTCCTGCTCTGCCTCCTGAGTGACTCTGGTGCTTCTCCCTGTAGCCCTGTATGGTGTGGCATACCCCTGTCTCTTGGAAAAGGTAAGTAATAAATTCTTCTTTGATAGCATTAACCTCTCCATGTTGTCTTTCAGTCATCTCCATAAATTAAAATACTCTGAGTATTTTGTGTGTGTGTGTGCTGAGGAAGATTCACCCTGTGCTAACATCTGTTGCCAATCTTCTTTTCTTGCTTGAGAAAGATTAGCCCTGACCTAACATCTGTGCCAATGTTTCTCTATTTTATATGTGGGTCACTGCCACAGCATGGCTGACAACTGGTGTAGGTCTGCACCCAGGATCTGAACCCTTGAACCCAGGCCACCAAAGCAGAACATGCCGAACTTAACTACGGCACAACTGGGCCGGCCCCCATTGAATATTTTTTAACATAACTTCTCCCTAATTTCTGATTCACAAAAACTAAGTGAGCTAATCAATATTTACTTCTATTTTAAGCTGCTAAGTATTGGGATACTTTGTTATTCAGCAATAGATGACTAATACACCATCCTTGCCGCTACTCATTGGCAGGGCCAGAGAAGTGAGTTCAGGTTCCTGATCCTCCTGGACACAGGATGATGTAGCAAAAAGAGTACAGGCTCTGAACTCAGACAGATCCTGGCTTAAATGAAAACTTTGCTGCCTACTTTCTTTTTGAGCTTGATCAAGTTCTGCTAATATCTCTGAGACTCAATTTCTTCATCTTTAAAATTGAAATAATGCCTAAATCATCAATATTTTATAATATTTTGGAGAACTGAGCAAGTTAAAATTTATAAAGGGCTCTGCATGGAGTTGGAGTTCAGTAAGTTTTAGTTCTTTTTCCTAATCTGGTGTTTTCTCCATTATCATCATAACACCCAAAGTTAATAATCAATTGCTAATACAAAGAAATTTTGTCAGTCCTGAGATCTCGGACAAAATTTCTTCGTATAAGCCATTAACATTTGAAGATAACAGTAAAGGGCTATGACAGGAATAATCTGAAGAAGGAAAACAATAAGAGATCAATATGCATGTGAAGAAAAAGACAGATCGTCATCACCATCTTGAAAAGTTTCAGATTCCCTTTGAATATGTTTTATAATCTTGGGTTGCTGAAGTGAAGGGAGCCAGGTAGTTCAAATAGAGCCTGAGCATTGCGCCAGGTCATCACTATATTATTTTGAAAAAGAGATGGAAAAAGTGGTGGAACACTGTGCTCTTGCTTTTCCCCACCTCTCCTATCTGTTGCTGAGACCTCCATACCTATCTTCCTATTTTTTCAGTGATCTACTCTTTCTTGAGAGATAACATGTAAAAAAAAAAATGGATAAATGCTAGTTAGCCCATTTATATATCCCTTCATCTGATAAAGCATGTCAGCAAGATGTATCAAAGATGACTCTCAAGGGGTTTGTATCTAGTTGAGATTAAAGTTATAATATATATAAAAGTTAAAATAAAAACTATGTGATAAAGACATAGACAACTAGACTGCAACATTGATGATTAAATCCCAAATGAGTGCTTCAGACTGAGTGTTTTGAAATGGGATATTCTCCAAAATATTAATGAATTTTGATATTTATCTTTCCTTCAATACTGGAAATACAGAAATAATGAAACTCTCTACACTATATACAAAATCAAATTTTGTCTTTTATGGTGTGCACTATAAAAGAAATTTTTGCCTAACCGAATGCCAAAAATGTTTTTTTCCTATGTATTCTAGAAGTTTCATAGCTTTGAATTTAATGTTTAGGGCTATGATCCATTTTTACTTAATTTTTGTATACGGTATAAAGTAAGTATGAATATCCAATTGTTCCAGCACCACATGCTGAAAAGCTACCCTTTTCCTATTGACTTACTCTGGCAACATTGTCAATAATCAAATGACCATGTGTGGGTCTATTTTTGAACCAACTCTTCTGTTCCATTGATGTATATGTCTACATTTCTGTCAGTATCATATAGTTTTGATTACAGTGGCTTTCTTAAGTCCTGAAATCAAGTAGTATTATGTCATCCAATTTTGCTCTTCTCATTAAAAATCATTTTGGTTCTCTATGTCCTTTGTATAATCAATAAATTTAAGAATCTAATTTTCAATTAATTGATACAAAAATTATGTGTCAAAGTTGATTGGGATTTTTTTTAATGTACTTGTCACTGTGGGGAGAATTGACATCTTAACAATGTAGAAACTTCCAATCCATAAACATAGTCTATGTCTTTAATGATTTACGTCTTTTAATTTTTCTCAATAATATTTTATAATTGTAAGAGACACATATTGCACACGTTTTTTAAAGCTATCCCTAAATTTTCACATTATGATGCTATTATAAATCTTCTTTTTAATTTCCAAATTTTCATTGCTAGTATATAGAATTGCAATTGACTTTTATATTGAAAGCTTGTACCCTGCGACATAGCTAAACTTAGTTTTAGTAGCTTTTCTTTAGTAGATGATCATGTTCTTTGCAAATAAATAGAGCTTTATTTCCTCTTTAAAATCTGTATGCCTTTTATTTCACCTTCTTCCCTTGTTGCCTTGGCTAGGCCCCTACTACAGAGTTAAAAAGAAGTAGTAAGAGTGGATACCTCTGTCTTCTTCCCAGTCTTTAGGGGAAAACATAAAATTTATCATCTTTGAGAAGGATGTTAGCTGTAAATTTTTCATAGATACCCTTTATCCAGTTGAGGAAGTTCCTAGTATGGATGTTGAAGTTTATCAAAAGTTTTTTGCATATTTATTGAAATCATCATATGTTTGGACTATGGATATGATAAACTACATTGGTTGGTTTTTCAAATATTGAACAAACTTTGTATTCCTGGGATAAACTCCATTTGATCATTTTATATTATCACTTTGCTATATTTTTTTGCACTCAATCTGATTATATTTTGTCAAGAATATTTTTCTTTATTCCTGAGAGATATCTGTACTTTTATTACAACATCTTTGTCTGATTTTATTAGAGTAACGCTGGCTCATTAAATGATTTGAGAAGTGTTCTCCTCTCGTCTATTTTTCTTTTTTTTGGAAGAGTTTATTTAGAAGTGGTGCTGTTTCTTCCATAAATTTTTTGGTAAGAATTACCAGTGAAGCCAACTTCCCCTGGATGGTTTATTGTAGGAGATATTTGTTTGTTTGGATTATGGATTATATTTCTTTAGTAGGTGTAGTACTATTCAGATTATCTCTTTCTTCTTGGATTAAATTTGGTAGTTTATTTCTTTTAAGGAATTTGTCCATTTTATCTAGGTTACTGAATTTATTGTGAAAAGTTGCCCATAATATACCTTTATTGCCCTTTAATGTATCTTTCATTTTATTCCTGATATTGGTCATTTTTGTCTTCTCTCTTTTTCTCTTGGTCTATCCGGCCAGAAGTTTATCAGTTGCATTGATCTTTTCAAGAATCAGTTTTGCTTTTACTGATTATTTTTTTCTATTTAGTCTAGAAAACAGAAGTTTTCTATTTAATTTCTTATTTTAACTTATTTTCTCCCTTCTACTTGGTTTAAGTTAAATTTTTTCATTTATTTCTAGCTTCTTCAGGTAGAATGTTAGATAATTCATATTCGACCATTTTTTTCTGTTCTAAGAAAGCATTTGATGATATAAATTTCTCTCAAAATACTGCATTAACTTCATTCCACAAATGTCGCTATGCTTTGTTTTTATTTTCATTTGGTCCAAACTCTTTCTTAACACCCTTCGTTGACCCATGGGTTATTTAAAGTCAGTTTTTGATTACTAAATATTAGATGATTTTCTATATATCTTTTCTGTTATTGATTTCTAATTTAATTCCATTGTGATCAGAAAGCACATTTTTTTTGTGTTTGTGTGACTACTACTTTTTTAAATATATTGAAACTTGTTTTATGCCAAGTATATGGTCTATCTTAGAGAATATTCCACATGCACTTGAAACGTGTGCATCTTTTTAAATGAGTGCTAGTATTTGAGTTTTAGTTTTTGAGACAACCACTCTTCCCCTCCCTGGTGCTGATTGAAACATTCAAGAAGAATGAAGTGAAACAGGATATCTGGGGAAAGAAGAATCCTATAAGTTTAAAATGGGAGTTGTAACATTGTCAAAAAAAAAGTCACTGGATACATTAAAAGGGACAATCCCTGACTGAAAGTTAGGTGAACAGATGGGAGTATTTTTTCATCCCCAAATATAGGGGGAGAGGGAAAATATGAAAGAGGGCTTGGTGGAAGGGCATTAGAAATTGTCACTGATAATATATCAAGGTAGTGTTATTAGACACTGTGTTAGTTTTCTCTTGGTGTCGTAACAAATCGTCATATATTTGGTGGCTTAAAACAACACAATGTATTATTTTACGGTTCTGTAGGTTAGAAATCTAACATGGGTTTTACTGGGTGAAAATCAAGGTGTCAGCAGGGCTATGTTCCTTTCTGGAGGTTCTGGGGGAGAATACTTTTCCTTGCCACCCAGCAAGAGACCACCCACATTTCTTGGTTTGTGGTTCCCTTCTTCCATCTTCAAGGTCAACAACATTGCTTCTTTTTGACCATTCTTCCATAGTCACATATCCTTCCGACCATAACCAGGGAAGCTTTTCTACTTTAAGGAGTCATATGATTATATTGGGACTACGCAGATAATCCAAAATAATCTCCTCATCTCAGGATTCTTAACTTAGTCACATCTGCAAAGTCTCTTTGCCATCATAGTCACAGGTTCCATGGATTGAGAAGTGAAAATCTTTGAAGGGATCATTACTCTACCTACCACACTCTTTTTATGTTTTTTCACAATATAAAATATAGTGTTTTTAAACAGTGCTTCTAAATTTGGCTCATTGTCAAATCTGTGCCTCCATGTAGGAATGCAAGACAGTTAAGCAAATGAATTTCCTTGGATTGTATATGTGATATCAAAGAATGCAAAATGTGACACATTGAGATAAATCCTAGGTCCTTTGGCCATAGGTGCTTCTGACATAAGGTTTCATGTGCAAATATAGGAGGGGGAACTGTGATGGGGAAGAAGAGTTCTGCTGCAGACATGTTAGGGAAATGCAGCTGGGCTACTGTAAAGCTTGTCATAAAGAAAGACTGTTGACACTTAGGCAACAAGAGACCCTGTCCTGATAAACTCTGTTTAATTCCCTGGTTTCTGTGGCTATCCTTACATTCTTCCCTTCTCTCAAGCATCATTTTGCAACAGGGGAGGGAAATGAAAGAGAAATGTCTAGAAAGTCACAGTGAAGGTGACTAACACACCCTGCATTTTGAAACTTTGCAATGTACTTATTCTTACTTTAGAATGCTTTCTAAATGTGGGAAGACTGGTCAAACATCTTCTACAACTTTTGTTCTTTATACGCCTCTACAATCTGCCCACGATTCAATAATTTATCTCCATATGGGCAAGAATATTGTTTCCTAACTGATTTTTTATATTTTTTTTTTCTGAAGATGGAGTGAGTTTAGTGTTGTAACTCATGGAAAATACATTAATATCCTCTTAAATGAGTATGTTTATGCAACTCAGATGGAAATATTAGGAAAATAATTCACTCTTCATAATTTCTTCGTGCCATTTATGCATTTGGACTCACCTTCTTTCCGTACATGAAAATAATTAGAAGTGTTTTTAAAAACTAGAACGTGTCTGTTATAACAGAAGCTGTTGTTTGCTGTCTCTCAGATGAAAGCATGTTTGTTGGGACATGCATAGACTGGGAAATCTGTACTTACTCCTAAGTGCAATTCTGGCTATTTGCGAATAGAGATATGAACCAATGGCTCACTGCCTCCTGTGGTTCTGTGGGTCCCAGGAATGCCACTCTGCCTGCCAGTCTCCATCTGGCTTCTCAATTAGAGCCCAACAGGACAACTGATTTTCTGCTTTTCTATGATAAAGTAATTGGTTACGTGTTTATATCCATCAAAACTTGATTTGATTATGGAATAGTATGATTTCTGTTAAATCTGTTTTAATGTGTACTGGGCTATTTGGTGTCTATAATTTTATTCATCATGCTCATCCCATATCCCATAACACATGTTTATAGACAAGTTGCTGAATTGTCAAAATCTTTTACGAGGAATAAATACAGTTGTTTTCAGGTTGAGATTGTGAAGGAAAACCAGATGGTTTAATAATCACAGCGTGGAAAGGACATTACTAGGACATAATATAAGTTGAATTCCTGTAATTTAACACCATGGATAATTAGAGGCTACATGTTTAAAAAGCTAACCAGTTGCCAATGATCCTTGTTTTGTAGGCTTTTTCAGACACACAGTGTATTAAAAGAAACAAAAACTTGAGAACTAGTTGCAAAAACTCAAACCAATCATAATTAAAATTAATGGAGAATGTGTGTTTCATTTTCTACTATGCTCTTTACTAGAACTTCTAAATGTCAGCAGTAAAATTGATATAATATGATTTTATCTTCTTTTCCACCCCCACGCCTTTTGGGGAAATTGTGATCTCAAGGACATTGCTATGAGGTAGGACTAGAGGGAGGAAGGAAATTGTTGGCAAATGCTTAATCTATTTTAAACTAATCCATAGAAATAAGATATGTGTGTTTAAATAAGTCTTTCCTCTGAAGGAACCCTTATACCATAGTCTTGAGATGAACAAAATTATGTTGGTAACCTGGTGCCTGCATCCAACAGGTAAAATGAGATGAGCACACTCGCTTAGGAGGACAGAAATGTATTTCCAATATTATGGAAGTCCACGTCTTGGGGCCGGCCCGGTGGCGTAGTTGTTAATTTCGTGTGCTCTGCTTTGGTGGCCTGGGGTTCAACAGTTCGGATCCCGGGCACAGACATACACACCACTTATGAAAGCCATGCTGTCTCATATAAAGCAGGCATCCCATATAAAGTAGAGGAAGTTGGGCACGGATGTTAGCCCAGGGCCAATCTTCCTCAGCAAAAAAGAGGAGGATTGGCAACTGATGTTATCTCCAGGCTAATCTTCCTCAGGAAAAAAAAAAAAAGTCCACATCTTTTTCTCAGAGAAAAAGAAATGATCTATCCCTAATTTATCTATCTAGCTATCTATTTCTAATTTCTCTATATCTAGATACTATATAATCATATCAAGATTCAGATATATATCTAAATATAGCTAGCTAGCTAGATAGAACACACACACACGTGCTTTTTCTGATAGAATTAATTCCTTTACATATAGAGCATGCCTAAGTTGGCGGCATGTGTGTATGTAGGTGTGTGTTGCATGTATGTGTGCAGTGAAACAAAAAAAAATTTATTTCTGTAGGGTTAAAATATATTTCTGACTAATAAAATGAATTCAACATCTCAGTCATAGAAAGCCAAGCCATTCACTCATTCCAGTATCTTACTGGAATTTGATGAGAGTCCATCAAACACAGAAACGTTTACCATAATTTCAATAGCTGGTTGGGGTCTCTGTGTTGACAAAATACCATCAAAACTCAGGAGTCCAACACTGGTCTTTGTAAAATGGTTTTGCAAGATGGACCACATTGTTTAATATAGAAACATACCTAAAAACAGTCACATGTAGCTTTGAATCAATAAGAAACAAGGACAAAATATAAACAGTAAATTGGGGTGGATAAACTGCTGAAAGCCATCTCCAGAGGGTCATACAAGTAAAACAACAGAAAAGTTTCCTAAAAATTATGACGGAATCAGGGCAAAATACAGATTTTTAAATTTTACAAAGCGATTTGTTGAAAATAATTTAGTGGCATGCACATATGCACAAACACAAGCAGAGTGGGCCTATAAAGTAACAAGACCTATTTAACCAATCTCACATACAAATGTGTTTTCATTCAGATGCTATAAACTGAAAACTGTCAATTTTCCTATGGACAGTTATGGCACCTACCTATAAACAAGCACTTTTTGTATTGACTTGGCTGTAAAGGATGTTGACTTGCTCTATTTCCTGGTTTCAAATGGAACAGTTATATATTTTCCAGTCAAGCTTAAAATAGGTCACACTGAAAGTTTAATGAGATTTCTTCTCCTGAAGAGCCTCTCCCTAAAGACTTCAAGGCCACTTTTCTAACCAAAGAACAGAAACTTCTCTACACTGAGAATTCTGATTCATTTTCTTAATAAATCAATTATCCAGATGTTCTTCTCCATGTGAGGCCAAATATTTGGACGCTACAATTTTTTTTCATGTGTAAGCATTTTTCATGCATAAGCATTTTTCACATCACATAAGCAAACCACTTCATGTGATAGTATAGATTGTGATCCTTAAAAACACTTTGGATTTTCTTCTCTCAAGCGAAGTTTTAATATTTCTGAAATTCAATTAATTTGAAAGTTGTGATGACCTTTGAAACTCGACTTTTACCTGAAGAGAATGGCATGAGCCTATATTTTGACTCATTTGCTTCTAGGTAAATGACAAGGACAATTTCCTTGGCAAAACTAACACAGGAAAGTCATATTCCATCAAGTATGATTATATTCAGGAAGTCTGGAATTTAAACAGTTTGAAAACTAACGTCTGCAATCAAATAATCAGATAATTTGGCAAATTAACAATATCCTCTAAATTACCTCCTAAAGTAATCATAATATTTATAATCAATTAAATTTGCAGAAGAGATTTTCTCACGTTTGTTTTTCGATTTCGATCCCCAAATCAAGGGTCACCTGCATTGATAAGTGGAAACTCCTCATAGTCTATTGATTCTTTTCAACCTTTTGGTTTGAGGGTAGGTACAAGATTCCTGTTACTATCGTATATTTTTTGACCTTTATTGATTTTATTGCTATATGGCTTTCTACATATTTCTTACCTAAAAGCAGAGATATTATATGTAAAAATTGATGCAGGAAAGAGTCATGAGGATTTATTTCAATATGGAGTCTTAGCTAAAAACCATTGCTCATCATTGTGGTATTTGCTTTTATTTTGTCTGATCATTTTTTTCTGACCTTTCTTCTGAAAAATACTGTATGTTTTAGAAGCAGGATGGAGTTATTATCAAGCAATTGGTAAGATATCAATTCAGCGAGTGTTAGTAATCTAACAAGGGTTGTACCTCTTCAATGATACAGGAATCCTCATGAAAGGTGGAAAGTAATCTGCAGATGCATCTGTGATGCGAGGCAGGGAATTTTTTCTCCTTTAAGTAGAAAATTAGTGGATTAGCTATTAAAAGGGCCAGCAATTTTGGTCAAAGCCTTCAATCACATCAGTCATATATGGTCTTGAAATTCATTCAAGTAGTAATGCCCAAAAATCTATGGACTGTTTCCTGCCACATTTAAGATCTCAGTAATAACCCCAAGCATCAGTGCAATTAAACCAGAATCAATATTGCTATAGGGCTTGAAGATTACACATTATTGCTTGCTTCATAGTTTAAATCTTGGATCCATCATTTGCTGGCTCTGTAGCCTTGCTCAAGCTACTCCACCTCACTATACTTCAGTTGCCTTATCTGTAAAATGGGTAGTGATACCTCTTTTACTAAATGGGTTAAATGAGATGACATGTTTCTCAGTGCCTTAGTCACTAGGATCCAGTACAGTCCTCCTACAGACTATCTTCAACATGGCAAACACAAAGCTGCTGTAAAAACCCAAGTCATCTCATCTCATGCCACTCAAGATTCCTCAGTGGCTCCCTATTACTTTTAGGGTGAAAGCTAAAGTCTTTACAAGGGCTCTAAAGACCCCATACAGTCTGTCCTCATTCCTGGTCTGTTATCTTCATTTCCTACAACACTCTCCTGGCTCAGCTGACTCCAGACACCCCGTCCTCATGGATTCTTCACAAACATTAAAGCCATGCTCCTGTCTCAGGGCCTGTCTGTTCCCCTGCATGGAATAATCTTCCTCCAAACAGCCACACAGTTCACTTCCTCTCCTTCCTTCAACTCTTGGCTCAGTTGTCACCTGCTCAATGTGGCTCCCTTTAAAATGGCAAACTCACCCTTGGCTCCCTTGATTCCCTTTCTCCTGTTCTATTTGTTTCCGTAATACCTGATACTCTGTCGCGTACTATATAATTGATTTGTTATGTTTGTCATTTGTTGTATTTTCACCCATTGGAACGTTGAATCATGAGGGTAGATGTTTTTGTTGGCTTCATTCTAATTCATCCCTCACACCTAGAATAGTGCTTGGCATGAAGTAGGTACTCAAAAAATATTTGATGAGTGAATAAATAATGAATAAGTGGTAGTGAGTTTTCATATTATTATTTTGCCTAATTTACCTTCTTATGACTTGGTTCACTGCCACCTCTTCTATCATTCTTTTCCAGGTTGTGGCATATGGCAGGTTAATCATTCTTCCCAAGGAGCTGCAGCCTGGTCAGGAGTCCAGGCAGCCTCCAGCTACCTTGGAACATGATCATTCCCCATTTCTCCCCACTTACAAAATAGCTGCACAGCAGTATGCCTTCGAATGAACATTCAAGAGGCTCCAAAGAACACTGCTTTCTTTGTTTCACTGTAGGGAGAAAAAAAATCTCAACAAAACTCAGTCTTGCCAAGTGTCACAAGTTCCCTCCTTTTCATGCCTTGCAATATAAAGTCTGCTCAGGATTCACTTTTTAGTCGTAGCTGACAGTGCCTGGGTCTCCATGTCTCCACCAGACACTGTGACCATTGGCTGTGAGTAAAGGCTCTGATGGACTAAGTCCAGCTTAACTGCTGCTAATGAGAAGAGAGTAGTCACACCACAGTTACACAAAATGCTTCCAAACGTATTTTGACAAGCAAATCCTGTTAAAGAGTGGGGTAAATAGCGAAGAATTTAAAGATTACTTTCTCTTAAATAAAATTCTGTAATTTATTTCTCTCCTCTTTCTTTTTCCTATAAATACAAAGAGTATAAATTAGGTTGAGGGAGATGACAGATGGTCTCAGAGAGAAAATGTGAACAACAGTTGCTTTGTTTTCATTTGGGCAAGCAAGATGAGAAAAGCTCATACAGCAGTAAGAGAACACGACTGTGTATGAATAACAATATATGAAATTATTTCAATAGGATAATTCCTGTAAGTAGGTGGGAATATAAGTAAGGATCATATAAGTACAGCTCAGTGATTGGCATGTCGACCTTGAGACTCAGTAATGTACCGAACTCATTCGTCATTGCAAACTCTTTATTAAGTTTCCTTTATGGGTGGCACTGTGCTAAACTTTGGGGAAAAGATGGAGAAAACAGCCTTTGTCCTCAATGAAGTTACTGTTAAATGTGGGAGAAAGACGAGAAATATGATTTACTATATAATGTGGTTATGGTCAATGACAAGGTAAGTCTCTGAATGTTAAGGAAACATAAAGAGACATTGGGGGGGCCAATCTCAAGTGGAAAGACAAGCATGGTGCAATTTTCCAAGAGGATGTTATAGGTCAGAAGAATCTTGAGGAATGCCTAAATTAGAGTTAGCTAGATGGAGAAGGGATTGAGTGGGAAAGGATATGATTAGCAAAAGGAGGATCTTGTGCAAAGGGATGAGGGCAAGAAAGGGTAGGCTAGAAGCTACGCGTAAAGCACAGGAGGCAGGCAGTGGATGGTAGAAAGCTTTCTCTGCTATCCTAAGGAGTCTGGACTTTGTATGGAGAGCTACTAAGAGAAATTATGCAAGGGAAAGACATGACTATTACTTTTTTGAAAAATAATACCATTGGCGATACAGAAAATGTATCAAAATTCAAGAAACTGGGTAGATGATGGTTTAATTCATTGAGAAAGAGAACTAAGAAGAGAATACTTCTGGGGGGTGGCAGGTGAAGGCAAATTGATGCTGACTTCAGTTTGGGATATGTTGAGTTTAGTACTCAGGGAAATGTTTAGGACAGTTGGAAAGATAGAGTTTGAGCTTAAGAGAGATCAAAACTTGAGAAAGAGTTGAGATCACGAAGCTCTTCATCATAGCACATGTGGCCTCTTCACACATCTTTATTCCTGCCTCCTCTTACTAGAAATAAACTCCATGAGGGCACTTTACTTACTTATTTCTGGATTTCTCAGCATCCAGAAATATGCGTGGATTGCAGCGGGCACTCAGGAAATATTTTCTGAAAAGATTAATTATTCAGAGTTGTAGTAGAAGACTAGGAATGTGTTTGGATAAGATCAATTTTTATGCGGAATGGAAATGAAAGAGAACACAGAGCGAAGTCTTAAGTCAAATATGGGGTGAATGATGTCATTTGATGCTGAAAAGGAAGCACCAGGGAATTAGGAGAATTAGGAGATATAGTGTTGTAGAAAACAAAAAAGATTGTGGAAAACTGACTTAAAAGTCATAGAGCACTAAAGAGGAATTTATTAATGACCTTATAAAGAGGTCCAGTGTGGTTCTAGTGCATACATGGAAATAGAGCCGGATTTCTGAGAATTGAAGAATTAAATCAGGTGAGTATCATTACTATTTTCTGATACTTGAGATGGAGAAGAGAGCAAGGAATGGCTGCCCAGAAATACTGGATCAAGCAAGAATTTCACGTGCATGTATTTGCATTTTTATTAGGGGCTGTTTGGTTATGGTTAAATAGGGAATAGTAGTGAAGTAGAGACTGAATATAAGATAGAGCAGTAACCGGAGGAAGATCTATAGAGGGTATAAGACCAGGTCTGTCATGTTGCCAGCTGTATCCTGAGTTCCCTGAAAGCACTGGCTACATAGAAAACACTCCATAAACCTTTATTAATCGAATGAATATATTATTGAATGAGATAATGATGAAATAAGCAAATATACAAGGGTCAGGATCAGGAAACAGATGGCTTTGATTAGGAGGGGGGTTCATCTGTGTCTTTGCCTTACTTTTTTCCGGTAATCACGGTGTGACTCCCAAATACATTTATTTGTCTTTTCTGGTTATTAAGGAGCTAATGGTTTTCTGAGCCCTGATCTCCTTTTCTTCTCCTAAACCCATACCTTTGGTGTTCTTCTTTCCTTACATAACATTAGATATCATGTGAACACATATCTGCCTCCACTCTTCCTCTCCTCTAGCTAAGTTCTTCAGTTCCGCTTGGCTCCACCATGCCTTCCATCGTTCATTTTATTTTACTTACATGTGTAAGTATCCTTAGCTCTAGCAAGACAAGCCACCCTCTTAAAACTCACCCACACTCTGCCTGGCCTCCCTATCCCACTTCTGAGCATTATAGGGATTATCTGAGATTTCTAGGCAACCTTTCTTCTTCTTGTGCGATCAGACATCAAACCTGCACTCTGTCCCTTTTAAATGTATGTGAAAACCTCATCTTCTTTATGAAGGCTCCACATAAAATACTAACTCAATGGTATAACTCATCTGCTGTTCTTATGAGTGGATTAACTTCATATTGTTTTCCATGGAGACACACAGGACATATGACATGTACTAGCATACTTACTCCTCAAGGGTACAGCTGGGAATGCTGATAATTTTCCTGAACACGTGCTGTAACTTTTCTTTTTTTTCCTACTCATAATGGATGTGAATGAGAATTATGCTATGGAGATCAAACTAAATCATCTCTAATAATTTCACAAACTCTAACATAGTTATTAGGAACAAATATTTTTGAAAAAAATCACACCATGAATAGATTAGACTCAATGAATAGGTTAGAAGACAATTAAGGCAGACTTCAGTATTCTAAAGGACAGAAAACTTCACTCTGTATGGCTGTAAACTGTACTCTAAACACTGACCCGCCATCTTATCAATTTAAATTTCTAGCAATGAGTGGATTTAGACAAGGTATTCCCTCACTAAATTCATCACCAATCCTAGAATAGCAATTCAAAGCTTATGCCTTCCTTGACAGAAGTACAATGTAGATAATGTCGATTTACATTATAGAAGTTGCATAGTTATCTATTATTGCATAATAAATGACCCTAAGACATAGACATTTAAATAAATATTTTTTTATTGTCTCACACAGTTTCTACGGATCAGGAATCCAGGAGCAGTTTAGCTGGGTGGTTCTGGCTCAAGGTCTCTCGGGAGGTTTCAGTTAAGATGTCAGCTGGGGTTGTGGTCATCTAAGGGGTCGACAGGGCTGGAGTTGTGCTTCAAAGCACTCACTCACATTCCTGGCAAGTTAGTGCTGGTTGGTGGTAGGAGGCCTCAGTTCTTATAATGTGGACCTCCTTTATGAGACTATGAGAGGTTCTGGAATGAGCGGCACAAGAGAGCAAAGCAGAAACCTCAATGTCTTTCATGCTTAGCCTGAGGTCACATTCCATCATTTCTGCAATATCTTATTACTTACCTGAGTTGGCCCTATTCAATGTGAGAGGGGACTCCACAAAGGCATCAAGACCAGGACCTGAGGATTGCTGGGGGCCCTCTTGACTGCCATGGAAGTCCAGAGTTTCATAGAACCGATATAAGAGGGAACTCCATGTATGCATATAGAGGTATACCTGTGTATTTAAATATTTTTATATTATATGTGCCTATATTTGTTTTTCCTACTAGGATTCCTCTTATAATAAGGATGCCTTGTTTACCTCAAACTCTTTAAACTTTCATAATACTTACCTTAGTGCCTTCACTATAATAGGTGGTCAATAAAGATTTATTGACAATAAAGAAGAGAAGTCGATGTATATATTTTGTCACACATATGTTTTAGATTGCTTTTAAGCATTTCAGGGAGAGCTAAAAGTCCAGATTGGTTTTCACTTCAGCCAAATCAGTTGGCTGTATTTACTCCAAATACCCATGCATGATTTCAAGGGCATAATGGATATTGCAGAGATTTTCGGTCCTCTTCCAAGAAAACTGGAACCCCTGCCGGGATGTGGATAGCAGATGTGTAGTCCTGACACTAGGGACTGTGCTGTATTTCTGGATTAGATGTTCATTAAGGGAAAGTGATGTAGATGAGCTTTATACTTAGGATTTACCACTAATGCTTTCCAGACTCACAGGAATCTTCTCCACTTGTTTTTCTCCACTAACCTTAAGAGATTTAAAAACAGCCTTGGGAAGTTTGACACCATTTCTGAGTCTCATCGATGCAGAGATTTTCTCATCGAATTTTCTAACTGGCTTGAAGCAGAAGAGTGGCCTAACAAAACCTTGTTCGTGTTACAGGTGTTCATTTGCCCTGAACACAGATATGTAATCCAGAAAAATGGCTGCAATTACATTGGAGCAGGGTTCAGCATTACCCCTACTCTCACCTCATTGAGGTGACATTGTGCTTTAACAGACCAGCAAGGACTCAGGGCCCAGGGGCAAGTCATTTAATGCATCCATGTCTCTGTTGCCTCCTTAGCTTGTAAAAATAGAGAGATGACGGCTGATATGTCTTACAAGACTCTTGTGAAAAATGGCTAATAAAAATGCAAGCAAAAACACTCTATAAATACAAAACAGTGCTATATGAAGCATGTTATAACATGATGGCACATTCTGAGAACCTAAACGCTTTCAGGATCATTAGGAGATATTGGCAATGTCTTCAGTGTTGCTAAGGCCTAAGTAACCATCTTTTCAAGAAATCCGTTCTGTGGTTGACTCAGGTGCAAGGCTCTTCCAACATATCAGGATTCATCTTATCATGTTTTTGTGACAAGACCAATGTTGTTTGATTGGGTCAGGTTGCATGGTGACAACCTCAATGAAACATGGTGAGGCAGGTAAGCAAATGGACTAATCCAGACCGGTTTAGTCACACTCATAGACTTTGGTCCTGATAGCTTTGTACTCTTCCCACTTGACCTCTTTTTAATTCTGCTTTGTGAATAATGACATTTTGGATTTATCTAGTAGAGACTAGTAGCTCTCAACCAGAATGTTATCCAGACTCTTCTGTAGAAAAGATAGCTCTTGTCTATAGACCTCTGTCCCCCTCAAACAAGGGCAGATTTATTGGGTGGAGATATCAAAACAACTTCTAATGAGGAAGCAGAATGGAGGTGGAGGCTGTAATCCTATTTGATTTTGTAACACCCTAACTCTTCCACATAAATATGATTTTTGACATGACATCTTTACTAAACTAAAGTTTATTTTCTTCTGAAGAGTTGGAAGAGAACTAGGAAAGTGGGAAAGAACTGTGTCAAATATTCTATAATAAATAGAAATTTTGGGGTTGGCCTAATGGCATAGTGGTTAAGTTCAGCGCGTACCACTTCAGCGGCCCGAGTTTGGGGTTTGGATCCTGGGTGCACACTTACACCATTTGTCAGCCACGCTTTGGTGGCGACCCACATATAAAGTAGAGAAAGATTGGCACAGATGTTAGCTCAGGGCTAATCTTCTTCAAGCAAAAAACGAGGAAGATTGGCAACAGATGTCAGGGCTAATCTTCCTCAGCAAAAATAAATAAATAAATAAATAAACAAATAAATAAATAAATGAATGAATGAATGAATGAATAAATAAATAAAATAACTCGAAATTTTCTGGAAAGTAACCCAGTAACACGGAAGAGCATCAGAATTGGAATCCCCATTTTGTAAACTATTTACCATGTAAAACAGACAAGTGGCTTATTGTTCTAATTTCATAGATAAGAAAAATGAGACATAAATATTAACATCTCCCTGTGTATAAGGATTAAGTGAGATAAATTTCGATCTCTATTTTGAGCATTTTGAGGTCAGCAATGGATTAAGACTTTTTAAAAAATTAAATGAAATAAACTGGTGGTTACCAGAGGGGGAGGGCAAGACAGGGGGCAGGTGAAATAGGTAAAGGAGATTAAGAGGTACAAACTTCCAGTTATAAAATAAATGTCATGGGGATGCAACGTCCAGCATAGAGAATATAGTCAATAGGATTGTAATAACTTTGTATAGTGACAGAGGGTAACTAGACTTATTGTGATCATTTCATAACGTATATAAATGTTGAATCACTGTGATGTACACTTGAAACTAATAGGGTATTGTATATCAATTATACTTCAATAAAAATAAATTTAAAAAATTAAAATTAAAAATTAAGTGGGCCTATCCTAATGTGTGATTAAAATTTTTCAGAGATATATTGTGTGGTATTTACAGTAAGTTAAGAATGTATTTTAAATTGATCTTTGATCATATTTTCATTCTTTTACACTTGTTCTGCCTCATTCTCTCTGTGATAATAACTATAATTATATCCATTCTTCATTATAAAGCTGCTCCCTTTTCTTCCTTGACATTCTGCCTTCATTGACTAATGATGATGAAGCTATCTCTGAGATTATTTATAAAATTCAAGAGACTGTGAAGGAATGTTATATGCAGTCTGCATTGTACGCATTATTCCAGTTTTTGTACCCACACAATAAATTTGCCAAAATTAGCATTTGTAACATAAGCTAAGCACCTATTTCTACACGTATGAGCTTCTGAGAATCAAGTCAAAGCTGTCCTGCCTAACTTGGGCCAATGCTTTACCATCATCTGTCCTTAAAACATCCAGGTAAATTCTATCATTCCTCTTCTCTCTTCCCTCTCCTTAACCTTTTCAGTCATAAGTAGAGTATTTTTTTAAAATCCCTTTCCCTACATTTTCTTCTCATGCCTGAAGTCTTTAGAGACTTTAGATGGACAACATTCTACCTACAGTATAGCCGTTCATAGTTAAATTTTTTATTAAAGGGAGAAGTCTAGAATATTATTCAGACTTGTAGGGCTTTGAGGAGTGGGCTTGTGGAAAAAAAATGACTTTTCATATTTGCTTATAGATAAATGACCATGTGTCTATAATCAATAGAGATCATCTCTATGTAATTTATCTTTCTCTTATGTACTGTCTGTTGAAGATGACCTTGTGTTTCCTGACACATTTTCAAGTGAATGATTTTATAAGAATGCTCCTGTCTTCCTACATTATTTTATGAAGTTCCATGTCAATTTGGCATTTTCTCCCTCTCTTATAATCCTAATCTTTCCTTTATTTGAAGTAATTGTGTACTTCATGTAAAACTATTTACTTTGGTTATTTTAATTACTTTAAAGGGAAAGAAATTCTAATGTACAATGATCTTCTTATGTATCTCTTACAGACTCAAAATGCACTCCACTGTTATGAAAACCTTTCCCTATCTAGTCCATGTTCCTTCCCCCAACCCACTCCATGATCCCTCAGCTTGTTGAATGTATAGCATTGCTTCTTAGTCTGTGTTGTAATTATGTGGCTTTCTCGTCTGTTCTCCATAGTGACAGTGAATTCCTTGAGGGCCTGGATCCTATCTTATTCTATTCTATTTCCAGCATATAGCATTGTGAGTGGCCATAATTAGTTCAATAAATATTTGTTGATAATAAAATAAATAAATACATTTCAGCTAATTTTTATTTATATTCAAAGATAAAGTTTTATTTTTTGTCATTATTGCCTTTACCCAATCTCATTTTTTTTGGTTTTCTTTCTAAATAACATAAACAAAAAAGTGAAAATAAACAAATTCATCCTTAGACTAATATCCAAAGCTTAGAATCAGTTTCTCTATGTAGTTCATTTTTCTATTCAAAACATTTGTTTCTGTATTATTTAATAGTCTTCCCAAAGAAATCTCTGAACTAAATGTCAATTTATAAGATTTCCATTTGGTTATCTTTCAGATATTCTTTAAATCCCAACAACTAATCTTGGTGAAAATTAGTTAAATTACATTCAAAACATTATAAAATCCTAACATTTAAAGTTACCTTAGAGATCATCTAATCTATTTTTTTAAAAAATGATAATAAAATTCATTTAAATTGATTAATATTTACACACCCAGGAAAGATAGGTAGAATATTAATGATTTCATTCATTACAAAGAGAAGGTATGGAAATAAACGAGAACACATTCAAGTTTTCAGAATTGAGTTCACGTTTACAGGACTGAGAAGCCTGGACCATATTGTGATTTAGTGGTGATATATTAATCTAGAAAGCAATTAAATCTCAGTAGCTTACCATACCAAACAGATCTGGTTCACACAAGTCTGATGTATTTGGCAGGGACTTTTCACTGTTCCAGGCTTCAACCTAATATGCTCCCTCTAGCACCGATATGGCGGTGTAAGCAACCATGTAGGTGGCATGCCAACTCTCAATCACCTTGGACCAAAATTATATACGTCACTCTTGGTCCCCTGTATTTGGCTAAAACTAGTCATCTGGGCCTGCCAGACCCTACGCTAGCCAGTCTGTATCAAGTCATCCTTCCTGGTCACCGTGCATTAAATGCATTATCTTCCTATGTACGTAATAGACTGACCTCTCTCTAAGGGAGCCAACAGATATACCATCCAGTCTCTTCATCCAGTTCAAAGCGCAGGCTGACTAATTGCGCCCAGTAAGGAGAAAGGGACCAGAAATAGGAATTCACTGGCAGTCTCGCCCACAGATGGTTTTGACCAAGAATGCTACATTGAGCGCCTTTCACAATCAAAACACTGTACTAGGTGGTAAATCAAAGTTTTTACACATCGAAATTCAATTATCTGTAGAGACTAAAAACAAAGAACAACCAACCATGGCATTGCTTTTTTAATCAGTTCTCATAGAAAATGTCAGTATTGTTGGTTCATAATCTCAGAAGGACTAGATGTAATTACTCAAGATTTAACTTCCATTGTGTTAGGACCTTTGGCTTGCTTAACTGTTTTATTTTGTATTTTTTTCAGTAAAAACTAAGTGTACATTTTTATGAACTAAGAACAGAGTGAGGTCATTTCATTAGCCATGAAATGATTCCTGCATCTTCCACTCAGGTGCTGCTGTTCAAAGTAAGAGAATGAAAGAAGCACAATTAAAATTCATACCTTTTTTATGGCGACTTTGAACTAATAACATTGTACAAAGTTGCCTGAAGATAATTTGCTACGCAGTTTTTGCTTTCCTTTGCTTGCATTCAGATTCTCATAATATCTGTACAAAATCACAGGCTGGAAACTGTAGCAAGAGATGGCCCTATAGCAGTGCATGTTTTAAGGTCTCTCTCCTCTGAGTTCTGAGACTGAATAAACATGGTTAGCAATAGAATATTTCTGAGCTTACATTTCAATAAAACCTAGGCTCGAACCAATTAGCCAAAATCAGTCATACAATAGTAGGATTAGAGAAATGATTATAGGGCCTTTTGACACCTATTTAGGAAAACAGCAGCTTTTAGCTGAAATCCGTGACTTAGAACTTTTCTAAGAATAGTTATGTAACACCAAGTAGCTCAATCTGAATTTTCATTCTAATAGTTTCTCCCTTTAAGGCGTGAGCTATATTTTTAAAAGTAAATAGGACCCAGCCTTGAGTCTAGAAGCTGCTTTGTTAATTCAGGTGAGCATAGTGGCTTTTTATACAAAGCAGGAAAGTTTGTTTTCTGTCTCTGCCTTTGTTTACCTATATGTAAAAAGGAATTCTTGTGGCATATTTTTTGAATTTTTGCAGCATAACTGGGAAAAAAATATATAAGGCCTAATTTCCAATAGCACAAAGTTCTAAGGACTTTGAAAATGAAAATAAATTCATTTAATAATTTATACTTTGTCTCATTCTACAAAAAACAAAAAATCAAATAAAAATGGAAATGAGAGGTCTTACGACAGAAACATTCTGAACCAAGAAGAGGATAAAAGTAAAATATGATGTACCCAGGAAATACATTAGTGGACCAAGCACAGCCTCAAATTTGGGTCTCCACTTTTCAGCAGCCAGCAAATAAAAGGAAACATATTCTGTTAGTGCATATAAGTAAATGTTAATTAATTCAAAATGAGAGAAGAACGAAAGAAAGGAAAAAAAAAAAAGGAAGAAAGGAAAAAAAGGAAGAAAAAACCCTCAGTTTTCTCGGTTCTAAATTATTTTCTGGAACTGACAACTGGAAGAAATTTCTCCCATGGATGTACATGCAGGCGGATTGGATTAAGTCCTTTAAAACTTCTTGGTAATAAATGTGATATAAGTTTCCTATAACTTTTTCTTTTAATGTTTCATGATTATGGTTATAATATAATGTCCTGTAATCCAGTTATTCAACAGCCATTGGTTGCATATATAATTAATGCTCATTGTTAGGGGAGAAATGGTGAATGAGATACACTGTTCCTACCCTCATGGTGCTCACAGCCTAGTGGAAATATGGAAATATAGGCAGTTAAGTCCTGTGATCAGAGGCCCTGAAGGGAGAAACTCATGGCCATTCTGAGAACGGAAAGTCTGCCCAGTGCACACAGGGCGTGGAGAAAAGGAGATGAGAGTACAGATGTAAGCACGTAGATTATGAAAGGCCTCGTAAACTATGTTACGGAATCTGGCCTCATCATGAGGACAGTAGCCAAAGTGAAATTTAATGAGTGATTTACCAAAAAAACAAAGAAAAACACCCACCGCAACAGCACTGAAACTCGAACCATGCCATTTTGATGACCTTTAACAAAATGAAATGCTTATGAAGTGCCAGGGGGATGGGGGAATTTAATCCTTGTTCCACGTGACCTGTTACCAGTCCTTAATAGACCAGTTGGTTCCTACTCCAGGAGAGACTGGATTGCAAGGGACACACCCAGCTCTCTTGCAGTCTTGAGTCTCTTACAACAGATCCACACTCTACCATCCTAGCTTAAGTCACACATCTGGAATGGCTACTTACATTAGCAAAAACAGTAAAAATGCACCACGGGCCAAAGCATCAATTTGTCTTCGTGACTTGTGGTGATGTTAAATGCCTCATATTTTCTGCCTTCCAGTGAAGGAAGACAGTTCTCTGCTATCAAAATTAAAACAACAGCTTTACAAACTGTCAGCAAGTCTTTGTTATAGCTATGTCTTCAATGAACTGAGGATAGAGAGCTTTGCTTTGCTTAGAAGACATGAACTTAGAAACTTCTCTTCTCTGTGTGTCAGGAAAAAGGAAAAATGCATGTCTTCTTTTTTTTTTTTTTTTGATTTATTTTTTCCCCCAAAGCCCCAGTAGATAGTTGTGTGTCATAGCTGCACATCCTTCTAGTTGCTGTATGTGGGACACGGCCTCGGCATGTCCGGAGAAGCCGTGCGTCGGTGCGCGCCTGGGATCTGAACCGGGACCGCCAGCAGCGGAGTGCGTGCACTTAACCGCTAAGCCACGGGGCTGGCCCAATGCGTGTCTTCTATATGCAAGCCTCATCCTTTCTAACGATCACACAGGTCTCCTCCACGTAGCAACCCCACCCCTGCTCAGACACATCTACCCAAGAGAGATTGCTCTTTCACGGAGCTGGAATTTAATTTCTTTACCCAATGAAAAATTAGAATACTTAAATAATAACATTTAGTAACGTTTCTGCTATTTGCTAATGCGCAGAAATGGGGCAATTATGCCTCGTCTTGGTGGCTAATGAGGCCACTTCAAATTTCAGGCGTTATCTCGTAATACCCTTGCCTGTATTTAAGTGCATTGTTATGATTATTAACCATACAAAAATGGGGCGTATGTATGGGGGAAATAGTTTTAATTATTTAATTTGATGCTATAACAACACAGCCTTGCCGTTGCCATTCCTACAAATGCACGTCTCGAAACAAACAAGCTGCACCTCCATAGCTTGGTACCTCTCTGCATGGATTTTAATTTAAAGTCTGGGAAACCACATAATTATCACTTCAAGTGAAGAGGGATTCAGTGTGCAACTGTTATCAAGGATATATTAAAATAAAAGTGAAAACATACTGAGGCACCAGAGACAGGTTTATGAAGTTATGGACAATGGAACTGCATCAGGGATTTCAATGCTAGAATCATTCAGAGATTATCTATTTTGGTAGCTTTCTTTTTTTATAGACACTGCTACTCACAGATATGTCTTAATTTCTCTTTTGGCTGATATAGTTTGGAGGAGTCATCGTTAATAAGATGGTCATATGCGTTAAAGAGAACGTGTAATAGTGTAAAAGCACTTGACTTTGAAACCAGTAAGCATGGTTCAAACACTTCCACAATCCTCTCCATGACCTCATAAGTCACAAGGCTTTAGAGCATTTCTCCAAGACACTGAATTTCCAAATAGAGTCTGCCCCACAGATACGTGAGGTTAAGTTATTTGGCTCATGCAAAAGAATTGGAAATAACAAAACTGTGCATGTTAATCTTAAAGGAGGTGAATTTAGAAGATGTAATTGTCCTCCATCATCTGCCAGGTCTGTCAAAAAGAAGCTGAGATTTGATTTATTGGTCTTCATTGCTCCAGAGGGCAAACTATTTCCAAGAGGTAAAAGATACTGAGAAGCAAATTTTCCCTCAATATAAGATTTTTTATTTTTCAATTTGAGTCTGTGATAAACATTTGTCAAAAATATTTTGTAGAGAATGTTTCTGCTCTGGGTGGGAAGTTGCTTAGAACACCTCTAGGGCCCCTTCCAATTCTACACAATCCCAAGTTGTATAGAGTGGACAGGGGACAAAGAGAAGGGCTAGCTATCAAAGTCTATTAGTAAGTTGAAGTCTATTTCATTGAAATGGGTCTCTGAAGGATAGTAACCGACTTTCCCCCATCTGTACCTCCTCTCCCTCCTCCCACTAGGCACTCCACTAATGGTTTCCAGTGGCCGAAGTCCAAGATACAGTAATCCTGTTTGTTTGATGACTAAACATCCTTTTATGCCTGGAGGATCTACTCTAACAGTCAAACAAACTGAATTAGTGCCTAATGCCGAAAGCAGAGCCCTCTCTAGACTTTAAAGAGTGGTCCAAATCACCAATATTCCCAGCCTGATTGGTGTTTCCCTAGAGGAAAAATCACTTTGTTTCATTTTAGTTGATTATGACAAACTTTGGGGGATGTAATTGACCAAAAGTGCACTGAATTTAAAATACACGCTGAGGTTCTTGGGTAGCCTGAATCTACAACCACTGTACATAGAGGTCATGAACTGACATATGTTTTTCACTTCCTAAAAGCAAATGTTTTGATTTGACTTGATTTGCATTTGGGGTAAGTAAAGTTGAAACAGAGATGAAAGTCTAAGCTGTTTGACAAGAAGGAACTGAGTCTGATCTGAATTTTACCTAATATAACTTAGCCCTTTAGGGAGAATAATTTAGTGTTATTTATTTGTCCTGCTCGTAGCCTATCTAGAGCTTATGGTTGCCAACATAACATTATTTCATGAAATGTCCCTTATACTATATGTAAATCTTTCATTTGTTCAGATTGCTGTTCCTCTAAGACCTAGATGAGATCATCTTCTCTCTGGGAATGTGACATTGCAGGGAAGGTTTGACCTTAAGGGATTCTATTGCTGCTAGCTATTTATTATGAGGAAGTAATACGAGACTCACTGGTTGTCTGTGGTACTAGTAGATGAAAACAAAATGTACACTAGAAGTAAAGAAGAGCAGATAAGAGGAAGCCAAAGACAGATCATTTCTACTTTATAATACAGTTTCAAGTAGACTTTCATGATACAATCATAATATAGAGATTAATGATTTATGAAGTGGCAGCATTGAATGGTTTCTCTTTCCCTACTCTTAGGTGCTTTCCAAATTCCAGCACTCTAGCATCAACTGACTTTTTAAATAATGAAGACCATATAGACAGAAATAATATTATCATGGCTACTAGCATAGTAAGACCAATATTCAAGAGAAAACTTTTATTTCTGATATTAGACTTTAATTATGGTTCTCCTTAATATGGACTCACCAATATTTAGAGAGTATAATAGATCATTTCTTGCTACAGACTCAGCACTTCACTGCTATTAAAAATGGTGGGACTCCAACTGAACCTGTTCTAAATTAATCTGAAATTCCTCTTGAAATGGAAAACAGTGCTTAATAATCAATTCCTTGTTCTCTTGCCAAGAATAGAGCATGACCAGGAGGTCCCATTTTCATCATATGTAGCCCTGAATGTCACATACTACCAGCATTACTCATATATTGTATTTGGAATATATCTTTTTTCAATAAACTTCCCAACTACTCATTCTGGTGTGAACCATCTTTACCACTCCAGAAATTCACATAGAATCCAAAACGTAATCAGATCTGTTTTGTTTTGTTTGTTTCCCTGTATGCTGATCTGAAAAATTTGTTTATTGAAAAAAGAGGGGAAAGGGGGTAAAAAGTTAAATCAGAACAATTTATCTACACATCACATTCACTCATAATATGTTGCTTCTTAATTTCCAACCCAACATTTGTCTTTAACTAAGTAGGAAGAATATATATATTATATTGCCAGATCAAGTTAACTTTTCTGCTTTTTCTTTATCCACATCCATTTTGAGATAAACGTTATTCTCCATTCATTCTAATATTAAATTAATTGGGAAAATCTTAAGACCTACTAAAAATTCTGCTTTGACTTGGGAGAGTGAGTGAGATAGGAAAATAATAGAAGGAATGGAGTGCAAAAGGGAAGGAGTGAAATTCTGAGCAATGCTCTGGTCTCTTCAAGCTGTGGTAAATATTTATTCTGAGTACATAAGATTGCTAAACAATTATGAATATCATTTGATTATCAACACTTACAGTAGAAGCCAAACTCTGAATTGCATCAATCTCTTTCTCTATTTATGTATCTTCTCTGTTATCTTAGCTTGAGCATATGTGGGCATATCTGGTTGAAAGGGATCATTCATTCATTCAGATTCAAGGGTTAATGGAACCATAGGATACTATTTTTTTTATTTTAAAAAGTAATATTTCTCATAGTACAGCCTTCTTGATTCTCCTTCTTAAGAAATAGTATTAAAATTTGAAGCTGTTAAGACATGTTAGTTAATTTTAACCATCAGTTGGAATTTAGATATCGAGTTACCAATAAGTGATTCCTTATGCTCTTATGCAGCCGGCAATGTAGTTTCAAGGTTGGTTGTTGCACAATCCTGTTATTACGTATTTGGACAGCTGAAATGTCCAAAGATCTTTTAAATGATCCACTAAAATGGGAGAGAGTTTTTAAACTACAACCTGACATTTCAAAATATAATGCAGTAATATAATAATCCTAATCATTCAAATAATCACTAATAGTAAATATTTCATTATAAACAAAGAGTTAGAAATTCAAGAACACCTATGGCAAAGACATTATGCCCAAGTTATAATCCATTTATTTTCAGTGAAATAAGGATAAAATCATAGTTCTTTCTTACCTAAGATGGCTAATACAGTTGAAGTAAAAAGATATTTGGGGCTGTTTCTCGGATTAAAAAAAACCTCACTCTTTGAAATGTGACCAGACTCTGATGCTTTGCTTTGAGAAGTTCCCTGACAAAATAAATCAATCAGGTCAATACATCAAAATGTTGCCTGGGCTCTGAAGAAATATGTCATAGTAAAAAAATTATAGACGGATTTGCTTCTCCTTAATCAGTTTGGTAGTCTGAAGACAGGTGGTGTTGCCAATAAGGAATTTCTTCAGCCAGGTTCTCAAAAGAGATCCAGACTGTCGTTGTTGTTGTTTTGTTTTGTTAAAAGAAAGACCCCAACAAGGGCAGATATTTTCAGTGGATTCCTATTTATGTATTAAATTATTGGGCCTCATTACCCTTCCTGTCTGCTGGCCATACACCCTCATTCCTATTTCTTGATCTTGTCTTAAGTAAAGAAGAAGAGAGGAGTAGAGACAGAAAGAAAAAGTCATCTGTGTGGATGGAGAGATGCTTTTGAGAAAGACAGAAGGGAAGAGTGTGAATTTCACTTTCCAGGGCAGATTCTAAAAGATGGCATGCATTTCTAGCCAATAAGTGGATGATTGATAGTGAAAATCACAAGGCAATAGTGGTTTGTGAGGAAAACAGAAGAGATGGGAAAGGAAACTTTAGATATTATCATGGTCTATATGTTCCTTTTGATATTGTTCAAAAAATGCAAGAATTTTATTTATTTTCAAATTACTTCTTTAACTGATGTGTTTGATATGTTTCTTGATATGTTTCTTTCCTGATATGTTTCTTGATATATTTCTTTCCTGATATGTTTCTTTAATGAGATACAGAGATTAAAATAATGTCATTTATTAGCATTACAATTGTAAAAGAAGACCCTGATAATGTCTATCTTCCAGTAAATTCATAGCTCATTTATTATGTGGCACAGCTTTTAGTTTTAAATAGAATGCTTTGTATTGTATATGATTTAATCGGTTGATTTTCTTTCAGACATTTATGTTTTGTTTTTTAATACCTTGAAAAACACCTTGTACATTATGTTCAATAATTACACACTACTCCATATTTTAACTCTATTTTTATGAGAAAGCTAAAAGACAAGTATAGACCTCAGCAAGTCTTCTTTATTTCTACTAAAAACTATCAAAATAACTTAAATCAGCTCCATCCATTTACACAGAATAAGAGATAAAAGCCATTTCCTCTTTGTTTGCTTTGTTTTGTTTTTGCTCCTCAACAAAGGTTTTTTTTTAGCCAGGAATATTTTAAGAAAAAATAAAACAATAACATATCTTCTGTCATTTTACAAAGTATATATGTCCATCTAGTCAAATTAAATTAAATAAACAGGCTTATATTGAGTATGTAATACATGTACAACAATATTCTGGATGCTATTATGGTTATAGAAAGATGTACTCTTCGCAAATATTTATTTTTTGAAAAAATAAGCAATTTAAA
Source organism: Diceros bicornis minor (assembly GCF_020826845.1). Taxonomy (NCBI): domain Eukaryota; kingdom Metazoa; phylum Chordata; class Mammalia; order Perissodactyla; family Rhinocerotidae; genus Diceros; species Diceros bicornis. Next base: position 44,840,791 of record NC_080753.1, on the reverse strand, counting down.
AGGAGAGGCTATATAATTCTTTACATTGTACATAATATTTACAATTTGTGGCTTGTTACATGTGTCAAGACTATAGATTATTTAGGAGTATGAATACATATATATATATACCGATATATATTCATTTATATATATATCTTATATATACAGAATATATATCGGTACATATATATTCTGTATATATAATACATATATTATACATATACAAGACACTTATCTGTGTATATATATGATTTTAACATAATATTGAAAAATAACACTTTTTAAAAGCCTTTAAATGAAATATTTGTGAGAATCTGTGCTGTAAAACTGTTATGAGTTTACCAGGTGTTCATCTACATAAATTGGGATAAAACAAATGTCTTGATCTGACATGTTTATTTTATTCAAGCAAGTCTAATAATTGAGCTGTGAAAGCTTGGAACCATTTGGTCTACTCTATTTACTTTCTGTTCTTTAAAGTTTGACACTGTCCTTCATCTCTCATGAATGAGAGTTCTATTGAAATTATCTTTCTTTTAAAATATCCTGGCATCTTAGAAGCATGTTTCCCAAGAACGTTTTTGATTGCTGTATTTTTTTAATATCAACAACCGTATAAAGAATACTCTCCGTAATTGAAATGAAGCCATAATTGTCCTTGGCTTTCATGTTTCGGTAAAGCCATAGAATCAAATACTTTGGAGATTTTCTTAGAACTTAGCTTGTGTTTGTCTCCGTTTTAAGTAGCTGAAGTTAAGAGAATCAAGCACAAAGAAAATCAAGGGCAATCACGGAAGTGAACTGAAAAACAATAAAGAATGAGTTTAAAGGGCACCTGGAATTGTTGAGAAAAGTGAAAATATCGATCATCTATTTTTTTTTATTAAAGTATAATTGACATACAATATATACTATTAGTTTCAGGTGTACACCATAGTGATTTGACATTTACATACATTATGAAATTATCACTACAATAAGTCTAGTTACCATCTGTCACCATGCAAAGTTATTACAATATTATTGACCATATTCCCTATGCTGTATGTTACATCCCCATGACATATTTATTTTGTTACTGGAGGTTTCTACCTCTTAATCTCCTTCACCTATTTTTCCTGCCTCCCCAACCCCTCCACCCCTTCTGGTAACCACATGTTTGTTTCCTGTATCTATGAGTCTGTTTCCATTTTGTTTTGTTTTGTTTGTTCATTTCTTTTGATTTTTTAGATTCCACATACAAATGAAATCATACAGTATTTGTCTTTTTCTGTCTGACTTATTTTACTTAGCATAAAATCCTCTAGATCCATCCATGGTATTGCAAATGGCAAGATTTCATTCTTTTTTATGGCTGTCATATTTCAATCATCCATATTTTTGTATAATGCTAAATATAGATAAGTCTTTCACAAACTGGAGTGACAACCAATAAAATTATTGAGCGTTAATTAAGTGCTCACTGGATTGACTTAAATTTGTGGATATTTAACATTATATGAGCATGTAATATACTTTCTGCCTGAATAGACTGGAGTTTAGCAATTATTCATCGTATTGTCACACTTCCCCTAATTTGACTGCATTGAATATCAAGTGTTTTAGTGCTATTGCTCTAAGAGGGCCTCGGTTAAAATCTGAAATTATAAATTTATTTAGGAGACTTTAAAAGTGGCTTTTAAACTACTGAAGTACATGTCCAAACATTTTAGCTCTTTGTCCCTCTTATAACTGCTCCCTGTCACCTGGATTAACCTGTAAATTTATAATACCCACAGATATAAGGCTCTGACATAAAGTTACCCTAGTTTTTTTCTAGTACTACATGAGCATATCCACTGGCATAAATGAATTATTTTAAAAATCAATTTAATCTTAAGCTCTGTTGTTTGATGCTAACTAATAATTTTGAACAAATTTTATACTTTTTAATCCATTATTTTTGTTTCAGGTAAATAATTTTAAGAAGGATGAAAATGTATTTATGTACCATGAGGATTAAATTATGAATTAAATAATGACAAGAGAATACCTGGAATTGATGAGATATTGACTGAATTGGTCAAAATAAATCACTTTTGTCAATAATGGAGCAAATCTCAAGGCTCTACGTTCATAATGTCCATGCAAACAGTTCTAGGTGTTGAGAGGTGAATGTGGGGGAGTGGGATGGTAGGGAAATAGAGGGAGGATTAAACTACCTGATATAATGCAAGGGGAAAAGTTTAAAACTCAAATTTTCGTTTATTCACCAGTGTTTTGATACCAGTGGTTACAAGTATGCATTCCTATTTTCCATGTATTTACCTTTTATCAGGGCAGGTGCAAAAGGTGAATGTGAATTTCATCTCAGTGTTTGGTTTTCTGGCAAAATGTCTCTATGATCTCTGCCAGACCACATAGAGTACTCTCCAGGGAGCACTGGGCCTGTTATGGACTGAATTTTTCCCTCTGCTCAAATTCATATATCGAAGTCCTAACCCCCAGTACCTCAGAATGTGACTGTATTTGGAGATAGAATATTTATAGCAGTAATTAAGTTAAAATGAGGTCGCAGGAGTGGGCCCTAATCCAATATGACTAGTGTCCTTATAAAAAGAGGAGATTAGGGCACAAATACAGATGGAAGATCATATGAAGACACAGGAGGAGAAAATGGGCATCTACAAGAAAAGGACAGAGGCCGCAGAAGAAACCAACTCTGGCTACACTTGGATCTTGGATTTCTAGCTTCCAGAATTGTGAGAAAATAAATTTCTGTTGTTTAAGCCACCCAGTCTGGTACCTTTGTTATGGCAACCCTAGCAAATTAATATCGTACTAATACCAAATCTAAACCAAGGCAGGTAGACTTGTGCAGGACTTGTGCAGGATAAGAAGAATAGAATCTTAATAAAATCATTACTATGACCTAAGTTCTGAGAGTTAAGACATGAATATTTTTCTTCATAGTTGACGCTATCTCTGCTTCACGATGTTGTGCTAAAATGGTAAACCTAACCAAGGAGCTCTAATTATTGCTCCTAAAGTATTCATCTACCTGAATATTAAGCTTTTGGTATTTTCCACAGAGTTAGAAATGATCCTGATATTGACTACTTTGTACCACTACAGCTTCAAAGCTTGGAAGGATGTTTCATGTAATGATTTTTTTGCTGGCTCTACTATGATGCAAAAGAAATAGGAATACCTGCCATGAAATCAAAGGAAGAGATTGATTTATGCTCTGGGAAGAATGAATTGAAAATTGAATAAAGACAAGAGAAAATAAAATTTCCTAGACCAAGAACAAATGGAAATTGATTTAATTTACTGAAAAGAAATCACCTCTTTGAGTAGTCAAGCAGAGCATTAGGATTTTGCTGACTACCAGGAAAGGAAAATTAGAATTAGAAGAATCTATGAGTATATGGACTCCAAATTACTATAGTACCTTTCTGGTAAATATCCCCATTTTACACAAAACATTATGTAACATTTCAAGGAATCGTGACTTTTTCCACCAGTAAAGTATAATGATATTAAAATGTTTTCCTTGCCTTGCCTTTTAAAGACAGATTAAATTATATTCTATCTTGCAGGCATACAACACATGCATTTTTGATAGCGGTGCTTGAAACATATGGGCATTTCAGCTGTCTATGGTTTTCCTAATAATTTTTGATTCCCCTAAAATATGAAACTACATTCCCAGAGCCATGAATTGAAATCTTTGGACAGTGAGAAATGGACACGGTCACAGACAGGGGATAGACTTCTTGCTGGTATAGGACTGACCCCAAGCAACACTTTTAGATTGACAATGCGAAAGGGTCAGAGCAACCTGGCAGCCTGCCAACTGTAAGAAAGTGACAACAAGAGAAGCCAAAGAAGAAATTTATATTTAAATACCCTCTGTTTTGAAGAATTACTTAGTAGAATTGAAATGAAAGTGTAGTACATAAAAATCCAGAATGACTTGAACTTCTTTCATAACCTCACCTTGGAGGAAAATTGCAAAAACAAAATACACAGGGCTCAGCAGAGCAAAAAATGTATTGAAGTGTTGGCATCATGTGTGTGGTGTAATTTAAGATAGAACAGGGCAGACATTTGGAAATATACATGTCTCTCTATTTGAAGGCCACTTACAAACTCTTTGTTTCGGGGTAATTCCCTCCGAGGGGACTGGCTAGTCTCATATCAATCATTTTAGGCAGGAAAGGAGGGAGGTAGGATTGAAGTGGTAGCTAGAAGGATGGCCTTTTCCCCTAGCTAGACCCAGAAGACAGGTCCAGTAGTTGTAGTCACTCTCTATATTTTACCTTTGTTATTCCCCAGCCGCCTTAAAAGTGGTCTTATAGATAGCTTAGTGGAAGCTGTGTTTTGAGGAGTTATGGGACTAGTTATGTCCATGCCTGGGGCAAAGCAATTTCTGGCAGAGCAAGTGGCAGAAATATGGAAGAGTTCATCTACAAGGGTTCCAATTAAAATGCTTTCACAGATTAGGACACTAAAGTGGTAACTGACCACCATCATGGATTTTGAGAGTTCACAGTAATCACTTCTCAAGAGGACTCGGGAGAAGAATAGGCTTCCAAAATGTATGGGATAGAAACTTGCATCATTAATCTTTGGGCATTATGGGAAGAACTTCCTAAAGACCTTGGAAAAGCCAAAGATTAGCTTAAACTATGATGTCTACACATGAAGATCGTTCTGTTGCCCAAGAACTTAGCAAATGGAAAACAATTTACCTGGATTAAAATGTAAAAGCTAAGTACAATCAGTTTGAGCCAAGTGTCCTGGGCCAATGAGACATCATAATAACTGTAGTAAAGTTATTACCTTGCATAAATACGGCAACTGTTAATCAAAACAGGGATGGGCAACCTGATGTAAGCATGGAAAAAACTCTCAAAATGAATTGATGATAGTATTCATCTGAGGACTGTCTCAGATATATAAACCTAAATCAAGATTAATCTTATTCTGGTGTCATTGACAAGATTATTTCTAGTGTGAAATGAGTATATCTGGCCATCTTAGCTTGATATACTCAGGCTACATATTAAAAGCTTAATTCACCCAGATCTCTTTGTTCCAAATATATGCTCACCAAGCAAAATTTTCCTTATGTTTGGCTTCTTATACATCTGCTTCATCAACAGCTTTAAATTTTCAACGTGGGAAGATGGGCGCAGTGATGTAGTTGGAAGTATGGAATGGAAGAGGAGACTTAAGCCTGGGCTTACACAATGTGCACATCTTTAAGAAATTTATTGTATTTCTAATTGAGGAAGTTTGTAGAAGGACTAATAGAAACTCTGTTAGGCTAAAGCTGTCCATCCTACCCTTACACATGGCATTTCTTGGCATCGAAATTATTTACGAGTGAGAATGGTTAGTCCTGTCCCCCGACACTTCATATCGCCGTTTATTTTTACTTTTTCTCCTTGGTGCTTATCACTGTCTAGCATACTATACATTTTACTTAATAATCCTGGCATTATTGGTCTCTTGCATAGAAGGTTGGCCCCATCAAGACAGGGACTTTTGTCTGTCTGTTCACTATTTCTCTAATACCCAGACCAGTGTCATGGACATAGTAGATATTTGTAAATATTTGTTGAGTTAATCCTGTAATCATATACCTATTAGCAACAGGTGCCATATTTGATACAGGGAGCCTTGGACAAGGGATTCCAAATATTTTGGTTTCAAATAGTATCTCTGCTATTGTGAGATGTGCTATTGTTCAGAATAACCTTAACACCTTTGCTATCCAACTTTGAGCTGTTACAATCCATCTTTTGGCTACATATATTTAATTTTATAACTCCAAATACCTTATTTATTTACTGATATGTCAATTTCTTCAGGCCAAAGTTCTTTCCTGCCTTCTCTGTTTTTTGTTTTGTTTTGTTTTCCTTACTTTAGATTGAAGGCATTATTGTTTCAGATTGTGTTTGGAAGGATATCTCTTGTCAATCGAAATCTCATTTTTCCCAATAATTTTGAGGGGATGATGTTTCTGTTATGGTTTCTCAGGCATTTCTTATTCCTTTTGCCTTCTAATTACCTGATAGTTAAGTTTGCTTAATCTCGGGGGAGGTTCTCAAAATCTATGTATATCGATATTGATCTGTAACGGCTACTTTAGTACTTAAAGAACAAGAAATCTATATGGAAATGTATAAAAACATAAACATAATTCCTATGTCTTCTCTAGTTTACAAAAACTAGCTGTTTCCCAAAGAGTTCAGATATTGAATATAGCACCAACTTCTTCCTCAACTCCCAACAAGTGATTAAATTCATGCTGTAACACCCTTGAAAATTGAAAATTGCCTTGAACATTTCTTTTGTCAGGAAACACATTATCTCCTAAGTAGTCAATGTCATTGTAGAACAAGACTCAAGGATAAGAGGTTCTCAATATTGAAACAAGCACTGTCTCCTGGTCCCCATTCCTCAAGCCACTCCAATCTGGCTCTTGTCCTCACCATTCCTCCAAATTGGCCACCTATGACTTTTATGACAGTAAATCCAATGGCTCTATGCCAGGATCATGTTAGCAAATTCTCTCAGCAGCATTTGACCCAGTTGGCATTCTTGACTTCTGGAAGGCTCTCTCTGTTTTAACTCTCACTATGCCACTTTCTCCTGGATATTTGTCTATGTCTCTGGGCATTGCTTCTTGGTCTCCTTTGCCAATATATCCACCTCAATTCCAAAACAAAAAAAATAATGCTTTATACCACACAAATAGGTACCTAAGGGTTAAGGTTTTCTTTAGGTTTAGAGTAATTTACTTAGAAATCATCTAGTATTGGGCCTGGGGCATACAAGGCACTCGGTAAATTGAAATGATTCACTTTTTTACTTTGAAGGGCAACGTTAATGAGGATGAATATTCTTTTTGTGTGTGTGTGTGCCTGTGTGTGAGGAAGATCAGCCCTGTGCTAACATCTGCCAATCCTCCTCTTTTTTTTTTTTTTTTTTTTGCTGAGGAAGACTGGCCCTGGGCTAACATCCATGCCCCTCTTCCTCCACTTTATATGGGACGCCACCACAGCATGGCTTGCCAAGCAGTGCGTCGGTGCACGCCTGGGATCCGAACCGGCGAACCCTGGCCGCCACAGCAGAGCGCATGCACTTAACCGCTTGCGCCACCGGGCTGGCCCTGAATATTCTTTCTTTTAAATTAAAAAAATACGTAAGCAAAAAAATCAACTGATGATCTCACTTTCTATGTTATTGGACTTGATTGAATGATATTTAATGTCTGTAATATTTCAGAGTATTTATTTTGGCTAAGTGATAATATAAGAAGGATATCATTGGTGGTTAATGATTTAAACAGATTCAAGATACATATACTTAATTTTTTTTCTCAACTTTCAATTATACTCATACTTTAACTTAACCTATAGTAATTAAAAAGATAAATGTCCTTTATAATGAAGAAAAACTATACATGCTTTATAATCCCCAAATGTGGCCAGATTTGCTTTAATGGTTTATCTGTCTTCAGAAGATAGCTTAATGCAAAGTATGTGAAAGATTTAAAGGTGAAGCAAATTCCCTTGTCCTTTTCTTTAATAAACACTATCACAATTGACCTTCAAAGCTGATAAAACTATAAGGAAAGACAAGAGCAGATGCAATATTTTGCCATACCTGTTCGAATATATTTAACAGATGGCCAAGGAAATGATTCTTTCTTTATCCGCAGCAATTTCAAGTTGATTTTAATTTCTGTGCTGGTACTTTGTAATATCAAGGTTTTTCTTATAATATAAATTGAAACAGGAAGTTAACTGGACAATAAGAGAAGCTTTTCTTTTGCTAGTTGTGGAGAGGGTTTGAGATGATGAGGACAATAGCTTCCAGTGGCATAAAGAGGTGAAATCTGCAAGCAAGCATCTGTGTTTGCCAGTTCTATGCTGTGCCTGAGGAATGCTCTCAAAACTATCCACAAAGGTGTGGGAATTAGGCTGCCTTTTATATGACCTCAACATTTTTGATTTGTTATATTGTCATTTAGTCAGGGAAATGTTCAACCTAATCTTTCCAGACTCTCATAATCAGCTAGAGTGGTATTGATCTTCCTATCATTCTCGTACCTTTGGAAACCATGTATGAGTAAGAATGTGCACACTCTTACAGATGATCTAAAGCTATTCAATATGCTTTTAATTATAAATAGCTCTTTCTAAATTTACTACAGCTATAAACATCACATTCTGATATATACATATATATATATATATATATTCTCTCTGTTATACACCCATGCACATTTATATTCATACTTTTATAGTCACATATGCCACAAATTTCACTTCCAGATGTCTCCCTGCCGTATCTATTCTGTACTTACCCTCTAAACAATCTGAAGCCATTAATAGACACCTGGCCATGAATGAATTGCACACACAGCTCCCTGAAAAAACCTGGAAGGAAATAAGTTTCCCTGAGCTAGCTTTAGTTCATTTCTTTTCAAATCTGTTGGGGTAGGAGACGTCACTCAGTATGAGTAATGAAAATTTGAAATACAGCACAATGAATATTCATCTACCCTTCACTGTTTTCACTAATTATCAATATTTTGGCATTACTGGTTTCCTCATATCTATATTTTTAAATATATTTTGTTGTTAATGATAGTTGTCAACCATTTGGAAGTAATTTGTAGACATCGTGACATTTTGCCTCCAAATACTTCATCATGCAGTTCTTGAGAATAAGAACATTTTCCTACATAACCGCAATACAATTAAAATACATGTGATCATTAAAATTAATTTAATTATACTTAGTCCATAATGTTGAGCCATGACATGAATTTTTTGAAGAATTCAGGCCAATTTTCACATAGATTGTTCCATAGTCTGGCTCTCGTTTAACTGCTTCCTCATGACTGACTATAATCAAATTAACATTTTGTTTGGCAAAAATATCACATAGGGGATGTTATGTATTTTTTTTATTGCCTCACATCAAGTGGCCCTTAACTTCAGTTTTATTTCACTACTAGTCTACTGGTGTTGCTAAATGTGATCACTTGGATAAGGTGGCACTCCAAGATGTATCTATTGTAGAGCTATCTATTCAATTTATAATAAATAGTCTGTGGGTGAGTGGTATTTTTAAACCCAGTGAATATGCAGTATCCCAACATCATTCACCCAATGGTTTTGGCATCAACTGTTAACTGATAGCTGTCTTTGTCATAAGAAAGTTCAAGTTACAAAGTTAATTCGACACAATTTTACAACAACAATAACAACAAATATATATCTCAACATTATTAAATATAAAGTTCTTAATCTCTTTATAAAATTGTCCACTGCAGAATAAGCTAAAATATTGAAGACAACGAATATATTTAGTTGTTTATTGGCATACAGACAAAGATGGTAATGGTTAAAGCCTTAGGGGCCAGAGTTACATTGTTTGTTTATTTCTAATTAGAAATTAAGCATCTGCAAAATACCAATCTACCAACAGGAATATACTGTTAATATTTTCAAATTACTCAAAAATTACCTGGATTGTTTTTCTTTGTTTCTCCTTTCTCAAGCCCTGTCCAGATTGTTTATTTATTTGGATAGAAAATGAAAGCAGAAAGGGGCATTTGGGAAGCAGAGCTACGATGTCAAGGCAGTCTATCAAGATTTTCCTGTATTTTCTTTCTTTCTTTCTTTTTCTTTTACACCCAACATCACCTAATAATTTATTTGGAATTAGGCTCAAAAGAACATTTGACAGTTACAAAATGTTTATTTATTCTGATACTTCTGATTAGTTGTACAACTAATCTAGGACAATTACAAGATTAATTTTACATTACTTCTTCAAGACTGGGGTTTTCCCATGATTTCAAAATCAACATCTTCAAATTTGAAGTTAGGGAATGTAGTCACGTTTGCTTTACCATACATTTGCTTAAGCTTAACAAAGCTCCCTCCCGAGCTCTGGCTGACACTCCGGGCCAACATCAACAGGTCTTCCAGATGCCCATCACTTAGATTTGTATTATCTAAACTTGTTCACGAAAAGTTCCTGTGTAAGATCAATCAAGTTCCTTATTAAATACCACTGGTATAAAACCAGTGTTCCTCTGCAAATGGACTGAGACTGCTCACCCAATGACAGAGAAGAACCTGAAGAGCCTCTGAAGAATCACAGCAATTCTACGTTACTTGTACTCAGTCCAGAGCTGCCAGTCACGGCCATTGCCTCCATTCTACTTCCGGCCCTGGCTCCGCCCCCACCCGCCTACCTGCCCTGGCAATGCATTATGGGCCACCATTTCAGTCTGTAGATGCTCATGAGATAGGAAGCGTTTCAAAAACAATCAGCTTCCGTTTTTTTCATTGAGGCATTTTGAAGAGAAGCATTAGAAATAACACCAAATGCACTCTCTTACCTGAATTTGAAAAAGTACGAAAAACACAATGGACCAACACTGTTGTTTGAGACGTCTTAGAGACTAGAGGCATCTGGTCAGCTCTCCTACTGGGGACATTTAAATTGTCCCAGAGAAGGCAAATGAAATTATGAATAGATTTGATCAGTAGGAAATTATACTGAAAAATGAAAATGAGATCTTTCATTTTGGAAAGTCAGAGACTAGGTGAGACTACAATAGCAACACAAAACATTATGGAGGGTATTGATTGATAGGTGACCAAATCTAAGAATACTGAAAACATTTGCAACTCATTTGCATTTGCAATGCAACAAAAGAGGGAATTTCAGGGTCAGTAAAATTTTGCATGGTTGCAAGTAAAAAACCTAGAACATGTTGCCATTTAAGACTTATAAACTAAAAATGTGAATTTGAGAAATTTGACATAAATTAACTGGTGATATATTCAAATCTGAGGGTAAGTACCAGCTAAGAATATCTGAGAAGAATTGTGTGAAGAGTAACTATCATTTTTGTAAATTAAATTTCTCTTAATTTTCAGAGATAGGCTCCTTAAAAAGTTACCCTGGCTAGCAATATAAAAAGCCCAATAGTTCTATATTTTAGACCATGTAATTTCTTATTTTTGAAATATATATTACTTCTGCTTTTAAAAACAAAACAATAAAGAAAAACCATAATTATACTCTTGCATGTTGATTTCCAAATTATTAGTATTCTTCTCTAATATAAAAATAATACACACTCATTTCTGAGAATAATAATAAAGAGGATTAATGCATTATCTCACAACTGATGTCATTGCTACTAACATTTAGTGTATTTTTTTCTCTTTTTTTATAATTATTTACTTTTATATTTGGTTCACACTGTATATGTAGTATACTCTATCTCATATATTGATTTCTTATTTAATTTGCAAATTTAGAGTCTATAAGAAGAGAAGTGTCTGTCTATATCATCTTGACAAATAAAATAAAATAATGAAACAAATACTCCACTAAGCCAATAAAATAGGTCTCCTATCGAGGTAAGCTATCAAAATCCTGCCAGCACGTCTCTATTTAGCATTATAGATAGAAGGTCATCTGGGTGCAAAACTTCTTTCACTCATTCTAAACCTCCTGAATGATCCTTTTTAATTACAAAAATGCAAATCTAGAAGGTGCCATTTGCCCTCATAAAACTTTTCTGTAATTTAGCTATTGTTACCATTCCTAACTATCCTTAGTTGGCATAGTTCTTAGCAGGCATGAGGTAATTTTTCCTTAAATTTAGGGAACCTTCTGGGTGGGAGGCTTCAAAACTGATGCTGAGATTTGGTGAATGGGTTAGAGTGGTCGTGACTGAAATCTGGGGCCAGGAAAGAACAAATACCCCAGAGAAGAACTCACTGTGAGGAGAGCAGAGCCATCTGGCTTTTCCCCCAGCCTCTGGCATTTCATGGAGAAGGCCTGATAACTTGTGGCTGAAGCTGGTACCCACTTTGGGCTCAGCTACGCTACTCCAGTACCATGTTTGGGAGATAACAACCAAGCCTGTGAGTGTGAACTAAAAGACTTGCTTCTGCCACACCAAATTCTGGGGCAGCACTGGGGCCTGTACAGAGATCTGGGTTGCCAGATTGCCAAGAGCATTGTAGTGCACACAGCCCCACACATGGCACCAAGATGGGAGCACTGTAAGCAAGACCACTAATCATTGATTCCAATTTCAATTCTTCTGGCTTTTGAAAATAGGCCTAACTTCTTTAAACTGAGCATGACTCCATGGGTCTTTGGACACTTCAGGTGAGTAGCTTGAGAGGGAGATCTTGGACTGCTTGTTGTTAACAATAAGTTATTAAAGGTGGAAAAACAAAAACAAACAATTCAAACAAACAAAACAATGTCTTTGCACTTCAAAGTGATATATCCAGTGATGCAGATTACATGATTCTCCCCAAGAGTGAAGGAGAGTCAAGGAAGTTAATGGCTGCAAACAGTTGCCTTTGTCCAAGTTACTATTGCTCTCAGTACAGAGGAAACTAACCAGGTCATGAAAGATACACCCATTGTCCAGCTGACATTTACAATTATTTTAAACTTGATATTTTTAAAAAAAACAAAAATTTAACCACTAAATGCTTAGAAAGTAAGGCTGTCTTTTAATTTTGCTTTCTTACCATTGTTAACTAATTAATAGACATCTATATGAGGAGGAAGGCCTAGTATTCGACTTTTTACGGGCGTAAGCAATCACTGCTATGGTACTCTTCATTGTTGCTCCTATATTCTTCAAATCTGCTTGAATGAGAATATATATTTGCCAAAATCTATACACTGTTAAATCTGAATCTTCACTTGACTGATTCACAGAATATTGGTCTTAGTGTGGTCAATGATCTGTTTAGGTTTTGTTTAAGGGCAAGATTATAACCAGTCAAATAGCTCATTGTTACATTTGTTGACTGAATGATTGCCTTGGTAAATGCAGCTCTCACTTTTCAGACAATTAGGCAAATAGTCTTAGAAATATAGAATTTCCCCAATCAATAAGGCCTTGAAAGTTAACTAAATTTTAACTGTTACAAGTAAAAGACTAATATGTTCTTATGCCCCCCTCCTCCTTAGTCTATGTGAATAATTATTTTTTAAGGAAAAAGAAAAGAAACTCTCTATGTGCTTAATCAGGCTAGACTGGCCTATTTGGTAGCTGTCGCTTGAAATGGATGTGGCGTTACCTTTTCATGAATGGATGAAAACGTACCCCTTAAACAAATGATAAACAGGAACTAGCAGCCACAGAGTGTAGAGAAGAGGGTAGGGGGTGGGACAGGCATAGTAAAAATAAGTAAATAAATGAACCAAAAGGCTTTTACAAGGTGCACTGATAAATCTCTCTGGGCTATTGTTGTTACATTTATTTGAAAGACAGGAGGCATCAATTGGGTGCTCCTTGAACAATTTTATCTTTACTTATACACAGTTTGACAATTGCATTTTTCCTTCAGGGACAGAGAAAAAGAAGGAAAAGAAAAATTGAAACAAAAGAGGGCAATAAAAGAAGAGACAGAACTCACAAACTTGACTTATTGCTAACATCATAACCTTGTCCGTTTCAGCTAGTCCTTTCACTAGGATAGGATCCAGGAACTGGGAATCTTGTATACATGGTTTTTTCAACTGTTAAAGATGGAACAGTCAAGCTGAGTTACTACCTAGATAGAAAGATAAATGAAATATTTAAAATTGCAGAAAATGGTAAAGCTGATAAATTATATTTTATCCCTGTCTGCTATTTTCTTACTATAAATTGTGGGATTGAAATAGATTTGTTTAAAGGATAAGAGAACAAAAAGAACTTTAAGGACATGAAAATATTTATTGGGAAAGTGGTAGAATCATATATGGGGAGAGATCTCTTATCATTTGAGTAAACATTCAAAACATCATGTTAATTTTTCCAAAATAAGAATTACTTTAGAGCATTAATATCATTTGTCCTGTCTTTGTTAAATGCTATGCCTCTGTACCAAAGGCAGACAAATCAGGGAACAGCAGAATGGGAACTATGTTAAAATGGGAACGTAGCACTAATGCTGTCAATGAGAATGCTATTTTCCCAGTAACCGTTACATAATGCCCAAGCTTCCATCTTCCTATTTCTCATCAAATCAGGAAGCACTTCATGAAATGATCATAACCGCAGACTCTTGTGACGTCTTGGTTATTATTCTGGGCCGTGAGTAGGAAAAGACAGGGCAGACTCTCAAAGCCCTTCCAACTCTGGGCTGCCACTTGCTCCCAAAACCAATGCCACATTTTTAGGTTTTGAAATGGCAGACTCCTTGGTACTTCCATGTGCCAAAATCACTTCCAGTTACAGTAGCTGCATAACCAATTATCCCCAAACTTAGTGACACAAAGTAACTATTTCTTTTTCTTTTGTTTTTTGCTGAGGAAGATTCACCCTGAGCTAACATCTGTTGCCAATCTTCCTCTTCTTTTTCCTCTTATGTGAGCTGCCATCACAGCATGTCTGCTAACAGACAAGTGGTGTAGGTCCAGGCCCAGGAACCAAACCCAGGCCGCTGAAGTGTAGCAGACCAAACTTAACCACTATGTCGCTGGAGTTGTCCCTAAGTAATTATTTCTTATGCTCATGGATTGTAGTGGTTCAGGCATTCAGACAAGATACAGCAGAGATAACTTCCTCTGCTCTATGATGAGTTCTGGGGCCTCAGTGGAAGACTAGAAGGTTGGAACTAGAATCATCTGAGGGCTCATTCACTCAATGTCTAGCTGTTGATGCTGACCATGGGCTAGGAGCCTGGGTTCCTGTCCCTGTGGGCCTCTCCATTTGACCTCTCTAAGTGAACTAGTCTGGGCTTCCTATGAGCATAGTGGCTGGATTCCAAGGGCAAACACCCCAAGAGAAAGAGAGCCAGGAGGAAGCTGTATAGCCTTTTGTAATCTAACTATGGAAGGCATGCAATGTGACTTGTGCTACACTCTATTTATTGGAAAAGTCAGAAGTCTGCCCAAGGTTCAAGCAGGAGAACGAGAGGGTGAGAGGAGGCTTCACCTCTTCATAGGAAGTGGCAAGGTTCTGGAAGAGCATGAGGGACCAGAAATATTGCCGTGACCTTCTTGGGAAATACAACCTGCTCCAATGAGAAAACTAAATTACAGAGCAGTTAAGAGATTGACTCAACAGATCCACATTGGGCATTTGGTGGAGCAGAGAACCAATCCCTCTCTCTCATACACCAAAACCTTTCTTCTTTCAAATTAGACAGCAGTGAGGAAATATTAACCCTAGCTGAATGGGAGTTGCCCTCAATAGGGAGGTGACATCTTCAGTGAAATAAAGGTTCATAAAGAGACAAAAATGAAAACACACGGAGCCACTTCACAAAATTGGCATCATACCAGCCTGGCCTGCAGGAATTAAATATTATTTGAGCGTGTTTTTGTCAAGTATTTTGCCATGAAGTAGCTTCCAACTTTAAAACTCTTGAGTTTTAAATTGATAGATATTATGGCTAAAGTATCTGAGTATGTAAACTCTACTATTGATTTTAATATGTAAATATGAAAGGAATACTTAAGGTATGCATAATAACAAATCAGGACCTAAACGATATAATGTGATATAAGATATTTGCCAATATCAAGGAATGTCATTGGACAAAACAGACATGTCTGCTGTTACTCTAACTAGATGAAATATAAAGCTTGCTGAATTAAATTTGACCTCTAAAAAACTGTTAGTGATTTCTGATTATGACTGTTTACATTATATAAATCTGAAAGACATACATAAGTTTTAATCACATTATTATACATAAATCTTATACTATAAGGGCAACTTCTTTATTAAAAATACTCTAGCTACAAAAAGTCAGTGATAAGAAAAAATATATGTTACCAGGATGGGACAGTTACATTAAATATAATGACATCTTAGCCTGGCTTCTCCCCAAGCAGAGCAGGAGACAGATTCTTATAGTCAGTTAGTGGAAATGTATTCTAAGGAAGCAGGAGTGAAGAAAGTGAGATAAAAGATAAAAGAGCTAGCAGGACAAAGCAACAATTCATGGGTGAGTTTTTTCGTTAGTCATCCAATTCTGACAGGAGTTTCTGAGGACACTAAGGAAGTGGATCTCAGATCTCCGTGCTAGAGAATGAAATTCCATCCCTCATTGGATAATGATGGTCAAATGCGCATTCATGCCCCTCCATTCCTGCACGCAGATCCCACAGTGTCTCAGTTGGTTATTTCAGAGGAGCCACAGGGCAGGGAGTGAGACAATCACAGCATAGGAGTGAGGCAATGTGTTGTCCAAATATACCTGTGCAAGGCTGGAGTATCGATGCATTATTTACATAAAATGAAATTCACAGATCTCAAATGATGAGTTCAAGGAGCGTTGACTGTTGTATATACACATGAAACCATCACTCTAAGCAAGATATAACTGTTACCGTCACCCTAGGAAGTTTCCTAAAGTTTCCTTCTCATCAATTCTCCCCAACCTCAAGGCAACTACTTTGTGATTTTTATGACTTTAAATTGGAATTTTAATTTAAATTCAATTAGTCTGTTCTATAACAATATAATGTAACAAAAAGCATATACTCCACATGTATGACTTCTTTCACTCAACATAACATTTTTGAAGTTCATCCATGTTGTTATGTATATCAGTTGTACATTTCTTTTTATTGTTGGGTAGTATTTTTTTGTTGGAATGTACCACTATTTGTTTATCCATTCCCTCATTGATGGCATTGTGCTTTCCAGTTTTAGAGAATTATGAATAAGGTTGTTATGAAAATCCTTGTACACATCATTTTATAGACATGTTTACATTTCTTTGGAGTAAACACCTAGGAATGGAGTTACCTAGTCACAGAGTATGCATATAACTTTATAACAACATTACTGAGGAGTTCTGCATATGATGGTGCCATTTTACAGTCCCACTAGTTGCTCTATGTTCTTACCAGTTATCTTAGTCAGCATGGGCTACTATAGAAAATACCATAAACTGGGTGACTTTAACAACGAGTATTTATTTCTCATAGTTCAAATTAACATATTCACAGGTTCCAGGGATTAGGATGTGGATATCTTTTGGTGTCTCATTATTCTGCCTACCACAGATCACTTGTTTTCTTATTGTTGATCTGTAGGAGTTCCTCATATTTTCTAGATACACACACATACACACACAATTTTTCTTAGTCTGTAGTCTCTTTTGGTGAGTATAAAATTTTGATTTTGATAAAGTCCAATTTATTATTTTTTCTTTTGTATCTTTTTCATTTCTGTACTTTTTTGCGTACTATAAAAAATATTTACTTACTCCAATACTGTGAAGATTTTCTCCTATGTTTCCTTCTAAAAGCTTTATTGCTCCAGCCTTTGTGGTTAGGTTTATGATCCTTCTTAAATTAAATTTGTGTATGAAGTGATACAGTGGTAATAGTTCTTATCTTTAATAAAAATATCTAGTTGTTTCAGCGCTATTTGTTAAAAGATATGCCCACTAAATTGAATTGGTGCTATGGCCATAATTTAGTTCTGTGGGTCTATTTGTGGTCTGTAGGTTGGTTACATTTATCTATTTGTCTGTTTGCTCCATTGCCACACTCTCATGATTATTCTAAAATTACAGTAAGTTTTAGAATCAGATATGTAAAGCCACCTATGTTCTTCTTTTAAAAATTGTTTTTAGTTATTTAGGTTATTTACATTTTGAAGTAAATTTTAAAATCAGCTTGTCAATATCTACCAAAATTATGCTGAAATTTTGATTGGGATTGCATTGGATCTATAAAGAAATGTGGGGAGAAAGGATGTATTGAAAATACTGAGTCTCCAGATCCATAGATATAGTATTTCTCTCCATTATTTAGGTTTGAGAGTAAAAATCCTTTCTTAATACCAATGTGGGAAAACACGTTCGATATTTCACTAATATGATGTTATCTGTAGGTTTTTCATGGATGCTCTTCATTATATTAAATGAGTTTCCCTAACTTTCTAGTTTGCTGAGGGTTTTATTATAAATGGGTGTTGGATTTTGTCAAGGGTTTTTTTTAGCATCAATTGATGTGACCATAGAATTTTTTTCTTTTATTCTGCTCATATGGTGAATTACATCAGTTTATTTTTCTAACGTTAAAGTAAGCATACATTTCTGGGATAAACCCCATTGGTTATGATATATTATTATTTTTTATGTATTGGTGGATTTGATCTGCTATTCTTTCTTTCTTTTTTTTTTTTTTTGTGAGGAGATCAGCCCTGTGCTGACATCTGCCAATCCTCCTCTTTTTTTGCTGAGGAAGACTGGCCCTGGCCTAACATCTATGCCCATCTTCCTCCACTTTATATGGGACGCTGCCACAGCATGGCTTGCCAAGCAGTGCGTCGGTATGCGCCTGGAGTGCGAACTGGCAAACCCCGGGCTGCTGTAGTGGAGCGCACACACCCAACTGCTTGACCACCAGGCCGGCCCCTGCTATTATTTCTTATAGAATTTGGCATCTGTATCGTGGGATTTTCTGATCTGAAACTCTTGAGATTCTTTTCATTGCCTGAATTGTCATTGTCGGGCTTTTTTTCACAGTTACACAAACCTCATAAAAAGGATTTGGGAAGTTTATCTATCTCCTAAAATTAGTATCATTTCTCACTTCTCTTTGCGGTTTCTTGGTTTCTCTACCATTTACTTCCTAACATTTCTCCACAGTTTTTATTGGCCTCTCTTGATTTTAAGATAATTTATGAGATGAATTTTAGTTGTTGGAATCTATCTATCTATCTATCTATCTATCTATCTATCTATCTATCTATCTGACTATCTATGTGTGCATTCGCATATACATGCAGGCACGTATATATACCAGCACATCCGTGTGTGTGTGTGTGTGTGTGTCTGTAAAAAGATTCTCAGACTCATTCACCTAGATATGGCCATTCCAGGTCCCAAGGTCACATTCTTTTCCTATTAAAGCCCTGATTTGTAACATAGTTTCTCTCTATGGAGACTATGTTTTCAGTTAGTTTGCAGGATCTCCCACTACTACAATTAGATTAGGGGCCTTATTTTCGGCAGTCAGCCCCTTGGCTGTAGGAGTTGGGGTTTCCATAAATGCCACCACAGAAGTACTCTGGTATTGAAACATGATGATATTTAACTGAACTTGGCTTATCAATTTCTTTTTTCAGGGCTTCCAAAACAATAATAAAACTAACTAACATCATAATCCTTCGATTTAGGAATGTCCCCATACTGTTGAAGTGCCACAGCTATCATATAATTCAGTGCTTCAAAAACTTGATTGTGCAACTGAATTACCCGGAGGACTTATTAAAACTCAAATTGCTGGGCTGCGCCCGACAGAGTTTCTGACTCTGTATGTCTTGTGTGGGGCACAATAATTTGCATTTGTAACAAGATCTCAGGAGATACTGATTCTGCTCATTCAGGGATAATACTTTGAGAACCATTGTTACAACAATGCTTCATCTCCCACCCATTCCATCTCCCAATCCTCCACAGACGAGAAAATTTGTGATTGTGACATTACGCAAGAATTTCTGAGAAGCATTATTATATATACCTTGAAACTGTCTATCTTAGAGGATAGAAAAAGGAAACATTGGTCCATCAGCTCTCCTGTCCCACCGGTCAAGGTTTGCCCCATAGACATTAGCATCCCTGACCGTGTAGATTGCTCATACATGAATGCAGAACGGTTGCTGGTGATTTCCTACCACGTCTTAGAGAGTCTCAAGGAAGGAACCAAGAGAGACACAGTGCTGATCTGAGATGAGGCCTTGTCTAATTGCACGTGTGTGAAGCTGGTTAAAGCCTGCACGAGACCATGTGGCAACAAAGGCTGGAGTTAAGAAGTGGAGCAGAGAAGATTTTGAAGGAAGAGCAGGAGTCCAGTACAATGGCATTTGTACAAGCAAGAGTCTCTCTATTTTATCGTGAAGGCTGAATTTGCTTTTACAAGCATATTCTATGTATTTTTACAACATAGTCTATTGAGGCTTTCAGTTGAAGAGAAATTTGTCACAAAGAAAGGAGATAACAATCTCACTTAAGGACATTGATATGCTTAATTTGGAGGATTTTTAAAAAGCAGGAAAAAACACATGAAATTATTTTTAAATTAACTTAAAATTTCAAATGCACTTTTTAACTTTATAGTGCCCTAGTATAGAAATAAACAAATTTGGTTAGAGGGTATATGATAGGAAAATACTGAGTGAAGAAGATGTTCAATATTCTATAAATTAGATTACTAACTATGTTTGGGAATCATGGTATTTTTTTGTTGGCATATGTAAAATTTTGATAATTTTGGCTATTTTTTTTGGCTTTATTTTAAGCTTAAATAGTATAGTAATCCTAGGGGAAATAAGTTTACATCTATTCACTCACTCTTTTACTTGTATGTCTTTAGTCAATGAGTATATTGGAGAAAGGCTATGTTTATCATTGGAGAAAGTGTCAAATTATTTCCCAAGAGCTTTCTTTTATAACTTTCCCAAACTGAATACTAAGATTAATAAGAATTCAGTATGTTGTGAAAGGATTACAGCAACTCTTTAATATTGTAATAAAAGAGATTAGACCTTGATAATTTCAGGGGAATATTAATTTTTTTCTAATGCTAAATGTTATCTCTTGGTTTACTAAGCTAATGTTACTAATCAACCAGCAGTAGAAGGTGAAATATAAAGAATTTTTCTAGTTTTAGTATTTGCTCTTCATGTATCTATACTGTGAACGTAGAAGCATGCTCGCTACTTAGGAGGGGCTCCATAAATGTAATTGACTTGATGTATACATCCTAATGGAGAAGAAACATAGATAGAGTTAGGTTACTGTCTTGGATGATGTAACCAACTGGCCCCTAAGTATCCTGAACCTATAACCATAATAATGTGTGCCCTCTAACCAGCTAAGTAATTGCACCAAAAATCTATTGTTTATTAATTTATAGATACAATCATCAACTATTTTTAATATGTGTCAGGGCTCTGGCTATGTGCTCAAAATATAAGAAAAGAATCAACATATTCTCTGCCCTCCAAGAGGTTACTGTCTAGTGCAAGTGACACACCCATTAACAGCTAATTTTTGAACAACAGTGAGAAGTCAAAAGATGTGTGCATGCACAGCAATTACGGGAGACTAGTGGAGGGTAAGCAGTCTAGTCTGGTTGAAGCATCAGGGACAATTACTGGGGACTGGGGTGCATAAGGTGAAAAATGACTAGGTGATGGGCAAATGAGTGAGAGGAGGAAAGGAGGGAAGAGAAAGCTTTCCAAGAAGAGGTGCACTTCAGCTAAGATCTCTGGATAATTATTATGTGGGGTAAACTACAAGTGGTCTAGCTCTGCTGGATTCTAAATTGTGAAGCAGAAGTAAGGGTTGATTGAGCTGAAGATCCAAGAGGGGTTTCATTCCTTGTCTAGGAGTTTGGACTTTATCCTGGAGGCAAGGGGCTTGCTGAAAGGTGGGAATCATCACAAAGACATGTATTTGCACAAATGTCTGCATGGATCCAAATTTCCTATTATAATGTCTACAATACACAATTTAGTGACCTTAGCCCTGGGTTCTAGCTGTGACTGTGACTAATTAAGTGTTAACTTAAAGTGGTCATATAAATTCTTTGTTCTCAGTTACTTTAACTGCTAAAAGATAAGCCATCTTATTATGTTTCAAGGCACTGTTGGACATATTACATAGAGTAACAGATGTGAAAACAACTTCCAAATATACAAATATATCTTATATTGACACAACATGTATTATTAATATTATTTCAAGTTCTTAGAATATGGATGTTTGATGCACAAAACATTACTCTCCCATGCAAATGCTCATTCATTTTGATAAAGTCTGTAACAGTGCCCAGGTAGTAAAGTGGGAGAGAACTGACATAAGATACATACCACACTTTTGGGGATAATGCACATTTTTATGTTTTGCTTTCTTTGTGCAACTGAGCTAAATATTCACTATGCATTTCTCTTCGATGTTGCCTTTACTTATATATATATTACACATTCTCAGGAAATATCCACAACTTATAACAACTGATTCCTGGCTTATAATTCTTTGAGGAGGCTAAATCCTAAATGAATATTTTAAATGAACTCCTTTCTGACTGTATGAGAGGAAAAGAAATAGGAAATCTCATATATAATGTTTGCACAAGATTAAAACAAATTCTCCACTTGCTTGGGCTGCGTAACTTTCAACCCATCCTTCGTCACTACCCCAATTCCATTTTTTATGTGCATTTATATTAGAAAAAGAAAGAGTTAGCAATTCCAGTAGTTCAATATCACTTTCAACCTTCTTCTCTCATTGCGGAGAGGCACAACATTTGGAGGTCTTGTTTATCGAGTCACCCTACATAAGGCATTAGGGGCTTAAACCAGTCACATTTGCAAGTAACATGTATATAGTTCTGGGGCAGCGTTCACTTGTTTCAATCTCCTCACCTTCCACTCTCTGTCCTCACCTTCCATTCTCTGTCCTCACCACACATATACAGCCCTTGGCTTCTACTGAGTTTAATGAATGCTCTTAAATGTTATGGGAAAGAGAGCAGAGTCAGGGAAAAATAGGTACCATAAAAACTGTGCAATCGAAGTAGCTTTGTCACTGCTACTGCTCTAGTGCAGATCACAGAGTGATGGCCTCAGTGTAAGTCCTTTCCATGCCCAGTAAAAACGAAAACAGCATTGTAATAAATTAGCTGGAACTGCACTTCCCTGGGGTTCAGCGACAGCATGATAAATAACCCTCTGCACGTATGATCTGGCTGTCCCTCTGCCAAGGTTTTCTACCACAATATTTTCAAGCCTTAAGTCATGGTCATCAACACTTGATTAATACAAGGAGAGAAAGTTAAGATAACATTGGGGATATATTTCCTTGGACAATACAACATATTAACAGTATAATATTGTATCTGGTTTAAGTTTTTATCGGTCATTATAAGGACAATCATTTTTATATAGGATCTAGTAGTTGAAATGTTCCAGTCCTTCTCATAAAGTAAATAATCTGAATAATCCTAGAGGCACATAGGTTTGTTCATCTCTGATTTTTTTTTTTTTTTTTTGTGAGATCAGCCCTGTGCTAACATCTGCCAATCCTCCTCTTTTTTTGCTGAGGAAGACTGGCCCTGGGCTAACATCCGTGCCCATCTTCCTCCACTTTATATGGGACGCCACCACTTGGGGCTTTATATGGGGCTTGCCAAGCAGTGTGTCAGTATGCACCTGGGATCCGAACCCGTGAACCCAGGGAGGACGCAGCAGAGCATGCCCACTTAATTACTTGCACCACCAGGCCAACCGCCTATTTATCTCTGATTTTTGAGGTATATTTCCTGGTATTCTCATTTTCTAATTTTTGTGAAGGAAGTGCTTAAGCCTCACAGCATTATTTGTATGCAGAATTTATTCCTCAATACATTTTCTATTTTATATATATACATATATATGGAATATATATGTATATATATAAATTATGTATATAGTACAATTGTGTTTTATGAATATTTATAGCACATTCATTTAACTTCAATCCTTCACATAATTTCAGTTATATTTGTATAACTTTCACAGGAAAGGAATAACTTAGCATATAACTTTTCTAGCTAAACTACTATTGTCAGAAATGAATTTGTATTTACTGTCTGTATCCCAGTCATCTTTTTATTCTAATAAAAAAAGGTAAGCCAGAAACATCCTTTTGCCATTAATTATTGCACCAAAGAAAATGATTGTTCAAGTAAATAACAATAAAACTGATTTTTACTGAATGGCAAAGCTAGATAAAGGAAGAATAAAAAGTTTGTTTTCATTTTTTGAAGGATGGCTTGCATAATTAACTTAACTCCAAGATACTGAATATAATTTAGTCACTATACATTCATTTCTTTTTTGTAGCACTTCTCATCCCTTAGGCCCTAAAGAATATAATGAGTTCAGATTCCCATGATTCTCTCCACTTGGGCTGAGTGTGTCTGTAAGTGTGCACAGCTGTGCTGTGGTTTCTATGTATGTATTTAAAGAAAGTAATAATAATAGCTATTATGTATTCAGCACCTAATATATACCAGGTACTATTTTAAGAGTTTTATATATATGTATATACATGTATATTTTTTTTTTGAGGAAGATCAGCCCTAAGCTAACATCTGTTGCCAATCTTCCTTTTTCTTTTTTCTCCCCAAAGCCCCAGTACATGGTTGTATATCCTAGCTGCAGGTCCCTCTAGTTCTTCCATGTGGGATGCCACCTCAGCGTGTCCTGATAAGCGGTGAGTAGGTCCGCGCCAAGGATCCGAACCAGCAAACCATGGGCCAAGTGGAATGCGTGAACTGAACCACTATGCCACTGGGCCAGCCCCCCCTTGGTTTTATATTTTTTATCTTATTTAACTTCCAAAATGACTCCATAGGTAGATACTATTATATCTCATTTTTAAAAATGAGGAATCAGGAGCCGGTAATAAGTTAACAGAAACCACTCAGTGAGAAAATGGCAGGACCAGGATTCAAAACCAGTAAGTCTGTCTTGAGAGCTCCAGCTCCTAACCAGTGTGTTATAGTTCAAAAACAAGAGATTTGATATAAACGGCAGAGAAAACAGCATGATTATCTCAAATGGCCTTTCCCTTCGCATATACTTTCTTTATTTCTCAAAGCTAAGTCTAACTGGATTTCATGGAACTTGTGTAAATCTCCTCAAGGAGAAATCCTTCTGATTAAATTCACCACATTTCTATCACTCCCTTACTATGCTCTTTCCACTTTTCTTAAATCAAAAGTCAAATTAAAATTGAACAGATCTGTATGATTATAAAAATTGCCACAGTACATCCAAGCTTTATTAACATGGAAACACACTGTTATTGAATACTAAAAGTTTATCCAACATACAAAATGACCAATAAAGGAGAGTTTCTTTTTTCTGACCCAAAGCAGGACCCATGTTTATTTTTCTTGCAGAAAAAGTACTTCACCGAATAGGAACTATGTCTTATTCGTCTTTATAGCTCCAGGACGTAGTTCTGAGGACGATGCATATAACAGGCACTCTTTAAATATTTGTTACATCAAACATGCCTAATTGACTCTAACATATTCATCAAAATATTTTATTTCATAATTTGGATAACAGGAGATGTCACATGGAATAATTAAAATCTTAGAAAGATTTTCGGTTGCAAATGACAAAAAAACAAATTCTTGCTCCATATAAAATAGGGATTTATTGGAAAGGACACATAGAACTCAACACCAAAAATATGAAACTGGGGGGCTGGCCCAGTGGTGTAGTAGTTAAGTTCATGCACTCCACTTCCCGTGGTTCACTGGTTCCGTCCTGGTGACAGACCTACGCACCACTCTTCAAGGTATGCTTTGGCACTGTCCCATATACAAAGTAGAGGAAGACTGGCACAGATGTTAGCTAGGGCCATCTTCCTCACCAAAACAAAACAACAAAAAAAGAAAGTAGGCTTTACCAGGCACTGGAAACAAACTGGAGTGGCTCCAGGAAGCCCAGTTGATTCTCTCTCTCTCTTTGGTCACGTGTTCCATCTATTCTGGTTTTCTCTCTGAGCATCTCTTTGTTTGCAGTCTACATTTTTCTGCTACTTCATACATGTGACGGAAAACAGTAATTCCGGCCTGATCCCTAGGTGAGCTCCCAGTTTTAGTACCGCCTACTGACAATCTCTCCATGTTCCAAGTCTAAATTCCTGGCAGCACAAATTCAACTGATGTAGCTAGGGTGAAGAATCTATCTCCGGGCTGCCTGGTTTACTGCCACTTGGCAGAGGCCGTGGAAAACAAGTTCTGAAAGATGAGGGCAGGTAGCCACTCCAAAAAAAAAGAGAAGTGTGGGGGTGTGGAGATCATAATTGGTAGAGAAAAAATTATCATTTTTAACACCTTTGTAGTCAACTCAACAGAACAGTACTGGTTTGGGCTCTTTACTAAGACATAAATTTGATGTCATTTTGCAAGGAAATACAATTATGTTCTCACGTGTCATTTGCATTTTTGAACATTTATAAAGTAATACCTATACAATATCAAATTCTACAGAAAATTTAGGGAAGAAAATCAACTAAGTATTTATTTGAAAGACAACTATTCCAAATTCAGTGACGTAGAAGTGTGTTGCTTCCATTTGTATCAGTTTATCTACGTAAAACAGAAGAAATAAAAAGAATCAAAACGCATTGGTGATTCAGTCTCCACTTCAGGTGCTGTTCTTCAACATAGATGAAGTCAATATATTCACATCAAGAAAAAAACTACACAAATGTTAAATCAAAATGCAACCTTATTTATCAGCATTTTAGTTTTAATAATAATAGACATATGAAGATATAGATAGCTAAATATTGTTTGCCATTCTATTTTCTTTGAAAGAAATGCCTTTTATTCTCTGATTATGTTCATGCTCCTTTTTTGAGTTAAAATGGATACGCTGTTAATTCTGCCTTTTATGATCACTATTTGGCAAAATAAAATGTTGAAGTATTAAGTAGGCACTGCAGATATTATTTTTGTTTAATTTATTTGCAGTGAAGGCAAAAATAAAACAACTACTAGTTTGTAGTAAAAGCACAAGTACAGTAAGGACTTTAATACAATAAAATCAGAAAATAGGAAAGGTGTCATGGCAGAGAAAATGTCAAGAAAGGAAAGCATAATTTGAAATTATGACAACTGAGTCTATTTCATAGCTCTGAGCGTTGTAGAAGTCAAGTCAGGAGAAGCATAATTGTTTTCTTATTCTCATTGTCATATACTATAGTAGGCAGAATAATGGACCCCAAAGATGCCCATGCTCTAATTCTTGGAACCTGTGCTTATGTTACCTTACATGGCAAAAGGGACTCTGCAGTTGTCATTAAGATTAAGGATCTTGACATGAGGATTGTTTGCGTGGGCCCAATCTAATCACATGAGTCCTTAAAAGTGGGGAACCTTTTCTAGCTGCAGAAAACCAGAGCAATGGCAGCATAAGAATTTGACGCCCTGCTGCTGATTCTGACATGCAGGAGGCTACATGCAAGGACTAGATAGAGGCTTCTAGAAGTTAGAAAAGGCAAGCCAATGGATTCTTCCCTCAATTCTTTGGAAGGAATGTAGCCTTGTTAACACCTTGATTTTAGGATTTCTGACTTCCAGAACCATAAATAAATTTGTCTTTTTTCAAGCCACAATTAGTGGTAATTAATGACAGCAACAATAGGAAACTAATACAGAGACAAAGATGCAAACCTGTTCATGGAAAATTAAAATTTTTGGCTTCCCTGGTCCTGGACTACAAAAGAAAACTTTATACTTAGAAGCTTTATAACAGGACAATGATCCCAATTTCAATATTGCAAAAGAAAAAAAATTTGCAGAGGTATTCTTCATATGGCTATTTATTTTTATTTATTAATTTTAATGTTTTTATTTTTTATGTTTTTTAACAATAGTTTCTTAGAAAAAGAAATACAGTAGGAAGAGAGAGGGACATGGTTCGTAGATGAAACCTGGAGAATCTTTGGGAACAAATAGTTAACACATCCCTAACTCTTAAAATAACTCCTACATAGTAAAATGCCATTCATTTGTTACAATAAAAATAACTGAAAAATAATAGAAGCACTGTACTCTCTATTAGGATCATGATTTTTGCATTTGGACAGTGACTTCTGTGATTTGAATTTCCTGTAACGTAGATTACATAGAACATACTTCCAAAATGGCTTCAAAACAAAGCATATCCCTATTTGTTTCAGTTAGTGTGCCATTAAGTATATGTGACATTAAGATACATTGAGTATTTTAAATATCTTGATCCAAGAGACTGAATTGACAGAACTCCTATTTTCCTATATTTTAAACTTGTAAGTACAGGCAGCCCTGCTGTGCACAGTAGTGTGGTGCTGTAAAAATGACTGTGCCAGCTGAAACCATGCAATGTGACCTTAATAAGAAATGGGAAAAAATACTATTATTCTGTGACCCTTAAAAATTGTGTCAAGACTTTAAAAACGCTCTTAATGTCGGTTCTAAATGTATAGAGAAATAAAAAAATAATAAAACTAATATTTACCTAGTACATCATAATTTCAAACATTAGAAACATTGAAAATTTGTGCTTTAGTTCTTTGCAAAATGCTTATCAAGAGTCATTTGAACAATGCTTGCTTTCTTGTCATAGTGTACATTACAGTAAGGAGATAAGGAATGAGCATCTTTTCTACGCCTTAGCAAATTTCATACTCTTTTCTAAGTTTCCATCAGTTTTCAACATTTTATCTTTTGGTCTTACAATGACATGAAATAGCTTTGAGAGTTCCTTTTATGTGAAGTTTTATGTTAGTGCCATTTGCTCTGGGACATCTTCATGCCTTTTATCACAACCACTTTTCTTATTTATGTCAATAAGTTTGCCTTCATGAAGTTTCTCTGGTTGTATATCTCGAATCTAGGTAGCTTACCTAGAGTCTAGGGCAGCAGGGTCAACATTCCTAGGATCAGCTGTTTCTTCTAGAACTCCATTTGTGCTAGATTCCACTTTTACTAGAAGTGTTATCATGTTTTGTTTCTTTGTTGCACTTTCATTTTTGTTGGCAAATTTCCAACTTCAAGTGTCTATTTTTTTACAATGTAACCTGGTTTTCCTACTGAGAGATAAGAAGGAAACACAACTACCTGCTTTGCTGTCTGTATGTGAACCAAAAAACAGCTGTGGAGGGACCAGTCATCAACAGACTTTGAAAGAAGTGACATGATTGGTCATTGGCAACGATACTCATCTGTTATTTATGTAGTGAGTTATGAGCTGAAGAGCTAGCAACAAAGTTTGTACTTTATGCTTTTAGTCACAGTTAACATACCGTGGTAGTTGAAACTTGAATATGCCATTCAGGCACTGTCTTTATTTAACTAAAACAGGCTAACTGAAATCCATATGTATCACAACCAGGCAAAGCAAGGACTATCTGTATTGTGATCTGAGTGCACAAGAAATTTGAATAATGAAAATATTATTTCATTGCCAGTTTTTAAAAGATGTGAGGGAGAGGTGGCATGATATTTTTTAAACAGAAAACAAGAAATAATAAAATACTTTAAAGAAAGCAAAAATGCTGAATACTTCTTATATAGATAATTGCACGAAATATGAGATTGAGAAGTACTAGGAAATAGGAGATTATGTAAAAGAAATATTCTTCTTATCTTAAATATAAATGACAAAAGGAGACCCTTAAAGAAACAATAGAGAAGGCCACAGAGAAGGGGATTGGGGGAAAAGCCAGGCAACAGATGTGCACAGAACATGAAGACAGTTTTATAAAGGAGAACATGCTAGAACTTTTTTCCCACAGAATCCTTAAATTGTGATACATGTGAGTGCTGTGTATGTATATTTGGAAAACCAACTGTGTCTTCTGCTTTAGTTGCCTTTTTTGCACCAATAATTTCTTCAACAATGTTCTATTTCTAAAGTGTAACTCTGTCACCGTAGTGTAGCCAAGCTTTTCTTTGGCAAATCAAATACTAAATAATTCATTGGTGCTCTGAGGGGAAAAAAATATCCACAGCATACTGCTACAGCAAGAAAGTGTAACACATACGCAGAAGCACGTCCTCTCCATGTATAAGCCCCTTCAAAATGAACCGGGATGGAGCAATACATCAGGACGGAGCCAGACCTACTGGTCAACAGTCTGTCCATCTTATTAAAATATTTTGCTGCCCTTGTTCCTTAACTGAAGTTAATGCCACTATATTGGCTTAATTAGCTGGGCATAAAATATATTCTTTTATTAAAGAAAAATACAATGGTTTATCTAAGTAAGAACCAATAATAATTTATGGGGCTTATTTTATGTATTTCCAATCCCTTTATTTCAGATAGTTTTCATATATATTCTTAAAAGAGATGGGAGACTATGGGATGGTAGGAGGAGAACACATGTGCTTGAACAAAAAAACAACGTTGAGACAGAATGGCTGTGATGGCTATTTCTAAAGATTGAAATATATTCGTCACGGGGATGTGTGGTAAGAATATAGATATCACGGAGATCATGGATGAGGACACGACAAAAGTAGAAGTCATTTTTTAAAAAAGTTCTTTTTCTCAAAATCCAAAGAATACAGTCTGATTTTATTGTAAAAGAAACATGAGTAAGTTTGCTAGACAAATGCATATATTTTTCTTTCCCTTTTACCAAGTACGTAACAAGTTGAAGGAATAATGCATACAATCATAAGATATTTATACTGCATATCTCTAGGGGTCTTGAAGTGCTTGACAAAATTCATTCCATTAATTCTCTCTGTATCCCTGTGAGATAGGAAGCAAGCAGATATTATTAGACAACAATATAACTAATGTGCATGTGTGAAAGGAAGGCTGGTGCCTCTTCAAAGGAGCCCTAGATCAGCTGGGTTTCTGCCTTTGGGGGAAGGAGAATGGCTACGGGGAAACTGCTCTTTCCGGAATCTACTGCCCCTGCCCTGGGAGTTCTTTTGCCTCAGTGCTTCAATAACTAAATTTATCTAAGTAACACCCTAAGCTGAATACAAAGGTAAATCTTCAAGTAAGTGAACTTTCTGGCTCTCTTCCACTCACTTTCTCCCATTTCCTAGCAGCAGATTTTCTGGTAGTTTGAGTCTCTTTGCCATAACAAATGTCCAAGCAAAAACGTACATCTCACTCTGTCTCCACTGGCTCAGAAGGAAATCGAGACCCTCTTAATTTTATCTCCCTATTTCTGTAAATCCACAAAAGTTGTCCCTCTTGTGTTGATTCCTTGCAAATACAAGTCCTTTAGAAATTCTATGGAAGAACTCTTTTAAGATTCTATATGTGTATATTGCTGTTTCCTCACCAATGGACCATAAAGTTTGGCTATAACAAAGGAACATCCGTGTATACAACATGGTGTTCTATTCAGAATCATCTCTACTCTAACGTTGTCCTTTAAAGAACGGTGGTATTAATTATCTTAACAACTGAACCTCTATGATAATAATAATCTAAAGATCATGTTACATTTACCAAGGGTTTTGCAATGTACTAAACACTTTACATTCACTACTACATAAAATACTTATGAGGTTGGTATTTTTATTACATGCATTTTCAGCTTAAGGAGACGTTTGGCTCAGATTGTAAATTGTCCACAGTCGCACAAAAGCAGAGTGGACCAGAACTCAAAACCACGGGTCTTTCCCTGCAAGTCATATGCTCTGAACCATTAAATTTTAATGCTACTAAAAATTGTGTGTGCTAAGCAATGTTAAGCTATACATTTTTTATTATTAATAAATAATTTCAAGAGGACGAAAGAGAGAGATTCAAAATTGAGGTGTTAGGAGTAGTGGAGTTAAAAGCCAAATTTCTCATAGCTTTTTTCTTCACCTTCACGAAAAAAACTATGTTTTTACCCTGTAGCAGAATGAGCTTGACTCATGTTTCTCCGTTTATGTAGCTGCTTGCATGTATTTTTGATAGCCTTATCATATTTCCAACAAATGCCTTTGCTCCCTCTCCCGCCTGCAGCTTGAGACCTTGCAATATTAGAAACAGGTTTCACTTCAACGTGCTGTGTATAAGGTGACAGGAAAGCACATAATGAATAAGTAGAAGAAGTAGGAATATGACCCCAACTTCCCGACCTTTTGAAGAGGACACAATATGTTCCTATGGCTTTCCTATCAAGGAAAGGACACCTGATTTGTGTGGTAGCACTGTTCCAGCAGTATATAAAGGGACGCGTCTTGCTTTGCTTTTTTCTCTCAGTACTGAAGTTGAAGCGTTAGGTAAAAATATGAGAATAATATTATCATTATGTCAGAAAAAATAATATCTTTCATATCAAGGCTTCTCTCACCACTTAAGTAGTAAATAGAACATAAGCCTGGTGAATTTTCGCTGTGCCCTGTAATTTATTTAAATATGCTTTCACCATTCTGGAAGTCTTAGGGGATTATTTGCAGAATTATTGTTTTGCAGTATGCAGGTAATGCTGGGGTATTAAGAACGCTTCTTTTGGAGCTTTACACCAGTTTCGTTTTATAGAACAGTAATATGAATGATCACAGAGTTGCTAGGTCCCGGCTTTCAGGTGCATATTATAATAAATCAAACCAAGGATGGGTCAAGTGTGCTGCAGGGTATTTGTCAAAATTCCCACAGCCATTTGTCAAACACTATGAGTTTAGCCCAAACAGAAAGATGTTTACCACTTTCCCTTTTCCCTCTTTTATGTCCTTCTGAACTTTATTGAAAAATGAATCTGTGTGTTGCTGGCTCTTTTTGACTTTATTCATCTCAATTACATTGGTTTATTTATAATGACTAAGAGCTCATTTTGTCTCGAGGAATAGCAAGTTATCTTTTGACTAAAAATATAATTTTATATATTCAAACCCATAGTTTTCATGGTGTTTCCTTTTACAAGATTTTTATATTTCAGAAATTTCCTTCTTTTTTTTAAGACTGAATAATATTCCATTGTATGTATATGCCACATTTTTTTAATCTATTCATCCATCAATGGACATTATGTTGTTTCCACATTTTGGCTATTGTGAATAGTGCTGCAATGAACATGGAAATGCTAACATTTCCTTGAAATCCCTATTTCAAAAGAAGAAGGAAATCTGGCAATATACAACAGCGTGGATGAACCTGGAGGACATTATGATAAATGAAATAAGTCAGTAGTAGCAGGACAAACACTGCATGATTCCACTCATGTAAAATATCTAAAATAATCAAACTCATGGAAACAAAGAATAGAATTGTGGTTGCCAGGGGCTGAGAGGAGAGGAAAATGGGGAGTTGTTAATCAACGGGTACAAAATTTCACTTATGCAGATGAATAAGTTCTAGAGATCTTCTGTACAACGTCGTAATGCTGTATTGTACACTTACACATCTGTTAAGAGGATACGTCTCATGTTAACAGTTCATACCACAGCAGACTTAAATAAAAAAGATTTTTATAATATGATAAAGAAGAGCAGTTCAAGGAGATCAGACTAATCTACTAATTATTAATTAATACTAATTACTAATGAGTTATCACACATGAAAATAAATAATAAAGTGTGATTGATATTATATTATAGGTCATTTTAAATTTATTCAAATAATATTTACTTAGCTATTATGTGTTAAGATATTTGTAAATCACTGGAAATATAAAGAAAAATTATAGTCATTGGTTCCAGAAGTTTAAGTTGATACACAAACCACAGTAGATATTCAAAGGACTAAGTCACCAATTACGTTTGGGTTAGAGTCAGGGAAGGATAACAGAGTTGTTGACAATTCAGTCTTACGACGTGAAGAATAGCTTACCAGAGGAAAGAGGGATTGGCAAGGGGAGAAATTTCTAAACTAAGTAATAATACTTTTAAGGGCATGAAGATATGACACAATTAGGGGTCTTCAAATGATTTAGTATGAAATTTTAGAATGTAAACTGATTCCAGGGAAAATAATGAAATCAATTTTGGAAAGTTCATAATTGGAGATTCATAATTTAGAATTCAAGAAAGTCATCAGATTTAGATTTAGGAGTCATTAGCATTTATGCAGTAACCAAGTCACTGGAATAGATAAGATTGTCAAGAGATCATATAAAAAAAGCAGTAGAGAACCAAGGATAAACATTTGGAAACACCATCATTTCACATGCAGGTAAAGGAGGAAGAATAATGGTCAGACAGACAGAGGTAGAACCAGAGAGAGGTGAGTCATGAAAGAAAAGGTATTCCAAAATCTAGGAAAAGATCAAAGAACCCAAGACTTGAAAATACATGAATAAATAAATAAGATAAGATAAGAATTGAAAAGTGTCCACTGGTTTTAGCAATTAAGAGATCACATATCATCAATTTAGTGGCATCGGTAAGGATAGAAACCAGATCAACTGGTGGGAGAAGTATGTAAGATTTTAACATATGGAGAAGGCAAGAATAAATGCAGAAGAATCTTGTCCATGAAGAAAGAGAGGGAGGCTGATACCAAGAGGGGAAATATAATTTAGATAGTAAGAGTGACCTCAGCTTGTTCAGCAATTAAGAAAAAAGCCAGAAGAAAGGTAATAGATGAAAATACGGGGGAGATGGAATACTTAATGAGTAAACGTCCAGGACAAGCTGGAGAGGAAGAGAATAAAAAGTGCATTTGGAAGAATCAGCTTTGAAGGGTGTGAGACAGAAGTTGAAGATGAAGTTTCAGTGCTTTCTTTTTTTTTTTTTTTATTTTATTTTTTTATTGGTTTATAACATTGTAAAAATTTCAGGTGTACATCATTGTACTTCTATTTCTGCATGGACTACATCATGTTCACCACCAAAATACTAATTACAACCCATCACCACACACATGTACCAAATTATCCCTTTCACCCTCCTCCCTCCCCCCTTCCCCTCTGGTAACCACCAATCCAATCTCTGTCCCTATGTGTTTGTTTATTGTTGTTATTATCTACTACTCAATGAAGGAAATCATACGGTATTTGACCTTCTCCCTCTGACTTATTTCACTTTGCATTATACCCTCAATGTCCATCCATGTTGTCACAAATGCCTGGATTTCATCGTTTCTTATGGCTGAGTAGTATTCCATTGTGTATATATACCACATCTTCTTTATCCATTCGTCCCTTGATGGGCACTTAGGTTGCCTCCAAGTCTTGGCTATTGTGAATAATGCTGCAATGAACACAGGGGTGCATGTACCTTTGCAAATTGGTGTTTTCAAGTTCTTTGGATAAATACCCAGCAGTGGAATAGCTGGATCATATGGTAGTTCTATCCTTGATTTTTTGAGGAATCTCCATACTGTTTTCCATAGTGGCTGCACCAGTTTGCACTCCCACCAGCAGTGTATGAGAGTTCCCTTTTCTCCACATCCTCTCCAACACATATTGTTTCCTGTCTTGTTAATTATAGCCATTCTGACGGGCGTGAGGTGATATCTCATTGTAGTTTTAATTTGCATTTCCCTGATAGTTAGTGATTTTGAACATCTTTTCATGTGTCTGTTGGCCATCTGTATATCTTCTTTGGAGAAATGTCTGTTCAGGTCTTTTGCCCATTTTTTAATTGGGTTGGTAGTTTTTTTTTTTTGTTTTTTTTTTAATTTTATTTATTTATTTATTTATTTTTCCCCCAAAGCCCCAGTAGATAGTTGTATATCATAGTTGCACATCCTCTAGTTGCTGTATGTGGGACACGGCCTCAGCATGGCCAGAGAAGTGGTGTGTCAGTGCATGCCTGGGATCCGAACCCAGGCTGCCAACAGCGGAGCGCGTGCACTCAACCGCTAAGCCACGGGGCCGGCCCTGGGTTGGTAGTTTTTTTGTTGTTGAGATGCATGAGTTCTTTATATATTTTGGAGATTAAGCCCTTATCAGATGTATGGTTTGCAAATATCTTCTCCCAATTGTTAGGTTGTCTTTTCGTTTTGTTGATGGTTTCCTTTGCTGTGCAGAAGATTTTTAGTTTGATGTAGTCCCATTTGTTTATTTTTTCTATTGTTTCTCTTGCCCGGTCAGATGTGGTGTTTGAAAAGATGTTGCTAAGACCGATGTGGAAGAGTGTACTGCCTATGTTTTCTTCTAGAAGTTTCATAGTTTCAGGTCTTACATTCAAGTCTTTAATCCATTTGGAGTTAATTTTTGTGCATGGTGTAAGGTAATGGTCTACTTTCATTTTTTTGCATGTGGCTATCCAGTTTTCCCAACACCATTTGTTGAAGAGACTTTCTTTTCCCCATTGTATGTTCTTGGCTATACATTAAAAAGATTATACACGATGATCAAGTGGGATTTATTCCAGGTATGCAGGGATGGTTTAACATTCGCAAATCAATCAACGTAATACACCACATTAATAAAATGAAGAACAAAAATCACATGATCATCTCAATAGATGCAGAGAAAGCATTTGACAAGATACAGCATTCAATTATGATAAAAACTCTGAATAAAATGGGTATAGCAGGAAAGTACCTCAACATAATAAAGACCATATATGAGAAACCCACAGCTAATATCATCCTCAATGGTGAAAAACTGAAAGCTATCCCTCTAAGAACAGGAACCAGACAAGGATGCCCACTGTCACCACTCCTATTTAACATAGTATTGGAAGTCCTAGCCAGAGCAATCAGGCAAGAGAAAGAAATAAAAGGGATCCAAATTGGAAAGGAAGAAGAGAAACTGTCACTATTTGCAGATGACATGATTTTATATATAGAAAACCCTAAAGAATCCACCAGAAAACTTTTAGAAGTAATAAACAAATATGGTAAAGTTGCAGGATACAAAATCAACATACAAAAATCAGTTGCATTTCTGTACACTAACAACGAAGTAGCAGAAAGAGAAATTAAGAATACTATCCCATTTACAATTGCAACAAAAAGAATAAAATACCTAGGAATAAACTTAACCAAAGAGGTGAAAGATCTGTACACCAAAAACTATAAAACATTTCTGAAAGAAATTGAAGAAGACACAAAGAAATGGAAAGATATTCCGTGCTCTTGGATTGGAAGAATTAACATAGTTAAGATGTCCATACTTCCTAAAGCCATCTATAGATTCAATGCAATCCCTATCAAAGTTCCAACAACATTTTTCACAGAAATAGAACAAAGAATCCTAAAATTTATATGGCACAACAAAAGACCCCAAATAGCTAAAGGAATCCTGAGAAAAAAGAACAAAGCTGGAGGTATCACACTCCCTGATTTCAAAATATACTACAAAGCTATAGTAACCAAAACAGCATGGTACTGGCACAAAAACAGACACACAGATCAATGGAATAGAATCGAAAGCCCAGAAATAAACCCACACATCTATGGACAGCTAATCTTTCAGTGCTTTCTTGATGTGTGGAGGCAAGAAGGTGAGAGAGTTCTTGCCTAAGGGCCTCTCTGTTCTCCGTGAAGCTGCTTTTCACCTCATCAGCTAGAGGGAGGGAAAGGAAGGCGAAGGCTTGATCAGAATGGTTAAGGTTTAGAACAGCCACTGAGAGAAAAGGCAGGGAAAATTTATCAAGGAAGCATGGGAGGCCTGACTGAGATTTGATTTAATCAAAGTATGGTGATATTTATCTATTAATTTATTTAACAAGTATTTATTGAGTATCTGCTATGCCCAGGGATTGTCTGGGTGTTGAGAAATTATCAATGAATAAAAATAAATCTTCACTCAAATCGAGTCTGAGGGGTAAATGACAAACACAATATGTAAGTAAACTATATACTATTCTACTCCGTCACCATTCTCCAGCTTATTCTTAACGTGCATTACAGTTTCTATCTTCACAGGTGGATATTAGCTCTAAGGGAGCTATTTTATTTTGAAAACACTTTTTAAACTGTAAAGGGTTCCACAAGTGATAACCCATGACCCAAATTTTGAAAAAAAAGTGCTGTAGTTGCTGAGTGGAACAAACGGACACGAGAAAAATAATAGAAGAGAAAAAAACGTGTTTTCACCACAGGATAAAAATTTATTAAATGTATATTATGAATGAGTATTACTATCAATAGAGTGCTTTTTATGTGCCCACTAAGCTTTGTATGTGCCTTGAAGAGATATGACTGTAGCTCAGCTATTATGGAATAGGCAGACCAGAGTCTAGTGAGGGATAGAGACACTGAACAGATAATTCTAACACGATGTGGTGAGTGGTATGGGAGGAATCCAGAGAAGATGCTATGGGGCCACAGAAGAGTGATCAGATCTCTCTGGTATAGCCAGTGAAGGCCTTATACCTAATGATACTAAGGCTAATGCTTGAATAATGGAAGGAGTTTCACAGAGAAGTAAGCAAAGAAGCAATAAGAAGAACGACTCACATACCCTATTTCCACGATTATATTATGCAAAGATAGGACATTAAAAGTCCTGGATAATAAAACTTACATTCCATGCAACATGATTTGACCAAAAGTAAATTCAGTTCAGTGGTGAACAGCAGTTTCATTCACATGCCTCAGGCCCCGTGGGTGTTAGTCTTCTGCTATACTCCATAAAAAGGAGGAGACCAAATAAAATAGTGTGAACAACCATCCATCAAAAATACAGTTCTGTTATGAGACAATTTTTGATTGAGTTTGCTCAGCAGACTATCCAGTTCTTCATGTTCATCTAAGTATTTCATTTAAATCACGATTACAGCAAAATTAAGTTGGCATTAACCTTGTCTATTCAAATGATGCCACTGAAAGGTAAACACACCATTCTGACATGCCTGAAAATGAAATGATAAATTGATACACGTGGTGCTTGGAATGGATGGAGTCCTTCTAATGAGTGATTACCTGTGGTATAACTATATTGATTGTGTTTGCACATGTCAAATGAGGCTGGCAAAGATGAACTTGAAGAAATCAATCTTGGAACTTGCTAGGATAGCAGCCTCCTACTTTCGCAGGTACTAAATCATGAACTTAAAAAACAAAAAAAAACAAAACAAAACAAAAAAACTCTGCAAAAGTTTGTAAGGTACCAATCTCTCCCAGACACTATTTGGCTTGGTGAAGGATTTCTTGTCAACTTAAAAGACAAACGTGTGCTCAGATAATGATTTGTGGAGGACACATAATTACAAGAGTTTATTTGGAGACACACTCTTCCAACTCCTGTCCACTTGATAACATGAACAAGAGTTATTTCTTTCTATGTCTATTTATTTTTCCTATAATTACAAAAATACATCTGGAGACCCACATTCTTCTGTCCTCTCTTCTCTCAATATAATAACAAGTTATTTCTATTCTTCTTTCTATGTGTTGGACTTAATATTTATTAGAAGAAATGTGTGAAAACAAAGGTGGCAAAATTTATATTTTTGTTGGGAACCACTCCAGAGTAGGTGGGGATACGTGTACATGGGCACATGTGGTCATGCACATACGCATACACACACAACCACATGCACACACGTACATTCATGTGTGATGGAGTGTGTCCTTTAGCAGTGGTTTGCTGGCAGAATGAAGAAGTGTGACTCCCCACCTACCCTATTATGATGTTGGAATTCACGTGAAGAGAGTCTGAGGACCTGTGGAATTCCCATCTGCATGAGATAACCTTTGCATCTATTCTGGAGGAAAACTTCCTAAGGTGGAGTTGGCCTGAGGATTGCTCTCAGAGCAGATAAAACAATGCAAGACCCACCCCCTGAATACCCTCCATCACTACTGAAGCGTGCCACCCCCTTGGTTTCTGAAGAAAGATTTACAAAACCCGGGGCTAGAATGCCCAGGTAGTTGACTGACCCAAATCTCTTCCTTATGCTAGAGAATGATCTTTTCATGTTGTTTTTTTCTTCTAAAAAGGAAAGACATGCATAATGTCTACATCATCCTGACACAGCAGCCTGGCAGAGCAATTCATTTCTAAGCGTGCCTGGTGATTTTTCTTCCACCCAGTAGTAAAACAACTAGCCAGTTCAGGGACAAGAAAGACTATACAGTAGCAAAAGAATATCACCCATTGACATGTCACTTTCATTGCTTTTAACTCATGCTTTTAGACACTTTAGAAAAAACCCTTATCTCATGAATCTCTGGTAAAAATAAATCTACCCCTTTATCTTCCTTTACTAGTTATCAATTTAACTGTAGCAGTAGTTATAGAAAAATTTATAGAAGAATAGGATGTTTTACATAATGAATTTGCCAGTTTGTCAACATCATGTAATTTTATGCAACATTAGGTTAAAAAGCAAAATCACAGAATAGCCACTCTTCTGTGATTATCTGGGATGGACTATTCCTACCAGAAAGCTGACACACAAGGGCTCTGTTGGTGGCTACGTGGACCATTTGACTTAAGTGGGCAAGAGATGCTATGAACTGTAATATGAATACCGAGGATGAGCATGTTCACCTCCTTAGCTATATATCTCAATTCCTATCGTGATTTTATAATCATCTTTCTCAAGCCTTTGCTCTTAAACAGATAAAGGTATGGCTTACCACGGGAGTAAACATTTTCTTCACAATGGCACAGTGTCTTAGATACAGGGATTGTATTCTGACTCTATAACTTAACACATGATTTTCAGCCAAGGATATTTTAAAGAAAAATAACACTAGACACACCTTCTCCTTACTCTTGCAAATATTATATACATTGAATCCAGCTGAAATGAAATTTGAGAGCCTCCCTAAAGGGGAAAATTTAACAAAAGGACACTCTGCTGCATGTGTGAGGACAGAGTGGATGAATCTTCCACTATAATGAAGGATTTCTTGCAACCTTCTCCCTTAATTAACTTAGAAAAAAGAACGAAAAATAGATATATATTTCTTGATTTTAACAATTTACAGGCCTATTAATTAATCCTAAATTCATTAATAAATAATATTGCAATGTAAAAAATTGTTTGAACTCTTAGATGCTGAGAGATTTTCTATCTTTTCTTTTCACTTACACCCTAATGAATATTATAAATACTTTAAAAGATGACGGCCAGCTTCCTGAGTGAAGTAATGTTCATATGGGTTTGATATCAAGCCTATTTTTATCATTTTAAAATTAAGCTAAATAGCTGAACCAAAGGTTTTCGTTTTCAATTTTTGGACCAATAAAAGCATGAAACCTATTTTTGTTTTTTAAGAAGCACTTTATGTAATTAAATTATCGTGACTATGGATTTTCAATTTGGTCCAACATGTTGGTGTGCTTCAAATGGGGTTGGTTTCTTTCTAAAGTATATTAGAATGGTAGTTGTAGGAGAATAGTATGTGCACCTGAATCTGTACACATTTTGTAAGTGAAATTAGTACTGAAGCTTGATCTTCTTGAAGGCTGCTAGAGAGTACTGTTAGGTGTTGGAGGCATTGTTGAGTTATCTCTAAGATAAAATCTTGCGCTGGGCAAAAAGAAAATAAAATAAATATTGACAACCCACACTGAGGTCTAAGATTTCTAAGAGCCCTAAGAAGTAGTTACTGTGGCCTGAAATGCAGGTTTCATTTTCCTTTCCACTTGGGTAAAATAACAACACTAGCAATATATTCTCATCAAATAATGATATATCATAAAGATAATTTTCAAAATGTAGAAAATTTGGAAAAACACAGAAGCATTAAGAAAAAAATTAAAATCACCTCTAATCCATTGTCTACCAGACAGCCAATCTTAACATTATGCCTTCTATATCTACTTCTGGTGTTTTCTGTGCTTAATTTCCACAGAATTCTAAAAACTATAGAGGACTATATTCTGGTCTTTCATTAAAATTATTATGGAAGTATTTCCCATGCATTGAAAATTAGATAATTGAATGTTGAACCTCAAAAATAAAGATAGTAGATATGTTGATAGATAGATAGATAGACAGATAGATAGATAGATGCATAGATACATAGCTAGTAGAGATAGACATCAAGAGAAAGAGAGAGGCAATTAAGGGCACTGCTTCATTAACTGAGGAATTTTGCTTGTGTGTGTGATATTTAGGGAAAGTGTCACATTTATGTGCACTTAAATGCACTCATTGTGTGGATCTTATATTTCATTTTTGGTGGAATGTCAGAATTAACTCAAAAATAGATTTAGGACCATGGGTATCAGTCATCTGGAAGATAGAATAATACTTTTATAAACATATATCACATAATAATTCATTTCACTATTATATCACATCTAAATTCAAAATAGTATACCAAATATTTTTCGGTATTGTTACATCTATAAAGTCCTTTTTGCACATGGGTCCATGTCTGTTTCCTCACTTGGTCATCCTCATCTCCTTGCTCTGTATTCTCCCACCTCAAATTTTTAATGATAGAAAATAAGATCTGGATTTTCCTTACAAGCTAAAGCTCAAATTGCTTGTCCTACAAACCAAAATGGACTATTAATATCAATTTCATACACATTTTCCAATAATTACATCTATTTCAAAGACTATAAAAATAACTTTACCGTTGAAAAATTGAATTCCACGACTCAGTGTCAATCTGCTATAAATTCAACTGCTTCCGTAGAGGATCCACTGCTTCTATCCTCTTATTTAGCTCTTCTCTAGTTTACTTCCTCCCTTTTTTCTGCCATCCTTATTCCTCCTACCATTTTTATACCTGCCTGCCTTTCTTTTATCCTTCATTCTTCCTTTATTCTTTTTCTGTTTCCATTTTCTACACTTTTATTCAGTAAACTTACTTGAACGTGTTGAATTTGTTGAATTTATTTAAAAGTGCTGAATGCTAACTATACACGCACAGCTTGTGTCTTCCATTGCAACCTGGAGGCTTGGCTGATTTCACCAGAGTTACAGACATGACTCTGATGTCAGGCATGGATGTTTCAGTGCATCAAATTCTCTGTTATAAACTCAACTTCTCTTATACAGACAGAACAACAAATGAACTGAAAACTATACCAACCTCAGAGAACGCTCACGGTGCTCATGTGTGATAGTTGAGATTCTATACGTGCTGCCTGGCAAAGCAATAAAAGCCTTAAATGGTTTGGGGACCACCAGTCCCTGCTTTGTAAAGTATTCATGAAGTGGAAACACGATGACCTGCTACCTTGATAAGATTTTCACTCACCTCAAGCTCTCTTTGCATTCAGTTTGACCTTCTTGGCTACCTTTGACATTGATCTATTCTTGAGATTGTAGCTATAGGCTTTATGCTTGAACTTGACATTAAAGTTGGAAATAAAAGTCACCATAACGTCTCAGCCTATAAGTTTATGGGCTGGTATTGCAGTTCTTTGTATAATCAGGGTGATCACTGAAGAGTCCATTTGGAAAACAAGATCTTCAGGAATTTGAGTTGCAAAAAACTATGGCAGAAGGTTGTGGGGAAAGGAGGAAGAGAAGGAACAGTTGTGACACTAAAGACTGCTCCTGAGTTATAGAAACAACTCAGAGGGAGTTGCTAAAAATGGCCAGAAGCATTTTGTATTTGATAATGGCTCATCCAACACATCCAGCTAAAAATGACTAAATCCATTCTTTTTCCTTCTCC
The DNA here is from genome assembly GCF_020826845.1 of Diceros bicornis minor. Lineage (NCBI taxonomy): Eukaryota > Metazoa > Chordata > Mammalia > Perissodactyla > Rhinocerotidae > Diceros > Diceros bicornis. The sequence goes on along the minus strand of NC_080753.1, from coordinate 44,797,791 downwards.
TGGTGGGACTTGCTAAGATGCCTCACTGCGTTTCATGTCCATTACTCTTTCCAGTCTACTTGCTTTACTACCAGGTAGCTTTTTTCTTCTATCCCCCATCCCCAGTATAGTCTGGAGTATTTTTATTTCTCTGCGCTTAATAGTAATTTTCTATATTCTTCTGTGCCCTTTGTGGGTTTTTACCATGATTAGCAGTTAGCAAAAGGTAGTGAATTTCTCTTTTTTTCTCTCACTTTCTCCCTCTTTCGTCCTTTGTTCTTCTTCCCCTTTATTCTGGGAGTATCCAGTTATTCACAATAAAGGGAAAACTGCATAATTAAGAATGTAATGCCAATAGGAAAATACAATTGTACCTTCCGGATACTAACAGCAGGAGCAGGAGGAAAGAGGAAGGCAGCATAGCAGGTCTAATAACGTGGGTGCCCTGCCTTTCAGGCAAAGGGGCTTTTTTCTCTAGCTAATTTCTACTTAGAAACAAAAGGTTTCTCAGAGAATAGAGGAAGAGAGGGAACTGAATGATGCTCCAATTTCCACTTCTGTTAACATAATATTCTTGTTCAATTGACTAGAGAAAGCTTCTTTTTTTCTTGTTACAAATGGAAGCACCTGTTTAAAAATAGTTGAATCAAATTTTATTCACAATTACTATTTTTCTCAAACTTGTCTCTGATATAAAGAAAGAAATTCTGAAACCTATTAGATTTTCTTCTGTTTTTTCAAATCTTCACTAAATAACTTGAGACAGTGTGGCATGGTAAAACAGAACATTGTCTCAAGAGTCAGAAGATGTAGGTTGTAATCCAGCCTCTGTCATTAACTGTGTGATATTAAGTAAATCATTTAAACTTCTTGGTCTCTAGTTTTTTCTTACAAAATTAGGAGTTTGTATTAGATAATCTGTAATATCCCTTTCATTTAAAAAATGTTTGGTCTTCTTTCCCCTTTACAATTCAAAAACCTTATCTTTGAAGCAGAAAGTGTCTGGACCCTGGTCTGTTGTAGGAAAGCCACCTTCAAGCGCTCAAGGAGGAAGGTGCATACAAAGATTCTAGCTACAGAGCTTCCTTACAGGGGCTTTTTGATGTTTTTGCTGAACCTGAACAAATTGGATTAGAGAGTCTGATTACCACAGAAGTTCTAAGAGGATTGCTGTACATGATCCATAGCCGTTTTAAGCACCATGATCTAAGAACCACATTTTCAAAATCTTACGTTTCTCAAACATTTTGGGTTGCCATCCACTGTGGCTGACGAAAGTCTAGAACACTCACTGGTGCTTTGAAAATATTCTCGTTCTTTACTGCTGAATTCTGTTGCATCATCCCTTAAGTTGCTAGTGAGGTAGGAGACTGGAAATGAGAATTATGTTACCAATGATTTTAAAAAAAGGAAATGCGTTTTTTAAAATAGCCAGTGAAAGCGGCGATTCCTCACAAAACTAGACTGGAGGCTCCTTGAAGGCATGAAAAAGGTTTTGTTGTCTGTGTCTGCTGATGGGTAAATTCAGTGTCAGGCACTCGAAAATCATCATAGGCAGTCAATATATGTTAGACTGATGACTGAGAAATGCTGAGCAGTCTGATATTTTAAGAACAATTTCAAAGCAATGGTATCCTGAAAGTGATGATAATTTTTTGAGTTTTAAAATATTCAATATACCATTCATTCTGTGGAAAAGAACTAAAATAGTCTGCTAAGCATTTGCTTATTACTTTGATTTAACTTTCTTCTTCCCTTCCTCCCTCCCTCCACCATTTCGTTCTTTCTTGCTTTACTCTTTCATTATGAAAGGATTCAGGACAGATCTAAGTAAAATGGACGTGCTAGGATTCCCTCTCTTTGAAACATCCTACTGTCCTCTGCATGGCCATCCCCCTGGTGTCCCTCCCCAACTTCCCCTGACTCCCTCCTGTTTTTTCTTCATGACTCAGTTCTGGCTTCGCCTCTTCCTGGAAGGCTTCTTTGACAGCTCTAGCCTGCTAAGATGCCTTTCTGCATGTTAACACAGCATCCAGAGCTTGCCTTTTCCAGTAGGACTAACCAGACTCACAACTAATATGATGGCTTCATTTGGAAACATTGGGGAACTATATTCCCATACAAAAATGGTCTCTGGAATTTGCTTAATATGACAGCTGACAACACTGCTAACACTTCAGTGCAAACACTGAAACACTTCAGCCTGGTCCACTTGTTTTCCCCAATTTTCTCCTCTGTCAGGAACACCATTTCCCATTCTCCACAATGTATTTGTAAACGCTTCGTCTAGATACTATCCAAAACTTTTTATAGCAAAACAGAATCTTCGTTTTTCTCCGATTTACTTTACTCAATTCTCCTTTCACTATCTGGCGCATAGACATAGAAGATAGTGAAGATGATTACAGGGCCCTCTGCTCTTTCAACCTGTATGAAGAAGCTCCTATGGCAACTAATCGTCCTTAAGATTAAACACAACTCTTACGTATGGGGTTCTGGGGCCGCGTCACTTAAGGCCATGCTACTGACATCCCTTGCTACATTACACTGCTCTTTGTTTTCTGGACGCACAAGCATTCAGGTATCCTTCCTCCAATTCAACATGGTCACATTCTTTTGTTTCTTCTCATCCTTTAAAACTCGAGTCCTGAGAAACTTTCAGCAGTCTCACTCTATCCAAGAAGGTGACTAGACAGAAACACACACACACACACACACACAAAACCTCTTTGTATAACAAAACATCTCTGATTGTCAGACTTCTGATATATTGACAAACCACATTGAAGACTTACTGATGCCTGTGCACATGAAAATAAAATAACAATAGAGCAAAGAAAATTCTCTCTTTGGGTGGTTTAGGCATATACCTGTCTAGAGGATGGGATAAAACAAGGTTTTTTAAAATATTTCTTTTATATTTATTTTTGCACTCTAATGTGACTCATATTTCCCTTTTGAATTCACTGATAATTATGAGATATATTCTCACATCTAATCCTGCCACACAGCTGGGAGAAAATATTTATACACACTACTAGAAGGATTCTGCTAATTCAAATCATGTAGAATTGCATAATGAATTCATTTCCAAGTATTAATATTGTATAATAAAATACATCTCTAATATAAATTAAAAACATTTATAATAAGATATACATTTCAAGGACCCCTTGACATTTCAAATAAACAAAAGATACATATTTGTCACAATTTTAACAGGTGGATGTTCAAACCATATATTTTCATACATATGCTAATTACTTCTCTATGGATAACCAATAATTGATTAAAAGGTATTTTGCAGATATTAAATCTGTGCAAATACACAACCATCCAAAGAATTTTAAAAACCCAACAGACAAAGGCAAAGACAGGAAAAAAAAAATCTCATTCCAATTTCTGTAATAAATGAAAAAAAGAAATATATTTCCAATGAAACACCAAAATAAAATGTGTTTTTTATTGCATTTAATGAGACTATGACTGATATTATTGGAATTTAATGTAGCAAACTGCTATTAATTCACAAATGTGGGGGTCTTTCTGGTTATTGAAATGCTGTCAAGAAAGGAAGGTTGATAAATACATATACTGTGAAAACTGAGATAGCTATGAAATTTATGAAGTAGTTATAAAAATGTGGACAGGTATTAAAAGCAAACATCTATATTATCTATGGAAAAATATTATTGAGTACTTTTCATCTTTTCCTTGATATGTTAAAGTATTTTAGGTTAATCCAGCTATAGATTAGATGAAGGAAAGAAGAAACACTTCCTTATTGTGTACTCTGTATAAATGTTATCACATAGATCTATTTATCTATCTATCACCTGTCTAGTAATCTATTCATCCATCTATATACCTATCTATTATCAATCCTTCCTCTTGTATCTCTGAGGTAGGTATTATTTCCCCAATATTACAGATGAAGACAAAACAGAGAGAGTCCACCATACCTTACCCAAGGCCACCATAGCAAATTGGGAGCTTGAACGCACATTGGCTGATTCCCAAGCTAATATCACCTAAGATATCATCATCCTCTGTGATGATGGCTTTATCTGCAGTGATGACCACATTGTATCACAATGGGCTTCCTGGGGGCTGTCATCTCCAATAGACTATAGATTCTTAATTTCAGATGTCATAGCATTATTATTATCGTATCCATAACCACTAGCAACATGCCTGGTACATAGCGGACTCTCAACAAATATATGTTGAATTGAACTGAAAACATGCTACCTGCACTGGTTTAAGTACATTATAATTCCGGATATTCCAACAATCTCCATCTTGTACCAGGCAGTAAACTGGAAATAAGGACTGAGTGAACTGAGATTATCCTGCGTGGCCAGTTCTTTTCCGATGTCCTCACGGTTAAGTTAAACAACACCTGATACTAACTCAATTCACATAAGAACAAAGGGAACATTCACCTCATGACTTTTACTTTGGCAAGTGCAATTTCCATGTCCTTTTTTCCCATCCAAACATTTATTTCCCCAACACTCAGGCAAATTTTATTTCTCCTGTTTTCAAAACGATGGCAGTCACTGGCTTGGCTTGTTACAATTTTATATCTTCACTGTGCGCTAGTATGCTTGAGATTCAACACAAAGTAAATAAATTCTATGAGCAGGAGGTTATTTTTATCATCTTAATCATACATGTAAGGAAATGTTACAATTCACGGTGAATGTTGCTGGCTGAATACAGAGACCACAGCAGATATATATTTAAAGTGACAGGTGTTTTATGCCTTAAGCTTTATCAGGACATACAGGTAAAGTCCCCTTTTTACCAAGTTCATTGTCCTGTTTTGCACAGTAATTATTTTCCCTATAGCTACCCCTGGAGGCCACTAAGGTAAAACTTCAGTTCAAGTAAAAATGCTCACCAAGGCCTGCAATCTTTCATTCCCACTGGCCACTGGTCTATGGCTGTAGAGCATAGCAGTCAGAGCAGCGGAAAGACACTGAAGAGTAAAGAAATGCCTTTTCTCCTCTTGCCCTTAACTAACAAACCCCATTCTTTTAACACAAAGAGAGAGTATTAAACTGGCAATTTTCATACTTGCTAACAAGAAAAAATTCCACCATGTCTGTTGGGGTTGAAGCCTAAAAAATGACCTCTTCTTCAAAGAGTGAATGGCCAGAAGCAGGGGTCAGCAAACTATGGCTTCTGGCCAAATCCAGCCCTCCACCTCCTTTTGTATGGCTCACAAACTAGGATTTCTTTTTCTGTTCATTTTTAAAGGGTTTAGTAAAAAAAAAAAAAATGTGTATATATATATATATGTATGCAAGGTTAAGACTTTTAGATGACTATATTTAATATGGCTCTAATTTATGGCCTAGAGTCTTGACCAGGGATTAGGAATTTTTTTCCGTAATGGGCTAAACATTAAATATTTTAGGTTTTATGGGCCATATAAATTTGCATATTCTTCTGGGTTTTCTCCACAACCCCTTAAAAATGTAAAAACAAACAAAAAAACATTTTTACTATGGGACCATGCAAAAATAGAAACACATTTGTGGGATAGATTTGGCCAGCAGACAGGCCCCTGCCCTTATGGACGGTTGATCCATAAGATAGAATGGAAACTGAATTACCACATGGAGAAAAGTACACCACCAACCAAGAATTCTTCCCACCAGGATCACCTACTTTGACTATTATGGGACTGAGACAAAAATGTCTACTGTGTTTGAGCTAGGATACATGTTTAAGTCTAGATATTACAGTAGCTAGCTTACCCTAACTAATGCAGAAAGGACAGTCAAGACAGGGCTTCTCAAAAGGTGACAGTTAAATACAGATCTGAAGGAACAAAAGTTATGCAGATATTTGGGAGAAGAGCCTTCCAAGCAGAGGCCCTGAGGGAGGAGCACATCTCCAGTGTTTGAGGAACAGAGAGGAGGTAAATGTGTCCGTATTAGAATGATCAAGAGGGAGAATTTTAGGATTTGAGGTCATATAAAAAGAGGCAACTAGATTTTCTAGGTTCTCTTGGCTCATTTGGTTGTTACTCAGAGAAAAATGGGAAGCCACTCAAGTGTTTTGAGTTGAGTAGTGACATGAAAACACTCTAGTTATAACCATTTCATTCTGGCTACTGTACTGAAAATACATAAATGGGCTAGATCAATGATGAAAGAGGAGACTATTGGAATTATTCAAGTGAAAGAAGACGGAGAGCTGGAATAAAATCACAACAATGGATAAGGTAGAACCCACAGGACTTGCTGAAGGATTGATGTGGTATAAGAGAGAAAGAGAGAAGCTTAAGGTGACTTCAGATATTTTGTCCTGGGTGAAGTTGATGTTTACTGAATTGAAGAAGATTAGAGGAGGAGTAGGTCTGGAAAATATTAGGGACTCAGTTTTCTACACGTTAAGTGTAAAATGTCTGTTAGACATCAACTGGAGACGTCACATTAGCAGTTGGATATAAAATTCTAGGGTTCAGAGGAGAGATTAATGGGATCCCTGTCTAATCTATATTCTTTTCTGCAGCTGTCCTATGATAATTTTTATTGTGTAGGGTCTATAATGTTTTGTTTGCATTATTTTCCTCTCCTTCTAGTTTGTTGACTCATTAAAGAAAGGACTGATTTTTTAAAAACAATTTTGTGTCCTGTACAGCACCCTGTGCATTCAATGAATGTTTTTAAAATGATAAATGAGTGTATTTAGGTGAGTCTACAGACACCAGAGACAGTGTATTACTCAGTAAAGTCCTCATACTTGTAAAATATAGTAATTGTCCACAGTGCTTCTACTTTGAAACATAAAACTTTCTTTTTTTAAATTGGGAATATCTAAGACCTTTAGAAAATGATGAAGAGCATATGTCTAAAAAATTTACGAGTTCTCTGGGAAATTGTAATGCTAACTGAAGTTTAGGAATCTTGCTATATATTTGTCACTACAATCATACATATTTATCTATGAAAATATTAATGAAGATTATATACAATATTCAAGTTTCATGGGAAACTCCACCAGTTATCATTTTATTCCCTCCCCAACCCTTGAGATCTATTTGTGGAGGCTATGTCCACTTAAATATAGAAAAATAGCCTGAATTCTGTTATTTCCCAAGAAAAATAATAATAAAAAATTGAAAGGAGGAAATCATCATCATGCAGTATGATAAAAGGCTTAGTATCTGCTGAAATAAGTTCACAAAGTGTGTGGGTTACGTATGGAATATATTTATTTTGTCAGGGGCAAAATCAATGCTGTATTTCATAAATGAATTATATGAGTTATAGCTTTCCTTAGAAAAATAAATTATAACAGATATTGGATGATATATTTGGATTTGCAAATGCATTTCAGCATCTTTTTTTTTAGCTTGCTAATGAACACTGCCAGGGACCTTCAAACAAAGTGGTGTTTGTTGCCTTTTGCACCTGTGACTCTGCTGTAATGGGGGGAAATGAAGCTTCATGTTTTAAATAGATTAAGGAGAAAGAAGGGGTCTTTAGCAGGTTAAAGCAATTACTTAGTTTTCCTGGTTGTGACAGATTTTTGTTGTTTCCAAACATACCCTCCACACAAAAGGGAGGTGCATGTTTATTTGCTGTTCAGTTTGAGCAACTGACTCCTCTGTGTTTTCCTACCCTCCCAAACCGTTAGATACATGTGCACAGCCACCGCCACATACCACCCCCTGCCACCCACACACACGAAAAATCCAAATAGCTTGCACATTAGCAGTTTTTAAAAGCTATATGTAGTTTGTAATTTAAAAATGTTTTTGAGGTAAACTTTTATAAATCATTGATTATTTGTGAATATTCTTAATTTATGGACTAGTCCATCACAAAGAAAGGGATCTATCTCAAAGAATGATTTCACATTAAATGGAAATTCTATCAATTCTTTCATACTCCTAGAATTTTAAAGTCAGTAATTTCAGTAGGTTGGGCATATGAATTTACCGTATTTCTAACATACCAAAGTTTCAGTTACCCATCCAGAGGAAAGATGCTTAAAAATTTAGAAATAAAAAAGTAAACTAAATGTTTAAATAATAAGAGAAAAGAAAAAATGAAAGAAAGACAGGAAGAGAAATGTAAATTGAATAATCCAGTGAATATGACGGTGATAACTCAAGAAATTAATACCCCAACCTTCTCTAAATTTATTTTCAAAAAATAAATTTTTTTCTTCATTGCCAGTGGTCTGGGAAGAGCTTAATGACAGAATAACATCCCCCCACCTCCTGCCCCCCACTTCCTTTAACTTGGCCACATTGGTTTGGGATAAGGCAGGTGATGGGCGCACAACACACACACAAAAGCATCCTGCAATTCCCAGTCAAACTAATAGATAGATTAAAAAAAAAGAAGGGTCAAAGTTTTTAAGAACTGTGAATTAAACAGCATTTGATGCGCGGGAATCCTCACTGCCTATACAGCTTCTATCTGGAACTGGACGATGTTCAGACCAAGTGTTTCTAAAATATGGTTTAGCATCTAAGGAATGACTTATGTGATTAAAAGTTGGGTCAGTTTTCTCTCTTAAGTTACCAATAAGCTCACTCTTTTTCAGACACACAAATTTCATAACTAATTAACTGTGATCCTTCTTAGTTCTCATTTTAAATGTAAGAGACGTTAAAAGAGTGAGGATGATCTCTGAAAAATGAACGCAATCCATAGGCACTAGTTCTGTTGAAATAATATTCATAAACTCTAGATATAACAGAACTTTATTTTCTATTAGTATCACTGATAGATATGGACCCCAAATTCACTTATAATGAAGCACACAGTATATTTAAATGCATGAATAAAGGCTTGCAGCTAGCAATCATTTTTCTTCACTCATGTTACAAATGGATCCAGCGATTTAGAAAACAATCTCGTTACCCACTCTTTTCTATAATGCAATGACTAGGAAAAAGGAGACACAAACTGGTTGTGTGATTGAGTTTGAACCACAAATATTTTGCTCCCTGATTCTTAGCCTATTCTTGAATGCTGTCATTCAGTCTGATAGCAATTTAAAAAGTCTGGTCTAGAACAACAACCAGAAAATGCCAATGCAAATCAGTGGCAGGAAAACTAGAAATTGTTTTCAGCTCAATTCATCAAAGTATATAAAGTATTATTCAAACATTAATCAACAAAAAGTGACTTTGATCCACAAAAGACATGATACATTTAAAATATAATCAACAAAGACCATGAATAACATAGAGTTTCCCCCCTCTTTTCATGATTAAACGTACAGTGATTGAATTTTACAGCGATCACGCTCATAGCACTTGGCTCAGTATGACTATACCACAGTGTAGAAAACTCATGTGCGCTAATGGCGCTCTGCAACTCTTTCCATGTCCTTGGTCAACCCATGCATCTACTCAAGGCAATAACAATGATTAATATCAGTCTCCTAACTTCTCTCTGTCTATGTCTCTCTGTCTCTGTCTGTCTCTTTCTTTCTCTCCCTCTACTCTGGCCTCCACCTATTATCACTAAAATTTTTGTCTCCTACTTGGCTGAGAAAATTCAATGCATCAGATGGAACTTCAAGTTCTCATCGAAACCTATCTAAGAGTATTCTATCCTCATTCATTCCAGACTCATATATTCAGCTATCTGACATCTCCTCTTGAATGAGTAAAAGCCATCTCCTCTCAAAGTTAGTCCTCTTACAGTACTGGACCTTTTCTAGTGGTCCCTCTCTGACAGACACTGAAACAATCATCCACCTATTTATGAAAACATTATAAATAATTATTGTTATTGAAACTTTCTCTCATATGACATAAACCAAAATAGAATGAAATCCTTTTGATTTTATTTCCTAAGTATCTATAGAAACACATCCACTTTTCACCATCCCTGTTACCACCAGCATAGTTCATCTGTCACCTGGCATATTATGACAATTTCCTGTGTGGTTTCTCAGTATCCTCTTTCCTGCCATCCAGTTCCTTCCCCACAGTGCACTGGGACAATTCTTTCAAGATGCAATGCAATTAACATGCCGACTGTCTATTTTGCTCTTGTAGATGATCATATGTCTTGATTGCCTAGAGGGGTATTAGTATATGCCTGTTGTCCCAGCATCTCATCTGGTTTAGAATTTTTCATGATTTCTGTATTTTAATAAAGTAGCATTATCAATAGTTGCATTTTTAAAAAGCCGGGGAAAAAATTAGGGTGTGTTTAGTAGACCTCTATTTTGTACTTCCAGTTTCTGCCAATGTCTGTCGAGTCATGTGTGGAATGCATAGGCACTAGACAGAGCTCTCGCTTTAAAGTCTAATTAATTATGTCGCACAACCATCAGAAACCCATCTCTCTTTCTCTCACTCAATATAACACCTCTCTTTCAATGACAGCATGTGGAGCTCTTGGTGTTTAAAAATATTCACTCTGACACAAGCAGCTAGAGACAGTTCACAAAGGCCTGTGACATGTTTGAAGCCTCCAGGTTGCCAGTTGGCATAGTCAATAATGACAACAACAACAAAAAAAGGAAATTACAGCTGTTTCTAAAATAAGTATAATATCAGTATGATTCATATTTCATTCAATAAATTTGATCCGATAAAATCATTATTTATTTTGATTCTCAGGTTTCCGAGATTGGGCCCTTCAAGTTCACTCCTGTGTCTTTTTTATATCTTTCCATTGTTATTTGAGCAGTTGCATGCTTTTTTTTTTTTTTTTTTTGGTGAGGAAGACCGGCCCTGAGCTAACAGCTGCTAATCCTCCTCTTTTTGCTGAGGAAGACTGGCCCTGGGCTAACATCCATGCCCATCTTCCCCCACTTTATACAGGACCCTGCCACAGCATGGCTTGCCAAGCAGAGCGTCAGTGTGCGCCCGGGATCTGAACCTGCGAACCCCGGGCGGCTGCAGCGGAGCGCGCGCACTTAACTGCTTGAGCCACCGGGCCGGCACCTGAGCAGTTGCATACTTTTGAGAAGAGAAAGAGACTCCAAGATCATCTACTTTTCCCTTCCCAGCACTGGAATTAGATATTTCTCAAAGGAGTCCTGATTCTTTTTTAATGGAGAATGGTATTTAGAATTCAAATTCTGAGTGCTTGATGTGTTCATTGCTACTTGGGTATCACTGCTTCTAGGCCTCTCAGTGAACAGAAATGAAAAACTGGGAATACGCGCACATACACACACACAAACATATTTTTATATCTGCATATTTACATTTTTAAAAATGAAGTTTATAACAATATTTGCAATTCCAATCCATTATGTATGGATTATTGTAGGTTTCCCAATTATCGTGTTTATAAATAACTTTCTCAGACAGAATAACACTCTCATTATTCTCAATATACTTACTTAGTTGCTCAATCAGTTAGTATACATGTATATGCTCAATATAACCACTTAACCACTCTGGTCACCTCTTCCGCCTGTCATCTCTAAGCCCTGTCCCTATCACCCAACTTTTGGACCCCAATATCTCCATGTTGGGAAAGAAAGAAAAGGAAGCAATATGCTTCTAAATAACCATGAGTCAAATAAAAAATCACAAGGGAAATTTAAAATGTCCTGAATTGAATGATACTGAAGATATGAAACAAGAAAATATGTGGAACACAAGTAAAATATTATGGTCTGTAAAAAAATTCAAATAAAGGTATCAACAATTTCAATATTATTAACTAGAAAATACAACTTTCAAAGAGATTGCAGATGATTTTATGAAAAATATTAAAATAATACCAAACAAAAAATATTCTTGACACAGTATTAGAGACAGTTATGGCTAAGAAATGGATTAAAGAATTTGAATATGCACCATAAATAATTATTATGCATATATCACTTTGTTTCACAAATAATACAAAATTTTTTTATTTTTAAATTATGTTTTAAGTATACACAAATTCTAAAATTTTTTAGGAATAGTTTTATTCCTGAAAATAACTTTTGATGAGAATTTTTTTTCTTTTTTTCCAACTTTATTGAGATAAAATTGAAATACAACATTGTAAGTTTGATGTACAACATGTTGATTTGATACACTTATATACTGCAAAATGATTATCACCGTACATTACCTAAAATCACCATCTCGTCACATAAATACCATTTCTTTTTGTGGTGAGAATATTTAAGATATACTCTCTTAGCAACCTTCAACTATATATATAATACAGTATTGTTAACTATAATCTCCATGCTGTACATTAAATCCCCAAAACTTACTCGTCTTATAACTGGAAGTTTATACCCTTCGACCAGCATCTCCACAATTCTCCCACCCGTCAGTTCCTGGTAACCAGTATTCTAGTCTCTGTTTCTAGGAGTTTGACTTTTTCAGATTGCATTTAAAAGTGATATCATACAGCATTTGTGCTTCTCTATCTGACTTATTTCACTTAGCGTAATTCGCTCAAGGTCCATCCACGTGGTAGCAAACGGTAGGATTTATTTCCGATCCTGATGGCTGAATAATATTCCATTGTGTATGTATATGTGTGTGTGTGTGTGTGTGTGTGTGTGTATCGCATTTTCTTTATCCATTTATCTATCAATGGACACTTAAGTTTTTTCCATGTCTTGGCTACTGTAAATAATGCAGCTATCTTTTCAAGAGACTGATTTTGTTTCCTTAGGATAAATACCTAGAGATGGGATTGCTGGATCATATGGTAGTTCTATTGTTAATTTTTTGAGAAACCTCCATACTGCTTTCCACCACGGATGCACCAATTCACATTCCCACCAACAGGGCACCAGGATTCCCTTTTAGCTAACACAGGTTATTTCTTATCTTTTGGTGATAGTCATTCTCACAGGTGTGAGGTGATATTATGGTTTTAATTTGCATTTCCCTGATTAGTGATATTGAGCTCTATAATACAGTTTGAAATCAGAAAATATGATGCCTCCTGTTTTCGTCTTCCTTCTCAAGATTGCCTTAGCTATTCAGGGTCTTTTGTGGCTCCATACAAATTTTGAATTGTTTATTCTATTTCTGTGAAAAATGCCATTGGAATTTTGATAGAGATTTCATTGAATCTATAGATAGCTTTGGGTAGTATGGACATTTTAACAGTATTAATTCTTTCAATACATGAGCATGGGATATCTTTCCATTTATTTGTGTCCTCTTCAATTTCTTTCTCCAGTGTCTTATAATTTTCAGTGTACAGATCTTTTACCTCCTTTCTTAAATTCATTCCTAAATATTTTATTGTTTTTGATAGTATTGTAAATAGGATTTTCTTAATTTCTCTTTCTGACAGCTGGTCAATAACTACTTCTTTGTTGGCTTCAGTCCTGTGGGAGTCCTGAATGGCAGCCTCGTTGGCTATCAGAGCCAGGTGATCTGTGGACCCATCCCTTGAGCAGCACTTGCAAAAGCCAGGGGGTAGATGTGTATACAAGCTCCTCTCAAGGAGATACTGGCAACTTGGGGTAGGCAGGAGGGAGAGGGCAAGGGAGGTGTCTGCTGGCTTCCCTAGTCTTCTAGGAAGATGGCAGTCTGCCTCTAGGTGCATGCTAACTTAGAAGCCTGGCCCTCAGGCAGCAGCTTTTTTTTTTTTTTTTTTTTTTTTTAAAGATTTTATTTATTTTATTTTTTCCCCCCAAAGCCCCAGTAGATAGTTGTATGTCATAGCTGCACATCCTTCTAGTTGCTGTATGTGGGACTCAGCCTCAGGATGGACGGAGAAGTGGTGCCTCGATGCGCACCCGGGATCCGAACCCGGGCCACCAGCATCGCAGCGCGTGCACTTAACCACCAAGCCACAGGGCCGGCCCAGGCAGCAGCTTTTAAAATATGAAGATAGACCCCATTTAGGGAAAAGCTGAGAGACTGGTGGTTTTTACCTGCTCCCTCTGTGCTGGGTCCTGGGAGGATAGTTGAGATGAGTGCTTAAGTGCCTGTTAAGAATTGCTTCTTTGGGGGGCTGGCCCGGTGGCACAAGTGGTTAAGAGCACGCGCTCCACTGCGGCAGCCCGGGGATTGCCAGTTCGTGTCCTGGGCACGCACTGACACACCGCTTGTTAAGCCATGCTGTGGCAGCGTCCCATATAAAGTAGAGGAAGATGGGCATGGATGTTAGCCGAGGGCCAGTCTTCCTCAGCAAAGAAGAGGAGGATTGGCATTGGATGTTAGCTCAGGGCTGGTCCTCCTCACAAAAAAAAAAAAATTGCTTCTTTGGAGCCAGCCCCAGTGGCCTAGTGGTTAAGTGCAGCAGGCTCCACTTCAGTGGCCTGGGTTTGCTTCCCGGATGCAGACCTACACCACTCATCAGAGGCCACACTGTGGCAGTGGCTTACATACAAAAAAGAGGAAGATTGGCAACCGATGTTAGCTCAGGGTGCGTCTTCCTCAAAGAATTGTTTCTTTGTTTGCTATAGTCTTGTGGGTTTAGTGGATGCAAACCCTGTTGACTTTCAGAGTTAGATGTTTTGGGGACCTGTCCCTCAAGTGGGAGTCTTAAAGTTTGTGGCACTAGATGTGGGCTCTTATCTCTTCACTTCTCAGGGAGAAGTTGGGGGTTGGGTGTTCCCTCCCGAATGTATGGCGCTGTGCCAGGGCTGGGAATTATGGCAAGACCGTATCTCAGCCTTTCCTACCCATTTCAATGTGGATATTTTCTTCTTCCCCTGATGTGTAGGAGTCACTTAGCTAGTTTCCGGGCTTCTTTCAGAAGGAATTGCTCATGCTTAGCTGTACATTCAGTGAGTCCGTAGAAGGAGGGGAGTTCAGGAGCCTCCTATGCCGCCATCTTGGCAGCCACTCATTAGAACTATTTTATATGTCCACCAATATAATAAGATTAGTTTTTCATTACCCAATCATATTCCAAAAATATACACATTTATATGTATTTCTTTTTATCACCTCCCTTACGGTATTCAGCATTCCACGTTAAACAACTCAGGATAATGTTTTTTAAAAAATTCTTCCCTCAGCTTCAACTCTTCTCCCATGTTTTCCGAGGTTCGCAAACTGGCCTTCTTTCATTCCTTCATATATCAAACTTTATAATATATGTATGTGTTCATATATATATATTTATACATATATTTAAACTTCATAAACTCTCTCCTCTTCAGGGCCTTTGCAAATGTTACTGCATTTACATGAAATGTTCTTCATCCTGTCAGTATATGGTTAACTTCTACTCATCTTTCAGGCCTTTGCTCAATAGTCACTTCTGTGGCCCAACCCGACTAGGTAAATCCCTATTATAAAATCTCTCAAAGAAACAAATACCCTTTTTTCCCTCTAGCATTTATCACAGTTGGAATTTTGCAGGTATTTATGTGATTATATGTCTTGCACCATAAAGTAGCTGAGTAAAGACAGGGGAACACATCTGTTTTTTCTTACCACTGATATTAGCACAGTGTCTGTTATCCAATGCGTGCTCGATAAATATTTATTTGATAAATAAATAAATAAATAAATAAATAAATAAATGACATTGTAAATTAGCCTGCTCCTCCATTCAGATCCTAATATATTCAGGAGATCTTGCCCTACCTTCTTGCAGGACTCCTTTGATTCCTGGAGGCATCACAGAATTACCAAGCACCTCCCTGAATCATCTTTTCTATAAATTGAATTAAATAAATGTTTTGCTACAAAACAAGTCATTAATAAATACTTTGGAAAATGTCATATTCCATTGAACAATTATATCAGCTAAAGCATACTACATACATTGTTTATAGTAATTTCTATAGAATTTGGGATATCAGGTATTTTGATCGAGAATGCAACTTCCTGACATAGAACTATTTAAGAAACTCACCTCTTTAAACGTACATGCCTTTCCAAGGAATCTAAGTGGAAGTAATGCTGCAGATAGGTATGTTGGGCTTTATTTTTTATTTATTTTTTTGCTGAGGAAGACTGGCCCTGGGCTAACATCCGTGCCCATCTTCCTCTACTTTATATGGGATGCCGCCACAGCATGGCTCAACAGGCAGTGTGCCGGTGCAAGCCCGGCTCCGAACCGGCGAACCCCGGGCCGCCCGCCGCAGCGGAGCACGCGCACTTAACCAATTGCACCACCGGGCCCGCCCCTGCTGGGCTTTAAATAACACTTTTAGTTATAAAGATTTTTTACATTGTTTTTATCCTTTTGAATTAAATATGTATTTGTCAGAAAAGCTAGTATTTTTAAAAATCGATGTGTAAAGCAAGGCTGCAGGTTGGGTTCTCTGAAGAGCAGACTCGGAGCCAGAGTTTCGTGTTGAAGATGTTTGTAGGGGAGTGCCCATGAGATCAGCTCAGCCTCTCTGGAAGGGAAGGGAAGGAAGCAGGTGTCAGCAGAGGGTGAAGTAGGTAGCCTCAGCCAACTCCACTGGGAGCTCTGGAGCTGAAAAGACCTGCCATAGTTGTCCCACTTTGCTCCTCAATAGCTCGACTTTTATACCTATGCTTTGATCATCAATGCACATGGCTTTCCCTAAAGGAGGTGTTCTCGAAGGAGGTATGTCTCTGCAGGTGAAGTGATCCCAGGAGGTCAGCCAACTGCAGTTTTCTGACCACATTTACAGCAGCATAAGTCCTTCCTTGAAGGGGATCTGCATGGCACATCTCCATGTCCCTTACTAGTAATTTATTATTTTACTATTCTGTCTTGATTTTTCACATAAAAATAATAACTAATATTTATTGAATGCCAACTATGAGCTAGAGGCTCTAATAAGTATTCTAAATGCATTATCTCATTTAATACGTATAAAAACTCTAGGATCTACTAAATTTTTTAGCTCCATTTTACAGATAAAATAATTTGGACATATAACGCTTAGATTTCCAAAGGACGCACAAATAGAATTTGAACCCAGAGGTTCTAGCTGCAGATATAAAACTTTTAACCCTACAGTACAGCTGCTTTCCAAAAACAAGGCAAAACAGCACGTAAGGCAATAAATCATCTTGAATGTCCCGAATTCATTTTTGGTTCAGTGTACCTGTTTCCACTTAGAATTTATTAAGGTGAGTTAACATTTGTATCAAAGAGAAAATTTTCTCTAATTATGCTATTGGACATGAGAGAGTGACCCTTGTTGTGATTAATGTTTGATGTCAGAGATAAGACAAACACAAATAAATACATACAACCTCCTGTGAAAAAAAGTAAGCCAATATCTCCATCTAAAAGTGCTACATGTGTAATCAGAGAAATGAGAAGTCAGAATGATGGAGGGTCCCTGAAGGGCTCTTTTCTATTTATACCTCACCAGGTGACTGATAGGAGATATGGTACTCTGAGTAAAAGTATATATAACACTAAAATTGAGTTTCAAGAATCTAATTCTCAATGAGATTGCAAGTTAATGAAACAATTTAAAGCGTATTACTATGGATTTTGCAAGCACTTAGAAATATCTTATAAATCCGAAACTGTACTATGTGTTTATTCCCCTAGAAAATATTATGTACCAACTTCAACCAATATATTTTGTTATATACATTAAGGACTAATTTCTAACGTTATTAGAAAAGAAAATATCTAAACATTGAGAACTATCAGCGTATGGACTCCTTTCCCGCAGGATATGATAGACGAACCAACACCAGAGTTACTGAAACCAAGGATGGACAAAGCACATTCATTGGGTATAGAAAAGCAGAAAGGAACAAGTTGCCCTAATGATTCATTTCTATTTCTAAATTCCTAGAATGAATAGTTATAAATGATATTAAATAGATACAGAAAACATTAAAAAGACACAGCTTTAAATCATTGCAACCTATCAACAACCATTAAAATGCATTTATTTTATTTTAAGGTTAGCCATTTCATTATAAATAGTTTTAGGGGCAAGCGGTTAAGTGCGCGCGCTCCACAGCGGCGGCCCCGGGGTTTGCTGGTTCGGATCCCAGGCGCGCACCGACACACCATCTGTCAGGCCATGCTGTGGTGGCATCCCATATAAAGAGGAGGAAGATGGGCATGGATGTTAGCCCAGGGCCAGTCTTCCTCAGCAAAAAGAGGAGGATTGGCAGATGTTAGCTCAGGGCTGATCTTCCTCACACACACACACACACACAAAATAATAAATAAATAAATAAATAGTTTTATAAACTTACCTAAGGAATTTAATATAATGGGCAATCTTTAAAAATAAAGTAAATGCATTTGAAAGGGTTTGATATGTTACAACTGCCATATGACCAAAGAAACTATTTCCAAGACTTCTATATACAACTGTACTCTACTCACACCATCCTTTAAATACATTATTACATTTTCATAACTCAATTTATAGACAACAATAAAATAAACAACACGGCTACTTCAAAGAAAATAAAAAATAGAGGTTGAAGGTGGCATAGACTTAAAAGGGACTCTTAGACTATAGATTGTGTGTCTGTGTGTTTGTGTGTGTTTATGTGTGTGTGTGTATCTCACTCATACTTCCTTGGAAGCTTATAAACACTGCTCATCTGAAAAGATTCTTGATATTGTAATGTGTTAATGCCAAGTATATTGAGAAATCAAAAGCAGCCAGGAGATAACAATAGTTAAAAGCTACTTTCCACCCAAATGACTTTAATGACAGCATGCAAGTTTTACCTTTATTCTTCCCATCAGGAACTGCTCCAAAACTTTATAGCACATATCTACGACCACCTGGTACTTCTCCTTAGAGCATTATTTTAAGAGAGACAGTGGAGAAGACTGAATACCTTTGTCTTTTATGTGCAGGTCCATTCTCTTCCCTTTCACTCATTTTCCTGTCATTGTAATACTATACCTTCCGAGCTTCCCTGCTGTTTCCACCATAATCCTGCAATGCCCTACTCTCCTCTGTGCATTAAATTCCTATCTTGTACATCTAGGTATCACCAGAACTACTTCCAAATCTAACCTTATCAAGAGGATATTTGGCAATTTCTCAGGAACTCTTCCATCTAAACACATTACGACTACTTGCTCTTTCCCTTGGGTTATCTACATAACAAGTGACATTCTAGCCTTCATGTTTCTTTCTGCATCAATGCCTTTCATCATAAGTTTCCCAAGGATAGAGACTTTTTCATTTAATTCATTTTGCATTTCATTTAATTCAGTGATGCTAATTCTTACTGTGAATAATAGAAAATATACTGAAATTCTATTCTCTAAAGGATCTCACTTTGGGTCTATTTTCTAAGTAATACATTTTTTAAATAGCAATTTAGTAGTGAACCAAAGAATTCCTTTGAGATCAGAAACATTCTATTTGTCGATTTAGAGTAAAATACCTAAGCTCTCTTTCCCCACCATGAGCTCATATTTTCTGCCTCATGAGGTGCTTCCAATTTGTAGCTTGGCCTATGAAAATACCACATTCATATTTCTGAACACACCCAAAGATTGCAATAGAAAAGATTTGTGGATGACAAAACAGTGCTGTCTGGATTAAGCTCTGTGGGCATGACTCCAAGGAAGCCTGCACAGCTGATAAGGGTGGAAATTTAATTTCTGCCTAAATGGAGTCTTAGTGGGAGAGCATATCTCTGAAAACTTCAGAGGTAAAAAGCTTGTGATCATAATTTTACTCAGATGGCCTTTTTTTTTTTTTTTGTATCCCAACTAATGTAGAGTAAAATGTCTTTAAATGGGTTATTCTCATTACAGGTGTTCCATTCAGGAACCATAGCACTTCTCCTGTTGAACAGGAGATCTGTATTGTTGAACAAAACTCCCAATTTTCTTAGAAATATTCTCTTTGCAATTTGGCAATAGGATACTACAGAAAAAGAGGTTGTAAGCAGAGGTATAGAAGTCAGTTAAACTTTCCTCTTCAGAGTATCATCTATCCCATCACCACTATGACTATCTTCCCCTAATACTGGGTGGCCTTTTTTGTATTCTTTAAATCAAAAAGTAAGATATCTGAATATGAGATGGGTCAAGATAGAGAGTAATGGTGCTTCATTTTCTTTCCTTCTTTCTTTTTAAAAATTATTTTCAAGCTTGAATATAAGCATTTTCACGCATTAAGAAACAATTCTAGGGGCCGGCCTCGTGGTGCAAGCGGTTAAGTGCACACGCTCCGTGGCAGTGGCCTGGGGTTCGCCGGTTCAGATCCCAGGTGCGCACCGACGCACCGCTTGTCAAGCCATGCTGTGGCAGAGTCCCAGATAAAGTGGAGGAAGATGGGCACGGATGTCAGCCCAGGGCCAGTCTTCCTCAGCAAAAAAAGAGGAGGATTGGCATGGATGTTAGCTCAGGGCTGATCTTCCTCACAAAAAAAAAAAAGAAAGAAAAGAAACAATTTTATCTCTAACAGGCATTGATTCACGCACCAAAAAGGAGATCAAATAGCTGGTTCAACATCACAGTAAATGAAGCTAAAAGAATAGGTAAATGGATGGAGTTGAAAGACTTGGAAAGTCTGTGCTGAGCTTAGCTATTTATTTATATGTGCACAGTGTGAAATTAATGAAGATACGTTTGATGGCCAAGATTTCTATTACTTTGAAATACTGTAATGTAGGTAAGTACACAAGAGTGTATTTTAAAGCACTATTACTGGAATCCATATATTGTCTTCTCAGGAAATAAATTCAGATTTATTTGCTTCATTAATGAGAAACCTAATTCCATTTAAGATTGTGCAAAGCATATTCCAATGATAAGGTGTATATGGCAGTTTTGCTTCTATTAAACATAGAAGTTTAATTCCATCTCTTAAATGGAAACACACTTAAAGTGCAATTGTTCTAAAATTTCTTGGCAAGCAGTTTCCCTAAGCATTGGCCCAATTTCTTCATCACTGCCTTTAAGTAAGTTCCCAACTTTATTAAGACTTCAGGCTCTTTGTTGCTAAGAAGAAAACCCACTGAAAAAGCAAACAATGAGAGTTGGGTTTTCAAATAAATTTGGGTTTGCTTAGGCTGTTTAAAATTTGGTTTGGAAGAAATCAAACATTATTCAAGCTTTGAGAGAGATGAATTGTGTCAGAGTATCCCATTTTAAGAGCTTTTCAGCTGAATTATTGCCTTTGGACTGGAAAAATTTATTTTCACAATCATTACATTAACCATTCCTTTTATTTTAACTAGTCTTTAATAAGTAGAAAAGTGAAACTCAGCCTGATTATTTCAGATTTTTTTTCTACAAAAACTGTTTGGAGATACTAATTGCAGGATAAATAGTAAGCCCCGAGGAAGTAATTTTTATTGCCGACTTGGCTTCATATGCCAGAAGACTATACACCCACCTACCAATGGACTATGAAACACTTCCTAAAGAAAACAAATAATGCATTCCTTTGTGATATTTTGGTGTGCCTGATTATAAGTGGATACTAAATACCAAACATTTAAAATTTCAATATGCAGAGATAATTAGTGTTATCTAGCAATTAAAGATGAGAGGAAAAAGTGCAAGATTTCCTATTCTAAATTGACACTAAGCCTATTGTAAAACTTGGCAAAAGCTGCATGAGGTCCAAGGGTCACATACCTGGAAGATATTTTGAGAAGTCATCCAGTGCTATAGCCTTTAAAAATGACTTACTTTCACTCTCTGTCTTTGCATGCCAGCTCTATAAGTTTCTTCTCTATTTTTAAAGATTAAACAAACCAAAAAGAAAACATCATATCACACTTTGACCATCCATTCTATCTCCAATCTCTGAAAACTCCCCCTTACTATATATTTAACCCAAATCTCTCAGGTAGTATATTTTGTCAGTATCTTCTTATTTTGGAGAATAGCTAGTCACCACCATCAATTAGCTAACACTGTGCATTTTTTTAGAGCTATTATGAAACCACTTTTTAATCACTTTGCTTCCAAGCTAAATAGTCCCAATTCTTTTAACCTATCCTCAAAGGTCCCTTTTTACACTCTTTAATCATCTCTGTGGCTCTTCTCTGGATTCTCTGCAAGTTCCCAATGTCCCTAAAAGGCTTTGGAACCCAAAACTCAGTAATAATTTGTCTCTCTTTCATCTGTTGTCATGTGATGGGAGTTGTGGGTTTGGCTTCTCCTATGACCTAGATTGTAGACAACTTAAGGGTAAACATTACGTTTCTTTCCTTAAGAAGCATTTTAGCTGATAGTGATTTCCTATAGAATTAGGTATATCATGGATGCTTACCCATTTGTTTTTTGTTTTGTCTTGTTTTGTGTACTGTTGTAGTCTCATTATCACTGAGTAGAGAAGAATGGTCTCATGGCTTTTATATTATATAATCTTATTTAGGTACTCCAATTCCCTTTTTTATTTTGATCTGTCATATAAAAGTCAAAGCCTTCCATTCTGTTTAAAAGCCTCTTTACAGAATTTCTATATAGTGTAACAATTGTCAATTATGACTTTAAGTTTTATATTCTCTTTGAATTTATTAAAAAGGAAACAGGTATTAGTTAGTAAATATTTGCAAACTTCGAAGTGGAAATGAATGATCTTATCAATCTAAGCTGCAGTAAAGACATTTGAATGGGAGAAAATACCCAAAACATTGATCTCTCTTTGAGTTAAGTACACTTGTACTAAAACAGTCTAGTTGAAACACATTGCAAAAGCCAGCACATACCTAGAAGTAGCATTTATTAATCTTTGGCAAAGGACTAAGGATGAAATAGGCAGCCTATTGAGCATGGAATCTAGACTCTCAATGTAATAATGATGTCATAGAAAATAAAATGATGAGTAATGCATTATGAAGTTTCATAAAGAATTTACCCTAGAAAGAATTGTGGAGGAATGGATAAAAATATTGGTTTATATTAAAGATATGAAAAGAATAATAATAGTAATACTTCCTATAACTTAAATTATTTATTAAAAGTACATTCACAATAGCCAAGACTTGGAAGCAATCTAAGTGCCCGTCAAGGGACGAATGGATAAAGAAGATGTGGTATATATACACAATGGAATACTACTCAGCTATAAGAAATGATGAAATCCAGCCATTTGTGACAACATGGATGGACATTGAGGGTATAATGCAAAGTGAAATAAGTCAGAGTGATAAGGTCAAATACCGTATGATTTCCCTCATTAGGTAGTAGATAATAACAACAATAAACAAACACATAGAGACAGAGATTGGATTGGTGGGTACCAGAGGGGAAGGGGGGAGGGAGGAGGGCGAAAGGGATAATTTGGCATATGTGTGTGGTGATGGGTTGTAATTAGTATTTGAGTGGTGAATATGATGTAATCTATGCAGAAATAGAAGTATAATGATGTACACCTGAAATTTATACAATGTTATAAACCAATGTTACTGCAATAAACAAAAAATTAAAAAAAAAAGTACTTTCAAAATTTATATTCATAAAAGGCAGAGCTTTGTTGATTTGTCAAGTATATTCAGAGATTCTGAGTTGGGCATCACAACCGTACCTTTATTAAATTTATTCATTAAATATTTATGTATTGAGTACCTATGATATGGCAAGGACTGTTCTAGGTTTTGGAGATATAGCGAAAAATGAAACAGAAAAAATTTCTGCCCTCATGAAAATTAAATTCTGCTTATGGAATAGTTTAATAAAGAAAAATATATAATCCAGTAGTGGGTTGTATGTACCAAAAAGAAACAAAAATATAAAGCAGGTAGAGGAAGTTGAGGATGTCAGGGATGGGCAGGTTGCTTTTACATAGGGTGGTCAGGAAAGGTCTCTCTGATACAATGCCGTATTAGCAGAGACCTGAAGGAAATGAGGGAGTGAATCTTTTTGAGCTCTAGGAAAAGACAATTTCTAGCACAAGAAACAGCAAGTACAACAACTATGAGGGTACGGTATATTTGCCGTGTTCCAGAAACATCAAGGAAGCCAGAGTGACTGCAGAAGAGTCAATGAGAGAGAGAGAGGGAGAGAGAAAGGATTTGAGAGCAAAGCGATGGTGGAGGACGGATCTGATCTTGCAGGATCCTTTAACCCCATGGTCATGACTTTGGTTTATACTCTTGGTGAGATGAGAAGCCATTTGAAGACTTTGAGTCAAGGATTGATATGATCTGTCCTAACTTTTAAAATAACTCCATTGGCAACTGTATGAATAATAGACTTAGAGCAGGAAAGTGTAGAAATATTGAAACCAGTTAAATGTCTATTGCAACAGTTTAGAAAACTGGCTGTGGTGATAATAGCAGAGGAGGTAAGAAGTAGTCAGATTCTGGATGTGCTCTGAAGGAAGATCTGACAGGATTTTCTAATAGACTAAGCAAAGGTGTGAGGGAAAGAACAGATTCAAGGACGACTCTGGTTGTGGGTTTGACCAATGTTGTGTCAGTCCCAGTCTATTGGTGGTGATGCTCTCAGCTAGGAATGCCTGAAGGACTCTCCCAGCCTGTATTACTCTTAGTGAGCCCCCGCAGACATTTCCCCGACCAGGGCTAGACCTTGTCGTTCTTACTATGATCACAGGATGCACTTCAGCAAGAAACCATCAGGGAACTTTGAGGAACAAGACTTATTACTCACAAGTCCTGGGGGAGACACTGTATGCCTGAGGGCCATACAGTGATCTCATGGAGAGAGAAAGAGAGAGAGAGAAGGAGGACCTGGAGCTCTGCATTTATTAGGGTGCCAAGGTGGGAAGTCTGGGGTTTCTGGGGTCACTCATTATTGGCTATTTTGAAGCATAAGAGCTAGAATTAGGGCATGGGAGAGTGGAGTCAGGTCCACTCAAGCAGTCAGTTATTTAGGTCACCTAGAGTTTTCTAAAAGAGGAACTTCATGGGTGGGGCAGTGTATTTAGTTGTTTTATTAGTCTGTGTCATACAGCTGGCAGTATGTTTATTCAAGATGAATGTCTTTTGAAATGGATACCTCGGGAAACAAAAGCTTAATGTCAGGTACTTACACTACAATCAAAAGCTTAATATCAGGCACTGATATTAATATCTGTTAGACTACAACGAACTAAAAGGATGAAGATTCAATTAACTGTCATAAGGAAGATAGAGTGAAGACCAGTCCTTTCTTTTTTGGAAAACAAAAGAAAAAATAAACAAATGGGACTACATGAAACTAAAAAGCTTCTGCACTGCAAAGGAAACCATCAACAAAACAAAAAGACAACTCATCAACTGGGAGAAGATATTTGCAAATCATATATCTGAGAAGGGGTTAATTTCCAAAGTATACAAAGAACTCATATAACTCAACAACAAAAAAAGAAACAACCCCATCAAAAAACGAGTAGAGGTTATGAACAGACATTTTTCCAAAGAAGATATACAGATGGCCAACAGGCACATGAAAAGACGTTCAACATCACTAATTATTAGGGAAATGCAAATCAAAATCACAATGAGATATCACCTCACACCCGTCAGAATGGCTATTGTTAAAAAAGACAAGAGGTGTCGGCCCAGTGGCGTAGTGGTTAAGTGCACGTGCTCTGCTGTGGCGGCCTGGGGTTCGGATCCCGGTGCACTACTGCGCAGCTTGTCAAGCCATGCTGTGGCAGCGTCCCATATAAAGTGGAGGAACATGGGCATGGATGTTAGCTCAGGGCCAGTCTTCCTCAGCAAAAAGAGGAGGATTGGTGACAGATGTTAGCTCAGGGCTGATCTTCCTCACAAAAAAAAAAAAAAAGACATAACAAGTGTTGGAGACGATGTGGAGAAAAGGGAACCCTCATACACTGCTGGTAGAAATGCAAACTGGTGCAACCACTATGGAAGACAGAATAGAGATTTCTCAAAAAGTTAAAAATAGAAATACCACATGATCCAGCTATTTTACTTCTGAGCATTTATCCAAAGAACATGAAAACACTAATTTGAAAAGATATATGTACCCCTATGTTCATTGCAGCATTATTCATAATGGCCAAGACTTAGAAGCAACCTAAGTGCACATCAATAGATGAATGGATAAAGAAGATGTGGTGTATATATATATACACAATGGAATACTACTCAGCCATAAAGAAAAGACAAACTTGTGCCATTTGTGACAACATAGATGGACCTTGAGGGTATTGTGCTAAGGGAAATAAGTCAGACAGAGAAAGACAAATCCTGTTTGATTTCACTCATATGTGGAAGATAAACAAACAAACATATAGATAAAGAAAACACATTGGTGGTTACTGGAGTGAAAAGGGGGTGGGGGGAGGGCGAAAGAGGTAAATGGGCACATGTGTATGGTGACAGATGGCAACTAGACTTTTGGTGGTGAGCAGAATGCGGTCTATACAGAAGCCAAAATACAATCATGTACACCTGAAATTTATATAATGTTATAAACCAATGTGACCTCAATAAAATTAAAAAAAAAAAAAAAGAAAATCAGTTGTGTGTATTTGTATTCATTTGTTCTATTCCATTGATCTTCTTGTCTATCCCTCTGCCAGTACCACACTCTTGTGATTACTCTAGCCATAAAATAAGTCTTCACAGTGGGTATTGTGATTTCTTCAGCCTTATTCACGTTTTGCTTTAACCATCCTACTTCTTTTGCCTTTCCATATTCATTTTAGAATCAGCTTGTCTCTATCTTCAACGACAGAATTGCATTAAATCTATTTGGGGAGTACTACCATCTTTATTATGTTGAGTGTTCCAATTCGTGATTACATTATGTCTGTCCGTTTATTTAGGTCTTTGGTTATTTTCATCATCATTGTGTAGTTTTCACTACAGATTCTATACATGTTTCATTAGATTTATACCTAAGTATTTCACTATTTGGGAACTATTCTAAGTGGTATTTATTTTTAATATTAGTTTGTAGTTGTTTATTGTTATAATAATGAAATATGATTATCATCTTCCAATAGTGACAGAAAACTTTATTTTCTTTCTGATCTGTGTGTATTTTATTTACTCTTCTTGCTTTATTGTACAGGCTAGTATTCCAGTAATATGATGAATGTGAATGATGGAAATGGACCTTCTTGACTTTTTCCTTATGTGAGGAAGAAAGCATTTATACTTCCACCATTAAGTATGATATTAGCTGTAGGTATTTTTGCAGATGCTTTTTATCAGGTTGAGGCTGCTTCCTTCCATTCCTAATTTACTGAGAGATTGTGCTATGAATGAGTGTTAAGTTCTGTGAAATGCTTTTTCTGCATCAATTGATATGAACATGTGCTTTTGTTTCTTTTGAATCTTAATTTGGATGACTTTTAAAATATTGATGCATTTTTGCATTCCTGGAATAAATTCCACTTGATATTAGTGTATTATTCTTTTTATATACAGTTGGATTCAATTTGCCAATATTTTGTTGATAATTTTTGTGTCTATGCTTATGAGAGATATTGTTTTGTAGTATGTTTATTGTCTTTGTCTGGTTTTGATATCAGGGTAATACTGACCTTATAAATTGGGAGCTGACCCCTTTTCTTCTATCTTTTGGAAGAGATTATATAGAATTGGTGTTATTCTTTCTTTAAATATTTGGCCTCATTGTGTTTTAAAAGATCACTTTGGCAGAATGAATTGAGGAGGTATAAAAGCAAAGCAGAATCAGGGAGGAGGCTGTTGAAGTTATTTTCCTGAGAGAAAAAGCTGTCTTGGACAAGTAGATAATAATAGGGATGGAAATAGATAACTGTGTGTATATATAATGCCTAGAATACACGCTGGCGCTTAGTAGTCAATCAATGTTATTTTCTCCTCCATTTTCCTGGAGGAAATGTAAATAAATCAGATTAACTCTCTAGGTGACAAGTTAGCAAACTATAGCCTGTAGGCTGCTTGCATGTAATTGCAAATAAAGCTTTATTAGGACACAATCACTCCCATTTTATGTATATTGCCTATGGCTGCTTTTGAACTATAATAGCAGAGTTGAGTAGTTACAACAGATACCATATGATCTGTGAGCCTAAAATATTTATTATCCAGATCTTTATGAAGAAGAGCTGCTGTAGACAATTCTAAGGATGTGAATAATGTTGGTAACTTAAATGCAGCAGCTTTTAGCAAAAATTCTTCCTCAGAATAAAAGCCTATATCCCCATAATTTCTCACAATGACCTACACCAACCCACTATCCCACTCCCATCCTTGCCCTAATATCTCTCTGACCTCATTACTTATTACTCTCACATCACTCACTCCATGTCAACCTCCCTGCTCTTCTTCAAACATTCAGACACACTTCTTTCTTGAGACCTTTCTCTAGAGATTTCCTCTGGCCGCAATTTTCTTACCTTAAGTGTTCTCATGACTTGTCCCTCATTTCCTTCAATTCTCTTCTCAAATCACCTTCTTCATTTCTTCATGAGGTCTGCCATGATCACCCTATTTTCATTGGATTTAAGAAACTCTAAACTAAAAGTCTAAAACTTTGAGAATCCCCAAATCTCTAGAACATTTAAGTTTTCATAAATCCTTTAACAAATTATAATAAAAATGCTTTGTTTTTTAATAAACAAATGCAGATACCTAGATTTTATCATCTTCCGGTATAAATCTAGCCATTACAATTGTTTAAAATCTCCCTTTGCTGGAAACCTAAATTCTTCAAGTAGTATGAAACTGCTCAAATATGAGTTGATACTAATGAGAAAGCAACTAAATGATGGTATTGATTTTTTTCTAGTCATCTCTGCTGAAACTCTTCTATTGGTAGCTCTAAAATATATATTGGACTAGTACTGAAGGAAGAACTTAGGACAGAAGGGCAAAGGAATCAGTGAAATCTTTTTTGTACCAAAGGACTATTCTTTCATATGACGCCTGACACATAGTTGGCTCCCCATAACAATTAGCTTTCCTCCACAAAACTCATCACATTAGGAAAAGCATCATTCCTACCCCTACCTCATCCCTGAATTCTATACATGCACTATCTCCTTTAGCTAAATGTCACTATTTTTCTGTGAAGTACAGAAATGACCAAGATATTTCTATCTGAGAATGCCAGTTGAGGAATGACAAGAAGGGAGAACGGAAGATTTGAGAAAAATAAATCATAATTTCATTATCTCAGTTTGGACTTAAAGTTCACGTGTGCATTATTAATATTTCCTGATTTCACCAAACCACCTTTTACAATGTCAGCCTCAAAAAATGATAGAGTGAAATGTTTTGCTTTTATGAAGACATCGCCTAGTCTAAATTTTGTTTAAATTGTCTTAAAATACTCAGAAAAACATAGAAGATCCTAACCCATTTAAGAAAAAGAAACACTGAGATATCTTCAGGAGAGCCAAATGGTAAAATGCAGAATATAGTGAATAGGTTTTCTTCAGTTAGTCTATGTAAACTAACTTGTACTTCTTGGGAGAGAAAACGAAAAAACAGAGAAGCTGGTTGCTAGGGTAACCATGTCCTGATTGGAAAAGTGATGGTCATGGGGTTTGATATCATTGAAGCAACCTGTCTGTAGCTGTGTTTTCTCTCTCATCTGCTTGGAAACAAGAAGACAAAGTCAGAGAAGGGCTGGAAGGATATTATTTAAAGCAGACCACAGAGCGGAGGATAATGTGCAGCAGGAAGTCAGGTATTCTTTTTGAAGAATTGCATGGATAGGTAAAATAATATAATAATATCATGCATTTATAAGCACATTGCAGTTTACAAACATGTCACTACCTCTCTAATTCCTATAGCCTCCCAAGTTATTAAATTTACAACATCTTCCAGTGTCCCTCTCTAAAAGTTCTTCTACCTGTGTCTTCCAAAGTGAAATCATTTTCAAAGGGAGAAATGATTTTCACATTTTCCTCCTTCCTTTCCATTCCCAATTCTATTTACCACACTCCAGAGCCTCATCGGTTCAAATTTGGATTTTGACAACAGCTTGCTAGCTGGTTTCCTAGATCCCAGTCCCCTTTCTGCTACTATAATCTCTCTCTTCCATTTCCATTAGATTTAAATTAAATTAGATAACATATGTGAAGTGTTAAGCACAGTGCCTGGCTTGAATAAATGTTAGTTATTATTTTTATTATTTGGTTTAGCAAATGTATCAGACAGCATTTCCCATACTACTTGTATATGTGAAAATATATTGTGTGTACATATATATATATATATGTATATATACAGAGAAAGTGACAGAGGCTCTTAAACAGAAATCCATTGATTAGCTTCAAGGATTTTGCATCCTCTGAAATTTATGCATCCATACACGTATACATTTTCACTTTTACACATGAGTGGCCTCAAAACCTAACCCCAGCCATAGCTATAGTTTAAAACCCTAACTAGAACTCCTAGCTCCAACCTTAGACCCAGCTCCCACCCTACATCTCAGCCCCAACCCTGAATCTCACATCCCAAGTGGCTTCCTGCTTTAGAGCTCTGTCCAGCATTAAAGGGTTCGTATGATCAGCCTTGCCTACCTATTTAACCTGATTTACTCATGACACATCTTCCCACACCAATGATGCTGCTTCCCTCCTTATTTTGTGCACATTTTCTCTCCCTGTCTCCACTCTTTTGCTCATGCTCTACCCCCACCTCCCGCCCCCTGCCCCGAGTGGAGCCATCTTCCTGCTCTCCTCTCTTCAAACCCACACTAGTCTGGGAGACTGACCTCAAGTTTCTCACCTCCCATAAAAACTTCTACTTCAGTCCATACTGATCTTGCTTTTTCTTCTTTCTCTGGTGGAAATTCACCACCCATGTTAGGAGTATAATATTGTCATTATTTATACACTGGTGAGAGGGCATGGGATACTTGCTAAATAACCAGAGCTGACCTAAATAATTGGGACTGATGTGTGTATAAGTGAGTCAATATAGAAAGATAAGATGAGCTAGAGTGATCATTTGCTTAAAACCTGATGAACCCACTACTGACTTAACTGGTGGCTAGTCTAGGCCAAAGAGAATTATTATGCTATCATCCACTGTGCATATGGAACTCTATATGGAAAAAATAGCTAAGAAACATTGAAAGTTTTCTATGTGCCAAGAACTAAAGTAAGCATTTTAGCTACATCATATCATTTAAACCTAATGGCAATCCCATAATATCCTATTATTATACTATTTTTATACCAGTTTAGCAGATGAGAAAACCAAATCTTAAAAAGAAACTTAAGCAATGTCATACATTTAGTAAGTATTGGGGACAGGACTAAAGCCCTAGGTTTCCTGACTTCAGAATCTGTCCTTCTAATTATGGATTCTATTTATATACCTCTCCAGGATGTGCAAATTATAGCCACACTGCTTTCCAGTCAAACATTGGTTTTACTATAAATTCAATCATTGATCTTTTTGATTGGCCTAGAAACATCTTGGTGCAGAGCTGTTTAATCAAAACAGAGATGTCCTGAGATGCTTTCTTAGGGACTATGTTGAGTCATATTTGCTTCGGTGATGTTCTTGCCACTTGTCCCCCCACAGAAGGTCCTTTAGTCACCTTTTATTGTCCTGAATTCCATTGCCTATTAAATAGGGACACATCTTTCTGAATGTTTTGATTTTACAGTATTTTCTTAATATGAAGGATTTCTGTTATTTTGATTGATTTCTGACCTACTGATCCTGGATGTAGGGAAAGATAGAAAGGAATAAATGTGGCTCCAAGATTTCAAAGAAAGCCCAGATCAATCTAGAAATGCTCAGTATTCGTGGAAAATGCTAATTGCCACAAAACCTTCCGTGCTCACAAGAATAATATGTGAAAACTTCAAGTCAAAATTGAAGGAAATGTAGGAGACTAGAACTGGAAAGATTTTTAAAGGCAGGATGAGAGAACTTTGTGCTTTTGTTTGTTTGTTTGTTTTACATTTAAGCCTAAGTGGAAAACAGAGCCCCTTTGAGCTACTATGACAACATTAAGAGCCTTCCCTTTTTCCGCAGCCCTCCAGGGAGTAGGAAGGATTTGCTTGGTGTGGAGGACTATTTTCTTACTGACATTGTTTAGAATTGCTGGTGCATGATGATAATAAAAACCAGACCTATTTTTAGTAAGGTTTAGTATTGTCTTTAAATTCTCTATAGACAATGTACCCCCTTATTGCCTGCACAGGGGTGGCCCACCTCCCCGAACCCCCTACCATATGCCACTGCCTGTTTAATGCTAGAAGAGGTCAAGACCTCAATATCATGTCCCAAGATTACTTGAACAACCAGGCTTACATCTTCTGTATAATACAGGAGAACCCAAGGGACACACATACAACAAAGGGGCCCAGTGTGGGTAACAACTTAAAGGTACAGAATGCTGTAATATTGAATATATATTGATTTTGAAAAGCATTTAGAAATAGTTTTCCATTGGAAATTCTAAAGTAAATGTCTTAAGATTCCAGTATTTTCTTGTAAGTCAGACTATTATTGTGTCTGCTTTACTCTGGACACTGGAATATGTGGAAACATCATTGGCAAAAGGGTAGAAGGCAAGGAGCAGTTGCTAGAAGGAAAGGTTAATTGCATATTTCTCTTAGTAGAATGATTCATAGAATTTAGGGAGAGAGAATGTGAACATAGAAACACCTCTGTACCCCATGCACTGTTTCTGATTAAAATTAATGAGTTGTGATCAAGTTGGATAAATGAGTAGCTAGCTAATTAAAAAAAAAAAAAGTTTTCACTGTCCCTTCCAAGTTGGAAACAACATCTACTTAAAGTACACCAGCTCTGTCCAAGAAACTGTCAGCCGGGATTATCAGGATGGCCTCTCAAGACTTGACCCGTTGCCCGGGAGTCCAATGCATGACCTTGATCTCTGTGGTAAAACAGTATCTGTAAATAATGCATTAAGCATTTTCACATGCAGGCTGAGTAACATTCTTCATATTTGCTCATGAATTCACACTGCTTCTTATGATGCTGCTTCAGTTTTCTGTGTAGTAACCTTTAAAAGGTGATTACATGCTTTCCTTTAAAATGAGAGCATAGTGCCTGTGAATTCCAATAGAAAGCCTAGGGCTGTGAACTGTGAGAGGAAAAAAATAGCATTGCAGTAACATCAAGTTAAATGTTTGACAAGTTTGTTTTGACAAAAACATTTTACCTTTTTACTACTTCATATGCAAAATAAATTAGTGCTAATCAGAGTAGAGACATTTTTTGCGTATTTTTTTCAGATGGTTGCCACTTAGTAGGGCATTCTGGGGCTCTGGATTAGCTGACCCAGAATATTTTGCAGAAACTGAATTTGTCTCCCTCCAAATCCTCAGCAGAGCTCCATATTTAAACAAACACAGTGTAAAGGGGTTCTCATTGTATCAAGAGCTTTTGGGTTGGTTTTGTTTTCCTTCCAATCATCCTACTCACTGTTAATGGGCAATACCCATAGGACTGTGAGTTTGCATCTGACCATTTCTGTCCAGAAAATCCAGGTTAATGTTGCATAAAAGCATAGCCAATCTGCTGGAAGAAGCATAGGATTTGAAAAAACATAAGCAACTAGCATGGCTGAATTCCTTTCTTTTCTCAGAAATACACTTTTACCTTCTCACTTAAGCTTAGATTTTTGGCCCAACAAATTTCCTTTTGTAATTAAACCATATCTGAAAAACAGTAACAAACAAAGAAACAAACCAGGCAACACCCTCCCTCCAAAAACCCACAACGCCTGAGTTTTCAATATCGTTTAACATATTTTTTTTCCTTACCAGCTTTAATTGTATATCAGCTTTTCTGAATGAACCTTGCACAAAATGAACGGATTTTATTTGCATGTTTCATTCCATATTATTTTGGACAAGTAAAGGTTGTGTGTGGGGGTAGGGGAGATGTAAAATGGACTCCCAAACTGGGGTATTACTGCCATCTAGTGTGAGGTACTGTAAACCAGAGGGGAAGAAAAAGACTATCTGTCAGACAATCCTATTTGAAATTGCAGAGGTTGGAGAGAGGGAAGAGAGCATTTTGCTCCCAAGAAATATCCGCCACACTCGCGCATTCACGGTGTAATGAATTCCTTTGCTACAAAAGCATTAGTATATGGTCAAACAATACAAAGTAGCCTATTTCTTCCAGCGAAATGGAAAAATTCTGGTGAATTCTAAAAGCAAGTTCTTTATGAGAAGGCACGTCCCAACTCTAAAGGTTGTTAAACAGCAGGAATGATTTATTCAAGGGAGGAACGTCCATATCCTTTGAAAACAGTCCAGATACACATACGTCCACAGCTTTCTGTAAGAATGGTCACATTTGCACACGGCTAGACAGACTCTTTTGATGGCATCTTAGTTTCCTTTCAAGCCTTCTGATTATATGAAATAAAAATAATATCTGTCATTCATGCTCACAAACAGTTCATAATGTAGTTGTTGCTGACAGATATTTGACATTAGCGAAGACTCACTGTATAGGATTCTCAAAGTTAAACCTACCACAAAGCATGCGACATGAAGCATGAAACCCACGCCAAATATTTTTATTTATTTTTGCTCCACATGGCACAAGGGTATACATAAAAAGTCAAAAAGATGAGGAGAGAAACATTTTCCTTCCATAACCTTCCATCATTCTCCTTCCTGTTCAAAGTTTTGTCCATCTCTGGTACAGATTGAACTGGGTATTAGCTGGTACCTTTGTGGCTGATATCCAGCACCATTTCTTCTCCTCATCATAGGACAATTCTTCAATTCTTCATTTCACCAACTGTAACTCCCCCACGCCCGCTAACATACACACACATACCCCCACCCATCCTGCAGAAGTTTGGGAGCTTATAAGTTAAGAACTTTGGTGCCCTGGTTATATTAGAAACTTACAACTTTAGAAGCTCAAAAGGCAGAAATCTGCAGGGATACCAAGAGCTGATTTGGAGAATTGTAAGTGTAAAATCTAAGCTCAGAGGAATTTTAAGTCATTACCTATGTCAAAGTAACCTAGAACTGCGGGGTATTTTTGCTGTAGCTCCAGGTATCTTGAATGAAAGCACTGTTATTCCACACTGGGCCCAGACATGCTGCAGGAGGAAATACCTTGCCAGCCATGCTCTTGGTAGAAAAAATCTATCTAGGAGGATGTGCTGACCAGACTGGCAGAATCTCCAACTTCTCAGGCCCTCTTTCAGACAGAACAATGTAAATGGGATTGTCTACATAACCTTTCTCAGGTTTTTGTAGCCATCTGTGTTGGAGAGGGGAATTCAGGGAAATTTTCTGCTGGTGTTCTCTTTGCCTGCGAATCAGGAAAGCAATAGAGGGTGGGGGAATTACCTAGTGAAAAGATACACATAGATATTGGAGTGTGAGGTTAATGCATATATGATAACATGCATAAAAATCGAGGATCAGATTTAACTGGTCCTGAATATTAGTTACAGGACTGGTGTAAAGATTAAGCTCCTTTTCATCTGACAAGAAGAGAGAGTCACAAATAGAACTGTATGTCTTAGGTCCACATAACATAACAAGTCTGCACTTTGTTTAGATTCAATATATTACCTAGTTGAATATAAAGGTAAATCTTTTAATGCATCATTAAACATAGATCCAAAATAAATAACACCTGAATCCTAGTTACCACAGGATTAAAGTCAACCTGCTTCATCAGAGACCCTCAAATTGAAAATTGAGCCCCCCCCGGGAGAAGTTTACCCTTGTTGTCTAGTGCCAAAGCCCAGATTCCCCAGGTTCCTACCTCATTTTTCCTGCCGCTCTGTATTTGTTGGTTCACATCTGATGTGACTAATGCTACAACCTGGAGAAAACACAGCCCTCTGCTAAGGCACTCGCCCAGCTTTTCCTGGATTAATCACAGACTAACACCCTAAATAACATACTGATATATTAACTCCATTAAAATCTAATTCAGTGGCAATAATTTTTAGAAAGCCAACAAAGGGCTTAAGTAAAACAAAGTGAGAAAAGACTTTAAAAATAGGTAAATCAGTGCTGTGACTGAAAGTAAATCACAGTTAAAGACAAGGGTATGAATTAAAAGAAACCAGGCTAGAGTCCCAATCCTTGCTACAATTACATATATTCTTGGGAGGTTTACCCTTGCGTCTGTATATATATATATTTAAACAAGTAATACTGATGTGCTCTTGACTGTTGAGAGGTTTTCCAACGGCTTTCAAATTAGGATGCCCAATTCAAAATTTAGGAAACGTAGTATCACCAAAGGGATTCTATTTCTGCTTTCAAAGACCCTTACCTAAGAGTTTCATTGTGGGTATTCATTAATCCATTCCTTTGAACCCTTCTCCATGAGGGCACTCTTCTAGATTGGAGCATGCAGGAGTGAAGAAAATAAACTGTGTCCCAGCTCTCATAGAAGTTGCAGGAATAAAGAATACATGGAATAACATTAAGAGAAAACCTGAGGTAGCAGAAAACAAGGCATTTATTTGAAAAGATACAGAGAGAAGATGATGTGAAGACATAGGGAGAAGGCAGCCATCTGCTAGGCAAGGAGACAGGTCTGGAACAGAATCTTCCATTACCGCCCTGGGAAGGAACCAACACTGCCAATATCTTGATCTTGGACTTCTAGCCTTCAGAACCCTGAGACAATAAATCTGTGTTGTTTAAGCCACTCCTTTTGTAGAACTTTGTTATGGCAGCCCTAGAAAACTAATACAGACTCCGCATCTGTATTATTGACTGGATCTGGTATCTGGTGCATAAAATAAAGTCTAGGGTTACACCAGTGGCCAGGGAAAAGACATTCCAGGAGGTTGGGACAGGATGAGCAAGGGTAGAAGGTTGGGGGGGAGGCATGGTGGATTCTGAATACTGACTCAAGATGGCCAAAGATGTGCTCAAGTCATTCCTGTGTCCCCAAAGTTGCCATTCCTGGGACTTCAATCCGGATTCAATCTCAAGTTGTTTTTCACTGGAAATCCCCCTGCATACATAAATCTGGCATTTAAAAGAGTTTGGACACAGATGAAAACAAAGATGAAAAGAGAAATGAGTGAGGTAAGCTATTTCTCAAAAGTTTTTTCCCCATGGTATACAGCATTTGGTTAGATCTAATTAACGCCAAACTTCTAGATAAAAAATGGAAAATTCTGTAAGATAGAAAATATTTGATTTCATTTAGCCACTATCTCAGTTTTAGCATTCCATGAAGAAAAAAATTAATATAAATATTACATACAGCAAAATTGAAAGACTAGAAGAAAAATATTGCACTTTCTGGTCCCACAAATTGTCTGTGTCTGTGTATGTGCATGTGCATGTGCATGTGCATGTGTCCGCGTTTGTGTGTGTGAGTGTAAATCTGCACTAATTTTCCCTGGCCCATTTAATTTAGCCTGTGATACTGCCAAATGCTAGTTTGCAAATCCACTGCACAATGCAGTGAGAGCATTTGTGTAAGACTAACACGTAGTGATTCAAGTTCTCACTGTACCATTCGCTAACAGTGTGACTTTGGGCCCAGTCCTCCTTCCAACCCTCAGTTACTTCATCTGTCCAAGTGTGAATTTAAAATACCCATCCTGCTTATCTTAAAAGGTTATAGTGAGATCCAGGTGATATTCTGTAATTGAAAGTGTTTGGTAATGGCAACAATATGATATTGATAGCGGGTCACTGGGTCACTATCCTTTAGAAGCATATTAAAAAATGCTGCCACTTTCAGTTTTCAAGGAGCAGGGCATTTCAATATCCTTGTTGTTGATGGTATCAGAATCATTGTTTGTGCTGAGCTCTGTGTTTCTCCAGAAATGTCATGGAGTAAAATAAAAAGCATTATCTTGATACATATAGTGCTCAATGCTTTATAGGAGTGGATCAGTAGCTTTGGGTAAGTACCAGAAAGCTCCATATTTATATAAAACCACAATGACAACAAAACCCATCGGTGTCTTATACATTCAAGAAGCAAGTTACCTGATATCACTCAGCTAATGGCCAGGTAATTAGCAGATTCAGGGGGAGGAAGTCTAGAATCTATGACTTTAATCCACAAAACGTAACTTCAAATGTGCTTGTGGGGATCCCTTGAGACTTTGCTCGAAGTTCCAGAGAAGGAAAGAAACAGACTACAGAACAATGTTTGTTTATCTTAGCCTCTGTCTCTTTCTCTACTTCTTCCTTACTAATTCACTCACATTCTCCTTTAGCTGACTGGTGCCTTCGTGATGTTCATCAAAATTCAGAACATCATAAATTCCCTTAGACTACTCTATTTAATCTGACAATTACTATTTGAGATTCTACTCTTACAAAGCACCATGTTAAGAACGATTTAAAATGTAGAGTTGGAGGTCAGTGGAGGATGCATATAGGCATAAAAATTTCTACGAAATTCTCAGTGTAATTTTGGGATGTAGATCATATTCTAATATGACACTTGAAGAGAGAAATTATCTCCATCTAGAGATATTGATAGGAAAATATTTTATGTCACTGGTGTCATTGAGGCTGGATCTTACAAAATGGAAAGAATTAGGCCTTGCAGAAATGTCAGAAGCTTTTCAGGCTAAGAGAATAGCATGGATGATCCATGGAGACCAGATAGTGTAAAGTAGTATTGAGGAGTGGAGACATTTTTTATTAGATAGTGAATTGGGAAAGAATAAACTGGGGCCAAATTGTAAATGGTCTAAGGAAGCTTGACATCTTTTTTTCAGCCAAAAACATTGAAAGTTATTGATGCAAAATGTTCATTTAACATTACGTACATGAGGAGAGGCTGTAGGTTGGCAGTCAAAGTTCAAATGATAAGTCATAAGGATTTGTACCTGGAGAGTGACAGAAAAAAGGAGATACAAAACAGCTATAACAGAGAGAATCAACATGGCTCATTGATTGAATGAATGTGACAATGGAAGTGAATGGTCACAGAAATTCCAGACTATGAACCCAAGTGAAGGCAAATCTCGAGGAGAAAAGAAGACAGAAAGGGCAGAACCAAGCATTTCCCATTTTTACTCCTAAACGTACTAATCAAATAATTCAGTTCTCCTCCCAGGGAAATACGAGTGAGGAGCAGAGAGAAGTCAATATTATCAGTCTAATTGGAAGTCCCACCACAAGGAAACGGGAAAGGTGAGGTGTTTCGTCCTGCCCACAGTAGAAATCATAATATTTATTTGAAATGAATACAGTGTAAAGAAGAGGGCCAAAGACAAATCTTTCATTAACACTCAAACCTGTTCCTCTCTCAGCTTTCCCCGTCTCAGTCATCGTCACTTCTACATACTCAACTACTCAAGCCAGGGATCTGGAAGTCATTCTTAGCGTTCTCTCCTTTACTTGACAGGTTCAATCTATCCCCCAAAACTGTTGATTTAATGTCAAAATTATGTCTTGAATATGTCTCCTTCTGTCCATCTCCATGCCACCATTTTGGTCCAGATCCAGGCCACCACCATGTCTCACCTGAACTACTGAAGTAGCCTCCTTCCTGGCCTTCTTGCCTCTACTCTTGCTTCTCCACAATCAGTTCACCACACGATAGTAAGGATAATTTTTAAAAATATAAATCAGATTGTGTCACCTCCTGCTTAAAACCCTCCAAAGGCAGCCTCCAAATCTTACCCACAGTTTTAGGCCCTCAGGCCCTCGTGATATAGCCCTGTCTACCTCTATTTTTGTCTCCTACCACACCCCCTAGTGCTCACTGCGACAGAGCCACACTGGCCTTTATTCTCTTCTCGGTGCCAAGCTCCTGCTGGCTTTGTGGGTCTGGCACTTTATACTCCCTTTGCCTTGAATGCTAAGGCAAAGGATAGCCTTATGAGACTGGATCTTTCCTGTAATTTCTAGTCTCAGTTCAAATGCCATTTTCTCAGAAAGACTTTCTTTACTTCATCATCTCAAGTAGTCTCCTGGCCCACCTCTCGTTCATTCTCTTTTATATCACCTAACTTTAGTGTCTTTAAAGTACTTATCATTATGTTAAAGTATCTTGTTTACGTACATGTTTATCATTTATCATGCTCCCCCTGAAATCCCCTCCCCACTCCCACAGCATACTAGAAATTAAATTGCATGAGAACAAGGACCTTTGCTGTCCTGTCCTATGTCTTGCTCCTAACATGTTAATGCATAAACGAAAAGAACAATATAAGATGGAGGGATCTGGGTAGAGCTATTTGGGTAAAGGTGTAGCCAAGGGAGAATGAGACATGCACACAGACTGAGGAAGAGAATCCTGTGGAGAAGAGGAGAATGGAGATACATGGGTGGAATGAGGCTTCATATATGTAAGGAGGTAAAGAACTTAAGAGTAGGGATTTATCCTGAGAGGACAAGATCCACTTCTCTCTCTGAGATAGAAGACATGCCTGCATCCCCTTAGGAGTCTTCTCTCTATTAGGAGAAGTGATTAACTAATTTTGCTGCACTTGAAAACAACACTTTGGCCAAAAGGAAGTTTCCTGTTGATTGGCTCTATTTGTTTAGATGCCTCTGACATTGGCCTCTGAATTCTCAACATCTGGTTAAGAACGAATCATGGCAGGGAAGATCATTTTACCTCTTCCTTAATAACGCCTTTAAACAGGACACATGCACAGAGAACAGCTGGGCCAGGGCAGAGTTCACTAGCCTAGCCCAGCTGTTAAGGCCAGGAGTGTGAGTTTAATAAGTGAATTATAGAATTTTATTTTAGAAGGAACCTTAAAAATCACATGGGCCAAACACTACCCATATTAAAAATGAAGGAAAATAGCCCAAGAGGTTGACTAACACTCTTCTTTCTGGTTCCTAATTTAAGACTGTTCCCATGCTTCATGCCATGAAGAAAAAGTCAAAAACTTTGCTCTTATCTGCTGTTCCTCCTTCTCTACCTAAGAAACTCCCAAAATGTGATATAAGCTGGCACATGGCATGGTGGAAATCACTTCCGTGGAGGTCTGCCAAATGACTTCAGTGCTTCACTTCAAATTCAGCCAAACCCAAGGAAACTCTTTGCCAAGTTTCTCAGATCTCAGTCCTTTTTCTTGGTGCACTGAGTCATACTCTTTCCAAGGCTGCTCAGAATATATCCCCCAGTGAAGGCACAAAACATTGGCAGGATAGTGTAGCCAATCTATCCATATATACGGTGCAGTAATAACACTCTCCGATTCATTTTTCTTGCTTCATCCAGCTTTTAGGTTTTCAGATACAACAGTTCCTCTTTGTTCTCAGCAGTTGTAGTGGTGCATATTATAGATACAGCATTAAAAAACGTACTCATACATTTCCTTTTTCACCTGCACAGAATGTTTGCGAGATCAAGGCTTCTTTCTGAGCCCTGGGAGGTAACCCCTCTCTCCAAGGAAACACATCAAAGACAAAGGCCCCCTCCTCCACAAATAATCAAAGAAATGAGAATATAAGCAGAAAATGAAATGAGAAAGTGAGATGCTGCTAAATGCATTAATCAATGTGTGTTTTCAGAACACCCCGTCTCTTGCTTTGTCTTCTCTCCCATGGCTGCTTTCCACAGGTTGACTAACGCTGAAGGGTGGCACTGGGGTGTAATGTACTGGGTTATCCGATTTTCAACTTTCAATTGCCTGACGGGAAAGCAGTCATTTGTCCCTTTCCCCATCCTCCCCCGTCTTTTCTCTTCCAACTCTACTCAGAATACAACAATTTCTTATTATCTTAGGGATCCTCGCTGCCTCTTTCTGCTGGTGTTTTGTCTGCTAGAATCTGATTGAAATGTGCTTCTGTTCCTCCCCCATTCTAGCCCCCAGAAAACTGGCAGTCTTGACACTTTTCTGACATTTCTAAACAACTCAGGTTCTTCCTGCCAACTCCCAGTTGCTCTCTAAACCTTTTTAATCCTGTAGAATGCAAACTAATCTACAGAGAGAAAGGCGCCAGGCCTGGTCTGGCAGCTGGAGGTAGGAATGTCAGAGTGGGGAAAATGATAGATACACCTGCCACAGAGAAAAGGAGAGACATGGGCCAACTCAGCACCACAATAAGGTTATTTAATGTAGAGAGATAGGCAGGACACTCTCCAGTACCCTCGAGTGCAAACTGCATGGAGGTGATTTGTTCAAAAAGAAAAATGACAGCCATGAATAATGTGCACAGTCTGGAGGTGGCTGTGTTTGGGAAGATACGGAGATAAGGAGCAGAAATCCTCCTGTCCCCTCGGACCAATCTCAGGTTTTCTCTCAGTGTTACAGAAATCGCTAGTGTCTTGTGGTCCATACATTCATGCTTGGGAAGGAGAGGAATGGCTGCCTCCTACATAGAAGCAACTGGATTAAGTTAATATCAGGCTGGTCCAGAAGCAAGAGGGTGACGTTGGGAAAAGGTATCTTTCTGTGTTCTCAACTTTTCTCTGGTTAGGAGTGGTCTGTTGGGCAAAGCATTGAGTTTAAAGTTAGATTTGAGTTGGAAAATTGTGAAAATGTTTCTATCTTCTTTTTTGTTAAGTCAATCAATCATGCCAGCTCTATGGCCTAATAAAATGTTTCCACTTAATTAAGATACGGACCTATGACTTTATGTGTGCCTGCACACACATGCACGCGTGCACACACACACACTGCTACCAACCTTCTGTTTTTCCAACTAAAGGCAACGTAGCTGGAGACAGAGACTTGGAAAAGGGCTCAGAAAAAAATCACAGGCTAAATCACAGAAAAAATCACAGATGGAGGTCAGCAAGTTTGCCTTAACCAATTTTTTCTAAGATTATAAACACCTAGAGGGCAGAGACCATACCACTTTACTTAATTTTAGACCTGAAAACATATACAGTTAGACAGTTGGGAAATTATTTGCATGACAATGACACGTGTGACAAAATAGCTTAAACTATTAAACTCAAAGGAAATTATGAAATAGGCAATTTAATTAATTTCTTAGAGCAAAATGAGATTGGTTGATACATAAATGGATAATGACAGACTGAAAACTGGGATCTAGACTGGTAGGCACCACAGGGATATTGAACTTAAATAAAAAGCCAGTCTTTCCTTTCTCATCAACACGGTCAAATCAGCTAGTGACTGAT
Organism: Diceros bicornis minor; assembly: GCF_020826845.1. NCBI lineage: Eukaryota > Metazoa > Chordata > Mammalia > Perissodactyla > Rhinocerotidae > Diceros > Diceros bicornis. The sequence continues at coordinate 44,755,061 of NC_080753.1, read as the reverse complement.
TTCAGATGAAATCAGAGATTACAGATCTTTTCCCTTCTTTTCTTATAAGGGAAACATGGCCACAATTTTATCAAATTTACTTATATCGAAAATAATGTAGCCTAATGAATAGTATGTATCCATTTTCTTTCAAAAGTTGGCCTTGTTGGAAGCTAATAAAAAAAATGTAACCTGATTTCCTATAATACTTTTTTTATGGAAAAACCACAAGTATGTCCTAAGGTGCAAAAAATATAATTGCAAGCTCTTCTAAAGCTTAAAGAAATAGATTTTATGGAAGATTTTGTAATAACATAAATATTAGCCACAGATAAATTTTTCATCTAAAAATTATTTTTCTTTGACATTGAGGTCAATATTTTTCAGTGTTATAGCCACAAACCTCAAAGGAAATATGTGTGTGGTACTTGATATTTCTGTTCTAAGCAGCCAATGGAACCAGCCAATTGGCTACTGAGATCAATATAAATGAACATCTGATGCAGTGTATTTGCAATTATTACAAGTTCTAGAACCATACATTGGTGAGTTGTGATCAATGTTAGACAGCAGACAACTGAGCTCTTTCCAGAGATTTCCATCTTTGAACTCTTTCCAGAAAAAGATTTTGCTGGGAAAAACAAATCATACTGACTTCATGCAAGGGGGAGGAAAAATCTTGGAAAAAATATATTTAAAATATATAATATTTTATAAAAATATATAAAATTTATATTATATTAATTTTGTAAATATATATGATACATTATATACGTGATACATATCATATATATATAGAGAGAGATAGTTCTAGATATATACATATAAAACTACTGTGAAAAAGATTGGTGCTCCCCAAGTCAGGCTTGGGTTTTGCGAGTTTCTGAAAAAAAGAAGACTGGTCTTGAGGATTAAACAAGAACTGCTATCTTATTATAATAACGTTTTATTCTGCATGATCCAGAAAACATGAAATCCGTCACATAATACACAGGGCTCTGCCTTCAAAAAGTCTGTGAGGACAGTCTATGAGAACTCGATCTCCAAAGATGAATCTGTGAGATTCAAGGCATTGTATCAGACCTGTATAAAATGGTTGTTAGAGAAATATCATAAAGTTCCTCAAACTCAACCTAGAGTTATTGAGCACTTTTTAAACACCCAAAGTGTACAGAACACCTAAACTAAGTCTTAAGAACAAAATTCCACCAAAATGCTTTAGAATTATCATGATACCTCAGGTACATATCTAGTGAGTCAATATTTAAATGTCCAAACAATATATGCTAACTTTACATAAATCTATCTCAGCAATAATATTTAAAAATTAACCAGAAAAATGTGTATTTCACTTTAGGTCATCTGAATAGCTCAGTGGTCTTCTGTCCCCTGAGACAAAGTTTTACAAGATATTAATAAAAAATTTTTATCCAAGTGAGAAGGATGTGACTTAAACTGCAGAAATGATAGTGCTCCAGGAACTCAGAACAGACATTAGAGGTATCAAATACTTATTTCTGATTTATGAATAATAATATATTATGGAAAAGAATGTGTTATTATTCTTCTATCTGCTTCTTTAGTTTCATATCTCCTGCAGACTCCACACATTTCTACTGTATTTTTATTGAAGTGATTCTTATTAATGAAATCTAAAAAAGAGCAGAACAAATAATTGTGAGACAAAGTAATATTTTAATTGAGTCAATACTTTCTTCTAACAAAACATGAATTTGAGTATAAACTTACTTATTCATATTAAAAATAAAACAAATCATTCCTCATGTAAGATACAAAAGTTTAAGTAGAAACAACAACAATTCACATAAACTGTTTGTAACTGACAAATTTTGATCTCACAATATTCACTATAATAAGCAAATATTATATGGCTTTTTGTTGAAGTTCATTCAAATTCATAAAATATGGTTCTACAAAACCTGAGATTATACTCAAATAGTCTATTCAACTCACCCTAGCATCACAGTCATTAGGAAAACATATTGTCCTTACCAACATATTATAGAAAACAATAACCATCTGTATGAAATTTATAATTTTATAAGACCAGAAAGATAATTATAATCATTTGCTATGAAAGGCACAGGTCAATAATCCGAAGACACTTTCTGTATCTAGAAAATGCTACAATAGCTGCAATTATTTGCTTTGGCCATTACTCGACTCTGACCTGGGGTTATTAATCTTTCATTTACTCTCCATTCTTACATAAATATGTTATTTTAAATGTACAAGAGAACACTTTCAAGCATTTAATTAGAACAGGCTCAGAGGTTACTTCTCAAGTGTTACTTCTCATTTGTAGGTATGTAATCACTTAAGTTACTTTGTTATTAAATTGCAATGACCTTGGAATGGGCTGCTGAGAATCTAAAGAGATTTAAGAGAAAGCAGTAACATGGGAAGACACCTTTGATTTAATATTAAGGGAAAGAGGGGTGGGTACAACTTGCGTAAATTATTATTATAACTACGTCTCTTAACATCCTAGGCATGGAAAATACCTGAAAATGCCTAGGAGCTGCCTTAGTTGTGCTAAGCTGGTTAAACTGTGTAATTTCCATTTTCTTCATCCTGCTTTACGGTATTGCCAGTTTTTCTTATTTAATGTCTAGTACTTTATATATGTACTCCTTTTCTTGAAAGAGCAAAATTATATCATACATTAAGTATATATCATTTATATTAGTATATATCATATACTATACCTATTGCAGTATATAGACATATTTTTAAGTATAAATCAGTGTTAATGTTTCCTTTTACTAGTTTCTGGACGATTTTATTTTCAGTCTTCAAAAAGTCTCACTTAAATTAACAATTTAAGCAGTTGGTTTTAAATATCTCCTTAAACCGGAAGAACAACAAAATGTTTCGTAGAATTCAACAAATGAGAAGGACTTAAATGTCCCAAACATCAGAACGAAATGGCAAGAATAAAAATATCTAAATTTGTTCTTGAACCCAAAGGGCAAAGTGATAAAGAAAGAACATCAACATCTCTATAGAATCATCAGACCCTGAGACAGATGGTCCACTTTGCCATAGAAACAGTTAAAGAATAAACAAGCAATCACAGCAGCATTATGGAGAGTCAGTTATGTGTTTTAAAATCTATGATGTGATAATGCTAATTCAACATGAAAATCTTCCCAATTAGCCATTTCAGTAAAATGGCAAATTAACCAATCTCTTATTATAGAAAGTGCTATTTTCACAATTTAATAAAACACGAATCTATTACAGCAAATAAGGTTAATGTGGAAAAATGCCATAGAAAGTTTAAAAATGAGACTTTGCAATGTGCTAATGAGTCCTCCTAAAAAAGTAGGTCATTTTGGCTCTGCTGTGCCATTGTTCTGAAGCTAGTCTGGGAAGAAATATAGAGTAATAACATCTAACACATAGAAACAACACTAATTTGTGAATTCATTTGGACTCATAAACCTCTTTGCGTATTCTTATAAAATACTTTTTTCAACAACAAAAAAGTTGCTCACAGCCTAGGACTTAGAAGAAGGCAGAATGGATAGAGTGTCATGTCCCTTCTGCGTTGAGGTGATTGCACAGCAAGTATTGTCATCTTCCTCCCATGTCCCTAAATATCTTCCTATCTTGCCATCTGCAAACTATGAGCTCCTAATAAATTTTTATTATGTACCCATAGGGGAAAAAAACATATGTTTAGGGCACCAGCAATGCAGGGGGCTTAACAAAAAAATTTTTTTAAAGGAGGTAAATTTCAGCTTTGATTAACTTATTAAGGTATTTGCAATCTAAAATAAAGCTATTTTTATGTTGCCCCATAAATATTGTGCTTAATAGTTTAATGTTATTTATTTCATATTGGAAGAAAGAGGATTAATGTAAGTTTTCATTGTACTTGGCCTCAAAGGTGGTAAGAATTCTGAACAGAGAAGCAAGGAGGAATCAGAGATATTTGGACAGAAGTTATGACAAGACTTTGTGGTAGAATAATATAAAAGGTGGAGAAGAACATAAAGTCTAAGGTTTATAGCTGGGCAAAATAAAGGAATTGTCTCCAGACTTGAGATGGGAGAAACTACCAGAGTAGAACAAAAGGTAAATTCCTTTTGAGCCCTGTTTAGTTTAAAGAGACCACTAAGTAGCATTAAATGATTTGGTGCCAAAGACTAAAGACAGGACATCCCAAATTGTATTTGAGTCTGATGATCAGGTAGGGGAGGTCATTATTAGGTGGACATGGCCAATGAAAAAATATAATTATGACTTATCCATGACTAACTGAAACCTTTTTAAACTCCCATGCCTAAAGATTTGATGATATAATATTAAATAAACAGTCATGCAGACTAGTACATTTTATTTTGTTTATGGTGTTGTTGTTTGGTTTGGTTTCTTTTTCATTGTCTTAGGGATATTAATCTCCAATCTTAGACACTTGTGAGGATTAGTGATTATCTTAGGTAATCATGCCAAGTAGCTGAAACTCTCTATCATACAAATAAGCAGGGAAAAAATTGTTTGGTGTCTTTGTTTTTTCTTTAGTAACTCTGATCATTTTTATCATGAGGGTAACTAATTTTAACTAAGTAATTGAATGTACCATATTGGTTGAGAGTGAGAAGGTAAGGAAGAAAGAGTGAATTCATGGGTGATTGGTAAATTTTAATTATTAAAGTAAGCTTTTTTTTTTTTTTGTGAGGAAGATCAGCCCTGAGCTAACATCTGCCAATCCTCCTCTTTTGGCTGAGGAAGACTGGCCCTGGGCTAAGATCTGTGCCCATCTTCCTTCACCTTATATGGGACACCGCCACAGCATGGCTTGCCAAGCGGTGCATCGGTGTGCGCCCAGGATCCGAACTGGTGAACTCCAGGCCGCCGCCATAGCGGAGCGTGTGCACTTAACTGCTTGCGCCATTGGGCTGGCCCCTAAAGTAAGCTTTTAATCTCTGTTTTGAATTCTAATTATTTGATCAATAGATTTCAGGCCTTCAGTAGGTAAAGTATGAAAAAGAGAATGCTCTGGAGTTAGTGACATTTATTTATGACAATAGCTTACCCATATATAAGTTAAATTTCTATAACCTGTCAGGGGCTCAAAACACCTATGTTTCTGAGGTCTATCTCTAGGTTTCTACGTCCATTAATCTTTTGGAGTCGGACTGTGTTTACTTGAAGAGAATTTAGCATGCATAATCCAATCTTTTTTTTTTTTTAAAGAGATGATGAAACTGATGCTCAGAGGCTAAATAATAAGCCCAGGACAACATAGTTAATTAAAAGCATGAACCAGAGCTTTAAGTTAAAATTCCAGCATATAAAGAGTTTATAAATCGTCACTCCCAATCTTACAACAAGAAAAAAACTGAATTAAGTGAAAATCAGTGACTTTTCTTGAACAAATCTGAGAACTGTGGTCCCAGAACAAACCACCACCCTGAAATCTAAAGAGACAGATGCATCCAGAGAGATACAGCTTCTGAAGTTTGCTTATCTGGAGCAGAAGCCACTGGAATCCATAGCTGATAGGAATTGTTGAAAGATTATTTTCATAAATTGATAGAAAGTGAGTTCAGACTAGTGTGAGAGTGAAAAATTCTTGGGGCTAGCCGTCTTAGGGAGGTCCCACACTTATGTGAGCTTTCATTCCAGAAATCCCACCAAGATCTCATGGTGAGGATCTGAGAATGATCCTCTCATGGCCCAGGTAGGGGGAAGCGAGGAGTAGCAGTCTTAAAATCCATGCAGATTCTAGGGCTTACCAAAAGCTTAGTCTCCAGATGAAAGGGATTCACCAGAGGGAAAACTTGAAACCTTACCCCAGTTCGGGAAAGGGAATCCTTCCCCAACTCTAGCATTTCTGTCTCAATTAGGGAACAAAAAATGTCAACAGGATATCAGAATTCAAGCAAATAGATTTGGAACACTGTAGTCACAGAAGGAAGTAGGAGAATGGGGGGATAAAAGACTATACTCCTGGAGGGGGAACAGAAACACTTGTGAAGGCTTCACCTCTGAGACACAGGCCCACTAAAAGACTGAGGCTTAATGAAAAGATTATAGAATGCCCATTCTCCTCCACATCCTACCATAACACCAACAAGCTCCCAATATAATAACAGTGGATTATAGTTGAAAGTTACAGTTAGAGACGTCAACATCCATCTATTAGTAATTGAAATATCAAGCAGGCAGAAAATCAGTAAGATTATGGATAACTTGAACAACACTATCAATCAACTCGATCTAATTGACATTTATAAAATACTCTATTCAACAAAAACAGAATACACATTCTTCTCAAGCTCACACGGAACATTCACCAAGATAGACCAAATTCTGGTCCATAAAATGCACCTTAATAAATTTAAAACAGTAGAAATCATACAGAATTTGTTTTCAGACCATAACAGAATTATATTAGAAATCAAGAACAGGAAAAGCAGCTGGAATATTCCACATATTTGGAAATTAAACAGCACACTTCTAAATAACACATGGGGCAAATAAAAAGTCTCAAAAGAACATAAAAAGTATTTTAAACTAAAGGAGAATGAAACTATACTCTCAAAATTTTGGGGATGCAGTTAATAATATTTAATAATATATATTAAAAAAGAATACATATCTACAATAAATAATCTCAGTTTTTATGTTAGGAAACTATACAAAGAAGAGCAAATCAAACCTAAAGAAGGCAGAAGAAAGAAAATAAAATTTAGAGCAGAAAATAATGAAATTGAAAATGGAAAAAGAATAGGGAAAATCAATCAACCTTAATGCTGGTTCTTTGAAAAGATGAATAAAATGATAAACCTCTAGCCATGCTAACCAAGAAAAAGAGAGAAAAGAACACTTTACCATATCAGGAATTAATGAGGCTTCAGGTAATCACTACTGATCCCCTGGACAGTAAAATAATAAGGGAACACTACAAAAAACTTTATAAACACATATTTGATAACTTAGATGAAATGGACTGATTACTTGACGATGTGAACTACCAAAACTCACTCAAGTAGAAATAGATAACCTGAACAGTTTTATATCTATTGAAGAAGTTGAAGTCTTCCAAAAAAGAAAACAGTTGACCCAGATGGTTGTACTGGTGAATTTTATTAAACATTTACATAAGAAATAACCTAATCTTACACAACCTTTTCCCAAGAAGTAGAGAAGAAAGTACCTCCCAACTAATTTTATGAGGACAGCATTACTCTAATACCAAAGTCAAATAAAGCTATTACAAGAAAATAAAACCACAGACCTATTTCCTATGAAGATAGAGACAAAAATTTTTAACAAAATATGAGCTAATCTAATCCAGCATAACAGGATATGGCACCATGACCAAGTTGAATTTATTCCAAGAATGCCAGGCTGGTTCAATATTCAAACATTAATCAACATAATACATCATACCAACAGATTAAATAAAAAAACAATATGACGATATCAAAATATTCAGAAAGATTATTTGACAAAATCAAACAGTGATTCGTGATACAACTCTTTAAAAAACTAGGAATAGAAGGGAATATCAGTAACCTAATAAAGGTTATATACAAAAACCTACAGCTTACAGAATACTTAATTATGAGAGACTGTACACTTCCCTACTAAGATCGGGAACAAAGCAAGGGTGTTCTCTCTTACTACTACTATTCAATTTCATACTAGAAGTTATAGCTAGTGCAATAAGGCAAAAAGAAGACATAAAACTACCTTCGCTTGCAGATAGTATGATTGTCTATGTAACAACTCCAAAGACTCTATTTTTAAAAAAATCCTGATAGCTTAAAGTCAAATGCGTAAAAAAGCTCTATATTTTTACTCCACCCCCCATTTTCTTTTATGTCACAATTTACATCATTTTACCTTGTGCTAACAAATTATTGTAGTTATAGTTATTTTTACTACTTTTGTCTTTTCACTTCCAACAAAAAGCTTCAGGGGCCTACAATAGTTTTTTCTAGGGCCTTTGTCTTTTGAAAGAGAACAAAGTTGGAGAACACATATTACCCAATTTCATGACTTACCATAAAACTACCAGAATTAAGATAATATCGTATTGGCAAAAGAAAAGACATTGATAAATGGAAGAGAATATAGACTCTAGAAATAGACCCACACAAATATGGTCAACTGATTTTTGACAAAGGCACAAAGGCAATGCAATGAAGAAAGGAGTCTTTTTGACACATGGGGCTAGAACATTTGGATGTCGCTATGCCGAAAAATGAACTTAAATACAGGTTTCACTCACAACTTACACAAATATGAACTCAAAACACATCAAAGATATAAATATAAAATGCAAAATACAAAAACTCTAGAAGAAAACATAGGAGAAAAGCTGTGTAACCTAGGATTTGGTGATGAGTTTTTAGATACGACACCAAAGCACAATCCATGAAAAAAATTGATAAGATGGACGTCGTTAAAATTAAAAACTTTTGCTGTCTGAAAGTCACTGCCAAAAGAATGAAAAAATAAGTCACAGACTGAGAGAATATATTTGCAAACCACCAATTGGATAAAGGACTTGTATCTGGAATGTACACAGGAATTAAAATTCAACAATAAGGAAAAAGAAAAAAAAAACAATTGAAAGATACTCAGATAATCTGAACAGACACCCCACAATAGAATATATACAGATGGCAAATAAGCATATGAAAAGATGCTTAATGCCATTTGTCATTAGGGAAATGCAAATTAAAGCAACAATGAGATCTCACTCCACAACTAGCAGAATGGCTAAAAGCAGAGAGAAGTAACTCTGACAATCCCAAGCGCTGATGAAAATGAGAAACAATAGGAATTCTCATTTGTTGCTGGTGGAAACTCAAAATGGTACAGGTACTTTGGAAAACAGTTTCAGTTTCTTACAAAGCTAAATATAGCTTTACCATACAATCCAGCAATCACTTTTCTAAATATTTATTCAGATAATTTGGAAACATGTCCACAGAGAAAAGTTGCATGTGAATGTTTCTTGCAGCCTTATTCATAACTACTAAACACTGGAAGTAACCAAGATGCCTTTCAATAGGTGAATGGATAAACAAAGTATGATATGCCCATACAGTGGGATACCACTCAACAATAAAGAGGTATGAGCTGGGGCCAGCCTGGTGGCATAGTAGTTAAGTTTGCACACTCTGCTTTGGCAGTGGCCAGGGGTTCACTGATTTCGATCCTGGACGTGGACCTATGCACCGCTCATCAAGCCATGCTGAGGTGGTGTCCCACATAGAGTAACTAGAAGGATGTACAGCTATGACATAAAACTATCTACTGCAGCTTTTGGGAGAAAAAAATGAAAAAAAAAAAAACGAGGAAGATTGGCAAAAGATGTTAGCTCAGGGCCAATATTCCTCAAAAAAAAAAAAAAAAAAAGAAGAAGTGTGAGCTACGAAGCCTTGTAAAGACGTGGATGAATCTTTAATGAGTATTGTTAAGTGAATGAAGCCAATCTGAAATCCTACATACTGTACATACTGTAGGATTTCAAGGCAGAACTATAAAGATGGAAAACAGATCAGTCTTGCCAAAGTTTTGAGAGAGGTATGGTTGAATAGGCAAAGCAAACAGCATTTTTAGGGCAGTGAAGTTATTCTGTATGATACTGTCGTGGTGGACACACAACGTTATGCATTTGTTAAAACCCGAAGAACTTTTCAGGACAATGAGTGAGTCAATAAAAGGAATGAGGGCTCTTTGGAGAAATGGATGATTCTAGAGCTGAGATAGAGAATATACAAGATGAGCCTGAAGCTTCACGTAGTGCCAGAAATGAAAGAAATGCTAGAAAAATACAATGATGAGTGTTTGTCCAAGGGACATAGGAGCCAAGTGAAAGATCTCTCAATGACTAAAGCTGGAACAATTTGAGCAACAAATTAATATAGTATTGGATTATAGCCCACAATATACAGTAAATATTCATGAGTCCACAGGGTTATAAATCAATCGTAGAATAAATAAATGGAGGAGTATAAACAAATCTCCCATAAGGAAAAATCTCAAATAATTTTGGTAAATGCAAAGTATCGGTGCATAATTATCCACCCTTTAGAGTGTACTGCTCATAATAACTTCCTTCCAAAGAGTACGTTATCCAAGGGGGAAAGAAGGGACTTTATAGTGGAGGAATTGACAAACACTTTCAGACAAGTGATCAAGATTAATATCAATAGTGATGTCATGTTGATAACATGTACCACAGATATGCTAAAAGAAGGAGAGCTTTCCTCTGTGATCATCCTCCCCCAAACCCACAATTCCTGTTTAACCGTGAGAAAGATTCAGAAAAAATAACACACTGACGACCATTCCACAAAATACCTGACCCTTTGAGTAATCCCCAAAACTGTCAAAGTCTTCAAAAACAAGTGATGTCTGACAAATTTTCACAGTCTAGAGGAGCCTGAGAAACACAATGACTAAATGTAATGTGGCATCCTGGACGAGGTCCTGGAACAGATAAAGGACATTTGAGAAAAAATAGTGATATTTGAATAAAGCATGAACTTTAGTTATAATAATATATCAACAGTGGTTCAATAGTTACAACAAATGTACCATAGTCATATTAACAACAGAGGAAACTAGCAGTTGGCTGTACAGAAACTCTCAATATTTTCGCAACTTTCGTAAAAGAAAAAAAAATGTGGCCCATTGCCTGATTCAGTTATCTTGCTTTTTGGAAGATACCACACTAGCCGGCCTTGACTCATCCAGGTATTTTTTTTAATGTGTCAATATAGAAATCTATACTTGTTTGATATTACATTTTTTCTGTCCTGAGTGCTGGGTACATAGTAGTCACTCAATAAATACTTCCTGAATGCTAGCAGAGTATCCTTCCTTTAGTTCCCAGACAAAAATATTATTTTAAGGGAAAAAAGCTACAAACATCAACAAAATGGAACCTCTTCATCATCACATTCATTTAAAAGCATCCTTTAAGGTTCTACTTATCTGAACACAGAGAAAGAACAAAATTAATCTCTGTTAAAGCACAATTGCATAGAGGCCAGGAACTAGGTTCCTTCACAAAACTTCTTTTTGGTCCTATCAGTATCACAATAAAAAGCATGAGATTTTTAAAATGGGAGAGAGCAAAGGAACAATACAAGCGAGTTTCCAAAATTGCTGAGTTGAAGGGTTCATGAAGGCCTTTCAACTACAAAATTAATCCTGGAGTAGAAATGAATTACAGATTCTGAATCTTATGTCTGAGAAACTTCTTTTTCCCTGGAGCTTAATTACGTCTTCAACAGGCAGCTGTTGGGTTCAAGCGGCTGAAATAACTAGAGGAGGTGTAGGTTTCACCTGCCTCCACAAAGTCCCAATTCACAAGGGGTCTAAAAGAATTAGAATTTCAGGTCATGCAATCACAGAGTCTGAATAATTCAAGTGATGAAGCTCAATATGCAGATACATTTCAGGAACATTTGTCCCAAAATTTCATTCGGACAGCAGAATAATAATATACTGCTAAGGATTACTTAACAATAATAAATTCATTAAGAGTTTCTATTTTGCCAGTCTGGAAAAAATTAGAAATAGAAAAGAAAATGACCTTCCATATCTTTCCTGCACAGTACAATGTGGGAATATGGCCCTTTGGAAAGGGCAGGAGTGAAGTTGTGAATCTCTGTATCACTAACAATACTAGAAGAGCTTGCTTCTATTTTAAACTTGGAGATCTCACTGGGATCTTTTCTCTCATAGCCCACCTCCTTTTATCACCATTTCCTTTTTGAGAACAGGATACATACTGAATGGAAACAAGCACGAAGGGTAGTTTTTAGAACGGATTAGAAAATTCCCAGTTTATACAGTGCATTGTATTTTCATTTCCTAGTTGTATACTTAAGACGCTTATATTTAAACATTTTATAGCTTCCTCTTAAAGCCCTCTCTCTTTTAGTGGTTAAGTACCTTGAAGCCAAGATCTTACATTAAAGTAGAATCTAATTAGACCTTTCCATTCAGACAGGCTACTGAACTCTTTTAGCTCCATTATAAAAATGTACAGTAAAACCTTTTTTCCTCTCTGTGGTGAAAATAGCAGTTATCTTCAAGAAAAAAAAAAAAAAAGGAAAAGACATGAATTATCCCACCTCAATTTAAGCAGAAGGCATAGGCAGGTGACCCTGCCTCTTTGTCCTTCTCTATAAGAAGAAAGGTGGTTTTCAGATTTTGAGACAGCAACTGGGAGTGGAGATGTGGAGCGTGCATTGCTGCTGCTTTTAAACCCTTAAATACACCACATCTAAAATGCCTTCACATTGAAAGCATGAAAATTGCAGTAACTGCTTCAATAAGCAAGTAGTTTAAATATAATTTCTGGCACCATGTATATATTCACAGGGAAAATGAGTTAAGAAAGACAGTATGTAGTTTTATAAAAAGGAAAGCATAAAATTCTAAATATTCTTGCCAATGTGTATCCATGAAAGTAATGTCATTAAAAAAAAAAAAGAATTAGGTATTAACTAGGATTCATATTGCTTCCTAACCTGTATTTGGCATTGAGCTAGCTTTGAGAAGAGAGTAGAAAAACATCATAACAAATTGCTATCATGAATATCAAATGAAGCATGTCGAGCTTACAACCAGGAACTAGAAAGAATTGGGAATGAAAAGGGGGAGAAAAAGAAGAGGATTCCAATAAGGTTAAATTAGAATGGCTTATATAGCTTCTGAATAAAATAAACTTGAAGATGATGATAATAAAGCTGAAATGCTGGGTAATGAAGAGTAGAAATGATGCCCTCCCATGCTCACAGAGCACTGGAGCTACCACAAACATTTTACACCTTCCCCTGTGACCCTTGGCATCATTTGGAAAAAATATACAAATGACCAGATTCTGTTTTTACTAATGACGACTCCTGTTGGATGTTAGACTAGAGGTCTCATACAGCAACTCTGCAGTCATTAGCTCCATTACTATGTTGGGCAGTGATATCCTTCTAGAGCACTGACAAATTATGTTTCTCTTCATCATATACTTGAATGCCGTAAAATCATGCTTTTAAAGTTATTTATAATTTTTTCAAAACAATAGTGTACTTGAAAAGGGCAGAACTACCACTCTCATTATCTATGCCAGATACTTATAAAATTCTCAAAATCAAATTGCTTTCAGTGCTTGATGACCACCCTTTGAAAAGTAGTTCTATGCCTTTGGATTAAAAGCCCTCATTTTGGCAAATTATTTCCATATTTTCTCACCTCCCTAGAAATTAGATGTAGAGGTGAGGAGATAGAAAAAATCTAGTATTAGAGCATGGATCGATCCAGTGGAAAAGTCAAAGCCCAATCAGGAAGACATTAGGAATTTTTTAATGATCACTCAATCCCTTCCTCAATCCTCTTTCATGGTTTACACATGTTTGCTTAACCAGAGATTTTATTAAAATAAATCTTAGTGGAAGCTTGCCGTATAGAACAGATGAATAAGAAGTTCATTTGATTAAGGTAGAATGCAGTGTTTGGAGGGTGGGGTTTGGTGAGGTGTGGAGATACTTTGCATGATCTGGAGACGAGTAGGAGCATATTTTAAAACCACTTCCCAGTGCCACCCTAGCAACTTGCCTTCACTTTTCCATTCCCTCCTGGAAATTAGCACCTAACACTGGTGTCACATGTTCCTTGCTATAGTGTAGCCTATGGAAGAAAGTGCAGTGACAAGATACCAAATATGTCCCCAAGTATTTAGTTCTGATGTTAAAAGATGCTGAAATCCTAAAACAAGATTCTTCAAACAGCAGTATACCAATGTAGATAATCAGATATGCCCAGTGTTTATAGCCAACTTCCATCCTTGGAGCTCTGAAATCTAGAATTAACACATGCTTGCAACTCAATTGTGAATATTTGGGTCAGGAAAGTCAGCAAAAAACAAGAAGAGGAGATAATGGTTATTTCCAGTGTTTGAGGTGTGCAAAAAAGGTGCCCAATGTCTGAAGTAGTCACGATGAAGTAGAAAGAGCACAGGGTTTAGTCAAAACACCTTGGTTCAAGTTCTGATGTCAACACATAATGAGTGTTTATTTATGAGTGATTATTTATAAGTCCTTTATTCACTCTGAATTGCAGAGTCTTTATCTACAAGGTGTAAACAAGAGTGGCACCAACCTCTTAGCGCTGTTTCAAGGATAGATGAGATAGTATAACAATGGTATAGCATTCTATGCAATATACGCACTCGTGAGGACCTCACATCCTTCATATCTCACATAGTATAATACTGACAAAGGTGGTATCTATTTTGGGTCACCTACAAATGTGCCACGCTGATGTGGCAATAGTATAAAACACAGTTTAAAATTCACTTAATCCAAAGATTTGGAATTTCCTGATGCTCACTGAATTTTTAATTTGGAGAGATTTGTACAATTTCTAAAATTGTCTGTAGATTTAATTAGTAGTAGTTAATTATTAATATTGTTATAATGGCATGTCAGTTTCTCATAAAATTCAACCACACTGAGACTAATTGTGCTTTTTAAATTATGGTTACCACCATCACTATCATTATAGTTGTGAATTCAGGTGAATGAATGCTATTTTCACCTTCACCTTCCTCTACATCTCTATAGATGATGGTTTCTAAGTATTTTGGGAAAGAAGATTGGCCTATGTGGGGGTGGTGAGAAACACTAGCGATTGTGAATATAGCATTTCTTATGTTAATCCAATCGATTTTCTTAAACTCAGTCCAAAAGTAGTATTTCCCTGTACATAGCACAAAGTGGGCAAACTAGTGCCATTGGAGAGGCAAGCAAGATAAGACACACAGCATGCAGCCCAAATGTTCTCCTTGCTCTGTCACAGAAGCATCTTTTTTCTATGTGTCTGCTTAAGCTGTTGGTTTGGAAGACCATCTGTGAAAGATCCTGCCTTAAGCATGGAATCTTTCAAAAGATCAGAAAAAGTTTGCATGTTTTTCATTTGTTTTTGCTATTGTTGTCATGGTTGTTTCTCCTCCACAGTTACAAATGGCATTATCAGACACTTCAAGAATGAAAGGAGGTATACAGATGAATATAAACTAAAAAGGACGTGCAGTTTTCAGAAGCCAGAAGTTAAATAAAATTCTTTGTCATCTGGCTGTAGTTAAAGCATGACAAAACCTGTTTTATTTAGCAACTTATTTGGTAATGATCAAAAACTTTGAAAAAGGTCTATATACAAGGAGAAAATTTACTAGGAAAACAATGCTCAGGTATACCATAAAATTATTTTTTAAATGTGTCATTTTTATAAGGTCAGTGACAAAAATATTTACATTCTTTCAGACAATACAATTTATTGCTTCAAAAATGTTCGTGTGATTCTTGAAAAGAAATTATTAACACATTCATCCAAGTACTACCAACTTTGCCTTTTCATTCATGAAAAAAATCCCTGTGTATTTCAACAGAATCTGGGCAAATTCAATTTCTCTTTTCTTTCAAATGAGGAAATTGATTATTCACCCTAGAAAGCTAAGAATTAACTATGCCACTAGAAGGTTATGGTTCAGTCAGGAGGGATAGGAAAAATGAAAAGAGTTAGAGTGAGTGGTAAAATTATAAATACATTGCAGTTAACATCAATAGAGATATTTGACATTTTTCTTTCAATTTTCCAATATTGCACGATGCATATCTATCTTTCTCCTCTTTTAGGTTTGGATTTTAAGGACAGTTCTAAAAATATGATTATATCCTCCAAGGGTGTATCCTAAAAATCACTTTAATAGGGCCAACTAGAATAATATTACTGGAGAAAATACATGCTCTACACCGTAAAAGGACCCTCCCCTTATCTCTCTAACCTCATTGCCTACTACTCTAGTTCTTTCCTCTCTCTCCAGCAATATCGGCCTCCTTGCTGTTACTCAGACACTCCTGTCATGTGTTATTTTAGAGCCTTTGCATTGGTTCTTGCCTCTTCTTGGAGATTTCTTTCCCCAGAAATGTGCAAGCCTAACTCTCTAATTCTGTCACCAACTTCATGTCTCCCTGGATGTCAGCTTTCAATGATGCCTAAACAGGGCACCCAATTGAAAATGGCAACTCCCATTCCAACGACCATGCTTCCAGTCAATTCTAACCATCCTCCACATTGTTTTCTCTTTTTTCATAGCACTTCTAACCTTCTGACTTATTATATGACTTATTATGTATTGTGTTTATTGTTAGTTGTCTGGTTCCCTCATCTAGGATGAAGGACCGTTGAAAAGATAAAAGGTCTCAAATCAATGACTTTAGCTTTCACCTTAAGAAACTAGAAAAACTAGAGCAAATTAAACCCAAAATAAGTAGAAGAAAAGAAATAATAAACATCAGAGCAGAAATCAATGTACTAGAAAAGAGAAAACAATAAAGAAAATACATGAAAGTAAAAATGTTGTTTTTTTGAGAAAATCGATAAACCTCTAGCAAGATAGATTTGGAAGAAAGAGAGAATAGACGAATTACAAATATCAGGAATGAGAGAGGTGCCATTACTATTACTATAGAGTCTACGGATTTAAAAGGGTAATAAAGGAATATTACGAGTAACTTTATCCCTATAAATTTGACATCTTAAATGAAATGAACAAATTCCTTAAAAGAAATAAACTACCAAAGCTCACTCAAGAAGAACTAGACAATGTGAATAGCCTTATATCTTCTAAAGAAATTTAATTTGTATTTAAAAATCCTTTCCACAAAGAAAGTCTCAAGCCCAGATGGCTTTCCAAGCAACCAAACATTCAAGGAAGAAATACTATCATTACCCACAAAGTCTGAAAAACCAAGAGATTATTCTTCCCAACTCATTCTATGATATTTGCATTACCTTGAGACAAAAAAACAGACAAAGACATTATAAGAAAAGTAAAATACAGACTAATATCCTTCATGAATTATAGATGTGAAAATTCCAAACAAATTTTAGCAAATCAAATCCAAAAATATATAAAAGTACTAATATACATGATTAAGTGGGATTTATATGAGAAATGTGAGTCATTTCACGTTAGGAAATCAATTACTGTAATTCACCATATTAACAAACTAAACAAGAAAAAATATATCATCACTGAAATAGATGTAACAAATTATTTGGCAAAATCCAACATCAATTCTGATTAATGAAAAGAAACTCTCAGCAAAGTAGGAATAAAAAGGAATATCCTCAATCTGACAAAGGACATCTGTGAAAAATGTATACCTAACATCATATTTAATTACAAAAGACCTAATTTCCCCCCATCATCAGGAAAAAGACAAGAATATCCACTCTCATCACTTCTATTCAACATTTTACCAAAGGTTCTAGCCAGTTCACTAAAGCAAGAAAAAGAAACAAAAGGCATCCAAATTGAAAAGGAAGTTGGAAAAAATTGAAAAAAAATGAACATAATCTTAGACACCTGTAGAATAATAGTAAATCATGTAATGTTTGAGTAAAGGGAACCCCAAAAAGAGAGAAGAGAAAGAATGGGGCAGAAAATATTTAAAGTAATAATAGCCAAAAACTTCCAAATTTGGGGAGAGACATAGATTTATAGATTTAAGACACCACCAAATTCCAAAGAGAGCAAATAAAATGAAAAACACATCTCTGTATTATCTTAAAACAGCTGCAACCAAGATAAAAAGAAGAGATTGAAGTTGCAGAAATATGTAATAACAGGTGACCAATGATGTAAATAATAACAGACTTCTCAATTGAAACACTGGAGACTAGATTTCTATCTTTGAAGAGCTGAAAGACAAAAAAAACAGAAACCAAAAACACTAAAACCCTGACAATCCAGAATTCTACACCCAGAAAAAAATATCTTTCAAATATTAACATAAAATAAAATTTCAGATGTTAAAATTAAGAGAATTTGTTGCCAATAGATCTGCATTACAAGATGTGCTCAAGGAAGTTATTCAGGCTGAAGCAAAATAATAACAGATCTGCTGGAAAGAACGAAGAGCACTGGAAAAGATAAATATATGGACACGCATAAGGTATTATTATTTTCCTCTTAATTTTAAAAATATACATTTGTCATAGTTTATTCATATTATGAATAAACTTCCATTTTCTAGGATGGCCCTTATGCGTATCTGTCTGCACTTTAAATATCTATTTTTATCTTTTTTATTCCTAGATCCCAGTCATATTGATGTTTGCTTGGGGGTAATTCCCAATAAAATAAACAAACAAGCAAACAAACAAGTAGCATCTCTATTCAGAGCTATATATTATATGTTTGTTTGTTTAAGTCTCTTAAGTAACATAGTTTTCCCAGAAATGTTTCAAGATTTTTCACATGGACCTAAAAAGAAAGATAATAGGTAAAAATGCACAGAGGTATATGTCTCTAGGAGGTGGTGGTTTATAATACTGGCTGCTATAATAAATAAACCCTTAGATCTCCTTGCTTTAACACAATACAACTTTATTACTCAATCACTTAAAGTCCAGTTAGTTGGAATAGGGAAGATCTATCCAATCATTCAGGAAAGCGGGCTGAGGGGCACTTTCGTCTTTAGCCAGAAGCTTCTAAGGTCACACTTTGCCTTCACATCCAGCTGGAAAATAACAGGAGGAAACCCAGGTTGTTCTTCCTCTGAAGTCTCCAGAGAGTCATGATTTTTTTTGAAGAGACTAAGAAAAAGAAAAAAAAGAAAAGGCATGAGGAAGGTTTATTATCAACAATGGAGAACGTCAAGCTTTATAAGCTGCTCTAAGCCAAAATTTCCATGATAACCCATCTCATTCATATCCTTCTTTATACCAACAATGCTTTCTCAATCCAATTAGTCTACATAATTGAAAGTGCTCATATATATGAAGTAAGCAGATAGCTGATGGACAGCGGGAAAGCCAGAGTTATTAGAATGAAGGGCATAACACAAGCTAAGCAATAAATGAAAGACAAATTGGACTGAGTCTCAGATATGAAGACAAATAATAAAAGTGATAAAGAAGAAAATAAAGCATGAATACATTAAATAACAGTGAGATTTTAGAGGAAGAGGACTGTTTCATTAGGGTAAAGATCAGCTAGATCTTTGAAACCTAAGATTCAGTAGATTTTTTTTTCTTAATGCAAAATGCTTGGCCTACATTAGCTGAGTTCAGTCTTCAAACTCTCTTTTTACTTCTCTCTCCCTTTAGGTAATGTCTTTTTGGTAGCCTCTGGAGTCTTCAGGCAAAAGCTAGGCCTTCAAGGGCTCTGTTTAAAAACCACTGACTGGTATATAACCTGAGGTCATCTCTGTAAATAGTTCTCTTATCAGAATGCCTACTGCCACCACCAATCATTTTATTTTAGGTAAAATCCTACTCATATTACAGGACTAGCTCTAAAATCACTCCCCCTCTGACCCTGCTCCAAAACCCAAGTAGAATTCACCACTCTTCCTCAGTGATCACATTGCATCCAGTCTGACTTTATAGCGTGACAATGTTACTTTGTGTTTCTGTCAGTTGCCTAATAGACTTTTAGCTCCTTTAGCAACTTTATTTCCTCAGTGGCAAGCACAGTGCCCAGTGAATAGTGTTTGCTCTATAAGTGAGAACTGAAATTTCTGAAACTTAACTGAATTGATTTGAATTGACTTGAGTTGCATTGAGTAGAGTTGAGCTGACTGAATGGAACAAAATATAAAGAAGAATGAGGGAAAAATAATGATTTGCCTAAGAAAGGGCATAAGTTCAGCTACAGCAAAAGTAGTGTGGAGTTGTAGTGAGGTAGGTTTCCGGATTTCTTGAATAGTCCAGTAATGAAGTACTTAGATGACAAGAGAAAATGGAAAGACCTTTTAAATATCACAGATCCCAACTTGTGCCTAACTGGATTCAGAACTAATAGCTTGAGCTAATGATTGGATATTTGTAGGTAATTTTTATGCAATAAAAATATTATAATGAGAACTATAAGTTGATTCTGTGCATTGAGAGTTATGGATCACAGAATGTGGTAAGATTGGTGCCTTAATATTTGGCAGAGTGGGAGAGTGAGGAGAAATTTGTATCAAAATGAGGAAAAGACCATATTTCCAACACAGGAATGTGAGAAAAAAAGGAATACTCCACACTATGTATTGCAGCAGCAAGAAGTGTAGGGAAGGAAAAAGAAAGTGGTATATTAAAGAACATTTTTGAACACTCACTATGCCAATTACTCTTGCTAGATACTTTTATTTATTTATTTATTTTGGTGAGGAAGACAGTCCCTGAGCTAACATCTGTGCCAGTCTTCCTCTACTTTGTATATGGAACTCTGCCACAGTATGGCTTGATGAATGGTGTGTAGGTCCGCACCCAGGATCCAAACTGTGAACCCAAGGCCCCTGAAGCAGAGTGTGCAACCTTAACCACTAAGCCACCAGGATAGCCCCTCTCGTTAGATACTTTTAACACGTGATCCAATTAGTACTTTTCCCAACAACATGGAGATTTTATAGAGGGAGAAAATGAAACTTAGGAAAGTTAGGGAAATTGTTCAGGATTTTGCATCTGGCAATTCAAACAGAGATATATTTAGTTTCAAAGTACATGCCTTAACCAGGAAATCAAACATGAGTCTGTATGCCTTGTCGTTATTCTGTTTTAGGGACAACTGTACCTGCTCTGCCAAGTTTCAAATACCAAGATCTCAGCTACAGTTTTCAGTTAGCTTTAGCTGTTTCAGGTTAACAATTCTTGATATTCTTTGAAGCCGTTTATTAGTTTGTTTGTATATCACTTGGAAACATATAATATCATTATAAAGGGTTATAAATATAAAAGATTATCAATATAATTATAGTGTTAATAGTGATGATCAGAAGTCTTCCAGCTAGTTACAGACAACAGTCGGTGTACAATAAACTTCCCCAAATCTCCTCCTCTTCATAATTTCACATATATGAAAATTCAAAGCAAAGCCACACTTTCAACATTACTTGAAGACATAGAAAGTAGAAAGAGCAAAATAATTGCATATAAAAGAGAGAAATAAATGAAAAGAAGTGCCACAGTCTTATGCTCCTGCCCCATCTGTTCCCTCTGTATGGCCAGCAGCACACTGATGGAGAAAATCCCAGCAGATTGAGAAAAAAAAACAAGGAGATCAGAGTAGGAACATTAGCTATGGAGCCTGAGTATGAGTTGGTGTGATCACCAGAAAAGGTAAATCCACTCTAAATCTTGGGGAAAAAGGTAAATGGGCAGATCAGAGCAAGAACTGCACAGAAAGGATTTAAAAGTAGAAGTGTCTCAAAGGGGAAGATATCAAAAATCAAATGACACAGTTACCACCTTCATGAAGCAAAAATTGCAAGAGGTATAGAGAGATTAGGACACTAAGCTATACTAGGGTGAGGCAAGTGAGAGTGTAGTAGAGTTCAATAAATGTCTATTAGATCTACACTAATACAATTAAAATGGATTTTAAAAACCCACAATAACCAAATTTAAATTGTTAAATAAAGACAAGATCTGACCCTTCACTTACACAACCCTGCCTCACTCAGATCACTGTAAACCTGGCCCTGATTCCAACAAAACTTTATTTATAAAAACAGAAGCCTGTCCCATAGGCTTTAGTTTGCTGATTTGATCTTTTAACATATTGCGTTAAATATTATTTATCTTGATTACTAAGGTTTTTAGTGTCTAGTAAACTTTGTGTCGAAGGTGATTACCTTAGTCTCCTGTCCTTTGTCTCCGTCCCTCTAATAGGAGATTGTAACACACTACTCTCAATGAAAGAAGTAAAAGTCACAGAAAATAAGTAAAAAGACAAAAAGTTGTTAAAGAACCACCCTATAAAAAATACCAGATGGGGGCCAGCCCAGTGCCTTAGCGGTTAACTGTGTGTGCTCCATTTAGGCAGCCTGGGGTTTGCGGATTCGGATCCCGGGCATGGACCTACATACTGCTCGTCAGGCCATGCTGTGGCAGCATTACACATACAAAAAAGAGGACGATTGGCACAGATGTTAGCTCAGTGACAATCTTCCTCAAGCAAAAAGAGGAAGACTGAGAGTAGTTGTTAGCTCAGGGCCAATCTTCCTCATCCCCGCCCCCCGTCGCCCCCAAAATGTACAAGATGGTTTCAGGAGAAATTCTACCAAATTTTTCAAAGAACACATATTTCCAATGCTATATAAATTATTCCAGAGCATAGAAAAGAAAGGAAAACTACCTAATTCCTTTCTCTGAAACAAGAATAACAATGATACCTAAACCAGACAAAGATAGTACAAAGATAGAAAACTAGAGACCAAGATTACTCCTTAATATCAATTCAAAAATTCTAAAGCAAATGGTAGCAAACAGAATCAAATATTAATTCAGAAATTCTGAAGAAAATATTAGGAAACACAATCAATATCACATTAATAATAATAACACACCGTGACTAAGTGTCATTTATGCCAAGAATACAAAGTTGCTTCAATATTTCAGACTTCTGGTCTCCAGAACTACGCGAGAATAAATTTCTGTTATTTTAAACCACCAGATTTGGGGTAATTTGCTGCAGCGGCCCTCAGACACTAATACAGTTAGTATGCAGACATATATTTCCCAGGTCTGCCTGCTGTGAAGGCCTAGGAACATTGACACTGCAGTAGCACTGAGTTCTAGATTTCTAAGTAGCATTCTTCAAAAAAAGAACTAGGATTCCTTGGAGAAATGATTGACTCCACAGCTAAGGCAGGGAAAATACAAGATGAGTCTGGGATATCTGATGGTATCGGAAAGTAAGGATGCACTCAAAAAAGATGAGGGCTTTTAAAGAAAGAGGAGCCAACCTGAAGGAGATCCCAATAGATAAAACTGAAATAATTTGAGCCACAAAATAAGTAATAGTAGTGTTAGATTTTAATCCATAGACTAAATTTAAAATATATAAAAATGAATAAGTAGAAGAGAAGGGACAGTTCCTCTTTAGAGTAGAATTCCAATTAGTAAATATAGAAGCAAAGGGGAAACATAAAACCATTGGGCAAACACCACAATAGTAACTGTTGCAGACAAGATCCACTAATGAGTGCTAATTTCACTAGGCAAATGTTTGAGGAAAAACAGAATCTGCATGGTCTCAGAGTATCTTCCCCAAGTTATTTATTAACTACAAAGGGTAGGATAGTAACTTTCCAATGGGAAAATCAGTAGAAGTCACCTGAACCAAGTAATCAAAGCCACCTGACCCAAGTAATTAAAACCAATGTCACTAGTAATAAGACATCTGAACATCATGAGTCCCATGATAAGATGCACCGAGAAGGACACAAGATCATTCTTGTGACCTTCTTTTTTTTTTTCGTAAGGAAGATCAGCCCTGAGCTAACATCCATGCTAATCCCCCTCTTTTTGCTGAGGAAGACCAGTTCTGAGCTAACATCCTGTGATCTTCTTGCCAAAGATACATAACCTCAGCACAGTGATTAGAAAACACCGAACTAATCTAAATTAGGAAAAAGGCAAAAAGATATTGTATCTTCATACACATTCAGTCATGCATTAGAAAACTTGTTTAATCCCAATTAAGGAACATTAGAAAAACAACTGTTCAATAATCGTTAAAAGTGTCAAGGTTATGAAAGGCAAGGGAAAATTGAGGAACTCTTATGGACTTCAGGAGACTGAGTAGAAATAACAATTAATCAAAGGTAAAATTCTAGACGGCATCCTAGAACAGAAAAAATAACATTGCAGAAATCGAATGAGGAAAGCTTGGTGAGATCCAAATAGAGTAGTTAGTTTAGTTACTAGTATTGTACCAATGTTAACTTCCTGGTTCTGATAATTGTACTATGGTTATGTAAGATGTTAGCATTAATGAAAGCTGGGTGAGAGAAACTGTACCATTTGTGCAAATTTTCTGTAGATTTCAATTTAGTTCAAAATAAAAAATTTAACAAAATGACTGAACACAGAAAATTGATGAAAATAATACAGTCTACTGAAGAGTTGATTTAAAAACATTCACAAAATTAAATCAATAATGTTAGAGGGTGAAGGTCTCCTCTGCACACTCTTCCCTTGTCTCTCTCTCTCTCTCTGTCTACTCCCTTTCTTTTCTTTCTTCCTTCCTTCCTTCCTCCCTCCCTCCCTCACTCCCTCCCTTCCTTCCTTCTTTCATTTTATGCTTGATGAGGAAACACATCCCATGGCAGAATGTTTGTTCAACTTTGTTGTGGTTTCAGAACACTTTCAAAGGCCTCATTAGAAGGATTCAAGAAACAATTCTCTGATTAAAATCAAACCTGGAAATAATTTGTGTCCATTTGACAAACAATCACCTTTCTCTAAGCCAGATTTAGTGCCACTGCTCATACTGTTCGGAACAACCGTAATCAATAGCTATTTACTTCCACTAAACAGAGGAAAATAGGAAAATAGCATAAAAATGGAGAGAATATTGGAATGGGGACAGGTTTTCAAGAAAGGAAGGAAAAAGACAAAGCCAATAAAATTTCATTTCTGTCAGTGTTTTTGTTCCAATATTTGCTTATCGCAAAATGGACAATTTGCAATAATTATCATAGACTGGGGGTTTTTTTTGAGGAGAGTCTTGAGAATGTACAGTCTCTGAAATAAATACCACTGACAATTTTTGCCTTATTTAACTTTTAAAATTTAGGACAAGATCCATTATTCCTTTTTGTCTGTGGATGCATTTTGTGTTTTGTGGAAAACACTGAGCTCAATTATCTGTCTATTCACACTCCTTGTAAAAATCTCCAACCACCTCACAATCACCACCACCATCTTAAAAACTTCTCTATATGTCATTACCTCGCTGCCCACACTGCTCTAACTATAATCAGATAAGCGGGGCAATGCCATGGTCATTAGAAAAAAAAAAAAAAAGGGGATTATTTTTTGTCCTGAAGAAGAATCCATTGCCAAATGGAATATTAATTATGAACTAATCTATCATATCATATAATTACAGGGTAACGTCAGGCATTTTTCACGAAGGGGAGCAAACTAGATAAAAGAATTAATGGAAAAGATTCGAAGGCCATGTACCATGTAGTAGAGGGAAAGCATTGTGCAAATAACCAGAACACTTAGTGTAGCGGGTCCTTAGACAACTTCACTTTTTCAAATTTCATTTTCCCCCTCTAAAATTAGGAAGTATAATTATATTGCTAAATTTTGTCCAGATCTATAAATTTGTATAATTTTGATGTCTGTTGAATTTGACTTCATGTTTAGTGATAATTTACTCATGCACTCAATTCTTTCAAAAAAGCTTTTTTTATGTCTATGATTCACTTCACAAATTTTTTTTCTTTCTCTAATCATCACACTATAGTTGAGAAATTCTGTTTCTAAATGTGTAGACAGAGGGCACATACTATATATAGTGCACTTACCTAAGTATTCTGAAGAGTACAGATTATATGTTTCGAGTTATATTCTTACAGATCAGAAATCACAGCTTTTGATGAGATTTATCTGAGGAAAGAAAAGATTAAGAGGGAAAACTAAAATCCATAAATAATCTCTAATCTGGCTTTGGATCATAGCACACCCATGAAACACTTGCTCAAGTCATTTATAATAACATTATTTTGCAAATCAGTAGACAATTTTTCAGTCTTTAACTAATGTGGTTAACAAGTATCTTATTTGAAAATAATATTGATAATAAAGCCTAGCTCTCCTGGTCATTCTCTTATTGTTAATTCTATTCCCTGATGCTCTGACACCCTCTACTCCACAGGCTTCCATCCTTGACCCACTCTTGCTTCTCACTTTCTCACTGCTTATTTCAAGATTTACACCCGGGATTTCTTTTAATCAATAAGGTGACAAACACAAAGACAATTGCCTTTGAAAGAATTTATTACTTACATTTCCCAACAGAAAGGGGCATGCCGTACCATGCAGCATCACATGTGGAAGTTCCAGATTTTGTCAGGAGGGAGAAGAAGGAGAGACAGGAAAGCCCAAATTAGAGTTTTTACTGGGGTTTTCCATGGGCTAAACAGCTTAGGACTGGCTCGTTTGAATAATTCTGGTGGGATTTTGGGCATAGTGGCTGTCCCTAGTTGTCTAGTACCTGGCCTGGGGTTGATTTAGGGTAGGGGAAATAGTGGCTTGGCATGTGAGATAGATAAGGAAGAGATTCAGAGAATGGACTTTAGATCGTAGGAGATGTAAACAACTTTGGCCATTAATTTGGCCCTGTAATTAATTAATGGAAGCCAAATAGACAAATATGGAATCTAAGAAAACACTGCTGGAACAATGCTATCCTGTCTACTTCAATCCTTTTGATTTTTTAACATTTATTTTCATCTCTTAAATCCAGATCTCACTAGATGCTGCAAGCTTCATATATATATCTGCCTATTAGATATCTCTTTATGAATGTCAGTGAATACCTCAACGCCAAGAATTCAAAATTGAGGTTGTCATCCATGCCCTGCAAACCTGAGCTTTGTCCTCTATTAACTACTTTGGTTGTTGCCATCATTATGCATCCAATCACCCAAATCATAAATCTGAAAGACAGCGCTGCCTTTTCAATCTTCCTTATATGTATGAGCAATCATCAGTCCCTTCTATCTTTATCTCTTAAATATTTCTTTGATTCTGTACATTGCTTCCAATTCATGATCCTTCAATTTATCAGTCTAACTGTTATTGCATAACCTTGTCAAAGGTCTCTCTCCTTCTGGTTCCCCAGGATATGAACTTCATTATGTCCTTACCGTTTTTAGTGGCACCTCATTGTCTCCAGACCAATGTCTCCAGCTGCTTAGCATAACACCCATAGCTTTTCATGGTAACATATGTAATTATTTTCCAGTCTTATTTTCAACCAACTTTCTTTTTGCATTTTATGCTCAATGGTAAAATACTTGTGGTTTCTGTAAAAAAAAAAAAAACTATGTTATTTTATACCTCTCTGCTGCTATCCATTCTGTCCCCGTTGTTTGAAATGTCCCCTGCTCCCATCCATCAGGTTGGCAAGTTCTTTTATTTAAATGTCCTGCAAAACTGACTCAGGCGTTCATTTCTTCTGAGAAATTTCCTTAACCCACTCTTTTCCTCTGTACTATTTCATTGCTTTGTGGCTGTCATTGCAATTCTCCTAATGTATGGTAAACAGGCTTACTGCTTTCCATCCCTAAGGTCCAGAAAAAAGGAATAGGCTATTAACTACCTCACACACATTAGGATGGCTACCATTTAAAAAAAGCAAAAACAAAAACAAAAAAACAGAAAATAACAAGTGTTGGCAAGGTTGTAGAGGCATTGGAATCCTTGTGCACTGCTAGTAGAAATGTAAAATTGTGCAGCTGCTATGGAAAAAAGTATGGTGGTTCCGTGAAAATTAAAAATAGAACTACCATATGATACAACAATTCCACTTCTGGGTATATTTCCAAAAGAATTGAAAGCAATGAATCGAAGAGATATTTGTATCCCCAAGTTCACAGCAACATTATTTACAATTGCCAAAAAGTAGAGGAAACCCAAGTGTCCTTGGATAGATGAATGGATAAAGAAAATGTGGTATATAAATACAATGGAATATTATTCAGCCTGAAAAAGGAAGGGAATTCTGGCACATGCTAAAACATGGATGAACCTTAAGGACATTATGCTAAGTGAAATAAACCAGTCACAAAAGAAGAAATACTGTACGAATCCACTTATATGAAGTTCATAGAGGAGTCAGAATCATATGCAAACAGAAAATAGAATGGTGGTTGCCAGGGGCTGGAGGGAGGAAGGAATTGGGAGTTATCACTTAATATATACAGAGTTTCATTTTTGTAAAACGAAAAGCGTTCTGTGGACAGATTGTAGTAATGGTAGCACAACAGTGTAAATATTCTTAATGCCACTAAACTGTACACTTTAAAAATAGTTAATATGGAAAATTTAATGTAATGTATATTTTATCACAATTTAAAAAAAAGAAATAGGCTATTAAAACAGACAAAGAACATGAGTAGCTATGGTAACAAAAACCAAGTGTAATAAGTATCTAGTTATATTTCTTAAAATATATCTGTTTTCCCTGACACAATAAAGCACCACTTAACAAAACAGTGAAAGTTCATTATAAATAAGACAAAGTACAGTCTAGAAACCAGTGCCTTATTTCAAAAATACAGTAAGTAATGACTGAAGGAAATAAATGTGTATCTAAGGATAGCATGCTTCAAAATAATATTTAGAAATTTCATGAATGAGAGGTAAAATTCAGATGTTTGCCTTTCATATCTCTTGTATGATGTTATTCAAGAGTTCAGAAGCTACTGAATAGTTTTTTATGTTCAAAGGAAGTATAAAAACCCTAATATTAAAGAATAATGTTGACAGACTTCAATTTCTTTATTAAAGTGTTTTATGTGAATGCAATCTTTTTGCTAGCATAATGCCTCTCAATATATTGGAAAGGATATGCGTGAACTCTTGAGAAAAACAGAGTTGCTTTTAAATTTCACTCACCTCCTTATCAACAAAAGGAACTTAGGTATGTGGCTTATCTTCTCTGAGTCTCAAATTTTCTGCTTAAAATAGGGGTAATAAAACTGGCCTACTAGTGTTATTAGGAGTATTCAAGGCACATTTAAGTTGCACAGTGCTTGACAATAAAGATAGATACTTTTGTAAATATTCCTTAATATTAAGGAATTCCTTTATTCCTTAATATTCCTTAAAATATTCCTTAATTCCTTAAGCTAAAAACTAAAAATTGAACATCTCAGAATCATTTAAAGATTGGTAATGACCATTTAGTGGAATATTCTAAGAATCTAGCTATAGAAGACGCATGATCCAAAGGAGATTCCAACCTGCATGGCTACTGAATGAATTTTCCTATTAGCAATATAACAAGTTATTCTATTAGTACAGTAAGAAGATAATGCATATTTTTGAAAGGAGAAAAAATAGTCAAAAAAGTAACTTCCAGGGTTAAAAAAACTAATGTTCATATTTTTGATGCCTGTCTTAGCCATGTTTCCTTCAAGTGAATAGAGAGGATTGCAAGACATTTTGAGTCAAGCAAGATGGTGACAAAGGAGTCTCCTGAGTTCCTCTCCTCCTTTGGACACATTGAACGTGTAGCCACACATGGGGCAATTCCCACAGAAATAGATAAAGAAACTAGCTGAGTGACTCTTACGCATCAGATGAAGGAGAATATAGCCACATCAAAACATTTAGAAAAGGCCAAGAGGGGCAAGCCCTGTGGCATAGCAGTTAAGTTCACATGTTCCACTTCAGGGGCCCAGGGTTCACAGGTTCAGATCCTGGGCACAGACCAATGTACCACTTATCAAGCCATGCTGTGGCAGGTGTCCCACATACAAAGTAGAGGAATACGGGCACTGGTGTTAGCCCAGGGCCAACCTTCCTCAGCAAAAAGAGGAGGATTGGCAAGAGATGTTAGCTCAGGGCCAGTCTTTTTCACCAAAAAAAAAAGAAAAAAAAAAAAGGCTGAGACACACTCTTACCATGAACCTCACCTCTGACAGAGTGCTATATAACTGGGAGGAAACCTCCCAACTCTGAGCTTCTCCCTGACGAGCGAGGAGTTTGAATCCCACATGTAGCACAAAAACTTTTAAGGTTCCCACCAAAGGGATAGTATCCTAAAACACCCAGCTCTGAAAGTCAACAGAGTTTGCGTCCATGAGACCCACAGACTATAGCAAACAAAGAAGCAATTCTTAACAGTTGCCTGAGCACTCACAGCGGCTATCCCCAGGGCTCAGCATAGTGGAAGAAGGCAAAATTGCCCATCTCCCAGTCTTTCCCTGAAAGAGGTTTATCTGCATACTTTAAAAGCTTCTGCCTGAGGGCCAGGCTTCTAATTAA
Organism: Diceros bicornis minor; assembly: GCF_020826845.1. Classification (NCBI taxonomy): domain Eukaryota; kingdom Metazoa; phylum Chordata; class Mammalia; order Perissodactyla; family Rhinocerotidae; genus Diceros; species Diceros bicornis. The sequence continues at coordinate 44,725,229 of NC_080753.1, read as the reverse complement.
GCAAGCATCTAGGGGCTACCTACAATCTTCCCTAGAGACCAGGGAAGCTGGTGGGCCTCTTTCATGCCTTCTCCCTCCAGCCCACTCCAATAATAAAACCAAGTCATCAGTATCTCCATAGAAGGAGCTAGTATACACATTGGGCACCCCAGCTTTTGTGGCAGCCACCTGAGGGACGATTCCCTGGTTTGCCAGTCTCTAATAGCCAATGGGGATTGTATTCACAAGTCCCTCAGAACTATAGCAAACAAAAAAACAGTTCTTAATGGGTGCAGGAGCATCCCCTGTGGCTACAAACCTAGGACCGGCACAGAGGGAACAACCAAAAATGTCCATCTCCCAGTTCCTCACAAAGAAGAGACTACATGTGTTCCCAGCTGCTGCCTGAGGGTCCAGCTTTTAATCAGCATGCACTTAGGTTCTGACTGCAATCCTATTCTTCGGTACACTGACAAGTTTTGCACACCCTCAACTACTGGGAGCCACTAAGAACAAAGAAGTCAGCTTGGACAATCATAAAAGTTTGAGAGACAACTAGGAGCACGGACTGGGCTGAGTGATGAAGTTTATCTCCTACACAAGACCACTCTATCAAAACTGGGAGAGATGGCTGTTTTATCTAGCATGCAGAAACCAATACAGAGAGTTAAAGAAAGTAAAGAAACAGAGAAATGTATTCCAAACAAAAGAACAAGATGAAACTCCAGAAACAGATCTTAATGAAACAGAGATAAGTGATTTATCTTATAGAGAGTTCAAAATGAGGATCACAAAGATGCTCACCAAGGTCAGGAGAGCAATGCAAGAACAAAGTGAGAATAGAAAATATAAAAAAGTACCAAACAAAAATGACAGGGATGAAGAATACAATAACTGAACTAAAAATTTCAATAGAGGACTCAACAGGAGACTAGATCAAATGAAGAAAGTATCAGAGAACTCAAAGACAGACCAGTGGAATTCATTCAATCAGAGAAGCAAAAAGAAAAAAGAATAAAAAAGAGTGAAGATAGCTTAAAGGACCTATGCGACACCATCAAACAGATCAATACACGCATTATAGAGGTCCCAGAATGAGAAGAAAGAGAGAAAAGGGCAGAAAGCTTATTCAAAAAATAATGGCTGAAAAATTCCTAACCTGGGGAAAGAAACAGACACCCAGATCCAGGAAGCACAAAGGACTAAATAAGAGGAATCCAAAAAGACCCACACTGAGACACATTATAATTAAATTGTCAGAAATGAAAGACAAGAAGAGAATCTTGAAAGCAGTGTGAGAAAAGCAACTTCTTATTTGAAAGGGAATCACTATAAGACTATCAGCATATTTTTCATCAGAAACCTGGCAGGCCAGAAAGGAGTGGGATGATATATTCAAAGTGCCAAAAGGAAAAAAAAAAACTGTTGAATAAGAATAATTTACCCAGCAAAGTTGTCCTTCAGAATTGAAGGAGAGTAAAGAGTTTTCCAGACAAACAAAGCTGAGGGAGTTCATCACCAGTAGAGCAGCCTTACAAGAAATGTTAAAGAAAGTTCTTTAAGCTGAAATGAAAGGATGTTAATTAGCAACAGGGAAATATATATACAAGAATAAAACTCATTGGTAAAGGTAACTACATAATTAAGTTCAGAATACTTTACTGTTGTAATGTTGGTGGGTAAATCATTCATACCTCTAGTATAAAGGTGAAAAGACAAAAGTATTACAAATAATTGTAACTATGGTAATTTGTTAATGGATACACAATGTAAAAAGATGCAAATTGTGACATCAAAGACACAAAATTTGGGAGTGGGTAAGTTTTTGTATGCATTCAAAGTTAAGTTATTATCAGCTTGAAATAGACTTTTATAAATACAAAATGTTTTATGTAAGCCTTATGGTAACCTCAAAACAAATGCCTAAAGTGGATACACAAAAGACAAAGAGAAAGGAATTAAAGCATAACACTACAAAAAATCATCAAATCTCAAAGAAAGAGAGCAGAGAGGAAGAAAGGAACAACAGAATTACAAAACAACCAAAAAACATTATGAAAATGGCGATAGTAAGTTGAAACCTACCAATAATAACTTTAAATGTAAATGGGCTAAATTCTCCAATCAAAATATATAGAGTGGCTGAATGGATTAAAAAAAAAAAAAAAGAGCCAACTGTATGTTGCTTACAAGAGAATCAGCTCAGCTTTAAGGACACACATAGACTGAAAGTGAATGGATGTAAAAAGATATTCCATGCAAAAGGAAAGCAAAAGTAGCTATCAGAAAAAATAGACTTTAAGACAAAGATTGTAACAAAAGACAAAGAAGGTCATTCAATAACAATAAAGTGGTCAATTCAAGAAGATAAAAAATTGTAAATATTTATGCACCCTACATAGGAGCATCTAAATATATAAAGCAAATATTAATAAATCTGAAGGAAAAAATAGTCAACCATACAATAATAGCAGGGAACCTCAATGTTCTACTCTCAACAATGGATAGACCATCCGGACAGAAAATCAATAAGGAAACAGTGGATTCAAACAACACCATAGACCAAATGGACCTAATAGACATATGCAGAACATTCCATCTAACAGCAACAGAATACATATTAGTCTCAAGTGCATATGGAACATTTTCTAGGACAGATCACATGTGAAGCCAGAAAAAAATGTTTTAATAAATGTAAGAAGATTGAAATCTTATCAAGCATATTTTCCAACCACAATGGGATAAAACTAGAAATAAATTATAAGAACATAACCACATACATGATAAGGGATTAATATCTAAAACATACACAACTCAATAGCAAAAAAACAAATAACCTAATTGAAAAATGGGCAGTGGATCTACAATGACATTTTTTCCAAAGAAGATAGACAAATTGTCAAAAGGTACATGAAAAGGTGCTCAACATTTCTTATCATCAGGGAAATGCAAATAAAAACCACAATGAGATATCACCTCACACCTGTTAGAATGGGTATTCTCAAAAAATATATTTATATAACATAATATTTATATTGTGTGTTTATACGTATTTATTATATGTGTGTATATATACGCACACACACAATGGAATATTATTCATCCTTAAAAAAGAAGGAAGTCCTGTCATTTGCATCAACACAGATAAACTTGGACGTCATTATTCTAAGTGAAATAAACCAGACAGAGAAAGACAAATACTACATTATATCCCTTACATGTGGAATCTAAAAAAAAAAAAAAAGTTGAGCTGGTTCCCAGGGGCTAGGGATGGAGGAAATAGAGTGATGTTGGTAAAAGGGTGCAAAGTTTCAGTTATAAGATGAATAAGATCTGAGGATCTAATGTATAACATGGTGACTATAGTTGACAACACTGTACTGTGTAATTGAAATTTGCTAAGAGGGTAGAACTTAAATGTTCTCATCCAAAAAAAAAAAGTAAATATGTGGGGTGATGGATGTGTTAATTAACTCAATCAGTGGAATCCTTTCACAATGTATATGTTTATCAAATCACCATGTTGTACACTTCAAATGTCTTCCAATTTTATTTGTCAATTATACCTCAATAAAGCTGGAAAAATAGAGATAATTGCATTGATTTCTTATTAGATATTATATACCTTACTTGGAAAAGAAGTACATGGAAGGGAACTCAAATTCTATTTATAAAATATACTGCATCTAAGTCCATAGAAAATGCTCCCTAAAATGGCTATCTTTGTATAAAATATAGAAGGCAGCACAGTAAAGTGGAAACATTTGTGAAACGGGAACAAGGATATTCGAGTTTGATCTGACAGAAGTGAAATCTCAAGAGATTAATTTAATCTCTCTGGACCTCAGTCTCTTTAGGGATAAAATAACAGCTTGAGCAAAATAATGTCTAAGCTTCTTTCCTGAGCAGGATTGAAAGTTTACCCTACCCATTTATACTGAGGTCACCTCTAATCTCTGTTTTTTCTCAGATTGACTCTCTGGATCTCTATTTCTGAAAGATTTTGCACATGAATACCAATATGATTAAAATAAAACAGTGCAAAGAAACTGGATTATAGAATACCTCTCCCCCATTAAACAATTGAACAATTCAAAACACTTAAAAAAAAAAAACTTCCAGGAATTTACTAGCTAACCTAATGAGAAAATAGTTTATAATCTCAAGCCATAAACTACAGTGGTGATGTCCATGGCTAGAAAGAGAAGATGTGTTTATAGCTAAACTCTTGTTCTCTCAATCTTGCCCCCATCCCATCTCCAATCCCAGAAGAAGTGCAGAGAAAGAATCTAAGTGGACAACACCCTTGAGTTCATAAAAATCCTACCAATGAAAGAAAGGTTGTCTGAGGCAGTGTGATTGCAACAGCTTTTGGTAAGGTTGTAGTAAAACTGCTTATAGTAGAAGTCCATTAAACCACTCCAGGACTTTAGCACAGTCAAGGGCCTCAGAGATTTTATAGAGTATGGTGCTGGCTAGAGGACCAAGTCAAAGCGCAAAGGACTTTATAGGTATATTGGGCAGTAGTGCAGTTGACTTAAAAAGTATCTAAGAATAGAGAAAATCTTTCACGTCTCCCATCAAGGGATCCTCAGAGAGATTAAAGGCAACTCAAGCAAAAATATTACCCATCTCTTAAACTGTATTTCAAAGAGGAAGATAGAATGTTCTGGCTAAGGATAAATTGACATTTATAAGTGTCACCCACACAATATCAGAGCAATTAACTCTGCTCACATCAAACATGCGTATACCAAAAAGGAAATTATATTAATTGTAAAAGGATACTATTTTGAAGTAGTAATAGTGAATATAATCATGATTAAAGTAGCATAGCATCCTACAAAGATGAAAGAATTGATATTCTTCACTAGCAAATTAATGCAAGAAACAGAAGACAAAGTCCTAGCAGTGTTTTATGCTATTGAAGAACTTAATTACAATGAAAATTCAACAAAAGTAGATTTCAATAATAAGATAAATTTTAAAAGTTATAAAATGGGAATTTTTAAGGTTATAGCTAGGAAGGTAGAACAACATTATAGAGGTAGAATATTACAGTGGTTCTCAGCACATGCTGTAGAATAACACTTTTTGGATTTAAATCCTAATTCTTTCCCTTACTAACTGTTTGACCCTGGGAAAATTACATAACCTCTAGGTAACTTCGTTTCTCATCTGTGAAATGTGAGTAAAAATACTGTCTTCTGCATTAGGTCTTATGTGCTAAGATGGCTATTGTTAAATAAATTGCAAAGAATGTGGAATAAAACAGATGCAGTTGAAAATCAACTTGGTAGAATTAAGAGAAGACTTTAGGTAATTTCAGCAGGTTTAGAGAAAAAAGAACAATTAGTAAGATTAAAATAAAACAACAGACTTTAACGGTAAGACATCAGATTGAATAAGTTCACTCCATTCTAAAAACCCACTACAACAATAATAGAGATATTCTTTTGACATAAAAGGCTAAGGAAGGTGAGAACAGAAGTGGAAATAGCAGTGACTATTAGAAACTAGAAAGCATACTGATGTGTACTAAACATCCAAGCATATTAAAAAGTCTAATTCATGCCCTAAAATCCTCAAAAGGCTCAGAAATTTAGAGAGCTCCACCGGTGTCCCACTATCCTAGTGCCAGACACTTCCCTTCTAGACAAGAGACTGGAAGAGTCCTCTTTAAGGAAGCCCATTAGCTCTATAGAAAAGATTTAAAGATTCTGACCTTAGGTTCATCAAAGAATAACCTAACAGATTACCATATAGTAAAGCTCAAGTTTGACAAGCCCCACTATACCCATAAAACTTCGAATTAGCCTTTTAACAACCCCACACACAAACACACACATACACATCTTAATCGTGAGCCTCAAAACTGAGAATTTCCAGCCTCTTAAGAAAGCTTCTCATATGTGACACAGACTCAAACAAGAAAATAGAAGAAAGAATAATTTTTAGAAAGAGGACAAAACACAAAGAGAAAAAAATTTTTTTTAATCCATTATTTATATATTGGAGAGATAAGAAGAACAATTTCATTCATGAAACAAGAACAAAATAAAATAAAACAGGAATATTAAGCAGTAAATTAAAAGCCTTAGAAATTTAAACATGTCAGTAGATATTTTAAAAATACCCTTCAACTGGGGCTGGTGCCGTGGCCTAGCGGTTAAGTTCAGTGTGCCCTACTTCGGCGGCCCGGGTTCAGCTCTCGGGCATGGACCTACACCTCTCGTCAGCAGCCATGCTGTGGCAGTGACCCACATACAAAATACAGGAAGATTGGCATAGTTGTTAGCTCAGAGTGAAATCTTCCTAAGCAGGAAAAAAATATATATATCCTTCAATTACAGAAGGGTTGGAGAGTAGGATTGAGAAACTCTTCCCAAAATAGAGCAAAAAGAAAAGAGAAGAAAAAAGTTAAGAAAACTGGATAACCAGTCCAGAAGGTCTAATATCTGAACGGTAAAATTTCCTAAGAGAGAACAACAGGAAAAAAAATGAAGAGGAATAATCATTCAAGAACTTTTCTCACCAATAGCACACCATTGTGAAATTTCAGAATTCCAGGAATAAAGGGAATTGATTTCATAAAGTTTAAAAACAAAGTCAGGATCAAATGATCAACAATCAGAATGACTGGATTTTGTTTGCACTACTGAAAGCAAGAAAATTCTACCAAAATGAGGGAGTAAACCACAAACAAGTATAAAATGGAACAACAGCAATAAAAAGAGAGAGATCCACACAAGAAAAAAGAGAATATCCAGGACAGCAAGAATGGGAGAGCCTAAGAAGACCACTGTACACTACATGAGGAGGACAACCAGTTGAAATAGAAGCAATATGACCCAAAAGTTAGGCTTCATGATGCCCTTTGCTTGTTGTATAGACGTTTTAGCCTGACAAGACTATTGCAGAATGAGCTTGGTCAATATATAGTAATAAACCAATAAAGAGGGTGATACGAGAGTCATTAATTAGGGACACCAACACAGAGTATGCTGAATGATGACAGCAAAAGAGGTCTCAAGATCTTACTAGACAGCAGTCCTGGAGAGCAACCAGCCCAAATAAAGCGATAATTGATGTTTCCAGGAAAATTATTTTCAATACAAATATAAAATTATGGTTGAGCTGATATAATTAATATTGTGGTAAATTATAGTGAGAGGCTAAGCTGTGAGAAAATATACAGCAACACTTAATATTGGAAGACAATGGTTTAATGTCTACCAAGCATTTGATACAAGAATACTCATCACTCTAAGTGTAGAAAGGCGATAGACAAATTTACTCAAATAAGAAAAATCTCAGGGAATGTAGTATATGTAAGCCCTTTGCAGACAGTTGGGAAAGGAGAGATGATGAAATCCATCCAAGCAATAGCCAAATAAAAAATAAAGAACACAGGAATTGAGAAGCTGGTGGAGAACATTAATCCTTTTAACTATATAATCAGCACCAAACAAGTATAGAAATTATGATTATAGAACAGAATGTAAATTTTACAAATACAAATAGAAAAGTGATTTTAAAATATGAAGTGTAAGAGTGCTGATGTCTCATCCTTTAATTTCCTTTCATTTCTACCAATTAAAACTGAATAATGTAGTTTAAAAAATAACATGACTTCAATTGCTTAACGTTTTTCATGATCTTTTACCTTTAGACTTTATAGAAATAATATCTCTTGCAACAAAAAGAAAAGGAAAAAAATGTCTTTTTGGAATTTGGAAATTCCAGCTCTTTTATTATAATTTATTTTTCTTCTGTTAAATGCAGGTAAACTGATACCACCTTTCATTTTTTAAAAGTATCTGTAGTATCATTTGTTTTTATAAACTTATTTCTATTTATCCATCCACCTACTTACTTAGGTAGCAAAATTCTCTTTGGTATCATGTGTTAACAGTAGTTACTTCTAGAAATTTGAGATAATTTATTGCTTTCTTTGTGTTTTTATTTATTGTTTAATACAGTGATCATGGGTCATTGTCATTAAAAGTTAAGGCATTATTTAAAAAAAATTTTTTAAGGTTCTGCATGCAGAATATAGGGTAAAAAGTAAACTGTTAAAACTGAAAGAAAACTCTCGTATACTCCATTCTTTGGAACAGTAGTAAAGTTGTGTGATGCATGACAAGAAGCAGACAGTACAGAGTTTTAATGAAACTGATCGCTTTGGAAAGGAAGTGCCTGTGATCAGGGAGGATTTGACAACAAGTATACAGCATTGGTTAGGATACTAGCATTTCTCCAAGCATGCTTCTCTGGAGTGTAGCTAGAGTGTACACCTTGAGTTATGTTTTGAAATACGCAGAGTTTGATGGAAACTAATTTAATAGGTCCCCACTGACATCAGGAGCTGTCAACACAAACCCTATTCACTTGTGAGGGAGAATATTTTTGACCTTCTCTCCAGAGAATGAAATGTTTCTGGAATGGCAAAAGGGCACCTATTCTTAGAGAAGCCCTGTCAATTAGAGTCCTCTTCTGACAGTACTGAGAATATGTGAAATTCAACAAAGTTCCTCAAGACTTCTTTCTGAGTATGTCCATATGGTGAGGTCATACCAGCCACACAGACAAGAGACACAGCTCCTCATTTCCATATGTTCTCTCAGGGAAAGAGAGAAAGTTGACCAACAGCCACTGAAATCCCTGCATGTACTTAATTTGAAACAAATTCCACTCCAGTTGATAAGTAATGGGAGTAGTTTCACAGAATCACACATCCTTAAGCAGAAATGCGTTAAGTGTGCCTCATAGGGCATTATTTCCAGTTATCGATGCGTTGTTTATATAGTTGAGATATTGCAGCTTAGCTTATTTGCCTTGCTCAGAGTCTATTATATAGAATCAGCCTCTACATTCTCTTTTCCCCCTGTAATATCATGTTGCACAGATAGTATCATTCCATTCTCCCAACACAGAATGTACTCCGCCTCCCTGCTGCCTATCTAAATCCTTTCTACCTTGAAGGCTATGCTTAAGTTCTATGCACTTATGCCATTCCTCCAATTCCAGCTTAAATCGATACCTTCCCCTCTCTGATCCCGCATTACATCAGCTGTCAGAAGACGGTATGGGTTAAATGATAGGGCTCTGCTGTCAAATGGCCTAGATTTGAATCCCAGTACCATATTTACAAACTTTGTGACCTTCATCAAGTTATTTAATGCATTCGTGTTTGTTTCCTCATCCGTAAAATGTAGCCCAGAATTATCATGATTAAATGAGATTATATATGTAAAGCATTGCTGTTGTTACCACTGTTTTTTTAATTGAGATATAAGTGACATTAACATTCTGTAAGTTTAAGGTGTACAACATGTTGATTTGATACATTTATATAATGCAATATGGTTATTACCATAGAGTTAGGTGAATAGGGTTTGTGTTGACGGCTCCTGATGTCAGTGGGGGCCTATTAAATTAGTTTCCATCAAACTCTGTGTATTTCAAAACATAACTCAAGGTGTACATCATGTCACATAATTATTGTTTCTTTTTTGTGGTGGGAACAATTAAGATCTTAGCAACTTTGAAGTTTATACTAGAGTATTGTTGACTATAACCACTATGCTGTGCATTAGATCTCCAGAATTTATTTATCTACTATTTGCAAATTTGTATAATTAAACAGCTCCCCACTTCCCCCACTCCTCCATCCCTGATAACCACCATTCTACTCTCTGTGTCTATGCGTTCAGCTTTTTCAATTCCACATATAAGTAATCATACAGCATTTGTCTTTCTCTGCCTGACTTACCTCACTCAGCATAATGTCCTCAAGGTCAATCCATGTTGTTGCAAATGGCAGGATTTCCTTCTTTCTCACGGCTGAATAATATTTCATTGTAGTATATACCACATCTTCTTTATTTATTCATCCATTGATGGACACTTAGGTTGTTTCCATATCCTGGCTATTGTTAATAATACCACAATAAACATGGAAGTGCAAATATCTTTTTGATATGCTGGGTTTTTTGGTTGGTTTTTTTGGGGGGGTGAAGAAGATCAGCCCTGAGCTAACATCTGTTGCCAATCCTCGTCTTTTTGCTGAGGAAGATTGGCCCTGGGCTAACATCCGTGCCCATCTTCCTCTACTTTATGTGGGACACCGCCACAGCATGGCTTGATAAACAGTGAGTAGGTCAACTCCCCAGGGATCTGAACCTGTGAACCCCAAGCCACCAAAGTGGAGTGCACAAAGTAAACCACTACGCTACTGGATTGGCCCTTCGATATCCTGTTTTTATTTCCTTTGGATATATATCCAGGAGTGGGATAGCTGGATCATATGGTAATTTATTTTTAATTTTTTGAAGAACCTTCATACTGTTTTCCATAGTGGCTGACCCGATTTGCGTTCCCACCAACAGTGCATGAGAGTTTCCTTTTCTCCGTGTCCTTGCCAACTCTTGTCTTCTTGACGCTAGCCATTCTAACAAATGTGCGGGGATATCGCATGGGTTTAATTTGCATTTCCCTGATGATTAGTGATGTTGAGCATAATTTCCTATGTGCTAGCTTAGTTTTCTAAAAAGGTTTGCAAACTTCCTGGTGTCAAAGCCATTTCTGATGTCTAGCACAATGATAGGCACTGAGTAGATATTAAGTAAGTATTGATTTATTTATTTCAACATGATGCTGCAAAAAACGTATTGGATGGGAAAAGAGCAAAACACGACTTATCTTTCTCCTAGATTGCCACTAAGAATCAGTGATCTTGAAAGAGTCACTATCTTTCTCAGCTTTAATGCCCTCATTGGTAAAAATAAAGCAAGTCTAAATTTTTAAGATTGTATATGTAGCAAGTCATCTATAAAAACTATATGGATGATGGCTTTTATACAGAGGGAAAATGCTGAAGAGAAGTTCTTTTGTTATCTATTTCGTCTAAATTTAAAACCAAACCTTTCTTTTTTACAGCTAAAAAAAAAAAGTAAACAGTCTTTACCTACTTAATAACAAAGGAAAACCTATCCCACAAAGTCAACTCTTTCTCATCAAGCAGAGCCGAGTGTAAAAAATTTAACATATGTCAAAACACGTCTTGGAGACTGTCCAGTGCAGTCTGTAAAATTCTGTGAGCTTTCAGACTCCAGGCAGCAGCTTCTAACGTGGTGTGTTCTGGCTCTGTGAAACTCATGCATTTTTTAAAGCTCTGCTTTAAATGCAGGTTTATCAATAAAAATGCCACCAGAAAACAGCTTTGAAATTTTAATCTCTTCCTGAAATAAAAGGTTTCCTCAAGGCAGGCCTGAAATTGGTTGTGTCTGAACGCCATCCACTTTCATTATACAAGAAATTTCTTACAGCTGCTAAATCCTAATTTTGCAAAAGTTAAAAAAAAAAAATGCAGCTCTGCATCTTTCATCATCAAAAGCAGCATAATTTAAGCCTTTATTGTGTCAGTCATGAATTGTCTCTCCTGTAAGCTCACAGTGTCATAATATTCTTTTAGATTAATGAGGATCCCTACAATTACAGAGTAGAAACCGTCTTGGTGCACGGTAGAGCCTGTGTCATGGCAGAAATTACTGTGAATGCTAATGCGTTAGCCAAGAATTACAAGAGGAATTACTGCTGTCACCAAATCCAAAGGGCCTACAACTGAAAGGTGGATGGCTTTGCCATCTCTCAAAGTTATTCTGGGTAGAAGGTGAGCTATCCCAGAGGGTCTTTTTATTCCTTTTTTACACATTGTATGTAATACCTCAGACTGCCTAGAGAATTAGCAGAGAGGCTTTTTTAAAAGGTTTAATGCTCTACAAACTGCAATGTCTTTACTAACTAGCTTGCACATACGGAATCAAAACAGGTAGCTGATTCTCTTATGTAAACTCAGCACAGTTTCTTCATCTCTCAAATTTGGATGATTTTAGTTTTTGGCACATACCGTATAGATTCTTAATGGAGAACTACAACAGGAAACTGTTCTGGGATCTCCCTGCTCCAACTCATCTTCTATTCTGCTTCCAGGCGAGGCTAGCTTTTAAAAATAAGTATGAGCTCGCTTATATGTGGAATTTAAAACGTCATACTTGGGGGCGAGCCCAGTGGCATAATGGTTAAGTTCACGTGGTCTGCTTCTCGCAGCCCTGGGTTCGAAGGTTCGGATCCCGGGAGTGGACCTATGCACCGCTCATCAAGCCATGCTGTGGCAGGCATCCCACATAAAGTAGAGGAAGATGGGCATGGATGTTAGCCCAGAGCCAATCTTCCTCAGCAAAAAAGAGGAGGATTGGCAACAGGTGATAGTTCAGGGCTAATCTTCCTTAAAAAAAAAAAAGAAAAAACGTCATAGGCATAAAAGTGGAAAGTAGAATGGTGGTTGCCAGGGCTGGGAGTACGAGAAATGAAGAGATGTTGGTCAAAGCATACACAGTTTCAGTTATACAGGTGACTAAGTTCTGGAGATCTACTGTACAGCGTGGTAGCTATAGTTAAAAATACTGTATTGAATGTTTGAAATTTGCTAAGAGAGTAGATTTTAAGCGTTCTTACCACACACACAAAAATGGTAACTATGTGAAGTGATGGGTGTGTTTATTAGGTTGATTGTGGTAGTCATTTCACATGTATATGTATATTAAATCATCATGCTATACACCTGAAACATACACCATTTTTATTAGTCAATTATACCTCAATAAAGCTGGAAAAATTCAAAATAAATATGAACATTTTACTGCCTTGTTTTACACCCACAAAGTTCAAATTCTCCAGCATGATAAATGAATTATCTATAAGCTGCCTCTGCAGCCTCACTTCTTCTGAGACCCTCCCTCTAGATATTGTATGACACTTCCTTCTTTCCTCTGTGCTTTCAAAAATGTTATTTTTTTTTTTTGAGGAAGATTGGCCTTGCGCTAACATCTGTTGCCAATCTTCCTCTTTTTTTTTTTTTTCTCTGCAAAGCCCTGGTACACAGTTGTGTATCATAGTTTTAGAGCTGTAGCTCTTCTATATGGGACGCCACCTCAGCATGGCTTGATGAATGGTGAGTGGGTCTGCAACCAGGATCCAAACCAGCGAACCCTGGGCCGCTGAAGCGGAATGTGCGAACTTAACCCCTGTGCCACCAGGCCAGGCCCTTCACAAATGTTATTTTGATAGCTGAAAACCCCTTTCCAACTGGCAAAGCCCCACTCCTATGTCATTGCTTTCGTGACTCTATCACTGACTCCACTTTCCCCCAAGTGCCCACCCTCAGAGAGCTCACCATCTGTCAACTTTTCCCTATAGAACTGCTCTGTCCAATGAAATAGCTTCCAGACACATCTAACTATTTAAATTTCAATGAAGACGAAATAAATTTAAAAATTCAGTCCCTCAGCTGCACTAGCCATATTTCAAGTACTCAATAGCCACACATGGCTGATGGCTACTGAATTGGACAGTGTAGACAGAAAATATTTCCATCATCATAGAAAGTTCTATTGGACAACGCCACTTTAGAATGTGAGAGTGGGAATCATTCTACGTCTCTTACCGTCTAAGCAGAAAAACAGAGGAAAACCTGTAGTGGGTTGAATAGTGGCTCCAAAAAGGTATGTCCAAGTCCTAACTCCCAACACCTGTGAATGTGACCTCATTGGGAAATAGGGTGCTTGCAGATGTAATTAAGTTACGAGTCTCGAGATAAGATCATCCTGGATTTACGGTAGAACCTTAATCCAATGACTACCATTCTTATAAGAGAAAGGAGAGAGAGAATTGAGATTGAGCCTCCCTCAGAGCCTCCAGAAGGACCTACCCCTACTGACACCTTAGTTTCAGACTTGTGACAGCCTGGACTGTCAGAGAATAAATGTTTGTTGTTTTAAACCACCCAGTTTGTGGCAATTTATTACAGCAGCCCTAGAAAATGAGTCCATCCACCCTACCTCCCTCATAACAAAGGAGCATTTTAAGGACACTGCGGTTGCAACACAGGGAATCAAATGTAGAAAATCAATTACACAGATGATAAAAGTCACTAAGACTCGTACAGGGAGCTGCGAGATAACTGTAGATTAGCCATAGCAGGAAGCCACCACTACATAAGGATGGAAAGGTGAAGGGGAGAGAAAATTACGGAGAGGTTTCTGGAGCCCAGGGGCTATGGGCATCTGCCTTGAGTAGGCACACAGCAAGCCTGAAGCCATGGAGGAGACACGATGACTTTATTAAATAAGACAAACGCTAGAGAAACTTACGTAGTTACATATTATTTCAGTTGACTTGATATAGAATAGATTATCGTAATAAAAATTTACAAATACATTTGTTTTTTCTTTGTCTTTCCTTCTTAACTCCAGCAATTGAGGATAAAATATCTTCTTCTTTCCTCTGATTTCTCCAGGTACTTCCCTAAGTTCAAATCTGAGTACATCCCCCACCACCTTAGAAAATTCAGAGTGTGGCGTTCACAGCGTGATATACTTCTGATATTCTTTTCAAAAAATTACTCTAAAAGCAAATAAACAAACATATTTTATTTTCCTGTACACCCAGTCCCTGGCCTGATCTCATGGTTTTGGAACTTGATGTCCATTGACCATCATTGCCTGTCTACAGTCCCTCCAGCCTGTGTCAAATCACCTTACTTTTTCCACTAATGTGATCCCCTTTAGTTTCCTTTGTTTTACCATTTTCACACATGAAAAATGCTTTTTATGCTTTTCTGGCAGGAATCTTTGCCTCTTCTCTGAGGTAATTTTCTAATTATTCACCTCTCCTTGCAACTTTAAATTCCCCAAAGCTCTTATTTCCATTGAAAATGGCTTTTGTGGCTTTGGACCAGGGCTTATTATGTAAGCACGTGTTTAGGGGAGAGAATGTTTTTCTTCCATCCCAATCTATTTCCGTTGTCTAACTTTGAGGATCATTTGTATGTGTAAATAAGCTTTAAACTCATGGGATGTTGTGAGATCCTTGAATTATCTCAGTCTAATGACCACAGAAGTAAGGGATGAACACAGTTATGGAGAATATGGGGTCTGCAGATAGATTACTCTAGATTCCAATCCAGCTCTCACATTTACCTGCCATAGAGTTGTGGGCAACTCATTAAGCTCTCTATGTCCTAGTGTTCTCACCACTAAATATGGATAATTAAAGTACCTATTCAATAGATTGCTTAGATTAAACCAGATAATATTTGCACAATATATAGAACATAATAAGTAAGTTTAATTAATGGCATCTATGGTACTATTCTTCCTATTCTTGTTAGGAATTAGGACAAGAACCATGGGTGGTGATGGGAAGAGGTACACTGTAGAAACATGATCAGGGCTGCAATTTGAAAGATGGAAAAGTCACAAAAAAGGTGTGAAGGGAAATAATCACAGAATACTTTGGTTCTGAGATGTAGATAGCAAAGAGGTTTAGGAGATCTAGCCTAGCCCTGTGTAAGGCCCTGTACCAGGCTTTTTTTTTTTTTTTTTATACATTATCACATGCATTCCACATGCAAGCCCATGAGATAGGTCTTCACACCCTCATGTTACACATGAAGAAACTGAGGTTCAGAAAAAATAAATATGGCACAACAGAAAACATGAGGGCTTTTGATCCAGGCCAACACACAATTCTAATCCCAGCTCCATTGCTTACTCTGCTTACCAGTCACATAGTGTTGTGGAAGTCACGTTACCTTACAGAGCCACAGATTTTTCATTGTAAGATGGTGATAATATTGCGTATACCACAGAGTTTTTTAGGGATTCAAGGTGGTTGCATAGGCCCTTGAATAGTGCTTCATGTATTATAGCATCTCAATAAATGGTAGTTATTTTTATTATTGTATTATTATAACCATTAATACACAAGCTAGTTTACCTGGTGTCCTGACTAATGGTAGATCACCTAATTACATGCTGCCATAGAATTTTTAACTTCTCTTTCACGGGATCATACTTATAATCACATTTCTTCCTTGCTAGAAGAAAGGCTCCATGAGAGCAGGAAACATATTTATCTTACTCACTATCATATCTTTGATGCCCATCTTGCACATTCAGGTGTTGAAAAATTATTGCATAGCCGATTTTCAGAGCAGTGTTCTGGGTAGAGGAGAAGGTCAGCTGCAGTAGGGCCATAGAATGAGCTACCACAGAGCAGTGCTCACTGTAAGCATCAGTGTCGTTGGGAATTGCTGTACATCTTCCATGAGCAAAATACAGAGATTTCAGAGGAAGGAACTGTGCACATAAATGTCAAGGAAATTGGAGCTAAGAGATCCATCTGGAAGTCTCAGTGTATATTCTAAGATGATTTTTAGAATTGTTTACAGTCCTTGATTTCTTCCATCTTTCTTTTCCATGTGTAGGTCTAGCTCAATAGCTTATCGCTGTCACCACATCATGTTCCCACTCTCAGGGAGGTCTTCTGTTCCCTTAGGTATAATTAGCAATCCCACACAGGAAATATCTGCTACATAACAAATGCCATATCATATGTTTGTGTCTGTAGGAAGCTGACTGAGAACTGAAATTTAGAGCAGACCATATCCAAGCAGCCTCCACTTTCACTACCTAAACAAAAGCTTTGCAGTTGCAACCTATGATTCATTAGTTTCTAAATATACAAGGAAAAGAAGCACTCCATATAAGCAGGTGAGCATATGCCTCAGTTTATTGGGATAGTCTCAGCTACACCTATTGTTCTAGAGTAATTATTAATGGTACCTCTTTTTACCCTTAAGAGTATCCCAAATGGGATGATAAAATTTATGGTCCCCCTGTTTATGAAGAAATTCGTAACAGATTCTTCCAAATTCATTCTAATTTATCTCCTCCACACCCTGATATAAGACCCTGTAATTATCCCGTTTCTGACCTCTGACCTAGCTTGTGCTCATCCTTGGGTCTGTGCCTCATCTGCACACATTGGAAAACCCGTTTGCCTCTGCCTTCTGTTCGTCCTTCACAGTCTTTCTTTTTCCTCCATCCTTTTCTGTGTCTTCTCTATTTTGATTCCATCAGAGCAATGTTGCTACTACATTGATTCTCTTTGACAATGTGTTATTATAGCAGTTTATGCTGGTACCATACAATTTGCTTTTGATTACACATGGTTTTTCATTGTTCTCTAATTGTGTCTCCCCAGTCAGTCTGCAAATTTCTCAACAGCTTGGAATGATTCATACATTTTGATCCCATTTCTTCCCTTTTTTTTGCCCTTTGAAAGTTCTGGTTTCTGAACTAGCATAAGTTAAAAAAACCAGAAGAATTAGAAAGGCATTTTAGATTATTTAGTCTAGCTCCTTCAATAGAAGAATGAGGAAATCCACTCAAAGATGCTAAGAGACTAGCTCAAAGTCTTAGAGTTTACCACAGAAAGAGTTTGGCCTGGAACCTTATTCTCCCACTTTTTCAGTCCAATACTTTTTCTATTTTACAATTTTTTCCTATTTAGCATTGTTAACTATGTAATTATCTCATAAATGTTTTTAAAGATGAAAATACATTTGTCTTTTAGGTTCCCAGAAAGAGAATCAATGCATCAAACCCAAGGCAAAGGGGGTAATTGGGCCAGCCTCACAAATAAATAAAAAAATACATTATGTGAGGCCAATAGCTTCAGTGCTTTCCACACAGTCCAGCACATTCTTAATGGCTTCCTGACACTTAGAATTCTACAATTTACAAAAACATTCTTTTGATACAAGACGTAATGTTCAACTAAAATGCCCATGGGAAAGATAGCTAATTAAACCTTACTCTGCATTTATACATAGCAATTTTGATGTATTAAATTATTTACTGAAATTTTGAAAGATTGGAGCAAGGAGAAATCAAAATAATATTAGGGTTCTGTGAGAGCAGGAAAATGGCTTCTCTAAGGAATGAAAGGGCACCCAAAGGAGGAATCTGAGCACAGGGATACCAACTCAAGAAATTTATAATGGGGTCCAACTCTGAAGATGTTGATCCATGTTATTTGAAGAGAAACTCTATCCCTTGTCTGCATTGATTTCTAGGTTGAGCATGTTTCTCTCTTGTTAGAATGAGTTTTCTTATTTTTATAACTCTCTTCCTAAACAGGAAGAATGCATTAAACTTGAAGTATCTTTTAGACCAATTTAGAGCTAGCAAATGGATGACCTAATAACAAAATGCCTGAAGTTAAGTAAATAAACAAACATTTTACACTTCCATATTTAGAAAGTCCTGCAAACCAAATGACTTGGGAAATGACTTGGGAAAGATTAATAACTTTGGGAACAGCAGATTTCTGAGAGGCTTAATAACCATGAAAGACTATACAAAGCCACAGAATCAGGATGTGGGAAAAAAAAATAAGGAGAGACAGGCTTAAGTAATAGGCAACTTTTGTTTGTAGCTTTCTCCTTTTATGGACGGTATTGGGGCTGTATAACATTTTTCTCTTTTCTTTGTCTGTTCAGTAGATACTTATCTCTCTTCAAATAAATAAGTCGATACTGCTGGTTGCTTACTCAAAACCTTTTCCTTATGAATAGAATCCAAATTTTGTTCAAATATTGAGGGGGGAGAGGCATTGTGTTCAAGAAAGATAGGCTCAGCTTCAAGAGATGAATATATTTAATCTAAGTCAGTCATGTGAATCCTGTTCCCCTTCACCAGTTACAGTTTGAAGTGGGAATACAGCTGGGTTTTGACCAATGTGACTTGAGGTTGTATGTAATGAAGGTGCTCTGGGAAAGATTTTCTTCCCCAATCAGAAGAGAAAAGTACTAGAAGAAGTCCTCCCTTTCTGCCTGCTTTTGGAGCTTGCCACATGACGATGACCACCATCACTTGGTGCTATGGTGACCATCTTGTAGTTGTGAGGAGAAAGCCAAGAGAATGACAATCAAAATTCTTCCTCAAGAATTTTGACTTTGGATAAAGTAATTCTAGCTCAACCTGGCTAGTCTTTGCTTAAAAACATGTAAACCCTGGAACTGCTGGAAACATTAGGCAAGTGCCACTGTTCTGCATAAAATCTTCAGTGGTTTCCTAGCTCATCTAGAGTAAAAACCAAAGTTTCACTGTAGCATGAAAGACCCTACATGATCAGGCCCCAGTTATCAGTCTAATCTCAGCTCTCATGTGCTTTTCCCTTGCTCACGCTGGTTCAACCAAACAGAATTCCTTATAATCCCAGAGAGCAAGCCTCACTGGTTCTATATTTGTGTTACAGATACCTGGATGTCTTGCTTCCTCAGTTACCGCAGTAGAGGCCTTTCCCTTAATGACCACGAATAAATAAATAAATAAATGCTTTATTTTCTACTCTCTTATTCTGACACATTTTTCGTTCTAAAACTCATCATCAATTGACATCATATATATTTATATATTTATTTCTTTATTGTCTTTCTCTCCACACTAACATATAAAATCCATAAGATTAAGGCCTTTGTACATGGTTATATTTTTCCCAGTGCCTAGAAGAATGCAGGGCTAGGAGTAGCTACCAGCATATTTGTTGAATGAATGAATACAGGAATGAATCAATGAGAATTCCTCAGCCACTCACTTGTTGACCTGAGCCCAGAGTTGCCAGAGTCCTTCTCCAACCACTGAGGACTCCTCTAGAAGACTGCAAGCAGATCAATAAAAATTCTCTTCCATTCCTCACTTCCCTCCTTTCTGTTCTCCAGATCTAAAGAGTAGGAGGGAGAGAGAGGAACAATAAAGCCACTTAGATTAATGAGCCTCAAGTCTCTGCATAATTTTACTTTTGATTCTATTTGTGACTAGCCTCTGGGTCAAAGAACCAACAACAAAGAAAATCCGAGGAAATTTAAATGGTGTTTTGAAATTTTATCCTGAAGCCATACGCTTACTACTTCTCCAGGCTTGTGTAAGCCCTTTTGAATCACTACTTGGGCTGCTGTGTTGCTCCATGGTCCAATATGTGGACACAAAATCGCGTGGCTAAAACTCATCAATCATGCTTGTTACCAGGCCACAAATTTAAGTCTTTGGTGTTATAGAGAAAGTTCAACAGGACACTTACTTCAGATTTTACTCATATTGTAGTGCTTTCCTTTAGAACTTGCTATCATCAGAATGTTTGTCCCTTCAAAATTCGCGTGTTGAAAACCTAACGCCCAAGGTGATGGTATCAGGAGGTGAGGCCTTTGGGGTTGAAGTAGGTTATTAGTAAGGAGCTCTTGTGAATGGGATTAATGCCTTATAAAAAAGGTGCCAGAGAGATCCAGAGGCTCCCTAGTCCCTTCTGCCATGTGAGGATACAAGAAGTCTGCGACCGGAAATGGGCCCCCATCCAACCATGCTGGCATCCGCACCTCAGACTTCTTGCCTCCAGAACTGTGAGAAATAGATTTCTGTTGTTTAAAAGCGATCTAGTCTGTGGTATTTGTACAGCAATCTGAACGGACTAAGATGGTATTTCTTAAAACTCAGGCACGAGTTTTCATGGGCTGGGTTGGAAGAAATGAGTGAAAGATTCTGGGCTCAACCACCTCAAAATCACCACTACCCTCTGATTCTGACTCTCTTATCATTGAACCAATTCTGATTAACTTGACTTTATCTTCTCTAAGGCTTCTTAGACTCATATATAAGATCTCTGTGTCTAGCTAATCAATCTTATTTCCAAGCCATATCTACATAGTTCTGAATGTTAAAACGAGAACAACAGTGACTCTTAAGCAAGGACCCTTGCTGTAAGGAGATGTCAAAGTCTTCCAAATCCCCAGTCATTTCCTAGCAAAAGATTAGAAACATTTATAAGTCATTTTGGCTAGTTAGAGACAACAGGGTTCCACTAAAGGGGAAATCTAACTCAGAAATCTTAATCAGCATATTCAAGAAATGTGTGGTTTTGGTTAGAAGTTTCTAATTAACCAAGGAATTCAAGCTCTGAGAATTTCTCAAGATAATGTCTATCTTGTTTTTATCCATGTCTCCCAAACATACTTGACCACAAAACACTTTTTTACTGTCACACATGGGAAATACTGATTTAGTCTACTTTCTTGCTTCTGTAAGGACACTAAAAATAATTTAATCTTTCTTTGACAACTAACAAAAGTATGATTAAAGACTCATGATTTGTGGATATTGATAATTACACTATTAAAGAGCTTACACTTTGAAGTTTAGGAGAATGAGCAGAATCCATACTCATCTCAGGGCATGTTATGAATGTTACTTTTTAAAATAAACACTCAAAATTGATTTGCATTTTGAGATCTTGCTCATTCTATTAAAATTAAATTATTAAAATAATTATTAGGATAATAATTAGATTCCAGTTAACCAAGATTGTTCTTTAAATGATATATTAGCATCCTGCCACATTATATGTAAAGAGAAATGTTAATGCATGTACAAAATAACACTATTAGGATGAAAGAATGCATAAGGAAAATAAAGTATATTTATAGATCTCCAAGGAGAGATTACCATAACGGAAGGAAAAGTCTGAGACAAGTATTCATAAAGGAAACGACATATCCTATAGACAATGTATCAGTACTTATTTCAAAAATAGTCAATGAGACCAGTAACGAGTGGACATTGCTGATTTTTCTCTCGTATATACTGGCAGAAAGGTAAGTTGTCTCCTTCTACATCTGCCTATCTTCACACAAGGTTAGCCCCTTGATTCCTCTCCATAAGGGTTTAGAAATTTCAGACAACTTGTTGTGTATCCCTGGAGCCCCTTTCACTGAAGCTTTGCATGCTTGAATGCTACTGACTGATCTAATCTTATAAAGTAGAGCAGAGAGATAAAATCCAGAGGGATGTGATAGATGTTGTTCATTACACATAGGTAGGCCTGGGCAAAAATCATTGATTTTGAAATGCCAAGACTTTTTTCCTGGTACCCTAATGAAGTCTTACAGAACCAATAGAAATCTTGTGGTGGAAATATAAGTGAATGAGTCTACCCATTTCTATCAGCTTAGAGTCAAATTTTCAATTCACCTTTGATAACTAAATAGGATTTCCTGGTGTTCATTTTGATTATTAAGTCTATTATTTTATTATCCTTTTTGCCTTTACATAAATTTATTTACTTATGCTGTTCTATCACATTACACGAGTATTGTTATGAAGCTCTCACATCCTTTTTAATATGATTAGGGAAATAAGTATTCATTCACACAAGGCTTTGCTCTATTTTGGTTGTTCTGTATTTAAACAACAGACTTTGTCTAAGTGACAAGTAGTTTAATACAATTGCTTACTTAGTGCTCATGATGTATTCAAAAGTTATATTTAGTAACGAAACATTAAAGAGAATCATCCCTGTTTTAAATAACATATTCTCTTCTGGGGGGATAAGACATTTCTATATATTCAGCTCAACAAACATTTCTTATAGATTGCTGTACTTAGCAATAGGGAGAAATAAACATTTACTAAGCTTATAATGTGTATCAGGTACTTGACATGTTTATTTCACTTCGTATTCAGAACAACTCCTGGAGATTTATAATACGGTTTCCATTTTAAAAATTAGGAAAAGGAATCAGAGAAGTTAAATAATTTCCAAAACCACTTAGCTCATTTCCTGGTTCCTTGGGTGGAAACTAGGTGTGTGAACTCCACAGCTCAAGCTCTTTTCCTTACATTCAACACACAGTGTTCTTTCATTAGGTGCGGCATTATTTTGTAGAGCAATTCACAGAAAACAATTAGTGTGGGCTGACATAGTAGGGACAGACGTCATGTGAAGAGGTGGGATTTGAGCTGAGCTTTAAAGAAGGGGTGGCATTTGGGTAGGCAGAAAAAAGTTAAGAGAACTCAGCGTGAGTGGACCTGAAGAGGCAGACACAGGGCAAAGGGAATGCACACAGCATGTTCGGTGGTCAGTGAGGGGCCCGTCTTTGTGGAGCGAAGGATTCCATTTTGGAGTAATATAATGGGGTCCTATGATTCTAGGATTATTTTAATACTACGTTAATGCATCATCAATTGTAGATGAGAGAGATGAGTGAAAACAAAAATGATGGTAATAGTAACAGTTGCACTATACTCTGTGCCAATTAGTCCACTAAGCATCATTTCACGTAATTTTCACAACAATGGCAAAAGACAGTACTATTAC
This sequence comes from Diceros bicornis minor, assembly GCF_020826845.1. Lineage (NCBI taxonomy): Eukaryota > Metazoa > Chordata > Mammalia > Perissodactyla > Rhinocerotidae > Diceros > Diceros bicornis. Next base: position 44,702,195 of record NC_080753.1, on the reverse strand, counting down.
GTATATTTTACAGTCGAAGAAACTCAAGTTCACAAATTAAGATCTTCATCAGGATCACATGGAGAGCAAGCCCCCATGCTTACCCGCCATACAGTACTGCCTCACAATGTGAGCTGACTTTTGAGAAGTACTTCAAAGAGATGGAGCCAGACACAGGTGAAATTCTAGTTGTCAAAACACAGTGGAGTTTACAAATTTATTAAATAATATTAATGAAGAGAATTTTAGAGAACTTTAGTAATGACATAGCAAAACGTAACCTCTTGTATAAATAAGAAAACTGAGTCCCAAAGAGGTTAATTGTCCATATCATAGGCCAAGCTAAGAGCATTATACTAATCTCTGGGCTTCCAATCTGATATTCTTTCCATTGTTTCTATGCTGAGTCAAAATGCCATTTTAGAAATATTTCTCCTCTCCCCTCTTTTTTTTTTGTTTTTTTTTTTTTTTGCTGTTTTTCCAGTCTAAAATTACACAGTACAATAGTGTTGTGGGGATCCCTTTATCAAAATCATCTTTACATTCTAGCAAAGAAATGTTGCTTCTCCCCATACAATTAATAATACTTTTTGTGATTATCTGTATTTATTAATAAATCACACTAAGATCTGGATTCCTTTCCCCAGAAGAGATCAAGTACACAGACTATAAGATTTAGATATATTTTGCAAGATTGATGCTTAATATTTTTAATTAAAAGTAGTGAGAACTGACTAGCCAATTTGCTTCAAGTGAGAAAACTAAATTATGGTTGGATGATGTGATTAATAATAATATCCAGACCAAGGCAGGAAATTATAAGGGTTAGAATGCCTTTTCCCTTTGAAACAAAAGCCCAGTTGCAGAAAATCTTCTTAATTTATTTCCCCCAAAAGTAGGAATCCAGACAACTATTTGGAAGAAAATACAATATAAATAATAAAAAAAGATATCCCACAAGTAAAACATTTTAGGTAAAACTATTATGGGTTAATATCTGAATTTTTAACTATCGTTTAGGGAAAAACAAAGCAAGGGGAAGGAGAAATAGTGAGAAGGAAGGATAAAAGAAAAAGAAGATGTTGACTAATCTACATGTCATTTTACTCCCTGAACTCTTGACGTGTTATTTATTTATTTTTGTTTGTTTGTTTATTGCAGTAACACTGGTTTATAACATTGTATAAATTTCAGATTTACATCATTATACTTCTATTTCTGCATGTATTACATCATGTTCACCACCCAAATACTAATTACAACCCATCACCACACACATGTGCCTAATTATCCCTTTTGCCCTCCTCCCTCCCCCTGTCCCCTCTGGTAACCACAAATCCAATCTCTGTCTCTATGTGTTTATTTGTTGTTGTTATTATCTACTACTTAATGAGTGAGATCATACTGTATTTGACCTTATCCCTCTGACTTATTTCACTTTGCATAGTACCCTCAATGTCCATCCATGTTGTCACAAATGGCTGGATTTCACTGTTTCTTATGGCTGAGTAGTATTCCATTGTGTATATATACCACATCTTCCTTATCCATTCATCCCTTGGTGGGTACTTAGGTTGCTTCCAAGTCTTGGCGATTGTGAATAACACTGCAATGAACACAGGGGTGCATGTGTCTTCACGCATTGGTGTTTTCAAGTTCTTTGGATAAATACCCAGCAGTGGAATAGCTGGATCATATGGTAGTTCTATCCTTGATTTTTTGAGGAATCTCCATACTGTTTTCCATAGTGGCTGCACCAGTTTGCACTCCCACCAGCAGTGTATGAGAGTTCCCTTCTCTTGACATCCTCTCCAACACTTGTTATTTCCTGTCTTGTTAATTATAGCCATTCTGAAGAGTGTGAGGTGATTTCTCATTGTAGTTTTGATTTGCATTTCCCTGATAGTTAATGATGTTGAACATCTTTTCATGTGCCTGTTGGCCATCTGTATATCTTCTTTGGAGAAATGTCTGTTCGTGTCTTTTGCCGATTTTTTAATTGAGTTGTTAGTTTTATTGTTGTTGAGATGCATGAGTTCTTTATATATTTTGGAGATTAACCCCTTATCAGATGTATGGTTTGCAAATATCTTCTCCCAATTGTTAGGTTGTCTTTTCGTTTTGTTGATGGTTTCCTTTGCTGTGCAGAAGGTTTTTAGTTTGATGTAGTCACATTTGTTTATTTTTTCTATTGTTTCTCTTGCCCGGTCAGACATGGTGCTTGAAAATATGTTGCTAAGACCGATGTCGAAGAGCCTACTGCCTATGTTTTCTTCTAGAAGTTTCATAGTTTCAGGTCTTACATTCAAGTCTTTAATCCATTTTGAGTTAATTTTTGTGTATGGTGTAAGGTAATGGTCTACTTTCATTTTTTTGCATGTGGCTGTCCAGTTTTCCCAACACAGTTTGTTGAAGAGACTTTCTGTTCTCCATTGTATGTTCTTGGCTCCTTTATCGAAGATTAGCTGTCCATAGATGTGTGGGTTTATTTCTGGGCTTTCAATTCTATTCCATTGATCTGTGTGTCTGTTTTTGTGCCAGTACCATGCTGTTTTGGTTACTAAAACTTTGTAGTATATTTTGAAATCAGAGAGTGTGATACCTCCAGCTTTGTTCTCTTTTTCTCAGGATTCCTTTAGCTATTCGGGGTCTTTTGTTATTCCATATGAATTTTAGGATTCTTTGTTCTATTTCTGTGAAAAATGTTGTTGGAATTTTGATAGGGATTGCATTGAATCTATAGATGGCTTTAGGAAGCATGGACATCTTAACCATGTTAATTCTTCCAATCCAAGAGCACGGAATATCTTTCCATTTCTTTGTGTCTTCTTCAAGTTCTTTCAGCAATGTTTTATAGTTTTTGGTGTGATCTTTCACCTCTTTGGTTAAGTTTATTCCTAAGTATTTTATTCTTTTTGTTGTAATTGTAAACGGGATAGTATTCTTAATTTCTCTTTCTGCTACTTCATTGTTACTGTATAGAAATGCAACTGATTTTTGTATGTTGATTTTGTATCCTGTAACTTTACTGTATTCGTTTATTACTTCTAAAAGATTTAGGTGGATTCTTTAGTGTTTTCTATACATAAAATCATATGATGTGTTATTTATGTTTAGGTGGACTATGTTACCCTTGTTCTAGGAAAGTACCTTTTACATATATTATCTTAGAGTAGTTATGAATAACATCCCACTTAACTCCTTAGCGTTTATTGTTGTGACTGATGACTGATGAATTGTATGGTTACTCCTCTTATTTTGAGTGAACTCCAGTTAAGCATATATTAAATAAAGCAAGCACCTAGAATTTCAAAAGTCACCATCCTTGGGACACAGGGAGATAGGATGCAATTAGGAAAGATGAAGAAGATGGTAAATCTCTAACCCTCGTAGTTCATTTCGGATAATGTTACCATTGAGGAAGACTAAAGCTACACCTCAGTTACGTGGCCAACATTTGTCTGTTGCCATCATTATTTGAGATGAAGAATTTTGTTGTGGGTTCATAAGGTTGGCAATGAGTCATTTTCAAACTTCTATTTTAGGAACAAGAAAAATTTCCTCAGGCTTTTGTTATTGTAACAGTTCAGGGTAATGGTTACATTAAAGAAGTAGCAATTGGGCCCTCTTTATGTTTTCTGAGGGTGAGGAGAGTAAAGTCAATTCAGGAAAGTGGACATGGATTTAGGAAGGGATGAGATTAGGGGAAGAGAAAGAGCTAACGCAAAAGAGCAGAGTAAGCAAATTAAAATTTAGAGCAAGGAGTTGAGTTAATGCTATAGGACTCAAGCCAGAGGGGTCAATATTTTAAACATTTACTAAATCAATAGAGTAACTTGAGTCCATATGATATATTGTGAATGATCTCTAATGAGATCTCTACCCTATATAAAAATACTTGTGCCCTTGGACAAACAGAGTAATCACGAATAATGTGAAGGAAGTGTACTAAAAAAGAAGGAAAAAGTCACATGGAACAATTTTTAGATTTTCATACCTTTTTTTTTTTTTTTTTAATTCTAGGGAGGAGAGATGGTGGCTGTGAAAAATGGCCCAAAGCAAGCCAACAAGCTGAGAACCAGCTGGGGCAGTCTCATTTCAGGATAGCCCTAGAGGTGCCATTTGATTATAGATCATTACACAAATAAATGCTAACTGGAGGGAGCTTACCATTTCATTTATTCTCACTTAACCAAACCAAATGGTAGGCACAGCTGGGAGGTGACTGTCATCCAGGAGGGATTCTTTTACGTGGTCTTTAAATGCTACCACAGAAAATTGCTCAAGTAACAGTTACTAGCCACTGTTCTAGAAAATTCCTAGACAGAAGTAGATAGTGCCTGATTCTTCCGCCTCCTGAGGTATATACTAGTGACCTAATTGAATACATTAGAAACTATGGAACGTTTAAGAGCATGAGCTTCAGAGATAGAGACCTAAGTTCTAATTTCAGCTGTGCTGATTTCTGGCAACCTGATTTTAGCTGAAATTGCATAAGTTCTCAGATTCACTTTCCCCATTTAGGAAATGATTCGAGGGTTGTTGTGAATGTGAACTAAGCATAGATAAGACTCTTAGCCTAAAACCTAATATATAATAAGCATTCAATAAATGATAGCTATTAGTATAAAAACTAACTTTAGTTATAATTCTTCATTACATGAGACATTTCAGTAATTTCATATTATACCTGGGAAATTCCCAAAATCCTTAATAAATCCCTTTCTACCTGGCACCTCATGTACCTACCACCTCAGCCTCATATCTTGCCACTCTTTCCCTCAGTGAACCACATTAGTTTTCTTTCTGTTTCTTTGGCACAACATCTTTCCCCACTTCAGAGCTTAGCACAGTTCTGTTCTTCCTAGATCAATTCTTTGCCATTCTTTTCTGGAGAGCTGATCCTCATCCTTTAACTTTCACCTAAATGTACTACTCCATAGAGATCTTGATCCCCCCTGCCACACTCTGTCACCACACATGATAGTTCTCCTTCATAGCATTTATCGGTTTGTAAAAATACATGTAATATTTATAGTAGGATTTTTAAAAAATATGCACCTATCCTGCCAGCCTTTAAGTTCTAAGAAATCCAAGACTTTGGTTTTCTGAGCACCACTGCATACCCAGTGCCAAGCACAGTGCCTGGAATATGGTAGACCCTCCCCAAATATTTGCTAAATCAACAAGCCCACTGACCTAAGTCACTGGAGTGTAATTCAGGGATACATTTATTCTAACCATTATGGTCTGAAAGGATTACCACAGTTTCTCAGTGTTTGAGTACATTACGCAGGCCCCACTCCCCCAAAAATGCATCTATTGAGTTGTGGACAAAGCACATTCCAGAATTATTAAAACTTTGACCTCTCTCACGTTTATGTGTTTAATAAATATACCAATTTTATTATGTTACCATTCAAAAAACACTACAAATATTTTTATTTTTATATGCCTCACTTAGTAGTTTTCCTGTTCAAATATATATATGTACCTGTGTGTGTATGGGTGTGTAGAGAAAGAGAGAGAAACAAAGAGAAAATGTGTGTGTATACAAAACTTTTAAAAAGCCACAAAATTAAGCAAGAAAGATGGTGGTTTCTATCACAGTTATTTTTATTCTAAAGGGCATGGAATATCTCCTTTCTCTCCTATTCTCAAAGCCCACTGTGACTCTCTGCAAGCACTCTTTATTTAATCAGCATTAGAATCATATGACACATACCAAGCTATAGTGCACTTTCATATAGCTTCATTTTCTTTGCTTTACATAAATACCCCATGTGGGAGGGCGGTGTTCTTATTTTCCATGACTAAATGTCACATACAGTGTAATGAAGAACACAATTTTGAACCCATTTCCAGAGAGAACCTCTCATTTCATATTTTTTCTCCTACTTAGTCAAACTTAATTGCAGACCTAGTTGAACAGTGTCAGTGCTTCTCACTCTAATTCATTAACAATGGTAAATCAAAGAGGGAGCAAGACACTCTTCCTTTAAAATAGAGCAGAGCCACTTCCAAAGGGTAGAAGAGGAAGGCAGAGAAGGGGCTCTGATAATGCCCATCCAAGGCATATTCACTATGGAGCAGAAATCATACAGGCAGGGACCACGAATAATAATGAGCATAGAGCAGTGATTAATTCAGAGAAGGGAGTTAAACTAAAGGGATTGCACCATTTCAAAGTATTGTCATGGAATTGATCATTGAAGATCGTCAAAGATGCTGGCTTAGAACCCAGAGCTCCCACCCATGGGGTCACTTCTAATCCTTGTCCAAACTGAGAAGCAGAAAAAGATAGTATTTGCTGCTTCCCCACCCCCCTTCAGTATAATAAATTAATCCCTCCAGTGAAACCAGTTCTTAAAAATACTTTATTTATCCTAAGGAGCAAATGACTTAGCAGCTAAAATGATACTAGATGTTACTATTTCTATCACAACCATGTTACTAGACTCCTACCACCGTTGCTACTATTACTTCAACTACTGGTACTACAGCCACCATGGACACAAAGGGTGCTCACTGCATGAAGGTGATACACATGCATTCATACACACACACACACACACACACACACACACACAGATAAATCTGTGTGTATATAACTAACAGTATTGTTCACTTCCACTTTCTAAAAAGACATTTGTAAGATAATCATAATAACTGGTATCAGCATAATGATTTATGGACTAGTATGATTATCACCCTATTTGATGTAATACTTCATGAAGTAGGCAGTGCTGATTTTATACACCTTTTATAACAAAGGAAACAGAAAGATATGTCCAAAAAGAGGACCAACATATTCTGCCTCAAAGTCTGCTTCTCTTTTTCTCTTCTAACTGATACCCTCTTTGAAGAAATCCCCCCACCTTATGAAGTAGGGAGGAATTGCAGATACAACACAAAACCTTCCCGCTACCAAATACCTGTGAAAGCGCAAACTCAAATGTTTTCAATTCTGCCCTTTATCTCCCACTCTAAAATGGCAAAAATAAATGTCAGCCTGAGAATTGTGTTTCCTAACATATTTTTGGCCCTAGTCAGATAACAAGATTAATAGAATAAATAGGAAATTATACTTTCTTATTACTAAGTTCAAGGAGAGAAAAAAATCAAAAGTGAAACAAAATATGAAGCAAAGAAACATACCCACACATGTGAAAACTTGATAGAGGTGAAACTAGAGAGCAGTAGGAAAAAGACTCATGTTGCTAGGAAAATTGATCATACAGATGGAACAATTACAACTTGGTTCCTACCTCACACCATACAAAAGGTGAAATATAAGTGGAACTAAAACTTTAATGTGAAGACCAAAGTCATTCACCTTTTATCACAAAATAGAAAAAACATATATATAGTATGTATATGGCCAGTAAATGATTTTCTGTTAAAACAAGACACAAAAATTAAAAACTAGAAAAACAGATAAATACAGTTGCCTACACTAAAAGTAAAAACATTGATGAATTTGAAAAAGTTAAAAAAGACAAACTCCCATTTAGAAGAATATTTCCACAACTGCCTCTTCTACAAAGGATTAGCATTCAGATTATATCATTATCTTCTCCAAATCTGTAATAGATATACAATCATTCCAATAAGAAGTAGGAAATCATTAAGAATAAGCACCAGCCAAGTGAGGAAACTCAATTGGCTAAAAGAAACAAAAACATGCTCAATTTCATTAGTAATCAGAGAAATGCTAACTAAAATACTGAAACATAATTTAACATCTATCAGAATGGCAAAAGTTAAACTTGTTTGAGAAGACATAGAGAAAGGGGAGGCTCATACCCTGATAGTGGGAGTTTATATTATTAGTTTAACTTCCTTGGAGAGCAATTCTGATTAGTTTAACTTCCTTGGAGAGTTAATGATGTGAATAATCTTTGATCTTATAATTCTAGATCATATATATCTTAGAGAAACATGTATGTATGCACAAAGAGAATATCTACAGCAGTATTGGTTATAATAGGAAAAGTAACAGAAGTAATTTAAAATATTCAATGATAATTTAAAAATTTCTGTTACGTATACACAATGTATACGTATACGTATATGTATACACAATGAAATGCTAAATAAAATCAAAATGATTTAAACAGAACTACATGTATTAATATGAATAATGTCAAAAATATAAAGTCAAGTAAAGAAAGCAAACCAAACAAGAATATGTACAGTGCATATGCATTTTTATAAATTTTCAAAATTTGCAAACCACTATATTGTATATGGATACCTATTTATATAGTAGTAGTTTGTAGAAATGTATGACAATAACGAGCACCAAATTCAGTGTGGTCATTATCTCTGAGTAGGGAAGAAGTAAATTTATACTGGGTATATAGCGACCTTCAAATGCTTCTGAAATATTTTGATTCTTAAAAATGTGTGAGGCAACCACAGCAAAACATTAGGATTTGAGAGATCTGGGTAATGGGTACATAGATGTCATTTTGTTATTTCTATGCTTTTCATATATATGAAATATCTCCTGATATAAAATGAGACAAAAGTTAAAAATATTGTAAAATAAATTGGATTAATATCACAACAAAATAGAATGTGCTTTTATTTTATTAAATATTAAAGTATCTCAATTGCACTATGCCTGTCCAATCCCGAAATATTTCATAAGGAAATGCATTGTGTAAATTTGAATTACATAAATATAGGATTATTTTGCTCCTAGGGGAAAAAATTCAATTAACTTGATGTAGGAATGTCAACATGCAAATTAATGATGTATCCATGTCTTACATTACTACAGACAAAACCTAATTGCTGCAATGGGCTGGGCCAACCAACCTGCCATCTACACCCCAAAACTTGAGTTGATCAATTGGAAATATATAACTACCAAAACAATCACAGTAATCCTTACTAGACTAAAAGATAAGCCTATGCATTGTATTGTGCTGCTAATCTCTTCTCAACCCTGAATTTGGATTGCACCCAGGAGCTTCAAATTCTTCATCTTCTATGATGTGGATCTCTTTCCTTTGTCCTTGGCCTTGGAGTTGGTGGTCAACCTGGCAGGGCGCATCCCAGATGGGCTATCTCAGTGTATCTAAACATTTTTAATTTCTTAAAAATTTTCAAAGATAGATCTTGAATAAGTATAGTGACAGTTCTTCAGAAAGTGGCTTTTATCTATCGTGGGAACAATATTGGTGTTTAGTTTCCAATTTGGTCTTTAAATCATCTTATCTAATCCTCTGAGCAGCATTCTATGTATTTTTATTACTCTCATTTTATAAATGAGAAATCTCTGGCTCAGCTATATTATGTGACTTGCTGAAGAAATGACAGAGTTTTGATTCAAATGCAGATCTTCTGACATTCAATTACCCAGACATTCTCTCATGCCAGACTGTTCGCCTTAAGGGTCAGGATTAAACAAACTGTTCTATCAATCTGCTTGAGCTTTTAGGAAAGTCGTACGCCAAACTCATACAATATTATATGAGGAGAGAATCTTGGAAATAATCTATCTTAATTGTCTATTATTTTTATCATCTTACTTTTACATCTGTACTTTCAGATTGCAAATATTACACAAAGCTTAATTAAATACAGATGTTACATAAACAGAACTTGAAAACAAAAGCCTCTGTAAATTCCACTGATCAAAAATAATCACTCTAAGTAATCTGATGCGTATAACTACATTGCTTTTCCTGAGTATTAACATATTTATCATTAATATTACTATGATCTTTACATATGAATCAAAAATATATTCGTTATTTTTCAAGTTGCTTTTTTTCACTTGATATATCTAGAGCATATTTCACTTGTTCATACATTATCTACTTCATTATTTTAAGGGTTGTGTAGTTTTCATTATTTAAGCTGGTTTCATATCGATGTTTATTTAGATTCTTCTCGTTAGGTGTTTTACTAAGGAAACTACTAGAAACTTTCTTGTAGATGTCTCCTCAAGCGTTTGTGGGAATGTTTATGTAGAATAAAATGCAAGAAATAGAAATGCTAAATATAAGAATATAAACATTTGTAATTTTTATAAATAGTGCTAAATTGCCCTAAGAAAAGACTATCCAGTTCCATTAATAATATACTTTTAAGTACATTTTATCATGCTTCAAATCTTGTGAACTCAAACACCAACAAATTTGCAGCTCCTCAATTATAAAGTGGGAATAACAATGTTTGCTAAATGTATTTCACAGCATTGTTATGAAGACCAAACAGAATACTCTGCATGAAAGCATTTTGTAAAAGCTTTTATTCAAAGCTCAATCTTTTAATTAGAATAAAGTACCTGAATATGGTAAAAAGTACCTGCATATGGGTAAACAATACAAGCGAGTTTTATAACAAAAAGTAAATGTCCCTTCCACACCAGGTGCCCCATCCATTTCTGTAAAGGAATAGAAATGTTCTGTTTAAACACAGCATAATCATGTATATGTCTAAGTGTGTGTATATATGTATCTCTCTGTGTATGTATGTGTATACACATATGTATATATAAAACAAATTAGATGATGTTTTTGATGGTGTGGCAGATTGTATTCAACATCCATTTTAAAATTCTGATGTGCAGATGTGCAGAAGCTAGAAAGCAAAAGCCTATATTCCGTAGAACTTAACATTTAACATTCCAGATGTGTTTTATTCTCCAAGAGAATGATGCAGTGGGCTGAGATTTCCAAGGAGAAAATGGGGCAGAGTGGGTCTTTGTGCTTTTGTGCTTGCTGCAGAGGAACAGAGTCATGGAGGCCTTTGGTTTTTCTTAGCAGCCTTAGCAGATATCCCTATACCAAGTAACTACTTCCTAAACCTCAAGACTTAGGGCATGGGCGATCCATCATGTTGATGCGGCCTGGTCCTAGAACTGGTAATAAAAATGGGAATGCCATTCTCCTGGCCTTATCCTGGTCATGGTGAGGATAAAGAAATATGGGTGAACCACTGAGTTCCAGGTTAACAAACCAATGGAACTTTTCAAGCCTCTATCTTTTCTTTCTGCCATGTGCATCACACACAACCTCGCTCAGTGTTTAACATTGTTCACTGTTCTATATGACATTTCAGGTTTTTGCACAATTTTAATAGCCTAATATGACTTAATTTAATCTGCACTGATATAAATTTTTCCATCCTTTCATTTTTATGGTTATTGAGTCATTTGGTTGTCAAGAACATATTTTTATAAATATGATATATCTCTCAATGACTTATTTGAATTATACCTAACATTCATATTCTTTTACCTCTGCCATTCTCCTATTCTATCCATATACTGGTTTTACAAATCAACAATTATTTTTTTATTCTAAGATATCTAAGAACTGCCAGTTCTTTTTTCATAATCATATTTTTTACCAAATTCTATTCACTTATTTACATGCTTTGTTGTATTTGCAATTTTTCCCTTATCTCCCTAAAGTTTGTTTGTTTTTTTGTTGTAATTTTTATTAAAATATAATTTACATACAGTAAAATTCTCCCTTTTTAGTGTGCAGTTCTGCAAGTTTTGGCAAACACATAGTTGTGTAAGATACTCATCATCTCAATTAGGATTCTCATCACCTCAAAAAATTCCTCCTATTCTCTTTGAAACCAACTCCTATCTTCACTCCTGTTCTCTGGTGACCACTGATAGTTTTTTCTTTGCAAGAATGTCATATAAAAGAAATCACACAATATTTAGCCCTTGGAGTCTGGCTTCTTTCACTTAGCATAATGCATTTAAGATCCATCCATGCTTTTGAGTGTATCAGAGGTTTGTTGCTTTTTATTGCTGAGTAGTCATTCATTGCATGAATGTGCTACAGTTTGTTTACTCAGTCCCCAGTCCAGGGATATTGAATTGTTTCCAGTTTGGCCAGTATGATTAAAGCTGCTATTAACATTTGGGTGCGGGTGTCAGTGTGAATATAAATCTTAATTTCTCTTGGGTAAATGCATAAGATTGAGATTGTTGGGTCATATGGCAAGTGTATGTTTATAAGAAACATCAAATGTTTTCCAAAGTGTTTGTGCCATTTTGCATCCCATCAGCTGTATATGAGAGTTCTAGTTGCTCCACGTCCTTGTCAGCTCTTGGCAATGTCAGTTTTGTTTTCATTTGTTTTGTTTGCCATTTTAAAGTACTGGTGTCTCATTGTGTTTTTAATTTGTATTTTCCTAATGACTAACAACATTGAGCATCTTTTTTATATGCTTATTTATAATCCACAGATCTGTTTTAGTAGGTGACTGCTCATATCTTGTGTTCATTGTATTATTGGGTTGTTTTTCATCTTCTTATTAAGTTTTGAGAGTCCTGTATATATTCTAAATACTAGTCTTTTAATTGATATGTGATTTATATATCTGTGATTTGTCTTTTCTATGACTTGTCTTTTCATTATCTTAGCAGAGTCTTTCAAAGAGCAGACTTTCATATATTTGACAAAGTTCATATTAGCATTTTATTTTCCTTGTGTTTTCTGCTTTTGGTGTCACACCTAAGAAATCTTTGCATAGCCCCAAATCACATGATTTTCTCCTCTGTATCTTTCCAGAATTTTTATGGATTTAGATTTTACATTTAGGTCTATGATCCACTTTGAGTTAATCATTCATATGTGATGCAACGCATGACTTGAGTATTGTTCTTATACGGTTATCTAACTTGTCTACCACCGGTTGTTATTCCTTCTTCATTGAATGTGTATTTGTTGAAAATCAGACCCTTCCCTATGTTTTACAGTCCTGTCCTTATTTTCCTAATAACTGTTTCCTCAGGTGTAAGTCATTATTTTTAGTGAGTTTGGCATTCTCTTTCTTTGTTCTGGTTTTTCATTAATATTTGGTGAATTTTGACTGTATTTTCATCTTTGCAGTTGAGAGTGTTCATTAGATTTTCGGCTGTCCAGTTTTAACAGTCTAATTTTGTGGAGTATCTCAACAGGAGGTCTTCTGGCTATCAATGATTCATCTCAGACATTGCCATCCTCTTTGGGCATATATTTTTTCTTTTTTCCACCACCAGCTTTCTCATTCAGCACTCTCACTGAAGATAGACCTTCTCATATTGCTGATCAGTCCCACTTCATGCCCCGACTGCCACTGGCTTTCCCCGGGCCCCCTCCAAATGCCACCTTCCACCACCTCTAGACATAGGCACCTCTGATGCTGTTCCCACTTCCATGATTGTGTTCTCCTGTGCCTTTACCACCACATTTTCTCTCTGTGGGAAGAAAGGCTATTTAGTCTATACTCTTAAAACAAAGTAATACAAATGAATTAATCTTGGAGAATTTCATAAGGTCCAATAGGCTGGTGCAAATCGATGTGTCTCTAAAAGAGGATAAGGGGTAACTACACAGGGAACTGGACTAATATCTAACAACAGAAACTCATTACCACATACCATTAACTGATAATCTAGAAGCCACAAAATCCCTTTTGCTTCATAATTCTCCTCTAGTTTTACTTCTCAAATTTGATGATAAAATATAAAAAGCATATAACTCTAATCACTTTCAACTGTATGTCAATTTTTGTAGTAATTATCAGTGTTTACCCAAATAATTAATAACTATTTATCCTGAGTTATGTTAAATTACTACATAGATGACATACTTTATAAACTAAACTCTGGTAAGAAGATTACAATGAAATGCTTATTGATTATGTAATTTTAAGCTCATTGCTAAAAAACAACATTATTGTACATACTTATTTTTTCCAATTCCTTGTTGTCTTTAAATAACTTAATCAAATACTTATTTAGTCAGAAGGCAACTCATTTAAAAGTGTTTGTTAGAAAGACAATCAATATTTTAAGATAGAAAATTAAGTGAAACTATGAGTATTTCTTATAATTATAATATAACCAAAGTAAAATGCTTATTTCTGAAACCCTACTAAAATGTTTGAGAAGGAACTCTCTTCCTCATTGTTTACGAGAAAATCAACAGATTTTCTGCAGTGACTTACTATTCAAGAGTTATTTAGGGAATGTTAAATGCATGAGTAAGATTAATCATGCAAGAAAATGTGATCACTTTCCATACCAGGATGATGTCTGTACATATTAAAATAATTAAACATTAAAGAAATTTTAAAATCTAGAGATTTTTATTTCTACATGGAACTAAACATTTAGCTAAAAGAAAAATATTTGGATACCTGATTTTTGTGGCTATCATTTAAATGATGGAGAAAAAAATTTTGTTTGGGTTATCGTTTAGTAGTTTTTTTTTTTTTAAGGAAGATTGGCCCTGAGCTAACATCTGTTGCCAATCTTCTTCTTTTTCCTTTTTCTCCCCAAATCCCCAGTACATAGTTGTATATCATAGTTGTAGGTCCTTCTAGTTCTTCTATGTGGGATGCCTCCTCAGCATGGATTGGTGAGCAGTGAGCAGGTCCGCGCCCAGGATCCAAACCAGTGAACCCAGGCTGCCAAAGTGGAACCCACGAACTTAACCACTACGCCACCAGCCGGCCCTCCATTTAGTGGTTCTGCATAGAAAATGGAATTTCCTCTACATTACAGCACCCAAAGGAAGAAAGTTTTGAGATTTCGGTACAGACCTAACCGGATTTGCCGACATCACCAAACCCGTGCATTATATCCTGAGGAGAGATATACATGAAATGCTTCACATTTGCGAAGATGGTTAAGAAAGCTTGCAGAACATATATCAGAGTTTCTGACTTTATTTTCAGAATTTTACTTTTTCAGGCCAATTCCAATCACTTAAGTCAAGAAACCAAAATGGAGATCAATTAAGATTTCTTCCTGAAACAGCTCAAAAATCATCAAGTGCAAATAAAGAGGGAGTCAGAGAGACTGTGACAGTGAGGCATTGAGATAATGATCTCTCTCTTCTATTCTGAGGGCCTGGCCCAGAAAGCAATGTGTCAAGGACCTCATATTCTAAGTAAGAGATGAGAGAATTCCTCTAACAGACTGCAAAGAGTAAACCTGAGTTAGTTTCCCAAGAGCAAAGAGGGCAAATGAAGGACTTGGAAAAATATACTCCTAGTCCTGAACTGGAAGTAGCAATTATAGATGCTCTTGTTGGTGATGGAAATATCCCAGACCTTCCATACAACACTTTGGATGAAATTGCAAAAGAGAGAACCCAACATTTGGGGATGGATCTGTAGCATCTTTGAGCTCGCAGAGAATGGGGAGAGCCCCTGTGCTTCTTCGCTGAAGAAGAGTCCTGCTCCTTTCCGGGTCCCCAGCTGGGTACCCACCAGTCTGCACAAAGTGTTTGGGTTTGGTGGGTGGCTGCAGTGCAAAGACCTGTGATTCTCTAATGTTGTCAGAACTGTTAAGCAAGAACATCAGTTGTGTGACCCTGGCAGCCACCTGGAGATGAGGAGATGGCTACTATGAATGCTCCAGGGTTCTGCCCTCCTATTAAACCAGAAAGAAAAATGGTTAGAAATTGCCATTGAAGCCATTCCACTTATTAACTCAACATGTAATGACTTTTGTTACTCTCATACTTCAAAATTAACCCCAGTCTAGAGACATAGCTGCTAAAATATTTAAGAGTACAACATTTTATCTTCCTTTTCAATGTCCTTACTTTGCGTCTCCACTATTTTATGTTAGGCACAAGTTGGCCCTATATTATTATGACTTTCAAAACAGCAGCCTGATTCTTTATTCAAGGTCATCAGCCGATGGATCCTAAAGGTATATTAGTTTCATAGAATTAGAAAGGAGCATGTGTTTTCTTTGCATTTCTACAAAATGAGAATGAATGTATTAATTCTTCAAATAAAAGCAACAAATGGCTTAGAATTAACAGAAAGATGGATATTCATTTTATAAGATTTAGCCTCCAATTACTGTGATGAACCTCCAATTACTGTGATGCATATGCACCGGTAAATGGGCAAAGAGATAAGATTCACAGTGACAGAGAGGGAAAGGGAAATAATCTTACTCATTCAGAAAACATCTGAGTTCTTCAGACAACAGCAGTCAACATTTAGAAAATATGTATTAAATTCTTACGGATTTGTCCAGCTCTATAACAGTGCTCATTTTACTGAAGGCATTTTGGACTTGAATTTTAAACACTACAATAAGCTTCTCGTGGGTCAAATTCTCTTTGTAATTGACAAAATCTATTCACCTAGATTGCATTTTTTAAAGTAAATAAGCAATTATAGAACAGAGATCAATTGGTATTTGAACAGAAGCAGGTTCCTCCAAATATTGTTGAATGTGTAAAATTAAAAACATGTTATGTACTATTTCTCTTTAAAATTATATTTAAAGTTAATTTTTTTCTCAACAATAAACTTGGATGTTTTGTTATTGTTTGGAATTCCCAAACACTTGAAAATTAATGTATACCATAGATCAAATGACTTAACATTTTGATAAATTCTAGGAGAACATTTAATCTTATGTCTCATGTTATAGTCATAAAAAACTGCTCACTAGCCATCCGCTATCTTAACCATACTCTCCACACCAGTGTCAAGATGGGAAGGGCTCTGAGAAGAAAGGGGCAGTTCTAATGTTCTGTTTAGGACCTACTTTTGATTAAAGTATTTCATTCAATGCCAGGAAGTCACAAAGCTTTCTGCTTTCTTTCCTCTGTCTTTTCTTTTTTTTAGGTCCAGTTTATTCTTAACATCCACTAGCTAGGTTAATTTAGCTGTCCTGAGTGATTAATTGCTGTGCTCAGAAGTAAATATCCTGTGCCACATCAAATTTCTTTATATGTACTGTGTGTGGTCCCCCTGCATTCATCTACAGATATGTATATGTGGTGACTGAGTAAAAACATACTCTCTCCCACCCCCACTTCTCTTTATCACACAAAAACAATTCCAAGTGAGGACGTATTCCATAATCGGTATAGCGGCAGAGGAGAGATTCAATGTGCAAAAAGCAAAAGCATCACAATTAATGGCCTTTCATTCTCTCCAAAAGTATTTTTATCTAAAAACTTTCCTTTTATGTGTCAAAATACCTTAATTAGAAGTTGAAAATCAGAGAATAACCCGGCAACCTTGCTTCTCTTTTCATATTTTTAGCAAGCCTATTGAACATTCAGTGACTACCCAAAAGTATTTTAAACTAACGAACAGAATTAGACCATTGCTAAATATTGCCACCAAGACAAATATTGCTAATTATAGCAATATCTGTACTACTCTTGGGAATATGGTAAACTCAAGAGGACAGGATTATTTTAATGATTCTAGATTGACTCAATGGGGAAGGAAATTAGAGTTGGTGTCTTGACTGTAAATTATTGTTTATCACAAAATAGAGTAAGTTAAAGGCATACAGAAGTAATTCTCAGTGTATCTAGTTATAGGAGTGAATCTTACTGCCATGGAAAGATTGAAATGCGTGTTCCTTTGCATAGAAAGACTTCTTGTTGTACAATAAGTGATGTGACAGCAGCAGGAACACTGAAGATCTAACCACTGTCGGACAAAGAAACATCATCAAAAAAAAAGAGCAAGTCCAAATTCTCTCCCAAGTCACCAAAAAAAAAAAAAAAATCTAATCTTCATTAAAAAAAGAGAAGAGATTTACCACTGGGAAGTGTTAGCCTATATTTGAAATAAGAGATTAGTAAAATATGAATTTAAACATTTTACAGACTGTATAACCCAAACAAAATGGAGAGATGGAGAAATTATGCTGGGCCTGGAAAATTTTAAGGGTGCAGGATAATCTTTATTAGCTGTCCACAAAGATTACATTCAGCATTTAAAAACTTGAGGCTCCACTTTATTGGTCTGTAGAGATGATTTTTCGTCCAACATCCTAGAGACCACATACGGCAAAAGAACTACAGTAGTAAATTATGATACCAGACGAAGTTTCACAGCAAAGAGAGAGTTTTTTGGCAATAGCTGCCTTTGAAGAAAGGCTATTATATAAGCCTAAACCTTGTATCAAATGAGTATCCTAAAATACTGAGAGATTAATACAACTGCAGGATCTTAAACTGTTAATCATTCAGATCAGTTAATCTGAAAGAGCTGAAACAGAGCCATAAAGTACCAGGGCTCTTGGGGGTGGGTGAACGTATTTGGGGAAGAAGTGAGGAAGAAAGGAAGGGGACTTATTCAAGAAAATGATCAGATGTAACAGGTCAAATCAGATTATTTTACAGGGATGAATGTCTATTGGGAGAGATTTGGAAACCAAGAGCCAGCAGAAACAGATCTTTTGTGAGACTGGGAATATGAGATTGCAGCGGCAATATCAGGGTTATCAGTTTAAGACACATTTTTTTCTTTTACTTTTTTCATTTGTTTTTCTCTTTGGTGATATAGAGTAAACTAGCCAAGTAACACCAACCTATTCCTATAGGAGTAACTAGCCATGGAAACCAAGCCACTTGATATAGGGATACCAATCTCTCTTGTTAAATACCGTCTACATATTGAGAGTAAAAAAGAAGGTGTAACAAAATGTCTACTAGTGGAAAGATGAGCTATTCTCCTTTTTAATAATAAATTAACATTTGTGTAAACTTTATACTTCACAAGGAGCTATAGTAAAAGCTTATTGGATTTGAGCTTCATAATAACTCTTTAAAATAAGACAGATTTTATTATGCCTGTTTCACAGATGAGAAAATTAAGGGTCAACCAAAGTGAGGGTAGCTGAGACAGTGCTAATCAAATATCTATTTATTTTCCAGACTCTCCTGCAGTGAAGTTGGAGCCTTGTGACCCCTTGCGGCCGACAGACTGTGAGCAGCAGTGATGGGTGCTGTTCTGAGCTGGGGCAGTTCCCAGGTGGTGAGCCTTGTCCCTCTCTTTCTTTCCCTGCTGCAGAGTCCTCGATGCCCATGTCGTTCAGATGGCATACCCTCACATCGGCGGAGTCTGTCCAACACACATTGGACAGCATGGGTGTGAGAAATAAATTTTTATTATATTAATCACTGGATTTCAGGGTTTGTGCTTGTGGCCCCTAGTGATAAATATCCTGACTAATGTAGAAACTAGTACTTGAAGTTGGATGCAGCTGCAGCAAAAATGCAAAATATGTACTATTGGGTGAGTACAGATGTGGGTGGTAAAGGCACCAGTATTAGAGAACGAAAAGGTGGTGGCTTGGGTTAGGGGAACATAAGATATTAAGTGACAATGCCACGTATGATCATATGGGAGGTGAGCCACATGCCTATTGCTTTTGCAACTTAAGAGAAAAGCTTGGAAAGTAGTAATGTGTTTGGTGAGTTGGCTATTATTGGTAATATTTGGCAAGATGCTATCGAGTTAAGTAAAGGAAAAAAGCTACCAGCTAGCAAGCAGAAATTAAAAGGAATAGATGAGGGCCGGCCCAGTGGTGCAGCGGTCAAGTGCGCATGCTCCGCTTCAGGTGCCCAGGGTTCACTGGTTCGGATCCCAGGCATGCGCTGATGCACCCCTTGTCAAACCATGCTGTGGTGGCGTCCCGTATAAAGTAGAGAAAGATGGGCGTGGATGTTAGCTCAGGGCCAATCTTCCTCTGCAAAAAAAAGAGGAGGATTGGCATCAGATGTTAGCTTAGGGTTGATCTTCCTCACACACAAAAAAAAAAACGGGAATAGATGATGTTCAGAAATTCAGCCAAGTAATAGATAGATCAGATCTGGATAGATCAGAAAACCAAGTGCTTATAAACCCCAAGCATGCAAACAAACAAACAAATAAATGGAAATCTAAGTTGGAGAGGTGAGCAAACCAGGGGATTAAAAAAGTTTTGAGTAGAAAAAGATCTATGAAACTTTTACTACCTGGGACGTGCCTTATGTTAATTGGATACAATGACTCAGGGAAAAGATCACAATTAGGGAATCTCCTTTCCACCAGAGAGGCTCCAGGAAGCCACTATCTTATCCTAGGTATGCCTCAAAAGCAGAGCCTAAGCGGAAGGCCTACATGCAAGTAGTTTATTTGGAAAGTGATTTGAGATAGAAGGAGGGATAAGAAATAAGTCATGGAAGGGAAAACCAATAGAGAAATGCATTTTGGAGCCAGCCACTGCTACAGACAAATGACATTCAATTTCGCATGGTCTTCTGAGATTCACAGAATTCGTGACAACTGTGCGCCCAGGCAGTAGAAGGTGGGAGACTTTATCCATCAGCTCTCATCCCCCAGTGCTCTATGGTGGATCCATTTACACTCAGTTCTCAGCAGTTCTACTCCTGAGTTGTATGTACGTGAGTGCTGAGCAGTCCCTGAGGGTGGTACACGCTGTGACGTCAGAGAACCTGGAACTAGAGCAAAAGATACTTGATCTCAGTCTATAGACAGATCCTGCCTGGTTATACTTGCAAGAAAGTGGTCAAAGCCTGGGTGGAACTGGATGAGCAGCAGTAGTGGGAATAAAAATGAGGCCAAGGTTTGAAAACCGTGCCTCAAAAGTAGAAACTCAGTTGAGTTGAGAGAAGTTGGAATCTAAGCAAAAAAGACAGGGGAGAAAAGAGCAGATTAAGAGCCGTGTTTCAAAAAGAACTTTGTGTACACTTACTGGCCCATTAAACAGACTGAATGCAAATAGATCAGAAACCTACCAAGTTTCTGGGGGGAAGATATACTGTTTTCCCAAAGAAATCACAAGCCTGAACCTAAATAAATAAATAAATAAATACATAAAATCTCTTTGATACTTTGAGAATTGAAACAATCCTCAGGCTCATAATAATATTCCATGTGGAAGACGCAGGCTGAGAAATTTGTGCAACTAGCAAAGCTGTCATATTGCCCGACATCCATTTCAGATGTTGCCAAAGAGGTTAATGGAAAAGGAAAAATGTCCCAGAGGATATGGCCAGGGTTCTCAGAAAGAAATGGACCAGCAAGGGAGCTGTTCTCAGAATGAGGAACAGGATATAATCAAGGTATCACCCACGCCACGAAGAAGGGGTCTTTATACTTCCTGCCTGATGTGACTTCATAATTGCCATGGAGCACTGACAGCTGCATCTCCTTTCTCCTCCTTCCCAATGGGATTTATTTTATTGCATATATCTCATTCCTACATCAGCATTATATATATATTGAATGTGTGTGAGGGAGAGGAGCACAGATAATCTGCCATGTTTCGCCCACAGGTCTTAAGACTAAAAGGAGCGACATCTGGACATATTGAAGCAGATGTGGGACCACCCAAGGATCTTGGACTTGAGCTAATTGCAGTAACTGGATGGAACTTTGGGTCTTCTCCCTCGGGAGGGGTGTGTGTGTGTTCTGTGTGTGGGAAGAGAGAATGAATGAGTATTGAGTGACCAAAGGATAGACTGGCAGAGGCTGTTAAGGTTTGTGAGTATCTCTATGCTTCTCTGTATTCCCCAGCCTTTCTGAAAGTTAGGTTGGAAATATGGAAGTAATTCTGGCCAAGGTAGTATGAAGGAAGCAAGTCTGATTTCCGATCTCAGGCAGTTAAGACACACTCTATCCCTCCCTCTCTACCTTCTCCTGCCACAGGGAGTGACTTTGGAGGCCATATGTTCTGTATGATGTGGCCTGAGTCCTCTCTTGAATGAGAACTACCCTTGGGAATGGCTCCACCAGAATCAAACTCTGACATGAATGAGAATTAAACTTTTATCATTAAACCATGGGGATTTGAGGGCCTGTCTCTTGCATTAATTACCCTGACTAATATAATAAGGGGACCCAAACTCCAAATTTTTTATTTTAAATTCCTTAATTTTTTCAATTGTAGCAAAGCATCACACTTCATAATTGAAATTAGAGATTTTGACATCTATCTATCCATTCTTCTAGGTATCTGTGTTTCAGTCAGACCTTATTCAAAAATCAAATTTGTACTATGTCTGTGCAATCCTGGTCAAACTGTGGAGGGATGGATGGGCTGCTCATCTTTCAAATTTCAGCTCCAGGGTGGCCTCATATGTAATTCCATTCCCGACCCCTTTCTTCCCTCAATAGAACTAACTGCTCTGTCTTGAGTTCCCCACTGAACCATTTAATCTCAAATAAGGGAAACTAACTCTAGATAGTTTATTCAAAATTATTTATGTATTAAAGTATATTAGATAGCTTATGAATCCTTTGGGTTGCAAATACAATTGTAGAGTCAGCACGGCCAAAACCAATGCCCCAAATCACACGGTAGAACTAGTTCAATAGAAATATCACTGCTGCTACTCTAAGCACAGACCCTTCAGCTTCTACTGCCAACACTGGCAATGTTGGGCACTTCAAGGTACTACTCCACACTCTGCTACTCAGGAACTTAGAGCTCCCACTGCCCATAGAATGCCTGATTCTTTGCTTCACTAGCTTCCTCTTCAAAATCTAGCCTGTATCATAATTGAAAAGTGAGGCTGGAGAAGTGAGTAAATGGCTTCTCCAGAGATGAGCAGGAATTTCCCAAACACATTAAAAACGTTCAGGGGCTAGGTGGCCAAAAGAAATGACCAATTTCCACTACAGCCATGTACATACCACTACTGCGGATGGCAACAGGGATGTAATGGACACTTAATAAATATCTGTAAAATGGATGAAATAATAAAGAATGACCAGGACTGAAGCATTCTGTTATTGCTATTCACACAGCATCATTTTAAATGACACAAGAGTGATTGGACTGAATAGCATGGCTGTACAGCTCCCACGAGTTCAACAGAATTATTATTTCAGTCCCATCCAGTTCGATAGCAATCAAAGCCAGAAGTACAGAGAATGAGCTCCAACTGACACACTCAGCCCGATCCTCTGGACTAAGAGGAGCTCAGAGCTTAATAGGACACTGAAGGAAACTGACTAGGCTTCCACTATCAAAGTGAAGTAGGGAATTAGAGCAATTTTCCTGACACTCCAGGCAAAAATGGGCCGTTTGCCTGGATTATCTAGGTCACTGCTTCAAACTCGCAGATTCATTTTGCCCACGGAGAACTGTCCTAGTAGCTGCAGGTACCAGAGAGTAACTAACTCGGAAATATGCTCGGGGTAAAAACAGCCTCATTACTAACCATCCCCTTTTAACTACACTTAAATGTCTATGATTTTTGGTCATATTGATCCAGGCTGGATTTAAAAGAGCAACTCTTTGGAGATGGATTACAAATGCCACACGCTCTTAACTTGCTATTAGGTTGAAAGCAGAATGTGTCAAGTCAAATGATAAAAAATGAGGATCCGATTCTCTTTCAGGCTGACTTGCAGGATTCCCCCCTGATTATATGGGAATGAATCATCTGCAATGATATTTAGGTTAGTAATGCCATTATAATAAAGTGTGTAATTTAGGTTATTCTCCATTATGTCAAGAGAATTGCCACATACTCACCTCCTTCCCTAACTTCTCAGCTTTGCTCCTGTGGCTTACTCAGGCCGCTGTTAATTGACACAATTAAGAGGGAAGAAGGATTTGCAGGGCCCAGAGGAGCCACTGGGAGAGTGAGGTTTATGCACTCAGGAGAAGGTTTTATATGCTCTCCAATGACTTCCTTCCTGATACCCCAGTTCTTCTCTATCAGTGAAAAAGCTAGCGCAGGCGAGTAACCAACAATATTAGTGTTACTGAAACCGGTTTCACTCATTTTATTTTTATTTGTTTAAATCGGGCACCATTTTAGGCTCTGGTTTCCTTCTAAGGGTAGAGATATGGCTTTAGACTTGGCCAATTCTCATCCACTTTCCCATCAGTTTGTTTTTTCCTCATTATTTTCCTATACTATAATAAATTAGAATAAAGTATCACGAAAATCCAAAGTATTTTTGAGAATAGTTTTCCCATGCTGAGAAAGGAAAAAGATACAATGGAATAAATAAATTTCCTTGATTATGTAAGGAAAATTCACATCTATTCCCAGTAAGTGAATTTAGCTTTTGAGACACATATAGCACTTTGCCTTAAGGCTGGCTGTTGAAATTCTTATTTACCAAGAAACCACTTGATCCATCCAGCTTAACATCTTAACTAGGGAAATCAAAAAAACTTGGAATTAAGTGGTTGTTTTTCACATGCAGAGTCAGAGAACAAAAAGAGGGAGCCACGTCTGCACTTATTTTAGTTCTGTAAGTCT
The DNA here is from genome assembly GCF_020826845.1 of Diceros bicornis minor. Lineage (NCBI taxonomy): Eukaryota > Metazoa > Chordata > Mammalia > Perissodactyla > Rhinocerotidae > Diceros > Diceros bicornis. The sequence goes on along the minus strand of NC_080753.1, from coordinate 44,678,184 downwards.
TGTGTCTCTTCTTAGGAGATCAGCACTAGCAAACTGCTGTCAACTGGGATAATTATACAGTACTCTGAGCAGTGAGCATGATAACACTGTGAGTGTCCAAGGGTTTGAACAATTTGGACTGATTTTGTATAGTGTATAATTTACAGTAAAGATTCAGAATGTCTTCCTTTTTTCTTTTAAGAACAGCTTTCATCGTTTTCCTCTAGATCATTATACATGGAGACACGTATTCACAGTCAAATTTGATACAGATAAATCTAAACATCTGCAAAACTAGAATAATTTTATTGGCACTTACACAGTGTTGTCTCAGGCCATTTCTGTCTGTGATCGGCAGAGCCCTAGAAGTCAGCTGAAGCTCACCCACATCTAAAACTATGTCTAAGATGGGTAAACTGACATCAAGACTTTAATTGTTAAGAAATTAGTTAGATAATATGAATGAGAAATTTCGTCTAAAAATAGTATGTAGAAACCAAAGAAATGCTTAAATGTATAAAATAAATGAATAATATATTTAGCTATACATAGGATATGATTATATTGCAGTAACAACAAGGCAAACGAATTTTTTAAAAGCACACTTCAATAAGCTTCACTCACTTGTGCATTCATTCAGTCATTCAACAAACAACTGTTTGCTTTGGGGAAAGAGGAGGCACTCTAAAGAGTGCTGGAGACTACATGGCTGAACTGTCCTGTAAATATATATAAAAAGCAAATATAGTAGCAATCAATATTTTTAGGACAATATAGAATTTTACCTCTTTCATAGCTAATCAATTTATATTTGTTTTTCTATTAAGTAATGATGTTTGAAGAAGTCCAAGTCACATAGAAAGTATGGTATACAAATAAAGAAAACAACAAGAATATTATACTGCCTGAAGTTAATTCACTATACCATTGTTTTGAGTTAATTATAGCAACTGTTTTAACGGCCTACCCCACTTCCTAATAAAAAACTAGCTAGCCAGGAATTTAGACATACTTATAATAAACTTGATGAATATTCAATTACTGAAAAATTATTTTTCACACTGGATTTATCATTTGAAATTCTCAAGATTAACTTCAGAAGTTGATTTCTTAGAATCGTTGTTTGGTGCTTTCTAAATCTAAAAATAAGTTTCTGGAAATAAAGAATATAAACAACCTTGAAAATTGTAATCAATATCTAATGTTTCCTTTCTTTTAAACCAATTAAGATTTAGATACTTAAGTGGAGTATAAGAACAGAAGTGCTGAAATGGATTGCATCATATAATTGACATGATAAAGCTGATAGCACAAGAAAAGGATGAGATGAATATATTTTTACATATTTTACTAAATATTTCAGATAAGCAAAAAAGGCATAAAGAATTAGGTAACAAATATTTGTGTATCCACAACTTAGCTTAAGAAATATTACAATTGTAGAACCCCCAGGTATAACACTCTATGATTGCATTTTCGTATCTTCCTACCAATCACTGACATTTATTTACTTTTTAAAATAAATGTACTATTTTTCAGCAGTTATAGGTTCACAGCAAAACTGAGTGGCAAGTACAGAGAGTTCCCATATATCCCGACCCCACACATGCACAACCTCTTATACAATCAACATCCTGCACCAGAGGGGTACATTTGTTTCCATCGAAGAACCTGCACTAACCCATCATTGTCACCCCAAGTCTATAGTTTGCATTAGAGTTCATTCTTGGTGGTACATTCTAAGTGTTTTGACAATCATATAATGACACATATCCGCCAGTGTAGTATCACACAGAGTAGTTTTACTGTTCTGACAATCTTCTGTGTTCTGCCTATTCACCATCCCTCCCTCTAACCCCTGGCAACTACTGATTTTTTAACTGTTTACATAATTTCGCCTTTTCCAGAATGTTATATAGTTGAAATCATACAACATACAGCCTTCTCAGATTGGCTTTTTTCCAATTAGAAATGTGCATTTAAATTTCCCCCATGTCTTTTGGATTTTCTACATAGACTATCGTGTCATCTGCAAACAAAGACAGTTTTATTTCTTCCTTCCCAATCAGCATACCTTTTACTTCCTTTCTGTCTTATTGCATTAACTAGGACTTCCAGTATGATGTTGAAAAAAACTGGTGATAGAGCACAACTTTATCTTTTTCTTATCTTAGCAGGAAACCTCGGCATTTCTCGCCATTAAGTAAGATAGTTGTAGGTTTTCGTAGATATCCTTTTTCAGGTTGAGGAAGTTGCCCTGTATTCCTAGTTTGCGAAAGGTATTATCATGAATGGGTGTTGTATTATATCAAATACTTTTTCTGTATCTATTGATACAATCACTGATTTTTCTTCTTTAGTTCATTAATATGATGAATTAAATTAAATGATTTTTGAATGTTGAACCAGCCTTGCATGTCTGGAGTGAATCCCACATGGTCATATTGCATAATTCTTGTTATACATTGTTAGATTTGATTTGCTAATATTTTGCTGAGGATTTTTACATCAATGGTCATGGGAGATGTTAGTCTGTAGTTTTCTTCTCATCTAATGTCTTTGTCTGGTTTTGGGATCAGAGTAATGCTGCCCTCATAGAATGAAGTAGGAGTATTCCCTGTGCTACTGTGTTCTGAAAGAGATTGTAGAGAATTGGAATAATTTCTTCCTTAAATGTTTGTAGAATTCAGCAATGAACCCGTCTAGGCCTGAATCTTTCTATTTTGGAAGGCTATTTATTATTAATTCAATTTCTTTAATAGACATACCCCTATTCAGATTGTCTATTTCTTCTTGGTGAATTTTGACAGATTGTATCTTTCAAGGAATTGGTCCATTCCATCTAGGTTATCAAATGTGTGGGCATAGAGTTGTTTATAAAATTCCCTTATTATCCTTTTAATATCAATGGGATCTGTAGTGATGCCTCCTCTTCATTTCTCATATTAGTAATTTGTGTCTTCTCTCTTTCTTTGTTAGTTGTCCTAGCTAGGGGTTTATTGATTTTATTTATCTTTTCCAAGAAGCAGGTTTTGGTTTTGTTGATTTTTTCATATTGATTTCCTGTTTTCAGTTTCACTGATTTTTGTTCGAATTTTTATTATTTCTTTTCTTCTGCTTATTTTGGATTTAATTTGTTCTTCTTTTTCTAATTTCCTAAGGTGGAAACTTAGATTATTGGTTTTAGATCTTTCTTCTCCAATATATGCATTCCATGCTTTAAATTTCCCCCTAAGCACTGCTTCAGTTGCATTCCACAAATTTATGTTGTATTTCCCTTTCATTTGGTTCAAAATATGTTTTAACTTCTCTTGAGATTTCTTCTTTGATCTTGTTTGAAGTGTATCTTTTAATCTCCAAGTAAAATGGGGCATTCAAGCTATCTTTCTTTTATAAATTTCTAGTATAACTCTACTGTGTTCTGAGAGCTGGTTTTATATGATTTCTATTTCTTTAAACATGTTAAGGTGTGTTTTATGGCCAAGAATGTGATCTACCTTGGTGAATGTTTGATATGAGCTTGAGAAGAATGTGTATTCTGCTGCTATTGGATGAAGTAGTCTATAGATGCCAATTATATCCAGTTGATTGATGGTGCTGTTGAGTTCAACTATGTCCTTACAGATTTTCTGCCTTCTGGATTTGTCCATTTCTGAGACAGGGTCATTAAAGTCTCCAACTATAGTAGTGGATTCATCTATTTCTCCTTGCAGTTCTCTCAGACTTTTCCTCACATATTTTGACACTCTGTTGTTAGGTGTATACATGTCAAGGGTTGTTATGCCTTCTTGGAGTATTGACTCCTCTATCAATACGTAATAGCCCTCTTTATCCCTGATAACACTCCTTGCTCTGAAGTTTGCTCTATCTGAAATTGATATAGCTACTCCAGCTTACTTTCAATTAGTGTTAGCATGGTATAATTTTTTCCATCTCTTTACTTTTCATCTATATATGTTTTTATATTTAAAGTGGATTTTTTATAGACAACATATGATTTGTTCTTATTTTTTGATCCACTCTTACAATCTCTTCTAATTAGTATATTTAGACCATTGATATTTAAAGTAATTATTAATATAATTAGAGTAATATTTACCACATTTGCTACTATTTTCTATATGTTCCCCTTGTTCTTCATTCCTATTTTTGTCTTACATACTTTTTCTGCTTTTGTGGTTTTAATTGAGCATTTTATATGATTTTATTTTCCTCCTTTCTTAGCATATCGATTATAATATTTTTTTCTTTTTTTCAGTGATTGCTCTAGAGTTCACAATATACATTTATAGTATATTGTTCCATTTTCAAATAACACTATATTGCTTAATGGGGTAAACCAAGCACCTGATTAGATATAGATATAGATATAGATATAGATATAGATATAGATATAGATATATACACACATTTACAGACGCACGGGCATACATAGTCTAAGACGTTGTTATTATTTTGAACAAAATGTTAGCTGTTAGATCAATTAAGAATAAGAAAAACAGAAGTTTCTATTTTACCATCACTTATTGTATATTCTTGGCTCCTCTGTCATAAATTAATTGACCATTTGTGTGTGGGTTTATTTCTGGGCTCTCTATTCTTTCCGATTGATCTATATGTCTGTTCTTATGCCAATACCATACTGTTTTGATTACTATAGCTTTGTAATATAGATTAAAATCAGGGAGCATGATTTGTTCTTCTTTCTCAAGATTGCTTTGGCTATTTGGGATCTTTTCTGGTTCCATACAAATTTTAGGATTGTTTGTTCTATTTCTGTAAATAGTGCCATTAGAATTTTGACAGGGATTGCATCGAATCCGTAGATTGCTTTGGGTACTGTGGATATGTTAACAGTATTAATTTTTCTGATCCATGAGCACAGAATATCTTTCCATTTATTTGTGTCTTCTTCAATTTCTTTTTCAGTGTCTTATAGTTTTCAGTGTATTGGTCTTTAACCTCCTCCATTAAATTTATTCCTAGGTATTTTTTTTTTTTTTTTGGTGAGGAGATCAGCCCTGTGCTAACATCTGCCAATCTTCCTCTTTTTTTTGCTGAGGAAGACTGGCCCTGGACTAACATCCATGCCCATCTTCCTCAACTTTATACGAGATGCTGCCACAGCATGGCCTGCCAAGCAGTGCGTCGGTGCGCGCCCTGGATCCGAACAGGCGAACCCAGGGCCACTGTAGCGGAGTGCGTGCACTTAACCACTTGTGCCACTGGGCCGGCCCCTATTCCTAAGTATTTTATCTTTTTGATGCAGTTGTAAATGGGATTTTTTCCTTAATTTCTCTTTCTGATAGTTGTTAGTGTATAGAAGCACAACAAATTTTTGCATATTGATTTAGTATCCTGCAACTTTACTGAATTCATTTATTAGTTACAAAAGTTTTTGGTGGAATCTTGAGAGTTTTCTGTATATGATGTCATGTCATCCACAAATAATGACAGTTTTACTTCGTCCTTCCCTATTTGGATGCCTTTTATTTCCTTTTCTTGCCTAATTGCTCTGGCTAGGACTTCCAATACTATGTTGAATAAAAGTGGCAAGAATGGGCCTTCTTGTCTTGTTTCTCATCTTACAGGAAAAGCTTTCAGCTTTCACCATTGAGTATGATGCTAGCTGTGGGCTTGTCATATATGACCTCTATTATGTTGAGGTTCTTTCCCTCTATACTCACTTTGTGAGAGTTTTTATCATAAATGGATGCTGAATTTTGTCAAATGTTTTTTCTGCATCTATTGAGATGATCATATGATTTTATCCTTTATTCTGTTATTGTGGCATATCACATTAATTGATTGATATTGAATTATGCTTGCATTCCTGGAATAAATCTCATTCAATCATGGTGTATGATCCTTTTAACGTAGTAGTGAATTTGGTTTGCTAATATTTTGTTGAGAATTTTTGCATCTATGTTCATCAGGGATATTGGCCTGTAATTTTCTTGTGGCATCCTTGTCTGGTTTTTGTATCAGGGTGACGTTGGCCTTGTCAAATGAGTTTGGAAGTGTTCTTCTTCTTCTACTTTTTGGAAAAGTTTGAGAAGGACTTGTATTAATTCTTATTTGAATGTTTGGTAGAATCCACCAGTGAACCCATCTGGTCCTGGACTTTTGTTTGTTGGGCAGGTTTTGACTACCAATTCAATCTCCTTACTAGTAACTGGTCTGTTTAGACTTTCTATTTCTTCATGATTCATTCTTGGTAGGTTGTATGTCTCCAGGAATTTATTAATTTCTTTTACATTGTCCCCTCTGGAGTTTTTAGCTCATCAATTTCAGTTTACATTTCCCTACCGCAGCACTTATTCTCAAGGAGGTTTCTGCTCATGGTTTTGTGCTCTGGTAAGTTGTGGTTCTCTGTATCTGTTTGTCTGTTTTTTCAGTTTTGGGGTCAACAATTTTCCCTGTGACCTCACTGCTCAGCTGCATCTAAAAAGAGTTGTTGATTTTTCAGTTTGCTCAGCTTTTTGCTTATTGTTAGGACAGAGTGGATACTTCTAATCTCCTTAACTGCTGGACCAGAAACTGGAATTCATTCATTTATTTTTTTAAATCACACACTTGTACTTATATTTTACTTTATATATACAGGAATTCCTAAATAATTCATAATATTATCTTTCATGTTTTTAAATATTTTATCCTCCATATGATACTCGACACATTTTTGCATTTTTATTTAATGTTGTGAAATTCATCCAGATTAATAAATGTAGCTCTAGATCATTCATTTTCACAATAACAGTATTTTCCATTATATGAATAGACTATAATTTATTTATTTATTTTCTAATTGATGGACATTCAGGTTATTTTCCATTTATTTTTTCTATTGTAATACTGCAATGACCATTCTTGTCTAAGTATTGTCAAAGTATGAAAGTTCTTCTATGAGCAGATCTTTAGACTTTTGCAAAGTCATAATGTCTCCATGAGGCATGTGAGCATAAGTACTTTAAATGAAAGCAATTCATTTCAACTTCCACATTATTTTTTTCTTAAAGGGATCTATCTGAGAAGGTGCTTATGGCTTAGTGTCATGCTGTTTCTCCCTTCCCACCTCTCCTTTCAAAATTTCAAAAATCTCTTCTTTTCTCATTTTACATAAAACTATTGGAATGACTAAGATAACAATACTGAAAACATCAAGTGTTAGTGAGATGTGGGACACTGGGAACTCTCATAAATTACCGATAAGTGCAAAATTGTATAGCCACTCTGGAAAATGGTTTGGCAGATTCTTAAAACATTAAACATATGCTTAACATATGTCCTAGCAATCCTACCCCCATGTGTTTAACTTAGAGAAATGAAAACCTAGCTTCACATAAAAATCTACACACAAAAGTTTATAGCAGCTCTGTTCATGATTGCTCCAAATTGGAAACAACCTAACGTCCTTCAACAGATGAATAGGTAACAACTGTGGTAAATCCATGCAACTGAATATTACTGGGCAACAAAAAGAACGAACTTATAAAAATCTCAAAGGCATTATGCTAAGTGAAAAAAATATCTCAAAAGGTTACATACTGTATGCATCCATTTATATAACATTCTTCAAAAGACAATACATAGTGACGGAGACCAGATCAGTGTTTACCAAGGATGAGGTGAGGTGTGGGAGAGAGAGTGTGACTACAAAGGTGTCATGGTAGCCCAAAGAAACTTTTTGGGGAGAAGGAGCTGATGCCAACTATTCTACTTTCTCCCTGGCAAGATATTTACATGAATTAATGCCTGTGTTAAAATTCACAGAGCTGTACACACAGAATAATAAATGTTTCTGTGTATTAATTTAAAGAAAAATGAAAACTAAAATAAAATGAAGACCTGCTTATCCATTCAGAATTTTTACTATGGAACATTGCTTCACAATATAATAGTCCCTTGAATACCAAAGGGACAGTTTGAAACACTTCAGTTTATTTACAGGAAGTCAATAACTCTAATGACTATGTAACATAACTTTATGCAGGGCATGTGGTTCATAATGCTTAACTTTCAACAAAATTTTAGTAGGATCCCATCCTTTTGTTAGTTAATTTATGTTTAAAAAATTTTAATGACAGACCTGTATGTGATTTTTGATATGTAACAGAGTGAGTTCAAGTAATTAAGAGCTACAAGGAAACTTCTTCCATTCTCATCTACTTATTTATGTGAACAAAGTTTCTCAGCTCTGAGATCTATAAAAATGAAAGAGAAAAAAAGCCACATAGGAACAGAATTGATGCTAAGCCCTGGCTCAAGTAGAACATCTGCTCTTGTTTGTTGATATCTTCTCATATCTGTCTGAAAATTTGTTTTTTTTTTAATTTCCTTCATTCTGTATATCTGTTTTCTCAAAGTTATTTTCTCAGTCTTTTTGTCTACTTATATCTAAAAGTGAGGCATTAATAAGAAGATCAGAAGCTTTGTGTATGTTCATGGAGCTTGGTAGTTTTGTTGGTGTAATGAGTCAAATTGTGTCTATCTCAGAACAGATATATTGGAGTTCTAACTCCCAGTACCTCACAATATGACTTTATTTGGAGGTAGTGTCTTTATAGAAGTAACCATGTTATAATGAGGTCATTAGGGAATGCCCTAACCCAGTACAACTGACTTTCTTATAGAAAGGGGAAATATGGACGCAGGCACATTTGTAGAAGAAAGAAGATGTGCAAAGACACGGGGAAAAGATGACCGTCTACAAGCCAAGGAGAGATACCTAGAATAGATCTTGCTCTTACAGCTCTCAGAAGGAACCAACCCTACCAACATCTTGAATTCAGACTTATAGACTCCAGAAGTGTGAGACAATAAATTCTAGATTTTTAAGCCACCTAGCCGGTGGTACTTGGTTACAGCAGCATGAGAAAACAATGCAAGTGGGAAGCCCTACATGTTGGCATCTTTACACTGTTCCTCTTTGGCTGGTTAGATTCTGCAAAGTAGCTACAATACGCTGCTGGGAATTCGTGGGCCTGGCTGCCAGCATTCTGAGAGCTGACAAAGGGAAGAGTGTTGGGTTCTCAGTATTTAGTGTTTTTCAACAAATCCTAACAACCACTGAGCCTAGTGTTGCCCAAACCAGAGACGCTATTATAACTTCTCCACAGTGTAAATCTATTGTCTGCTGCCAAAGTGTGGGAAGAAGTTTAGGGCTTCTAACTGCTTCTCATACAGATTTTAACAAATCTCTATATGTTTCTCCCCAAATTTACCCCAATTACTAGGTACATGATGCTGCTAAGTCCTGAGCCTTTGGGGAGGCAGGATTCTGTGGTATAAAGTCATTTCTTGGCTTTCCCCACTGCTAGATTAAAACTTAGCTTTTTTTAGGAGCTGCTAATTCCGTTATCACAAGTGTAATGCTTCCTGCTTCCAAATGTTAATGCTGCTGTTCCCTCTTCCATTTTCCTTATCCTAGTGGGTTTATGCCTTCTTTTAAAATCCATTTTTAATTAGGAGTCTCATGTTCCATTATTTCATATGACCTCAGCTGTACATTATATAAGATGTTTGATATATTTTGGTATATGTTCTGAGTCAGGAGATATTTTTAGGATGACTACTCAGGCATGTGGCTGGAAAAGGCATATTGTAACTATAATACTTCCTTATGTTGATTAGAAGATATTAAATCATCTCTGTTCTAGAATCTGTTCTTTTTTAGGGGGCTAGAGTTTACCTAATGATAATTACATTAACTAGGGCTTGCAATCAGATGGGCTTATTTTAATCCAACGCAGGCTGAATTATTGGATAGTAACATATAGACAGCCATATGGAGTTGCTCTGACCTTCTGTAGAATAATTTATATTTATATTGTTACTGATAGATAGAAACTGAGTCTTGAAATGGGACTTCTACTGCAGGCTCTGCCACTGACTAGCTGTGTGCTATTGGACACACAGAGTTTCTCTATAGTCTCAGTTTCCTCTTCCATAAGCTATGTAAATTAGTTACCAGAAAAAAACATTCTGTAATTCTGCACTTTTAATTCAAACAATAGCCACTTTTATTTATGCCTAAATTATTCTCTAGTATCTAACATAGTAATAGGTATATCTACATCAATTAGAAAGTAGCTTCCTATGTAATTCTCGTTAAATAGTTTTCTTAGTTAATTTTGATTTAGAAAAAATAAAACACTAACTTAAGATCCCTTCTCTAACAAAGAGATATCCTAAAGTTTATTTTTATCTTTCAAGGAACTCTTTTATCGTGGTAGCATACAGATAACAAAATTTATGATTTTAACAATTTTAAAGTATGTAATTCAGTGACATTAAGCACATTCACAATGTTGTGTAACAATAACCACTATCTAGTGCTAAAGCTTTTTCATCATCCAAACAGACACTCTATACCTATGAAGTGCCTACTTTCTATTTTCTCCTACCACTAGCCTCTGGCAACCACTGATCTGCTTTCTATCTCTATGAGTTTACCTATTCTGATTATTTCCTATGAACAGAATCATACAATAGATAGCTTTTTGTGTTTGCCTCCTTCCATTTAGCATATTTTTTTGAAGGTCCATTCATGTTGTAGCATATATCGGTACTTCATTTCTTTTTATAGCTGAGTAATATTCCCTCACATGGACATAACACATTTTGTTTATCCATTCCTCAATTGATAGACATTTGAGTTATTTCTTTCTTTTGGCTATTATGAACAGTGCTTTCATGAGCATTCATGTACAATTTTTTGTTTGAACTTCTGGTTTCAAATGTTTGGAGTATGTATTAGGAGTGAAATTGGTAGGTCATGTTGTAATTCTATATTTAACTTATTGAGTATCTGCAAAACTGTTTTCTGCATTTGCTGCACCATTTTACATTCTTACCAGCAAAATGAGAGGGCTACAATTCTCCACATCTTCACCAACTCTTGTTATTTTCTGATTTTTTTATTATGGTTATCCTAGTGGAGGATAAGTGCTATCTAATTGTGGTTTTGATCTGCATTTCCCTGATGACTACAACGATGTTGAGTATCATTACGCAAGCTTCTTGGCCATTTGTATATCTTCTTTAGAGAAACTTCTATTCAAATGTTTTGTCATTTTTTATTTGGGTTGTCTTTTTGCTGTTGAGTTGTAACTGTTCTTTATGTATGCTAGATTCTAGACCTTTATCAGATATATGATTTGCAAATATTTTCTCCCATTCTTTAGATTGTCTTTTCACTGTCTTGCTCAAGGTTTCTTCTTAATGATCAGAATAAGTTATAACTTGTGACATATTAGATGAATCTGCATCATTTATTTAACAAGCATTTTTTTTTTAGCATTTGCTATGTTTCAGGCATTGTACTAGGTGCTAGAGAGTAAATTACAATAGAAATGTAAAGATAATCAATCAGACAGACAGATAGCCATTGAACTTCAGAAGCTCACAGTCTAGTCGAAAACACAAAAATGTAAAAATATTATTAAAATACATTTTGATAAAAGCAAGCACATAGAAAGTGCACCTTAATCTAAATGGGGAAAGTCAAGGCGGACAATCCTGTGGAAGGGACATATGATTGTAGATGAGGAGCAGAGAGTCACGTTGATAACAAGACATCAGGAAGTAGAAACAGCATGTGCAAAGAGACACGTGAGGCTGTGGTGCATTTGAGGAACTGGTGGTTGTTTACAGGGAAACTGTGAGAGAAGCCTTTGGTAAGGCAAGCAAGAACTAGGTCATGAAAGATCTTGTCTGCTAATCTATGAAGATTGGACCTGACCGCTAATGGATCCTTGAGAGGATTTTAAGCAACAAGGTCAACAGAATAAGGTTTGCATTTTAGGTAGATTACAATGTGATTCCAGAGAATGAATGGAGGGGCACTAAGACTGCAGACAAAGATAGCAGTTATGGATTAAAAATGATGAGAAATGATGACAACCAGGGTAAGGTAGTGACAGTCAGTACTGTCCTTAGATCCAGCCAACAGCTCTAGCTCTCTTTTCTCTCCTCTGGTGTATTCCTTCCCACAAAGTAGAGTCCCCAGAGACAAGAAGACGTACCCTGGGAGCCCACACCCTTCCTTCTACACCCACATTACTGGTATTTCCAGTCCAAATAGCCACAAGCATGCTTTCAGGGTATAACTATGAAACGAATTAGTATAGCTGCATTCTAGATAACTTAATACTTATCCTCTCTCCTCAAACCTCCAACTTTTCCTCCCCAGTCAGAAGATAATGCTGCTTTTCGCTCATTCTCCTGTTGAACTCCATTCACCTTTTATTTCTCACCATTCTACTGAAATTGACCTTTTCAAGGTTACAAATATATCCCATAATGTTAAATCCAATGGTAACATCTCAGTCCTCACCTTACTCCTACTGTCAAAGGACTTTCACATAGCTGATAATTTCTTTCTTGAAACACTCTCTTCACTTTGTATGCAGAACACTCTCACACTTGTGTTTTTCACTTAGCCTTACTATCTTCTTTTTCTTTTGCTGCTTCTTCCTCATATTTCTGATCTTAAAAAATTGGAGTTCTCTAACAGATCAGTGGTTACCAGAGGGGAAGGGAGTTGGGGGCTGGGCATAATGGGTAAAGGGGCACATATACATGATGACTGACAAATAATAATGTACAACTGAAATTTCACAATGTTATCAACTATTATGACACCAATAAAAAATTGGAGTTCTCTAATCTCTTCTTTTTTGGGGGAGTCTACAATAACTTCTTAGGTGATCTCTTTCAATCTTATATGTTTAAATGTCATTTATATGTTGTTAACTCCAAAATATTTTTTCAGCTCTGACTCTACTCTGAACTACAGTTTTATATCCGACTATCCAGTAGGCACGTCTCCTTGGATATATAGTAAGAACCACAGACTTGGTAAATCAAAAGTGGAAGCACTGTTAACTATCCTCCTTCTACCACCATCTCCCACACAGATACAAGACTGGTTTCTTACTCGGTTTACCCCATCTCATTAAATGGCAAGTTCATTCCTCTAGTGACAAAGGCCAAAAACTTCAGAGTCAGCCTTAACTCCTCTTACTCTTTCATAATCAGATCAAATTCATCAATCAATCCTATTAGCTGGAATTAAAATATATCTGAAAATCTCCATTATATGAATTTCAAAAATAGGCAGAAGAGCAATTAGCAGTGGGAGTGGCTATTGACTAGAAAGAAGCATGAGGGAACTATCTGGGGTGATGTAAATGTTCTTTTCTTAATTCTTGATTTGGGTAAGAATTACCTTAGTGATACATGTGTTAAAATTAATTGAACTGTATACTCCAGATTTGTGGAGTTTATGTAACTCACTATATGAACTTTATTAATAAATGAAAAACAAAAATGTACACTTACATGTCAATATGTATGTTTGTGCATATGTGAGTTTGTATTTGTATCTGGAATCTGATTATTTCTCACCTCTCTTGCCCCACCATAGTCAGTTCTCTTTTGTTTTTTCAGCTTTGCTGAGACATAGTTGACAAGTAACATTGTGTAGTTTAAGGTGTAAAATATGATGAATTGATACACATATATATTGTGAAATGATTACATCAATAGGGTTAGTTAACCCTCCATCACCTCACATACATACCATATTTTTTTTGTGGTGAGAATATTTAAGATCTACTCTTCTAGAAATATTCAAGTATATTACACAGTATTGTTAATTATAGTCATATTGTGTATTAGATCCCCAGAACTTATCTATCTTATAACTGGAAGTTTGTACCCTTTGACCAACTTCTCCCCATTTCTCCCAACCCCTCAGTCCCTGGCAATCTACATTCAACTCTTTGTGTCTAGGAGTTTGGCTGTTTTTAGATTCCACATATATGGAAGATCATACAGTATTTGGCTTTTCTGTCTGACTTATTTCACATAGCATAATTTCTTCAGGGTCCATTGTATTGTCGCAAAGGGCAGGATTTCCTTCTTTCTCATGAATGAATAATATTTCATTGTGTATATATATATATATATATATATGTACCACATTTTCTTTATCCATTCATCCATGAATGGACGCTTAGGTTGTTTCCCAACCTTTGTTATTGTGGATAACGCTGCTATAAACATGGGAATGCAGATATCCTTTTGAGTTAGTATTTTTATTTCCTTTGGATATATATCCGGGAGTGGGATTGATGGATTATATGGTAGATCTATTTTTAATTTTTTGAGGAACTTCCATACTGTTTTCAATAGTGGCTGTACCAGTTTACATTCCCACCAACAGTGCACAGGGGTTCAGTTTTCTCCACATCCTCATCTCTTATCTTTTTGATAATTGTCATTCTAACAGATATAAAGTGATATCTCATTTGGTTTTGATTTGCATTTCCAGATGATTAGTGATGTTGAGCATATACGTGTTGGCCATTTATATATCTTCCTTTGAAAAATGTCTATTCAGACCCTCTGCCCATTTTTTAATTGGATTGCTTGTTTGTTTGTTTTACTATTGACTTATATGGGTTTCTTATATTTTGGGTATTAACCCCTTATGAGATAGATGGTTTGCAAATATTTTCTCCCATTCTGTAGGCTGCTTTTTTATTTTGTCAATCTTTTCTTGGCTGTGCAAAAGATTTTTAGTTTGATGTAGTCCTACTTGTTTATTTTTAATTTGTTGCTTGCACTTTTGGTGTCATGTCTCAAAAATTGTTGCCAAGATCAATGTCAAGGAGCTTTTCTTTATGTATTCTTATAAAAGTCTTATGGTTTCAGGTTAATGTTTAAGTATTTAATTCAATTTGAATTAATTTTTATGAGCACTATATGATAGGGGTCCAATTTCATTCTTCTGTATGTGATTATCCAGTTTTCTCAACACCATTTATTGAAAAGACTATCCTTTCTCCATTGAGTATTCTTGGCTCCCTTGTCATAAATTAATTGACTGTATATGTAAGGTTTTATTTCTGTGCTCTTGACTCTATTCCATTGGTCTGTGTCTATTTTTATGCCAGTATCATACTGTTTTGATTACTATAGCTTCATAACATAGTTTGAAATCAGAAAGTGTGATACATCCAGCTTTGTTCTTTTTCAGGATTGCTTTGGCTATTTGGGGTCTTTTATGAATCCATATAAATTTTAGGATTGTTTTTCTATTTCTGTGAAAAAATGCCATTGGAATTTGAGAAGGATTGCATTAAATCTATAGATGACTTTGGTTAGTGCGGACATTTTAACAATTTCATTCTTCTGACCTATGAACACAGGCTATCTTTCAGTTTACATCTGTCTTCTTCAACTTCTTTCATCAAAGTTTTATAGTTTTCAATGTACAGATGTTTCACCTCCTTGGCTAAATATATTCCTAATTATGTTAGTCTTTAATGCGATTGTAGATGGAATTATTTTATTTATTTTTTTTTTCAGATAATTTGTCATTGGTGTACAAAAACAAACCTGATTTCTTAATGTTGATTTTTTTAATTCTCCAACTTTACTTCATTTGTTTATTAGGTCTAACAGTTTCTTGGCGGAGTGTTAGAGTTTTCTATGTATAAAATCATTTCATCTTCCAAAAGAGACAATTTTACTTCTTCCTTTTCAATTTAGATTTGTTTATTTCTTTTTCTTGACTGATTGCTCTGGCTAGTACTTCCAATAAATATGTTGAATAAGAGTGATAAGAGGGGGCATCCTTGTCTTGTCCTTGATCTTAGAGGAAAAGCTTTCAACTTTTCCCTGTTGAGTATGGTGTAACATGTGAGCTTGTCATATATGGCCTTTATTATATTGAGGTATGTTCCTTCTATATCCAGTTTGTTGAGAGCTTTTGTCATGAAAAGATGTTGAATTTTATCAAACGCTTTTCTGCATGTATTGAGATGATCATATGATTTTTTATCTTTCATTCTATTAATGTGATGATCACATTTATTGATTTGTGTATGTTGAACCATCCTTGCATCTCAGGGATAAATCCCACTTGATATACGTATGATCCTTTTAATGTGCCATTGAATTTAGTTTCCTGGTATTTTGTTGAGAATTTTTGTATCTACATTCATCAGGGATATTGTCCTATAATTTTGTTTTCTTGTAGTATCTTTATCTGGTTTTGGTATCAAGGTAATGCTGCCCTTTTAAAATGAGTTTAGAATTGTTTCTTCCTCTTCAAAATTTTAGAGAAGTTTGAGAAGGGTTAACATTAATTCTTCTTTAAATAGTTGGTGGAATTCACCAGTGAAACTATCTGGTTCTTGACTTTTCTCTGTTGGGAGGTTGTTGATTACTGATTCAATCTCCTGACTCACTATTGATCTGTATAGAGTTCTATTTATTCATCATTCAGTTTTGATAGGTTGTATGTAGCTAGAAATTTTTCCATTTCTTCTACATCATCCGATTGTTGGTGTATAGTTGCACATAGTAGTCTCTTAATGATCCTTTGTATTTCTGTAATATCGGTCATAATGTCTCTTCTTTCATTTGTAATTTTATTTCTTTGAGTCCTTTTTTTTTCTTGGTTAGTCTAGCTAAAGTTTTGTCAATTTTATCTTTTCAAGGAATCAACTTAGTTTTGTTAACTTTTTCTGTTGTTTTCTTATTGCTTATTTTATTTATTTCTGCTCTAATCTTTAATATTTCCTTCTTTCTGCTAATTTGGGGCTTAGTGTGTTCTTCTTTTTGTAGTTCCTTGATGTGTAATGTTAGGCTGTTTATTTGAGATCTTTCTTTTCTTAATGTATGTGTTTATAGCTATAAACTCCTCCTAGAACTTCTTTTGCTATATCTCATAAGTTTTGTTATGTCTCTATTTTCATTTGTCTCAAGGTATTTTGTGATTTCTTCTTTGATCCATTGGTTGTTAAGGAGTACGTTGTTTAATTTCCACATACTTGTGAATTTTCCAGTTCTCCTCCTGTTATCTTCTAGTTTTATACCATTGTGGTCAGAAAAGATACTTGATATAACTTCTATGTTCTTGAATTCGTTGATACTTGTTTTGTGACCTTTCATAGGATCTATTTTAGAAAATATTCTGTGTGGACTTGAATGTGTATTCTGTTGTCATTGGATGAAATGTTCATTATGTCTCTTAAGTCCATTTGGTCTAGACTGTTGTTCAAATGCATGTTTCCTTATTTATTCTCTCATATGATCTGTCCATTTTGAGAGTGGGGTATTAAAGTCCCTAACTATTATTGTATTGCTGTTTATTTCCCCTTTTAGTTCTGTTAGTATTTTCATTATATATTTAGATGGTCTGATGTTGGGTGCACAAATGCTTACAATTTTTATATGTTCTTGATGAATTAACCCATTTAGCATTATATAATGATCTTTTTGGTCTCTTGTGACCATTTTGAAGTTTTAAAAAATTTTAACCTTTATAGCTAAAAGTCTATTTTTTCAGATATAAGTATATCTACCCCTGCTTTCCCTTGATTATCATTTACTTGAAATATCTTTCTCCATCTCTTCACTTTCAGCCTACATATGTCCTTAAAGCCAAATTGAGTCTCTTGTAGGTAGCATACCACTGGAACTTGGTTTTTATTTTTTTAACCCATTCAGCCATTCTGTGTCTTTTGATTAGAGAATTTAGTATAGTTATGTTTAAAGTAATTATTGATAGGTAGGGATTTATTATTGCCATTTTGTTAATTGTTTTCTGATTGCTTTGTAGATTCTTTGCTCCTTGCTTTCTCTTTTGATATTTTCTTTCGTGCTTTGATGACTTTTTGTGCTGGTATGCTTTGATTTCTTTATAATAATCTTTGTGTATCTGCTGCAGGTTTTTCCTTTTGAGTACCATGAAGCTTGCATAAAATATCTTATGCTTACAACATCCTATTTTAAGCTGATAACAACTTAACTTCTAAAACATACAGAAACTTTGTACTTTAACTGCTCCTCCTTCACATTTTAGGTTATTAACATTACAATTTACCTCTTTCTTATATTGTATACATGATAACAAATTATTATAGTTGTAGTTATTTTTAATATGTTTGTTCTTTAACTTTTAAATCAGAGTTGTAGGTTATGTATGCACCACCATTACAATATTAGAGAATCTCTTTGACTATATATGTTACCAGTGGATTTTACACATTTATGTGTTTTTATTATGTTAATTAGCAACATTTTATTTGAGCTTGAAGAATATCCTTTAGCATATCTTGTAAGGCAGGTCAAGTGGTTATGAACTCCCTCAGCTTTTGTGTGTTGGGTAAAATCTTCATCTCTTCTTATTTCTGAAGGACAATTTTGCCAGGTATAGTATTCTTGGTTGACAATTTTTTTTCTATCAATATTTTGAATATATCATCCAACTCTTTCCTGGCCTACAAAGTTTCTGGTGAGAAATCAATCAACTGATAGTTTTATGGAGGTTCCCTTGAATATGATGAGTGCTCTTCTCTTGCTGCTTTCAAAATTATCTTTGTGTTTGACTTTTGACAATTAAATTATGTCTTGGTATAGCCCTTTACTGGTTCAACCCATTCGGGGTCCTTTGAGCCTCTTGAATCTGGATATCCATTTCTCTCCCCAAGTTTGGGAGGTTTTCAGCCATTATTTCTTTAAATACATTTTCTGTCACTTTCTCTTTCCCTTCTTATTCCAGGATTCCCATAATATGTTTATTTTTTCTGTTGATGGAATCCTGTAAGTCTCATAGGCTTTCTTTACTCTTTTACATTCTTTCTTTTTTTTTTCTTTTCTTTCTTTTTTTGCTTCTCTGGCTAGATAACATCACATGATCTGTCTTTCAGTTCACTGATTCTTTCTCCTACTCTGTCAAGTCTGCTTGAAGCTCTCTATTGAATTCTTCAGTTCAGTCGTATTCTTCAGCTGTAGGATTTCCGGGTTTTGTTTTTAAGGTTTCTATTTCTTTGTTTAACTTCTCATTTTGCTCCTACATTGTTTTCCTAATTTCATTTTAGTTGTGTGTCTGTGTGTTCTTGTAGTTTACTGAACTTCATGGAGAGAATTATCCTGAATTCTTTGTCAAACAGTTCATAGATCTCTATTTCTTTAGAATTGGAACTCTATTAGTTTTATTTTTTATTGTGTCATGCTTACCTGATGTCTTGACATGAGTACAGCCATGTTTGGCTGCTCCATTGACCTACAGCCACCAGCACAAAAAGAAATATAAAAGCTGCTTTCTGCGTGGTGGGAACTGGCCCTTCTCTCACGGAGGAAGTTGCAAGTTGTAACATTTCAAGGCTCTTGGAGCGTCGTAGCACGGGATGGACTGGCCATCTGTGCCGGGCTGGGACGATAACCAAAGAGAACAATGCACGTACACAACTACTGGGCCGGGATGTTAGCCAGGGGGCTCAGTGCACGTACACCACTGATAACCATTTTGTACATGGGAACACTAAATGCTTGCTCTGCAAACTCTGTAATTGCTTACTCTGAAAATTACTGATGGTATAAAAACTGCTGGAAACTGAGACCCAGTGAGAGTTCCACCTGTGGAAGGGACACCTTGCCCAGGACGTGTGATCCTTGCCCAGCCGCGTCGATTGACAGGGCTCTCCCGGCAGTGGGGCGTGGATGTTATGAGTAATTGATTTACTGTGAAGTAATTGATCTGATATGTTCTCTTTTCAGTCAACCTGGTGTTTCTCTTTCCGGTTGATTTATGTCATTTCCCTTCAGTCGATCTGGTGTTTCCCTTTCCGATCGATCTGATGTTTTTCCCTCTTATTATATGACCTATTTGGATCTGCTGCTATCTCAGCCGATGTGGATATTTTCCCTTTCCAGTCGAGCTGATGTTTTTTCCCTCTTATTATTTGACCTATTCGGATCTATTTGCGGACTATCGCCTTTACTATCCTCTATATAATAAAATATACCTTCAGTCCATTTGTTTGGAGTGGAAAGTTTCTTTTACGTCTCCGATCGAATCCCCAAACCTCTCATAACATAATTGGCGCTGTGAGCAGGATTCGATTAAGGAGATGGCTTTCCTGTTCAAACAAAGGGTAACTGAAGCCAAGTGAGAAGAGATCCCAGGATGGGAGGACCCTCCATTTTGCACTCTGGCTGGGGAGTGGGCTCATAGGTCAGGATTATGTGAATCTTGGGATGTTCATCTGCAAGATATGAATCATTGGATGTGACCAAAACTTTGCAGACAGTAGGAAAAAAGAGATAATGTTTCTTTTCTGGCACGGCGAAGTTAATGTTTATTGACTGCTTATCGTCGGGCTATGGAAGATAGGGATAAAATACAAGGGAGAATGTACTCTTGAAAAAAGAAGTTTCAAATTTACAGTCCCGGCTGATGTCACCCAAAATAGAAACTCTTTCCTTGCCGTGAGCCTGGCATTCTAGTTTTATTTGGCCCCTCTTAAGTGACAAATAGTGAGCCTAAATATGTATCCAATAATAATCTGGCGAGCCAGCCGGGAGGCTCTTTGTCCGTGGCTCGGTGGGCCTGGGCCGGGTGGGATGTCCTGGGAAACAGTCCAGCAGCTGCCTAGGTGATTTGCCCTAGGGACTGCTCCCAGTGCTTTCCATGTGACCTGGCACCACTGACCCTGGGCACATTTTCTTATGACAGGGAAACAGGCTCTAGAATTATTTGTTTGTTTGTCTATTTGTTTGTTTGTTTTTGCTTACACCAAGAACTCCCTTCCCCTCCATCTGGAGTCCTGTCTCTTTAAGAGGCAGGGCTATCCCTACTGGAGCGGGAATAATTATAGGACTTTTACCCGGAATC
This sequence comes from Diceros bicornis minor, assembly GCF_020826845.1. Lineage (NCBI taxonomy): Eukaryota > Metazoa > Chordata > Mammalia > Perissodactyla > Rhinocerotidae > Diceros > Diceros bicornis. Next base: position 44,657,510 of record NC_080753.1, on the reverse strand, counting down.
TGTTAGATGCATCTATCTGTTCTGTTTGGGATCCCATTTGACTGTCTGTTCTGTATGTTTGTAATTTTGAAGGGGGGAAGTTCCATCTGTCCCCAAGGAGAACCCTCTGGGCCACCTCTTGGCTAAATGGGCTATATTCAGCTAGGAGCCCATATCCAAGAAGAAGATAATTTTTTCTTGTAACACCACATGGCCACAATATTCCATAGACTCCAGAGAGGAAAAATAACCAAAATGGGGCAATTTCAATTTACCAAAACTGATGTATTTGCTTATGCAATTGGAAAAAGCCAGCTAAAAAGTTAAACAACTAGTGGGAAGCCTATTTTAATCCTTTGAGGTTTTTAAATAAAATCAGAAATACTGTATTGCCTCTTTAAGAGAAAATAATTAAGTAATTAAACATGCCAGCAGCCTAAGCTGAATCTACTGCTCCCCTCCCCTCTCTTGCTGAGCTTCCCCGCTTCAACTCCCCCAGAATTCCTGATCTGAAATTAAGCAAATGAAAATAAATAAACTTTTGAAGTAATTTGAAATTGGGATGGCTATTCTGGAGAATCTGTTTCTGATGAGTTCACCTTAAGGGTCACCCTTAAAAGAGAGGATTCAAAACCTCTCAGGATGAAATGCAATCTTTAATTAATACACAGAGACTTCTAAAAGACAAAGGTATTTCAAAAACAGCGTCCAAAGTCTTTTTCGTAACTTGAAGCTTTAGAGTTTTGCTAAATTAAATTGATAAAAATTTATTGAGTCTCTGGTCATTCCCACATAAGATAAAACATTAAAAATTGGTTACTAAGCATAGATTTGTCTGCCTTTGGTTTCTTATCTCAGAGAAACTGAAAGATGCTTGCGTTTATTGATAAACATGTTATGTGCATGTTGAGGAATTTTCTGTGAGAAAGTACACATTTCTGGAAAGTCTATATACAAAAAGCAAAATGTATGTTGTCCATAAAAAAGATATAGAGAATAGAGATATTTTTGTTTGTTTTATTAAGAAAGATAAATTTGTCCTAAAGTACTAAGAAAAGGAAAAAGGCATGGGACAAATTCTAAATGTAAAAAATAAGTGACAGAAGGTTTATGAAAGTAAAGCCCTGAGGAGTTTTATACATGATCAAGTTGGCTAAAGTAAGCTGATAAAAAATTAAAATTTGACTTTCTCTCTTATAAAGGTAATTTTCTTAAACTTTTAGTCTGCTCTTTATATAGAGATTAAAAGGTGCTCTTTTGAGTAAGTCTATGTAAAAGACAAAACACCTACGTTTTGTTAAAGTAATTTCCTATGTTCAAAAAGACTGAAGTCTCTCTATTAAGGTTTTTCTTTTTGTTTTTTGACTGTTTTAACTCTCTGTTTGCCTTTCACTATTTTTGTTATCCACTTGATTAAATAAATAACTAGGCATTATTTCCTATTTGACCAAGTGTTTTAAAATCTTTTGATATTTTTGATAAACTTCTGCCAAAATTAAAGTTTTTTTAACTTAAAAAGAAATTACAAAAAGACATATGATTATGATGCCAAAATACAATTGTTACTGTATTTCATGTTGATGCTCACAGTTCTTTAATTTCTACAGAACAGAAGTATAACTCTTATGCTGATCAGCTGGTGCAAAGTCATGCAACGCACAACCCAGGCTTAGCACAATGGGTCCACAAAAAGAGTGGACACTTGGGAGAACAAACTTCATACAGGTGGGCACAACAAAGGGGAATCCTTGTCACCCATGATGATATTGCCACTGCAGTACAACAATGTCAATTATGCCAACAGTTAAATAAACGGGGAGTTCCACACCCCTACCAAGGTCATATCCACAAGGGATTTTTTCCTGCCCATACATGGCAAATAGATTTTATTGGACCATTGCCAAATTCTTGTGAATATACTTATGCCTGCACTGCTGTTGATACATATTCTGGTTATTTATTGGCTATGCCAGCTAAAGTGGCCACCCAACAGAATGCGATAAAATTATTAGATACAATTAAGTTATATTATGGAACACCAAGGCAAATTCAGAGTGACAACGGTTCCCACTTTACAGGTAAGTTGATTCAAACCTATACCAAGGAAAATTATATAAAATGGATTTATCATATACCTTATTACCCCCAAGCTGCAGGCCTCATAGAACAAATGAATGGATTGCTTAAACAACAATTGAGAAAACTCAGTCATGGCTCATTAAAGGAGTGACACAACCATCTAAGTACTGCTCCTCTGTCAAGGTTGTTACCAGCAAAGATTACAGAAGTGACAACCACCACCCATGAGTTTATGACCTTAACCTATTGGCCCTTGACTCAATCTGCTAAACCGCCTTTTCGTGCCACGGCCGAAGCGGCTGGATTGGATTTATCTACTGTTTATTCTATTCAATTGCCCCCTAAGAAGCAGTCTATAGTCCCTACTGGGATAAGGATACAATTTCCCAAAAACACCTTTGGTTTATTAAAAGGATGCTCTGGACTGGCAGCAAAAGGTATTGATGTACTAGGAGGAGTCATTAATTCAGATTACCAAGGAGAAATAAAATTTATGTTATGTAATGGTAGTGACACAATACTAACTGTAGAGTCTGGGGAACAAATGGGACAATTATTGGTGCTTCCCCTCCTGACTCTAACTGTGTCACAAGGACAACCTCCAAGTGAATTAACTAAAAGAGGAATGCAAGGATTTGGGTCTACAGATGGATGGAAACCTAGAGCGAAAGTGTGGATGACACATTCGCCCAATGCGGCTCCCCATGCCACAAAAGTAGTGGTCCAAGGGCCCACTGCAACACTCATATTTATGTATCCAGGAAATGAACAATTATATCATGTTCCTAAAAATTCTGTTTCTTTGCGTGAATAGATATTCCTGCTGTGTTCGTTATCCTATGCTGCAACTCCATGTCTGCTGCAGACCTCCACACCAACTAACATCTCCGTAAGACAACCTTTGACCCTGCACTGTTAGACCAACTGCTCTACACCAATGGGACCTATAACCTGGACTATGAATGGCCGAGAAATTTGGTCTCAGAAACATCAAGCAACTTCTCAATATAAGATAATTTCTCTATTACCCTGCCTTCTGCTACCCTCCATGATGGGGGCTGATCTGAACTTCTACAAGCTAGTTTGTTAGGCCTAAATGTTACCTTATCTAATGTTATCTTTGATGCTGTACATGATTTGCAAGATCAAGTTAATAACATTTCATATTCTAAGGGGTTATTTGATTGGTTACCTTGGGGTTTGGGTCCTTTATTGTGAGATAGTTTTATAATTATTGTAGTCATTGGATTTTGGATTCTTGGATGTGCCTTATGTACTTGTGTACGAAGTTCATTGTCTGTGCATATGGTGTCTTATGGTTAATGGAGACGGCCAGGGCCGAATATGTCTTGACATGAGTACAGCCATGTTTGGCCGCTCCATTGACCTACAGCCACCAGCACAAAAAGAAATATAAAAGCTGCTTTCTGCGTGGTGGGAACTGGCCCTTCTCCCACGGAGAGAGTTACAAGTTGTAACATTTCAAGGCTCTTGGAGCGTCGTAGCACGGGATGGACTGGCCATCTATGCCGGGCTAAGATGATAACCAAAGAGAACAATGCATGTACACAACTACTGGGCTGGGACATTAGCCAAGGGGCTCAGTGCACGTACGCCACTGATAACCATTTTGTGCATGGGAACACTGGATGCTTGCTCTGCAAACTCTGTAACTGCTTATATAAACTGCTGGAGACTGAGACCCGGTGAGAGTTCCACCTGTGGAAGGCACACCTTGCCCAGGATGTGTGATCCTTGCCCAGCCATGTCGATTGACAGGACTCTCCCGGCAGTGGGGCATGGATGTTGTGAGTAATTGATTTACTGTGAAGTAATTGATCTGATATGTTCTCTTTTCAGTCAACCTAGTGTTTCTCTTTCCGGTTGATTTGTGTCATTTCCCTTCAGTCGATCTGGTGTTTCCCTTTCCGATCGATCTGATGTTTTTCCCTCTTATTATATGACCTATTCGGATCTGCTGCTATCTCAGCCGATGTGGATATTTTCCCTTTCCAGTCGAGCTGATGTTTTTTCCCTCTTATTATTTGACCTATTCGGATCTGTTTGCGGACTATCGCCTTTACTATCCTCTATATAACAAAATATACCTTCAGTCCTTTTGTTTGGAGTAGAAAGTTTCTTTTACCTCTCCGATCGAATCCCCGAACCTCTCATAACACCTGATTCTTTGTGATCCTTGACTTCTTGCATTAGTATCTGCTCATTTGAGGAAGAGGTCTCTTCTCCCAGACTTTGCAGATTTGCTTTGGCAGTGAAAGACCTTGACCAATCAGCTCAGCTCAGGTTACTGGGTGGGTTCACTGGTAGCAATTGTGGGCAGGCAAGGATTGGTATCATGGTCTGTAGTTGGTCAAGGCCACTGACCACGTCTGAGGTTGGGGAGGTGGGTGGCACAGGCTGGGGTCTGTGATTTGGTGGGCTTATTGGCTGGGTTCCACATTCAAGTGGAGCTGTGAGTGGGCTTCTTGGTCCAGTAGGCTTTCTGGTCCTGTTCCATGATCACTTGGGGACACTAACTGGGATTTGAAATCACTCTCATCAGATGGGTCCTCAGGCTATTCCCTCTGACCATATAGAGCCACGGGCTAGATTCCACATTCAGCCAGGGCTGCAGACAAGGCTATGCAATCAGATATGGCCTCAGCCTGTGCTCTGTGATCAGATGGGGTCCCAGGCTGTGCCTTAAAGTTGGACAGGCTACAGGCTGAGCTTTGCTCTCAGATGAGGTCATTAGCCTGGCTCTCTGATTGAGCAGGGCCTCCAGCTGTATCCCACAGTTGAGTGGAGCTGGAGACTGTGCTTTGTGGCTGCACAAGGTTGCTGTCTATGCTCCTTGGTTGGGTGTGGCCACAGGATATGCTCCACAATTGCTGATGGTCACTGGTTGGTTACCCTGCCTGGATAAGGCTGCAGGCTATATTTAGCAATCAGGCAAGGCTGTAGGCTTGTCTCCACTGCTGGATGGGGCTGTATGCTGGACATCAAGGCTGCCTAGTGTCATTGTTCAATCTCCCTGGTTATTTGGGACCAGAGGCTATGCTCAACAGTTGGGCAGGGCTTCTGGCTTGTCTCCTTCCCCATGCAGGGCTATAGGATGGGTTCTGCAGCTGCCTGCGTTTTCTGGCCAGGCTTCCTAGTCAGGCAGGACTGGAGACTATGCTAAGCAGTTGAGTACCTCTGCTGCCTTGCTTCCCTGCCCTGGTGGGCCATAGGACTTGTTCCAAGGCTGCCTAATATCTCAGCCCAGGCTTCCTTGTCAGGCAGAACTGGAGACTATGCTTAGCAGTTGGGCAGGGCTGCAAGTTTGCTCCCCTGCCCAGAAGGGCTATAGGATATCCTCTGTGGCTGCTGAGTGTTTGTGACCATGCTTCCCACTGGGGTGGGACTAGAGGTTATGCTCAGCAGTTGGGTGGGTCTTTGAAATTGTTTTCCTGCCTGGCAGAGACTATAAAATGGACCCATTGGCTGAGGACCTAAATAAGACAGAACTGCCAATCAAGCTCTCTGGCCAGACAGAGCCACCAGCTTGGCTCTGCAGAGGGGCAGAGCTGCTGGTTGGGATCTCTGCTTGGGCACTGCCACAAGTAGGAATGCAGTCTGTCAAGATCTAGGCACTGGTAGCTATAAGCCCTGGCTCTCTTCTCTGTCTCTATCTGATCCCCAGTAGTTGAGCCTGGCAGATTCCCTCAGTGAACACCATGAGTCTTGACTGGAGTGGGCTTTCCAGGAAATATCCCACAATGCTGGGAAAGCTGATGTCCACCTAGGCTCTCTTTTCCCCCCTGGAGAAACCATAGGCCCAGGGGGGTCTTCTCAATGTGGGGCTGTGCCAACCTGGGGGAGGAGCCATGCAGTCAAAGTGAAATACTTCTCTTGCCCTTGTGTTACTTCTCAGTCTTTGTGGTCCAGGGGGATGTTTCAGCCTCACTCCCAGGGTTCTGGGATTTTCATATGGTGTCTTACCTATAGATAGTTGCCAGTTGGTGCTCTTGTGAGGGAGACTGAAGTCAGGAACAAGCTATGCCATCATCTTTATGATGTCACCTCGACCAGAGTCAATTCTCTCCACCCGTGCATTGCTACACACTTGTTCTGCCATATTGACTCCCACTATGATCTGTTTTCACATGGCTCCTTTTACATTATACATTAAAAAAAGTCATATAACTTCTCTGCTCAAAATCTTGAATGGCTTCACACATTATCCTGAGTAAAAATCATGGCCCTTGTAACACCTTATAGGACCGTATGTGATCTGACCCACACAACTTCTCTGACCTCACTTCCTACCACTTGCTTTCTTGATCACTGTGCTCCAGGCACACTTGACTCCTTGATTTTCTCTAAACTCTCCAGCCAAGCTTCTGTCTTTGGGGATCTCTTCCTCCAGATATTCACATGGCTTACTGCTATAATGCCTTCATGTCTCAACCTGGATATCACCTTATCATAGAGGACGTTTCTTACCAACTTATGTAAAATAGTACTCCTTTCATTCTCTGTTCCCTGCTTTATTCTTTTCCCTAGTACTTATTATCTCACATAATGTTTGTTTGTTATCCATCTACCTCCTTGAGACTGACTAATCCATGTGAGTAATGCTCAAAATATATGTTTTGAAGGAATGAATATAGGAATAGAACATTTGGAAAGAAGATCATAGGTTTAGTTTTGATTGTGTTGAAATTAGACATGAGCGTTGCAAATACTTTTTTCGGGAGCTCATGGAGGACCAGCTGGATACAGATTTAGAAGACATTAACGTAGGTGACAGTGAGGCCATAAACGTGGATATAGAGTACGTAGTTTGTCATTAATAAAACTAGTAGCTCAAAGTTAAATAATTCTAGTCCTTGGCATTGACCCTAAGCAGTATGACCTCCTTTTATGGACATGCCCAATTAACTTGGTCATTGAGAGAATAGAGACCACAGGACCCAGAGTCAAGGGCTCTTGAGATAGTTTAGATTGGACCTCACAAAATGCATAGCTTCTTAATGTCTAGTATCAATGACGGAACACATAGAAATTCAGAATTCCCAAGAATGCTAAACAAGTGCTCTCTTATATTGTTCTACGTTCCAAGTAACAAAAAAAAAAAAAAAGATTTTTTTAAAAAGAAGAATTGGATCTTATATTTCGGAGATTTTGATCTGTGCAACTGTAACAGAATGCTGAGAATTCTGTTGCCCCAGAATTAGCAAATGTGGTCCAAAGATGAACACAAAGAGGTGACGATTACTACTACATTCTAAAAGGAGTCAACATTGAAAGGCCCAGATATCTCCCTAGGACTTAAACTCAGGCAGTCAAAATTATTCTGCTTTCTCAGCCATTTTCGCACTAATCTCTTCTAGCAAAAGTTATAAAGTAGTAGGAGACTTAAAGATGTATATGGAGTGGTGGTGATTGGCTTAGAGGCAGAGTCCTCTGGCTTTTCTCTCTTTTCCTGTGTGGTAGTAGGATGGGGACCTGTTTTTGTCCTCTCTTTACAGCCAAGTAAGAAAGCTTAAAAGAAAGACTGGCATCTCATTCCTGATTGTTCATCTACTTAAGAAGAGACTTCTTATCTGCCTTCTGTCCTTTAGAATGGAGGATGGAGCAGAGGGTGAGGGTAGATGCTGAGCAGAGAAAGGAGGCCACAGTGAAATAATCTGCAGTCCTACAAGTTTTGAGTAGTTAGGTTGAGAGATTTTCTGTGGCTTAAATAGACATAAGACAGTCTTGAGTAGCCATGCCAAGTCCAGTTTTGAGCAGTCCTATATTATATACAAAACCCGTGCAAAGAGGGTTTTCCAAAAGTATGTGACTGTAGATTCCTGGCTAGAAAAGGTAGCTGAGGAGATACTGCTGGATATCAAAAATGAAGAGTTTTCCCAAGAGCCCATCATAGAACCCGTTCATGAGATGTACCATGATATGACTCACAGGCCCCAAGAAATGGTCAGGCTCTGAATACCTGTGGCACAGTCCCCAGCGCATGACCAGAGTCTAAACACCTGCAACACAGGCCCTATGATATGCCTAGAAGCTGCATACCTGTGTCATGGGAAACCTAAAAACGACCACGGCAGCACTTGTTAATAAAAAGATATTTGATGCTTTTATTGAATTTTCCCCTTTTCCTTCAACAACATCAGAGAAAGGGACACAGAAAAGAGAAAGAAGAGGAGTGATAGAACAGGCCGTTCATCTGCCCATTCCTAGCTGTCAGCTAAAATTTGACTGGCAGGAGTGGAAGGGGACGAGTGAGCCTTAATTGGATATCAAATTGAGAAGTCAAGTAGATACAAAGAACTTTTTCAACTGTTGAAAGAGACTGAAGAGTCATGGTGGTTGGCTGAGACATCTTAAGGTCAATAGGGTAGATTTTTCCAAGCATGGTCGAAAGCAGCGGAGGGGAAAAAAATTAAAACATTTCATTTTTGTATCTGGTTGCACAGATTTTTCAAATAGTACATTGTTGTGGGCTTTTTAAACACATTTTTGGTGGTCTTCATTCCTTCCTGAGAATCAGTTTCCATCTGGTATACTTTCCACTTCAATCTGAAAAACTTCCTTTAAAATGTCACATAGTGCAGATCTCCTGGTGACAAATTTTCAGTTATTTTTTAATATGAAAGTGTTTTTACTTTTGTCTTTATTCTTGAGAGATGTTCTCACTGTAAAGATGGTATTTCACTAGCTTCAGGACTCCATTGCTTTGAAGATAAATCAGACATCATTTGAATCATTGCTTCCTTCTATGTAATGTTTCATTTTTCTCTGGATTCTTTCAAGACTTTCTCTTTCTCTTTGGTTTTTAGCAGTTGCCTGGGGTTGCCTGGGTATCATTTTCTTTGAATTTATTCTGCTTAGGCTCTGTTGAACTTCTTGAATGTTTAAATTTATTTCTTTCAACATATCAATACAACAATACCAATACATTTCCCTGTTGAGTATTGCCCAGTATTAAGTTTTAAAAACTTATTCTTTGGGGTACCCTTGAAAATATCTGTGAGAGCATGGGACCAATAGAAGTTATCTGGCAATTTCCTAAATAAGGACATTTTGTTGATTTTTTATATACTGTTGATATTATAATATAATATTCTCGAGCTATACCCCAAATAACAAATATTTAAAACTCAATACTGGGCAATGTTCAACAGGGAAATGTGTTGGTACTGTGCCTAATAAAAATTATTTTAAAACTCTCCTTTCAAAATAATGATAATAATATCTATAATAATAGTTAACTCTCATTTTGTGCTTTGATTTATCAGTATCCTAAATGCTTTAGATGTATTAATTTATTGAATCCATATAAACCATCACAAACAGTTATACACTATTATTGACTCAATTTTAGAGGTGAGAAAACTAAAGTTTGGAGAGCCCAGGCCCATGATCACCAGGTAGTAGGGGAGCAGAGATTTGCACTCAGGTAGTCTAGCTATATTTACAGGGTCTGGATTAAACGAACAGCTAACATTGCCCTAGTATTTTTTTTAGCAGGTGATTAAAACATCCAACCTCAGTAAAAGAAAGCTTAGCTCACATTGTTTCTGGCACAGTTTGACAGTTTTAAAGATTTTCTCTCTCAGCTTCACTGAGAACACTAATCTGAGACAAAGAGAAGTGGGGAAATAAAGGCTCTGTGCAAGTGTATATTTTTCTAATGGTGGGATAAATGGCTTGTCAAGGGTTAAAAAGAAAATTAGGAAGTATTTATTTTAGGGCAACACCTCCATGATCGTGATTTTATTTTACATGACCATTTGTCCACTGATTTATTCTCTCGAGCCAAGAGAAGAACTGCTTGAACCTCAACAGATGTTGTAAGAGAGCTGTTACAGAACAGGGTGTCCCTAGTGTGGGAAGCCAGGGACTGTGATTTTAAATGGTTATGTGATTTTGGTGACTTATTTTGACACCCGTGCAGCGGTGGTGAGGGAACAAGTTAGTAAAACTCTAACAAAATAAAAACACCATCTTTTGAACTATGTTTTAAAAATAACTAATTCAATCCAGAGGGCAACATAAAGATAAGGGCTCTGATTTTGCTTGATATTCAACCCTTTTCCAATCTGATACATATGGTAAAATAGTTTGCATAGAAAATGTCTTTATCTTAAGAATGTAGAAAATACTAGTCATATATATACCTTCATTTCTCCAAAAATGAATAGCCACTGATGAAAAGTGAATGTATAACTTAAATAATAACAAAAAGTAGCCTACTTTGCTCCACTCTGAAATTCTTTGAAATTTATACTCATAGCAATTTGGGAAATGGCCTGTTTTGGAATTATAGAGCTAGAAGGGAACTTGAACATCACTATATTTGATTTTAGAGATGAGGAAAATCTTGACCAAAGTCATACTAAGAATTAATCAATCCACTCAACAAACATTGACTATGCTTCATATAATCAGATATGTTAGACTGTAAATATATGGAAAAAGTAAGAAATGAATTCACAGAATAACACAGAGATAGGCTTAGAATTCAGGTCTGTGGGCATCTAGTCCATTGCTTTCTCCGGAATGAAAGTGGCTGAGCTAAATGAATGGCTATCATAATCTGAAGAATAATAAAATCTAATTGCATTTAATTATGAGGAAAAGGGAATTTAAAAATCCAAAGCTTTTTATGGAATGCTATCTAGTAGGACTTGATTCGCTTGTACCATCTCAGTGAAACATCAGTATCACCTTTTGAAAGAAATACAGAGAAAGGAAACCATTTAGCTTTCAGTGAATACTTCTGGGATTTCAAATATCCTTGGTTCATAAAAAACAGTTATTCCTCCCGTGTAATCATTTCTTATTACTTCCATTAATTCTGGAGACTTGTATCATTAGGTTTCATAAAACTGTTTAGGATGCTAATTGTTTTTAAAATGTTGGATAAGTGGCAAATACTCTATGGCAAAATAAGAAATAACGTTTTTTCCACAGACCAAATGAAAGGTATTAATTTGAATTAAGTGATCAAATCACAAAAGGCAATAGACGTTAACTTTGCGCACTGTGTTTTTCAAGACCATTTGAAAGGCAACGCAAGTTCAAAAGACCAACTTTAACCTGATAGTGTTCCCAAATACTCCATCCTCCAAATGTTTGCACAAAGTTATTGAAATAAAAATAATTATAAATGCTGAAACTTTTTTTTAAATGTAAGGAGATTGATTCATATTTTACTAATATTTGTTCAATACAACCTAAGATTCTTTCATTATTCTATTATAGTTTATGGCTATGACCAAGTAAGAAAACTAACATTTTTCTCAAAGTTGAAAGAATGATGAAACCAACATAGAGTGAAGTTTTGCTATAGAAAGAAGGTACAGAAAGTCACCTTGTACTCTCTACTCTCTAAAGTCCTGAGTTTTATTTCATTCCATCAGTAAATGAACCTGTATTTATTTATCTCTATCTGTAAAATATAGAGCAAGATGCTGTGGAAGATAAATTGATGGCTCAAGTATAAATATTTTCTTCAAGATATTTAGAGATTAATAGCAAAGATAGAAAACATATGTAAATTAAAATACAAGTATACTTGAGGCCCCATAATATGTAAACTGCAACAAATCTATGGTAACCATTACGTTAGAATGCTGCCAGGAGCTATCGCTTCCTGAGTGTTTAGTGGGCTTCCTGGGCGCTGCTGATAGTTTTAAGTCAAGTTGACTTTCAGTGGGGAAGAGGGAGCTATTACCATTTTTTAAAAAAGAAACCTTTGTAGAGGAATAAATTTGAGAGAGAGAGAAAAACTTGCTTGATAGCAGTACATTCAGGTAAGCAAGATGGTGTCTGACCTTCCCTTGCCAAGGACTGTAGCTCTTGAAAATAACCATGGGCCAACTCTGACACAGGTCTGAGGGATGCCACCAGTGATCATTGAACTCCAGTGTGGAATAATGAAAGAGGACTCTCTTCGGTGAAGGTCTCACTCTTGACTGCCTCAATGCTGCAGAATTATTCTGAGCTCTTGGTTGAGGATTTTTCTAGAAGGATTCCTTCTGTAGTACCCCAAATTCCTTGAGTGTACTGAGGATTATATCTCTTCAATGATTTTTCTCTACTTGGTGAAGGTCTTTATGCCGGTAAGGTAGGAAGAGGGCATAGACTCTTGATTGAGCAAGGATTCCAGGAAACCTCAGAGTAAGACTAATGTGATTTGCTCTCCGTTAGCAACTTACTTGAGTTTGAGAAGAACCATCATCTTCACTACCCCAGAGAGAAAAAAAAACACACTTCTCTTGGCATTCTAGAAACTGACCAAATTACAGATATAAACCAGAAGTTTCAACAGACTACTCTGTCTACCATTCTTTCTCTAGACATTTCTCTCAGGATCAAAGTCTCTGGAAAGCCCTCCAGACCAGATGAGAAACAGAACTAGGAATTCATTCATTACTTTATCTCTTCCTTTATCTCTTCTTTTATTATACAAGCATTTATTAGGCAGCACTTCCCAGAGAAGGTGGCCCTTCAGCTGACTTTTAAAGAATGTGAAAAAGATAGCCAGATTTTGTGGTGAAGAATTTCACACAGGAGATGGTCATGTGCAAAGGCATGATAAGTTTAAGGGACCACAGGTAATCTGATATGTCTTGAACCATAGCAATCTTGTGTGTGTAGGAAGTGGTGGTGGGCAGGGTGCTGGTTAGAGTAACACCAAGCCATGAAGGGCCTTACCTGCTATGTTAGAGCTGGGACTTTCTCTTGAAAGTTAGAGACTTATTGAAAGATATTAACAGGAGAGAGGTATGAACAATCTTCCATTTTAGAAAGAATCCTTTTAGAAAAGTCCAAACAATAATTGGTGTTCAACAAATAATTTTTGAATGAATTAATGAATGATGAGGGCCTTAACTAATCCAATGACAAATAGATAAAAAAGACAATTCTAGAAATAGCAAAATGATACACTCTTTAAAACTTGAAAAATGATTGTGTATGGATTGAAAAAACTGAGAGAAATCAAGCATACTTATGTGAAAGAAACCCTGGGCTTCTTGTTTAGGGCTTTCCAATCATATCACCCACATGGACAGGACTGTATTCTGGATATACAAATTCAGATGCTATCTATCCATAATTGGCATTTATTGAAGCTACAGAGGATAGTGGGTACTGTGGGACCTATTTAATTTAGCCTAGATAGCCCTCCTACAACTCCTTGGATGGATTTGCCATTTAAATCATGTCCTCAAAATTTCTAGCAAAATTGGCGTATTGTCCCAGTAAAAACAGCTGCTTTGATTCAAACATCTCATATAAAAAGCAGCAACGCAAACTTAGTAATAACACCAAAATTTAAAAAAAAAAGCCACAAACAACCCACAAATGGTAAACAAGATTCTTTGTCTATTTTTAACATTTGTTTTAATATCAATAGCAACACATTTTTGAAATAATATTCATTTTTTCCTAAGTTATTTTCAAATGCAAATCCCTAAAACCCCTCTGAGGCAAGCTTTTGAAATCTTTCAACATAATAAACTCCAGCTGCCTTTAAAAAAAGTGATTTAATCTTCTGATTTTAGAAGTAATTGAATTAGTCCAGAGTTATATCACAAAAGAAAAACTCTAGGAAGATTTTTGGGAAAGAGAGATTAAATGTTTAAAATTATTTTTTAGTTCATTTGGAGGACAGCCATATAGACTTTGAAACTGCCATAGCATTGAACTCTAAACAAATAATCTCACAGTATATTTGCAAACTTGAAAAAAAAACATTCCTACTGTCATCCATTTTTAATTTTGGAAGAGATGTAAAAAGAATATGTTTAGTTATCTATCAAACTGTTTTTTAAGCACCTTACCTAGAAATATCAAATGTTGTATTCCTATGTTTCATGTGGCCAGTTTTATCTATTGTGGTGTAGAATATTCTAAGCAAGTTTATAGAGTGATTTAAACTAATATTTGGTTAGATAGAAATTTATTATTCACTGATAGATTGCCGGGCCCTTCAATCATCTTTCTTGTACATTTTGTCAATATTTTGCATTTTTAAAAACTTTTTATTTTGAAATAATTTTAGAACTACAGGAAAGTTGCAAAGATAGTACAAGAAGATGCTGTATATCCCTTAAACTGTTTCATCTTATGTTAAAATCTTATACACCTATAGTACAATTACCAAGAGAAGGAAATTAATGCTAATATAACATTATTAACTAAGTTACAAACATTATTCAAATTTCACTAATTTTTCCACTAATGACCTTTTAATGTTCTAGTGTCTCATGTTGTATTTACTTGTAAGCATCACCAGTAATTTATGTAGACAAGATGTATCCCTTGATATGATGTACTGCGAAGGACACAATATGATTTTTGTGGTATTTTTGACAAAAATGCATAAGCGCAATCCAATCATAAGAAAAGATCAATCTAACCCAAATTGAGGGACATTTAAAAAAATAACTCCTCAGTGCTCTTCACGAGCACCAAGGTCATAAAATACTGAGTAGCTGTCATAAACTAAATTAAAAAACACAGTCTTAACATAACAAAACCATTGGAGAGGAGGAGCATGGGATAGGAGCTCCTCACACCATCAGCCTTGAGGCTTAGGAATTAGTAATCAGCAGGAGTTATACCTTTTATAGAACTCAGAAAGCGTTGCTGGTGGCAGAAGGCATAGTCCTCCTAAAATCCATTTCCCTGTCCAGAGCTGCTAAGACAATCACATCGGTTGAGTGCACATGTGGGATTGAAGGATGTAGATTCCACGGGTGGTAGAACCATGTTGACCACTAATTTTTGTGCTAGAAGTCTTAAAAGGGAGAAGAAGCCTTGGTAGTGAGCTTCAGGATTTGATATTCAGTTTTTCAAAATGATGTGAATCATGTACACTGGGTCCAGGAAGAATAAAAGCAAAAACTAGAGAGATTGGGGAAGAAAAGGCAGAATCCACAGGAACCAGATGTCTGGGATAGGTAGAGTCCAGGATACCAGAGAAAACGTCACCAGCATACATGCAATTCTATCAAAGATTTGTGTTCTCATGTGTCCCAGTGTTCTCTAATAAAAAATCATCCAGGATCCTTCCAAAATCTGCATTTTCTATAACACCATCTTCAGAACATGCTTTGAGTTAGAATGTCCTAAAACTAAAGGGCTTATGGGTAGATTTTTGGGTGGGTCTTGAAATCTCCAGTATTTTATATGCAATTTTGTGTCTGGGAGTGTGTCCATGTTTCTGGATTTTGCTGTATAGCATCCCCAGATTTTCAGTGAACCAAAAAACAAATGAAAAACCATGTGAACTATCCCTTAAGAATAAGTAATCAGTATAATAAGTAATTAGGAACAAGAGGTGTTAATTTTCTCATACATTTTGTTGGTAATAATAATAACTCACAATTAATTTGGCCACAACCATGCACCAATTGACAGGTGTTTTACAACATTATCTCATCTAACTCCTATAAAAGTCCATGAGTTACAACTACCTCAGCATTGCAGTATGAAAAACTGAGGTCAAAGAGCTGACCCCACAGTCTAAGGGTTAAGATCAGAGCACTCCACTTCAGAGACCTGGCTTTGGTTCCCAGATGCAGACCTACACCACTTGTCAGTGGCTATGTTGTGGTGGCAGCCTGCATACAAAATAGAGGAAGATTGGCACAGATGTTAGCTCAGGGCTAATCTTCCTCAAGCAAAAAAACAAACAAAAAAAAATCAAAAGATGTTCATTTCCTTCCTGGACTACAAAGGTAATAAGAGGTAAAGCCAGAATTAGCATCCAGGTCTATAAGATTCCTAAGCCATTGACATTTAAATTACATCAAGCTGCTCTTTGAGACTTAATATTTTATTGCAAATCTACTTAAATAAAAAGAAAACAAAAAGTTTTATTTTTCAGAGGTTCTAGTAAATTTTGGGAAGTTGTCTAGCAGCTGTGAATAAAACAAATGTATTTTAGCAGCCAGCTTTGAAGGAAATTGACCAGTTTTCATGGTTATAAATTTTTCAGCTTCCTCATCTGCAATGATGATACAATCCTTTGCTACCCAGTTTTTCTGTTGTACAAATTCCATTGATGTAACTACTTGAGATCAGCTACTTCGCTGCTTAGGAAGAGGATGACCAATTGCTAATGCCACTGAAGCCCTGGGCATTCTTTTGCCTAAGAAGTTCTATGTTCCTGAATTTAAATAAATCATTCTACTGCATCATTATGAAATTTATTTATAGTGAATTGTCTTAAAAATTTACATTCTGAAAATGATTTAAATTTTGAAGAAATTTGATTAGATGGTAGATGCAAGGAAAGAGAGAAACTAGAAATAAGAGTTTATAACCAATTCCTATTCCTAAGTCAAGCAATCGTTAGTTTACCCTAACCCAATATTTTTTTATTGGGTTAGGGTGACCCTAACCCATGATCATATTTTTTTAATCAGTAAACTTTATTTTTTAGAATGGTTCTAGGTTCACAGCAAAATTAAGTGCAAAGTACAGAGATTTCTCATGCATGCCTCTACACGTGCAAACCTCCCCAACTATTGACATCCCGTATCACAGTGGTGCATTTATTACAATCGATGAACTTACGCTGATACATCATTATTACCTAAAGTCCATACTTTACATTAGGGTTCACTTCTAGTGTTGCACATTCTATGAGTTTGGACAAATGTGTAATGAAATGTATCCACCACTGTAGTGTAGTACAGAATACTTTCACTGCCCCAAAAATCCTCTGTGCTACACCTATTCATTCCTCCCCCCAACCACTAACAACCACTAATCTTTTTACTGTCTTCATAGTTTTGCCTTTTCCAGAATGTCATAGAGTTGGAATCACACAGTAGGCAGTCTTTTCATACTGGCTTCTTTTACTTTGTAATATGCATTTAATGTTGCTTCACGTCTTTTCATGGACTGATAGCTCATTTCTTTTCAGCACTGAATAATACTCCATTGTCTGGTTGTACCACAGTTTATTTAGTCACTCATCTACTGAAAGACCTCTTGGTCACTTCTAAGTTTTGATAATTATGAATAAAGCTGTTATGAACATCTATATGGTGGTTTTTGTATGGACACAAGTTTTTAATTCATTTGGGTAAATACCAAAAATCACTATTGCTGGATCATATGGTAAGAGCATGTTTAGTTTTGTAAGAAATTGCCAAATTGTCTTCCAAAGTGGCTGTCCCACCCACGATCACATTTTAAAAGACCCAAGAGCTCTCTATGATAATTATTTTCTTGTTCTTAAAATAATCTAAAAATTCACTATAAATTTACCAGTGGTTTTCATTTAAAACTTGTGAATTTAAAACATATAAACACCCAGCTCCACTCGAAATCATTTGTCTCAGAATCTTTGAAGGTGACTTCCAGGTGCTGATGTATATTTTAGGAGTTCTCTGATTCTATTAGGCAGTCAGGATTGAGAAACTTGAATGTTGATTATCTGGGCAGCCACTTAATAATCCCACCCGACTACATGAATGTAGTGCTGCCATTGTATTTGTATTTATACTTTTATTTGTAACAAATGATCTAGAAACATGATGATATTTAACTTTTCCTGCATTGGTAACTCTAAATGGCTGTCATTATGCTGCTCTGCTCAATTATCAAAATGACAATTGTACAAAGGCAGCCATTTACCCATGAATTACTTTTCCAGTTGTGAAAAGAAATCTTCTTTTGCACTAGTCATTCACAACTAAAATATATTTTCACAGAAACAGCACTGTAGTTTAACAAATGACTTTTTAAAAAATTAGATTAGTAACCACAAGAACAGCATGAACACATTGCTCTTTAATTGTTTCTGGCAACTACAAAAGGAACAGAGAAAGATTTAATATGAAAATGAAGAAATTTTGGCAAGTGAAGGCCAAATGATCTTTGAACATGTTGAACCAATAGTATTTCACAATATAAGAAAGTGGTGGGAGAATTGAATCATTGAACACTACAAAGTTGTATAGATATCTTCATCAGGAAAGATGTTTGGTAGCAGTTCGTACTATCCAACTTGAATGTATCCCATCTATGTCCTAACTTGTAATAATCTGTTATTAGTGAGTGTGATGGTATACAATGAATGTACTCTATCAGGGGTACTAGAGCAGGTTCTTTCCTGAAACATCACAAATTCTCTGATGACTAACTTTAGCTCGACTACTCCCCAGTGGCCTTGACAAATCTTTCTTAGGCTGCCCAGCCGTCTAGAAGACTTTCAGCCAACCTTTCTTCCATCCTTCCCTCACAAGGGGTCAGACTTCCTGGCCCTCTCCTCATTCTTTTTCCCAGAAGTTTCTCTTAATAAAATTCTTGTGTGTTCATCTTGGCGTCTGCTTCTCAGAGGACCCAGACTAACACATAGGTCAATAAAACATTATAGTTTGGTGGTTGAAAATGAGATTTTTTCCTTCAGCAAACATCATTTATCATATTAAATTGATGATAACTTTAATATCAGATTGTTGATTTTCTTTGTTTATAAGTAACAATTTTAAAAACTATCTATGTCACTACTAAGAATAATGAAAGCTTTTGTGTTTCCTTTAAAACTGGTGTGTATGTCATTCAAGTTTGAAAAGCTGCCCTAACTAAATGTTAACTTGCTATCATTCTCTGTAACTGAAGGGGGTTAGGGAGAGTCATTTCCATGAGGTTAGTTTTATCAACTGACTCCAAGTAAATTGTTTTTCAGTTCAGCTATGTTACCTCCAGAGACTAAGCCACGTATCACGCTGAATTCTCTCTCCAAGCATTATTCACAGTCGTGCATGCCTGCCCCTAATATGAAACAAAATCAACTGTTAATGTGTGTTTTTACTAAATGCATCAACTCCACCCAGTCTTGCTCATTCACCGCAACCCAGTTTTTAAACACTGCTCAGATTCCTGCTTCAACCATTTGTGCCCATTTTCGCTGGCTTCTCCAACAATTTAGGAAAGCCTAGAGGCCAATAAACAAGTAAACTTGGACAGCCACAAACCACAGTGCCCCAAGTCTAAACTACTGAGTTTGCTTACTTAGCATACCTCAAGCTGGAGCAAATCCATTGCTTGCCTTAGCTGGAGGCCAACAATGAACCTCCGGAGAATGCTGAAAATGTACCACATTAACGTATGTAAAAAACAGTCTCCCCTATTCAAGGATCCTGCAGTGAACATAGGCAAAGTTTCTTTTATTGCTCCATAGCGCTATTATCATTGCTGCCATACATAAACGTTCTTCAGTACCTTTGGGATGTAACCCACTTTTCATTTTCTAGGACAGCTGGGGGTGGGGAGATGGGTAGGAGGAAACACTGGAGACTCTTGGCATTGCTCTCCTTGTTACTTTTAAAGTGAGGCTTTCAACAAATAAGTGAACAGAAGCAGAGATGCAGACACAGTTTCAGTCTTCTCCATCACTGAAACTCTCAACAGTGTGGAATGTGCCATTAGGGGACCAGGCTCTTTCAACCTTTACATGCTATAGAATCACCTGGGGAGTAAGCGGGGGACATCTTGCATAACTGGAGGCTATATAACAACCAGGAGATTGGGACCAATTCAACCCACATCCCAGACCAATTAAATGAGCCTACCCAAGCATCAGTCACCTCAGGTGATTCCAATTTTCAGCCACGTTTAAGAACCATCACTCTAGGTCTAAGACATGAGTGCTCAAATTTTATCATGCGTCAAAATCATCTGGACACTTGTTAATACCAAGATTGCTGGGCCTTACCCCCAGTTTCTGATTAAGCAGTCTAGGTAAAGAATTTGCATTTCTAACAAGTACCAGGATATGTTGATGCTGCTGGTCCAAGGCCTGTAAGACCCAACACCTAGGAAATTCTAGGTTTCCCAGAAGGCACCCCTAAGCAGACTTCTGCTTACATTTCATTGGCAGTGACTATGTCACCTGGACATCACTATCCACAAGGGAACTAAGGATGTTAAGTGTTTTCATTGAGCACATCACTGCCCCAAACAAAATCAGAATTCTCTTAAGACAAAAGGAGAGAAGAGATATCTAGGAGGTCAGTACTTTCTAAAACTTAATGTCATGTGAACACAAAAATGATATTATTTTTGTGCCATACTGGAGTCAACTAAAGGTTTTTGGAGCCTGGATGGCAGCCAGAGTCTACTGGCACAGGCATTTCAGCCACCCGGGCTCTGTCCATCCACAAGGGAGTCCGAGTCTGTCCATGCAGATGATAAAGAGCTCTGGATTGAAAACTAGAAGTGTCTGCTGCAGAAATGTACCAAGGTGAACTACTATTACCTAATTTGTATGACTACGCCATTCTCTAAAGGAAAGAAAAGGTTCATATTCAGCAACTTTAGCAGATGTCAATTTATATGGTAGCAAGTATGATGAAGAGTTCACTCCCAATGGCCGGATGGCCTCTTGCCTCAGCAAACTCCATTCGGAGGGTCACTAGTGAATATACCACTAGGATAGAGGATACCTTAGCACTTCAATCTGATCCAGCTTCAATCATTCTTTATAAAATACCATTTCCTTGAGATTTTTTTTTTTCCTATGAAGTATCTCACACAATTCCTGGCTCACACCCTGCAACTTTAGAGTTTTAGAATCATTGCCAGTAGATTAGCTGAGTGACTGAGAGAGTATATACCAGTATAAAGTGCTCTAATACCCCTAATTCTCCTCTTACCTTCTGCACACTGTGTCCATTTGGAATGATTGCAATGCTTCCCATTTTTGTAATGGTTGACTCTGAAAGGGAAGTGGGCCCTACAATGCCTTAGTGCAGAGTAATTTTAAAAGATTTGAGAGCTTTTCCCTTCAAGCCACAAAATGTTCTGAAAGCTTCTGATCACTTGACTCTATTCTATCCCACACAGATCCGACCAAGCCCCTATTCCATCAGCCCCCATATACATGGAAAAATATCCGTCTTTAATCATTAAGACATCCCTACTGCTTCAAATGACTCTATTGTTCCTATAAAAGCTAAAATTAATTTCACTTGAGAAGGTTCAAGCCTGTGATTCTCTTTGCCAAAGGAATAGGGTTCATCAGTAAAAATTACATAAAAGCAATGGTTTGCAAAATATGTCTTATTGTATATAAATAAAATGTAAGGACTCCTAATGTATATTGGTCTCCTTTGTTTGAAAAGAAAAAGAAGAGCTATAGTAGTTGCTACAATCTTGATGACATTAATGCTGTCACTCTCTGGGATGATTGCTGGGATGATGGACAGTCGCGGAGCCACACACACACCACCCTTTGGTCTGTGGCTACCGCTGCAATTTCCAAGGCCTATCAGAAGGTAAAGTGATGCATCTTTGTTTCTCAGGCTGCTTAAATCTTTGCTGAAAATTGGCCACACTTGCTCTGAGTGCCATCCACTGAGGGCTCCTCCAACTGCTTTAGGCTTTAATAGGGTGGAAGGGGCTTTTTAGTAAATGTAATCACAAACAGGGATTAGCAGATTCTGTATTAGATGGGATGCTTAGATCTCCATAACCACACAAAGTTCTTACTTCTACCTTCTCCAACTGTCACCAACTAGGTGCCCCAGGAACTCAAGTGTGGGTTTGGAATCATTTAACTGTTTTTCCAAATTGTTTTTCTTCACCTTTTGTTATGTTAAGGAGATGCAACCACCAACCACCCTGAACCAGACCAAGCCTCACTATAAGAGCTACGCCTATGCCTATGACCTTTGCCTTATTTTTAATGTGAAGATCTCTCCAGGAGAAGCTTAGGCCTTATCGCCTTAACCTGCAGTGTATGTGGAAGCCTGTTTTCCAACTGAGCCTGCGCGAGCAAATACCCACCTCTCCCTTTTGAATATTCATTCCCCATCCAAAATAAAGGTCCTTGCTTCCCTTTGTTCGAGGACACCATGACTTTGGAAATGATTCCTTATGGTCTCCTATTTGCTGTGAATACACTTTAATTTGTGAGACAACTTCCACTGGTGTAGAGCCTTATTTAATTTGCCAGGAGGTGAACTCACTTTGTTCAGTAACACAACCACTAATTTTCAGTATTAAAATTATTTAAAAGTATACACTCATCATTCTCTTTCTAATTTCATAAAAGTGAAGTTGTAATGTTTTGTTGTTCATGAATCAGCCTAATTTCTTTCGTACACATTGATATATTGATACATTTTATTTAATTCGTAAAGAAAACATCACACCACTTCAATTAGAACTAATTAGAATTAGTCTGAGTTAATTCATCCCATAGCCATTCGGCAAGCATTTATTGAGTGTCTACTACACGTAGACTCTACGCTAATCGTTGGGGATGCAGCAGTGAGAAAAACAGTCATAGTTCCAGTACTCAATGAGCTCACATTTATCTGGTAAGTTGATTTATAAAGTGCATATTCAATCATCTGTGTTTCTTAATTAGGCCCTTGCGATTATGGGATGAGCTTATTCTGGGTAGTTTTCTAACCGTAGCGGGGAAAAGTAAACAACTTCCTAGCACATCCAGAGTGTACTTTTCTTCTGAATCTTCTTAACTTTAGCCTCGTTACTCTCCTTCAATTTCTGATCTTTGGTCCCCAACCCACTAAGAAAGTCAGTAAATTAATTGCTTATTTGTGTCTGTCCCTTCACTAGATGGTGAGCTTGGTTCTTGAGCACACAAAAATGACCCTGCATGCATAGTTCCCACCCATCCCTAACATTCTTTCCCTCTCACACAGCAAATACAGGAGGCCCCATCACCGTGAGACCTCAAGACATGTTGGATGAATAGACGGATGGATGTCTAGCTGTGCCCAAGGAGAGTGTCTATTACACTGGTACTTCGCTGAAGTCACTACAACAGCTAATTTAGTCCACATGGCTTCCTCAGAAATCTAAACTTGTTTCTTCAGGTTTTGAAGAATTCTGTCAAAGCAGAGTGCACAGGAAATGGAGACCATATTTTTGTCAAGAAGAAAAACTCTTTACAGAATCTGGAAGGCATCTGAGAGAACATCCAGTTCATTCCCATGATTTACATATGAGAAAAGGAGCCATGAAAGCTGCAATGTTCTACCTGAGGTTACATTGCTGGTTAGACACAAAACAATAACTAGAACCAGGGTTCTTTTCTTCGAGCCCAGGGATCTTCCCAGTGCGCAATATGGACCACATTTGTAAACAAGACAAAATCATGGATGTCTTTGACAATTCACTATAAACATGAATGGACAGATGGTTAACCAGGCCTCCTGGATGCCAGCCAAAGGTCTGGGCAGAAGGACAGGGCACCTTGAATTTATATTTGTTTAAGAGGCTACAGAATGTTTACCCAGAATGTGTAGCAGATGCTGCATCTTTCCATCTGTCTTGGTTTTATGCAGCTGAGACTGAAATTCTGTGTGGCCATGTCTTATGCAACAATTCAATTGTGTTTAGTCCCCACCAAAAGAAAATTGAAAAAGACAGAACAAAATAACAACCGTGACAAAAACTTGAGGTTTGAGAGCATCAAGATGTTACTGAAATCGTGTTAGAGGTTCCTAATTATAAATAGTACAAGCTTTAACATAGTAGGGCACTTGAAAAAAAGAGTAATGGTACAGAAGAGCAATGAGAAGAATTACTGCATATGTTAGAGGAATAGCATTCCTTTTATTATCTAAATTAATAGTAAGATTGTATTGTTTTTTGTTCACTCCACATGTATCAGATACAGATGGAATAGTTTGTATAATTTGAGAGGCAAATAGAAAAATTTGCTGGCCCCTAAACTAACTTATAGGAATTACAGCATAAGAAAATCACTCCCTTGGGCTTAAAAAGCTGGCCTTAAAAGTGCAAATCATTTGGAAGAGTTACATCATAAAATCACATAATTATACCATCAGGAGTTCATAACTTACTGCACACACCTTTCATGAGATCATACAAAACCAAACTGCCAATTTTCTCACTGCTGGAGTGGGCTTCTTGTTGCTCTGGGCCCAACAGCCTCAGCTCAGCAAGTTCCACATTGCATAATACGTTGTAACATACCATTCCTTTTCCCAGATAAGTCTTAAGATGCTTTCAGTTATAAGTAAAAGGCTATCTAACTCAAACTGGCTCCTTGCCTTTGTGTTCATCTCAGATTTTGGCCTTGGTCACTGAAAAGGTGAAGAGGGCAAGCAAGCTTCAAGTGTGATTTGATCAGTGCATTATTTCTTTGTATTCTCACACCTTCTCCCTGTTTGCCATGTTAACCGCATCCTTAAGAAGCCTTTCTCATCAGAACAGAATGGCAAGGGCCATTCCAGGTCTCATCTCTAAATATCACACCACCCATAGTAAGAGATGTCATCTTGTCCCCTGTTCTATCCCTGAACAAAGTCAAAAGATTCATTCTTATTGGGCCAATCACTGTGGCCAGGAAGATGGACTGTTCTTATTGACTAGGACCAATGTGGCCAACATCTAGAATTGAGGTGTTGTACCTGCATGGGGACAGAGATAGATGGTTGCTGTGGGATGAACACCACAGAGTGCACTACACTAGAGGTTGTAAAGAAATAGGAATTGTCATGGTAATGGAGGAATCAGAGAAAAGATAATAAGTTCAGAACATGGGACACTGCCTGAAGAGGATGGATGTAACTGGATTCTAAGACGGGAGTTCTGTAGTGCCAGATTAATATCTCTCTCAGTGGCAGAAGAAGGGTAAATGATTTCTTTTAGTTGAGAGAGTTTCAGAAAGAGAGTTGACAAGGGCATGCATTGTTTTTTATTGCCCTAATGCAACAATTTACAAATGCTTTCTGTAAATCTCTTGCTCAAAGATATCAGCAGTGAATGGCAAGTACCGAAACATTCACATTTCTCCTTACTTCTTTCTTTCCACATGAATATATCTCAAATTGAATAACAATAGGATTCTACTGGTTATTCACAGCATTCTGGGTAGGAAAAAGGATAAAGAGAAAGGATTAGAGTTCCTTTCAACCTACTGACATTACTCTGATCCCTATTTTTCTCTTCAAACATGACCATTTAAGATTATAGTTATGATTTTCATTAAAATTAGAGGTTCATTTTTTTGTTTTGTGTGTAAAATCTTTAGAGTGTAAAGGTTGAGCCTAAAAATTACTGCTCATTTTCTTTCCTTTGGTCCTGTAGGGTCATCGTGTATTCTCCCTTTTTGAGTCTTTCCACAATGGGTCTGTGAATAATAGCATTTTATGAGCTTAATTCAGTGTAATAAATGTTGCTACAGAAGCCAGCAGTGCTTAAAAGTAACAAGTGCATTGCATTTGGAAGATGTAAAACCTAGAATTCCAACACTAGCTAACTGGTCATGTCATTCATTTCTCAGGGCTTCAGCAGTGGTTTTCTTCTAAGATGAGAATATTAATACCTTATCTGTCTAAAAGCAGAAAACTGGACAAGATAATCTCTTGGTTTCCTCTTAGGATGAAAATAAGTATGATTCTTGGGGAAAAGTGAACAAACGACGCTCACAAATGACATCGTAATAATCTTATGATATTTCAAAATGTTAATATTAACATAAATAGGCTATTGGTCTATTCGTTGAAGGTAAACAAATTACGTACCACCGCAATGTAAGTTAACAAAAGGGCAGCTTTCATTTTGAGATTTTGTATCCTGTCTCAATCAATCATTCTTCTTCAATTTTGAGATCAGTTTTAGTTGTAAGTTTTTTGTGATATGTCAGTACATAAGATAAAAAAACATAGCTGTTACCAGGACCAAAAAATCACACTAGATAGATGACTTTTCCTCCACTCCATAAATGCAATGGATATTTAAAATTAGTATGTTAAAGGACATTGCCTTTAACTTGATTATTCTTTCTAGAAAACTGCTTTTACATTTAGCTATTTCCTTCATTGTCCTAAAACAGGTGTTCAATGTTAAGACCTCATGTAGGGATCATGGTTTTGAACTTTTTTTTTTTTTAACAAATTGACTAGAAAGCCACTTGATGGAGAAATGCTGAGGACAAGGGAACTGAACAATTGTGTTTAGAATGTTGCATGGATTCACTTCTGAGACTTGTGAGTTGTTTTAAATTGACACCAAAAATGCCTATACTAAAAGCTAATTTATAACATATATATGTAGATAAACATTCATTCATGCATGCATGCATTATACATATACACTGAATACCCATTATGTGACAGGCACTATACTAGAAGCTAGTTATAGAAGAGTGAATGGATGAAGATTTCCCATGGCTTCATGGAACTATGAGCAAAATTTCAATGACAGCACAAAGGAGGGTGCAAGGACTCTACCTAGAGAAAACTAGAAGAACTTTGGGGTGAGCGTCCTCCATATATCCGTGGTAGCTACGTGACATATCCCGGGGAAACAATGCAGAATTGGAAGATAAAAACAAAGAGTGCAGAATATTGTGGAAAATCTACATTTTAAGGAGCTGGTAGAAGAGGAGAGTTAGTAAAAAATAAATAGTGAACGGGCCAGCCAGGTGGTACAGCAGTCAAGTGCGCGCGCTTCGCTTTGGTGGCCCGGGGTTCGCAGGTTCCGACCTGGGCGCGCACCGATGCACCGCTTCTCAGGCCATGCTGTGGCGGCGTCCCATATAAAGTGGAGAAAGATAGGCAGATGTTAGCCCAGGGCCAGTCTTCCTCAGCAAAAAGAGGAGGATTGGCATGGATGTTAGCTCAGAGCTGATCTTCCTCACACACACACACAAAAAAAAAAAAGTGAAAAAAATACAGAGAGGTACAAGAAGAATCAGGAGACAGAGTCTCTCAGTTATCAGGGTGGAGAGAGTCTCAGGAAGTTGATCAATTTCAAATAGTATAGAAAAGTCCAATAGAATGATATCGTAGAAGAGGCCTTAGGAATTAGCATTCAGGTGGGCATTGGTGATGTCTGGTGGCAGCTTCCACAGAGCAGCTATTTCACTGAATGCTATTCTGGGCAGCTCTCAGGCAAAGAGGCCACATTTCTGACATTAAAACATTTTCAAAAGTCATAGCGCTTAATTCCCCACTACCAGTTGATCCTGTCTCTCTGTGTCACGGGGTCTTGACAGCTTGCTCTAGGTGGTAGAAAAACATCTATGAAACATATCTTTCTTTTAGTTTCTCCAATCAACTGTTTTCTTTTATTATAAGATGCTGAGGGACACTCACATTCCCTGACAAGGCCTCCCTGAGATTCCTCTTCATCTTGCAAAGAAAAGAAACAGATTGCACCAATCTACCTATTTATTTCTTCACAAGGTTGTGGTTGGTAACTTATAATCTATCTCCTCTCAGTTTCATCAATCCGTGAGAAGACAACCAAAAATATTGGTTATACTGGTATCAAAGATAGTTTTATTCTCCATCTCCTGCCAAGGAGAATCACTGGGATCTCATATCTTTTCTTAAGGACTTGAGACTGGGTTAGAGGACACTTCTCAGTGTGACAACCAGGGTCCAGGACCTGGACTGAGGATCTTGAATCTCTTCTGCCTACCAGCTTCCCCTTTCCTCCTCCTTTCTCCCTGATTTTTAAATAGGAGTCTTCAGGGCTGGCCCTATGGCTTAGCAGTTAAGTGCGTGTGCTCCGCTACTGGCGGCCCAGGTTTGGATCCGGGCGCGCACCAACACACCGCTTCTCTGGCCATGCTGAGGCTGCGTCCCACATACAGCAACTAGAAGATGTGCAGCTATGACATACAACTGTCTACTGGGGCTTTGGGGGAGAAAAAAAAAGGAGGAGGATTGGCAATAGATGTTAGCTCAGAGCCAGTCTTCCTCAGCAAAAAGAGGAGGATTAGCATGGATGTTAGCTCAGGGCTGATCTTCCTCACAAAAATAAATAAATAAATAAATAGGAGTCTTCATCTTGGGTCCTAGGTTTTGACAATTATTTCTGAAGTCATCTTCTCCTAGGAGACCAATCAAGTCTTCAGGCAATGGTCTGAATGCTAGAGAGACTATAGTTGATAATAAGATTACGATCTCCATGAAATTTTCATGATCTGTATTGCTCTGTTTGAAATTAAGTGATGTATAATTAAAATTGGGATCATTTCTTGTTACATTATGATGTGTTTGATTAGAACCAACTTTGTATTCTCCAATGAGTATGCATCATGTAATTTGCTCTATTAAAACATTAAATATTAACCAATGATATTTTTCTTGGCATTTCCTTTCCTCTCTCGGCCCTTACCTCTATTTTTATAGCAAGTTTTTTCTTTGCTTATTGTGTCAGGAAAGGTATATGTGATGATGAAACAGAGGAAAAAAAAAGAAATTTTTCCCAGGGTGAATTTCAAAAGCTTCTGCCCATAGCGTAATTAAAATGTTTCATGGCCTAAGTATACATTTTAGGAGGCAAAAAGAGTCAGATTTTTTTTTCTTCCACCATACCCTTCCAAGATTAGGAATGAATTTCTTGGGCTAAGAAGAGAGAAGACACTCAAAATGGAAGTAAAGAGAATGAGGAGGTTGGTGGGTACCCAAGGAAGGGGACTGATGTTTTACTGCTTCCTAGGTTGGACCTTGGAAAGCCAACACATTCTTAGATAGGTTTGGGGATATGAGAGAAGAAAATAGCTAAGTCTTGCTTCCTGGATAGAGTCCTAAGAGGTTTTAAGATCCCAGAGAGAGGAAATGCTCCCTACTATATCTATGTGGAGTGATCCTTACACTGCTTTGTTGGGATTTCCAGTGCCACATGTGTGTAAGGATGTCATGGAAGGGACATCAAGAATCACAATTGCATAGACAATAGAGAGAAGACCAGACACAACGAGTGGCTCAGTGGATGTCTGTATTAACAGATGAAAGGTGTGCATGGAATAGAAGCCTAGAAGGGGCACCCATCACTGCCCACCCCATCCCACGTGGGAGACCAACCACAGGGCAGTAGAGAGCTACAATGAGGGATGCGATATGTAGCTCAGTTCTATCCCTAGGTAAGAAGGGGAGAAAAGATATTTTTTGACAAAGATAGAATTCTCCACCAGAGGCTGTCCATCTTGTCACCAATTTGTATACAAACTTCTTCCCGTACATAAAACACCGTCAATCCCACTCAAGGGAAATAACTGAAAATTCCAGCCAGGTACTTTACCCTACTCAAATTTCATATTCTCTAGGTGATTTTCTATCCCCTCTCAGGTTTGAAGATGGCTCCCAGTATACAAAAATTAATTCAATAAAAACTAACATTCAGAAAATTGAATTATGGAACAAACATGGTAGACCAGTGCTACATTTCTAACCCTGAGGAGCAGAAATTGTGAAGAATCTCTGGCCTGAGAGTGATGACTTACTTTCTTCTTGGCCAATTAGTTAGCCTTGGACAAAGATTCTGAATAACAATAGTTATAGCCTGTTGTTTGGTAAAAGAAACCATTGGTTTTTCCAACCCTGTGGGACCCGTGATTTTTACATGCTCTCTATTTTGCTAGAACTCTTTTTGCAAACCAGCTAGACATTGCCTGTGTTCATCATTCTTGTAATTCCTTGACATAATCAGTGAGGAATAGATAACACACACTTATGGTATGATATAAAGTGCTTCCTTTAGAGCCAAGCGTGCTTAGGCACATTTGTCTACTTTCCAGGTTATCGCAGGAAAGAGTTCCACTGAATATTTTGCCATAGCATCAGAAAGATCACCAGCTTTGTAGGCTGCAATGTGCCTCTGCCCTCTGCAGACTGACAGCTATACTAAGGACATGTATTTGGGTCTTGTTGTAGTATTATTCAATTCAAGCTACTCATTCCTTTGTTAGTGAGGATAAACATCAACTAGTCTAACAAAGAGACTCCAAATTAAATCAATAGCCTAAAGAAGATAGAAGTTTATTTCTCTCGTGATGGCCAAAGGAAAAAGTTCTAGGTGGAGAGTAGGTCTGTTCCACACAGTCAGTCAGGCACCCAGGTCCTTTCTATCTTGTTTTTCTGCATAGGCAAGAATGTTTGACAAAGTTGAGTCTCAGGTATGTCCAGATTCCAATTCATAGGGAGGGGAAAGGGCATGCAAGGTATTAAAGAGCAGGTCTGTATAATGAAACATCACATTTAATCCAAATCAATCACCAAAATCTTAGTTATATGGTGACACAGAGCTGTAAGGAGTGTCCCAGGCTGGGCAACTATGTTCTAGCTACAATTCCATCAATATAGAAAAAGAGAAGAATGGATTTCTGGGAGTAGTTAGCAATCTATTATTATGAAACAAGGGCAGGATAGATTCTAGTGGGCAATTATCAGTCTTTGCCAAAGTACATTTCTTCCCCTTTATAGTTTACAGTTGGAGAAACACATAAGGTAATAGGTAATTATAATAGTCTGTTAAAGGCTATGACCACTGTAAACACAGCAAGTTGTTAAGAACAAAGTAATGAATCCAATCTGGCCTTTAGGGGTCTGGACAGTTTCTAAGAGGAGGCATATATAAAAAGAGTCCTAAAGGATAAGTAGTAGTTATTCTAGTTGAGGGGAGTCAAGGGTTTTAGGAAAAGAACTCAGCCTTGGTGAAGGGCTGAAGACAAGACAGGATGTGGCACTATGGGAAAACTACAAAGAGAATCATATGACTGATACATAAAATTTTATTTAAAGAATGAATTCCTGGATTGTAGAGAGCGTGGGGGAAATGGTCTGAAATGAGATTGAGAAGCTAGATTTTAAGAGACCTTATAGTACCTATAACCTTATAACCATGCAGTCAGTATTAAATCTGAGGACTGTGGGCCAGACAGCCTCCATCCCAGAAAGGAACACAGTTTCTTTCTCTTACCTCCAGACTATGACATCATTCTTCAGGTCTCCTACCCTTCATTAGCCTCAGGTCACATTCCACCCAGGTAAATCATCTTATTTTCATTTGGCCTATGTAAAATGAAATCTGTATATTTACAGCCCTATACTTCTCCCTGTTGAAGGAGAGCGCGTGTAATATGATTCCAAGTAGAGGAACAATTAAATCCAGTTCTGCTGGAGTTTCACTTTGAATGATAATGATTATAAAATATCTCAGTAAAGTGTGTTCCTTTTGTTACAACAATATATTCATAATCTGAGCAACAAGTATCCTCTGTAAATACCCCTGCTTCTAGCTGCACTCTCATAAAACCCATTTTAATGCATTTCCCCGAGGCTATAGGCAAACAATACAACCACTGCTTTTGATAGTGGTAACAGATTATACTGTATAAAACCAGAGGGCAAAGTGAAAAGCAGTGCGATTAAAATAAATGCTCAGCTGTATAACCATCAAGGTGTTTTTGTTTTGTTGTTTTTTAATCTTTTACTTCTCTGTTTAGAGAAGAGGGCTGCAGGATGAGACTCCCTTATTTTTATTAAAGCACAACATATTTTCCATTTTTATCCTTCTTTACACATAGAGAATGTTGAATGTAACCTTGAATTCTGTTTTGTTCTGTAAGGGGAAATTGTTAACTTCCTGTGGAGGTTTTTTGAATAACACAGTTTACTTTAGTCACCTAAGCGGTCTTAACAAATCCACACATATGTGATGCTGGATCTCACTATATCTAACTCACTTATGCTCCTTACAGAGCTACATCCCCGGGAACACCTCTCACTTCCCTCTGCTTGATGCTTGGACTTCCTTCTCATCAGCTAAGTACACTTTTGAGCTGTAGGTCATTTCTTTGACTAGTTCAGGTTCGGGGTGAGGTCTTACACTTTGTTCTCCCCAGGTACCCTAAACTCAACATCTGCAGAACTGAGCACATCCTTCCATCCGCCACTCCCCAGCACACAATCAATCCTGTTCCTCATCTGCTACCATATTTCATCAAGTCTAAGACATCCAATTTTCTCGTGTTAAATCTCTGAAATCAAAATCTGCCTTACAATGGATGGTATCTTTAAATTGCTGTTGCCTGGCAGAAGTCTATTTTAATAGGCTTGACCTATGAATATAAGAATTTAGTCCTACATGTTCATATTGTTGAAGAGTCTTAACTGGCATAATATCTCTGTACATACAGTAAATATATTCCTCAAAAACTTAGTAAACTAAACTTGAGGATAATATAGCACCGTTTTCCTATTCATTTATTCCAAAAACAAGGTCACATTCAATAATATGTCAAAGTCATTATAAGTATATTTCTAATGCAAAACCAATTTTAAAATTAAATATTAACATCCCAGAAAAAGTCAGAAGATAAAAATACTAAAGCTAAAAATATGATAATCAGCAGATGAGGAGGTGGAAGTAACAGATCCTAAGCTTTCATGATTTGACTTTAGTTTTTCACCTGCTATAAACCATATTTACACTTCCAATTTTAGTAACTACTTTACATTCTTATTTTTCACTATCTGTTATCATTGCCATTTAGCTTTCCTCAGAGTGTTTTGACCCCAATCAATCAATCAGTAAATGCCTTCAAAAAAAATCTCAACAGTTAAACAGGGCATTGCATTAGAGGCCCAAATAAATCCAAGAAACTCTAACTACTCCTACATTCAAGATGTATTTTAGGTTCTTGAAAGATAATTTATAACACTTCCACGTCTAGTATCCCAGCCCACACACTGCAGATGCTCAATAAATGTCTATTGCACAATAAAAATTTTATGGACAGATAATGACAGCAATAAATTAATACTGACAATAAAATGCATCATGTGACAGTGTCTTGTGAGCAGTACAGGTCTTAAGAACCGTAGGTTTTCATATGAGGGAGAGAGATCTACAGGCTGACCTTACCTGAGGTTACTTGGCTTGCAAGGTGCAGTGCTATAGATAACCCATACAATGTCTTTGTGCTCACTTGGAAAAGGGACCCCTTCCTCTAGACAGATGCCACCATAGCCTGTATGGCTTTCTGAACAAAGCATAGGTTGGATTTTAGCTCCCTTCTCATACTCTTGTTCAGACATTCTTGTTCAGTAAGCACTCTGAAAACTATATATGGCAGCTCTGGAATGAAGAAAATTTGTGCCTGAAAACTTGTACATTTAACACTTTTCCTTGATTATAATTTGTTTTTCCAAATTCTCTTCTCTTCTCACAATAGCCATAACCCTTATTTACTTAAAAACTTTAGTTTCTACATGCTTAGGTCTCTCTTCCTATGACCTGGTGATATGATTTAATTGTCATTTCTACTGTGAAGTCATCTTTTGCCCCCCTTTTGCCTCCTCAATTTAAAAAGTCATTGTTGTCTCTCCAATGAGAATATAAAGTCATACTAAAATATGTATTAAAGTATGTACTTAGTACCTTATAATTTACTAGCAACTTTGGTATTCATTATTATCTCCTTTATTCTTCCCAGCCACCTCTGAGGAAGGTATGGTGAGGAGCCCCATTTTGCAAATGAGCAAGTTGAGGACCTGAGAGGTCTTTGGCCTATTCAGTCTCTTGTAAGAGGTAATGAAGACTGGATTTGAATCCTAAGGGTCTGAACCCAAATTCTTAAAGTTAAAGTCTATGAGAATAGACCTTTTGTCTGTCTGCTTCACTTTCTTATTGTTACATCCTGAAATACTAATCAAATCAATATTCACTAAAAATGGGGTTTATTCAATACTTATTTTTTGAGGACCCACTATTTGGCAGTTCTAATTTTAAACACTAGGGATACAACTGTGAAAAAAACCAATAAAAATTCCTAACCCTTATGCAGCATGTATTCTAATGGCAAAAATAATCAATAAATAATTTGGTCAGTAAATTATATGGGTTATCAGATGTTGACAGAGGTCACGGAAATAAAGCAGGGAAGAGGGAGAGAGAGTGCAGCATGGAGATAGGAGACATGCTGTTTAAATAAGGTAGTCAGGAAGTTCTCCACTAGTTGACTGATATTTAAATGAAGATCTTAAGGAGGAAAGGAGTAAACAGCATCAGGTTAGAGCTTGTCAGGCAGAGAACAGCTAGAGCTGAAGTCCTGTTGGAGACTCCTTGTTGAGGATTGCACTTTGCATTTTTGAGCAACAGCAAGAGAGCTAATTTTGCCAGAAAGAAGTGAGCAGCAAGGAAGAGAGATAGGAGACAAGATCAGGAAGGTAAAAGGAGTGGGCAAGATACACATTAGACCACTGTTAGGACTTTGCCTTCTATTCTAAGTGCAATGAGAAGCCACTGGAGGTTTTAAACAAAGCAGTGGCAGAATCTCATTTCCATTGAAACTAAACCAAAGTGGGTTCACTTCTTGGTGAGTTGAAATCAAAACCTTCACCAGAAGTAGTTGCCACACAAAGTAAATTTTATTTGCAGAAAATAAGGAGACCATGGGGAATCATATCCAAAGCTGTGGCTCCCAAAGAAGAGAAAATAGGTGCCTTTTGTTTCAGATGGAGAATTAATATTCCAAAGGAAGTTTCATCATTACATGTAGAGGTGGGCATAAGTTCATGCAGGTGCAGTTTGAAAACATGCTTTCACTTACATCACATTTTATGCTAATAAGACTTAAGCTCCTCCTGGAGTGGAGATCTTAACATTAAAATGAAGCAAAGGTAACTCTTGGGCACTTCTTGGCCCATCTGCACAGGCATCACTCTTGTGGTGGGGTTTGGACCAGTTCAGGGTGGTTGGTAATTGCATCTCTTAACATAACTGAAAAACAACTTTGAGAAACAGTTAAGTGCCTCTGAAATCTCCTTTGAGTTACTCACAGCAGTTAGTCAGTGACAGATGCAGGTTTAGTATGGACTCTTGAGGGTAAGGATAGAAGCAGACAGATAAATATAGAACAGTAATAATGACAATGGCTTTGCCACAGTTTGGTGATAGAGCTAGTAGAATTTGCTGATAAATTAGATGTGGAGTGAGAGAGAGAGGGGAGTCAAAGATGACTGCTGAATGAATGTTCAACTGTGCTCTTTACTATACTTTGCCTCTTCCTAATAATTACAACACTTCAACAGTGTTGTAGTTTATAAAATACTTTTCTATATATTATTTTATTGGACCATGAAACAGTGTTCTCAATATGTGTCATCTCCTCCTAATTGAGGTTTATACGTTTTTGGGTTTTGGTAGGTTGCTTTCCTTAATGATGAATCTTAGGCAAAAGAAAGGAATCAAAAATAAAATAGTGAAACCTCAGAAGATTGGGCTGAAGTTAAACATATAATTCAGATATTTCCCAGAGTTGAAGAGAAGATTCAAAATTTTCTAGATACAAAATTACCTAATGTTTCATTAATTAATGTCCTGATTTATATTTTTTTGAAAGTTTTTCATTTAATGAGGAACACACGTATTTATTTTAATTTTGGTTTTCTTTCTACCGAAAGACTGAATAGTGTTTTTTGAGGTCTGTGATCAAGTACATTACTATTTCTTCAAAAAGTTGGCATGCTTGAGTTTTACATTTTATAGTTTTTAACTTACTTTTATGCTTTATACTATTTACTTAGCTTATTTATTTCAATCAATGCTTATTAGGAAGAGTTACTGTATTTTTAGAATATTATCCAAGGTATGTCCAAGAAATTTTGAAAATATTCCTAGAATCTTTGACCTAGGAAGAATTTTAGTGAGTACTTGATACAGTG
Source organism: Diceros bicornis minor (assembly GCF_020826845.1). Classification (NCBI taxonomy): domain Eukaryota; kingdom Metazoa; phylum Chordata; class Mammalia; order Perissodactyla; family Rhinocerotidae; genus Diceros; species Diceros bicornis. The sequence continues at coordinate 44,621,973 of NC_080753.1, read as the reverse complement.
TTTCTCAATTATTCTTCAATTATTTTTAATCCACAAAAATTTTAACCTTGTGATAATCTTCAATATCACAAGATTGCCTAAGTCACGATTATGTGATCTTGTAGGTGTAGATTTTTCAGGAGCAGGCCTAATAGGAATATATAAAAATAAGTCTGGCAAACTGGAAGATGGTTATATAAAAATTAAATGAGTTGATATACATAAACTGTTTAAAACAATGACTAGTCATAGTCAGTACTGTAAAAATGTTTGCTGTTATTATGATGATCATCTGCATATTTGCTCTATTCAAAAAGCTTATTTGAGCATAATTTTCTATGATTCATAAATGAAAATAATATGTTTCTGAATAAGCTTTTAAAACCATACATGTCCCACTCCATTCTGAAGGTCTTCCTATAATTCTTATATGGAGTGATCAACTCATCCCTGTTTTTCCAGAATTTTCCTAGTTTTAGCATTGAAAGTCCCAAATCCTGGGAACCCTCTCAGTCCCAGGCAAACTAGGATAGCTAGTCATCCTACCTCTCAGATCCTCCTCCCCCTATCCCCCCAATCACTGCTATAACCAGATTTCTTTGTTTTTCCAAGTCACAGAATTTGCACCAGATGCAAAACTAGACCCTGGCTCTTCTTACTCACGTATTCAAAAAATTTACAGACTATCAGAGTTAGATGACAGGGAATGTTCAATGAATAAACACTTCATGTCACCCACTCCTACTTTCATGCCATTATACGTATTTGTGGTTTGTATGCTTGTGAGCATGTACAGAGTATTTCAATCAATTACACGTTCATAAATATAATAAAGTCAAATGGTAGTATATCACAGTTCATAATGTAAGGAAACAAGTGTTTAAAAAATTCGTAAGGACTACTCAAGCTGTTACACACATATCTATTTTACATTGTTTTTTATCCATATTTCCAGATAGATACATATAAATAAACTCCACTTGAAAATTACAACTGTAGCACTTCCATACAGTGGAATATTACTCAGCAATACAAAGGAACTATTAATTACACAACAACTTGGATGAAACTCGAAGACATTATGCTGAGTGAAGGAAGCCAGTCTCAAAAGGTTACATATTGTTTGATTATACTTACATGATATTCTCCCAAAATCACACTATAGGTATGGAGGATGGATCAATAGTTATTAGATGTTGGGAGTCAGTGAAGAGGTTGATGATAAACGGGTGGCATGAAGAAATTTTGGGGGGTGATGGAACTTTTGTATCTTGTTTCCGTTGACAGTTTCATGAACATTTGCATGTATTAAAATTCATAGAATTGTACACCAAAAGAAAAAAAGTCAATTTTACTCCATGTTAATTGAAAACAAAATTAAAAACAAATTAAATATCGAAAAATGTAAGTTAAGTTCAGATTTCTAAAATGAGAAAAAGAACTATGCCTTTAGATCTTCAGAGAGAAAAGATCTAACTTTGCAGTCCTAAATAAAGTATATGGAGAGAACATTTGTCATTCAAGACTGTGATTTCAATAACATCTTGATGGCGACATTATATGATGTGCTTATGAAATATCCACATGCTCTTCTCCATTTTACAGCCCCTGTACGTTTATATGGGGTTCAAGTGGTTCATTCTTTTCAATGGTGAGTAAATCAAAATTATATATGACTTCTGACCCAGGGTGGTTAGGGGATGGGTTAACGAATACTCTCTGTCTCTCTCTCTCTGTCTGTCTTTGTCTCTCTTCTGTCTCTCTCTGACTCTCTGTCTGTCTCTTTCTCTCTGTCTCTATTGTCTGTGTCTCAGTATGTATCTCTCTCTCCTGTGCAGCTGGAAATCTAACAGTTTATTTACCATTCACCCACTGAAGAGCATTTGGGATGTTTCCAGTTTGGGACAATTGTGTCATAGAACTGCTATAAACACCGTATACAGGTTTTTATGTCAACATAAGTTTCATTCTCTAAAGTAGACACCCAGAAGTGGGATTGATGGGTCATACAGCAAGTATATGTTTAAGTTTATAAGAAACTGCCAAACCACTCTCCAGAGTGTCTGCACAATTTTGCATTCCCATGAGCAATGTATGAGAGTTCCAGTTGCTCTGCATCTTCTATGGAAATTCATATTGTCTGTATTTATTTTATTTTGTAACTTAGTCATTCTAACAGGTGTGTAGTAATATCTCATCATGATTTTATTTTAAATTTTTCTAACAACCAAGGATGTTGAAAATCCTTTCATGTGCTTATATCTCAGTCATATTTTCTTTGATGTAGTGTCTTTTCAAGTCTTTTGCCTATTTTTAAATTGGATTGCTTGTTTTCTTATTATTGACTATTGAGAGTTACTAATATTTTCTGAATATTAGCCCTTTGTCAGAAATGTGATTTGCAAATAAATTTCTCACCATCTGTATCTTTTTGGATTTTTTAAATTCTCTTAAGAGTATCTTTTAGAAAGGAAACTTTTTGATTTTAGTGAAGTTCAATTTATCATTTTTTTTTATGGATCATTCTTTTGGTGCCTTATGCCAGGTCACAAAGATTTTCTCCTAAGTTTTTACCTAGAAGCATTACAGTATTACATTTTACATTTAGACATATGAATTATTTTTAGTTTTTTAAATAAAGTATGAGGTTAAGTCAAGGTAATTTTTGTATATGGCTGTCCAATTGTTCCAACATCATTTGTTAAAATGACTGTACTTTATTCATTGAAATTCTTTTGCCTTTTTGTCAAAAATCAATAGCCATATTTGTGCAGGTTTATTTCTGGACTATTCTGTACCACTAATCTGTGTCTATTGCTTCAGCAATACCATACTGTCTTCACCACTGCAGCTTTATAGTAAGTGCTAAAACTGAGTGGTATAATTCCACCAATAATATTCTCCTTTTTCAAAATTGTTTGCCTTTCCTTATAAATTTTAGAATCAGTTTGCATATATCTATGAAAAATCTTTCTGTGTTTAATTTGCTCTTCTTTTTCTATTTTCTTAAGCTGGAAGCTTAGCATGCTGATTTAAGACCTCTCTTTTTTGTAATATAAGCATTTAACATTCTAAATTTCCCCTTCAGCACTGCTTTAGCTGTATCCCAGAAATTTTAGTATTTTCATTTTAATTCAGTTTACAATATTTTATAATTTCCCTTGAGACTCTTTTTTTTACCCTTGGATTATTCTGAAGTGTATTATTTAATTTTCATGTGTTTTGGGATTTCCCTGTTACCTTTCTGTTCTTGCTTTCTCGTTTAATTCCATTAGAGTATGAGAACATAGTTGGTATGATTCAAATTTCTTTTACGTTTCTTAAGTTTTATTTTATGACTTAAGTTATGGTCTGTGTTGGTGCATGCTCCACATATGCACCTAAAAAGTATGTATTCTGATATTTTTGAGTAGTGTCTATAAATGTCAATTAGATCCAATAGGCTGATGGTGTAGTTCAGTTCTTCTATATTCTTGCTGATTTCCTATCTACTGGTTCTATTACTGAGAGAGGAATGTTGAAGGCTCCAACTATAATTGTGGATTTGTCTGTTTCTCCTTTCTGTTTTGCAAGTTTTTGCCTCATGCATTTTGGAGGTTTCTTAGGTGCATACACATTTAGGATTGTTATATCTTCTTAGAAAATTGACTCTTTAATTGTTATGTAATATCTCCCTTTTCTCTGGTAATGGAGGGCAGAGTGAGAGAACAAATGTAATGAGTGACAACCTTGTCCTGTTAAAGCCACAGCTCTACCCAACAAAGAGGAAGGTTCTCCTTTCTGAGTTTTGGTTCTTGAGGTTTCCTCTAACTATCGCTGCCATTGCTGACACACATAATGGAGAAAAGAAATAAATTGGATTCCTTCACTCTTTATGAGAGAAATCTCCTCTCACATTTCTTAAGCCATAGTTAGAGGGCTTCTCCTGGAGCTCTGTCTGTCTGCACCAGCGTTAACTTCTGGCTTTCCAGTTGCTTTGCCTTTAGGCCAGGGGATGCCAGAGGGAGAAAAATTGGTAAACCCACCAATTTGGTGGTCCTCAAATTCTGGTGTTCTTCCCAATCTGCCTGGTGCTCTTTACTTTACACAGTCATCAAATAGGTGTTCTGTGCATTTTGTCCATGTCTTATAGTTGCACTCAGTGGATAAGACAGGAAAAAGGGTACTTACTCCATCTTGCCTGGAACCAGAATGCTACATGTTTCCTTTACATTTATAGAATGTGCTCCTGGAAGGATGGGGCTGTGCATTATCCACTTTTGGTTCCCCTGGTATCTAGGACAGCACCTGGAACATAGTAGCATTCCCTGTAATATTTGTTGAATAAAAAAAAATAAAATTTAATTAACAGCATACAATCTGTAGTCTAGAATATCAGGCAAATGCCAACTCAAATTAAATCCTCTTTGTAAAATTATGATTTCTTTGAAAAGTCCCCAAACCAGCTTACATATACATTTATTTATTCAACGTGTAAAAATAACTCCTCTTGAACCTAATGAAAAAGGGAATGGGCAGACTTCCCACAATCTTGGAAGATTATATGGAAGTCTAAATATGGAAGGCTGAATCTAGGAAGTAATTAACATGATTTGAAATTCATACAGTAATGGTTTTGTCAGAAAGGAAAAAGAAGAACTATACCAGAAAAGGAAGAGTTTCTTATATCACTAGTTAGAATGGAGGGTCATGTTAAACCAGATTACCATAAAGTCAAGAGTCTGTTCTTACACTAAGTGTCGTAAAGCAGCATATCATTTTAAACGTGAGTTAACTACTGCCTGACCAAATCATTGAGGTTGGAACCTTTTTGCCTAAGAAGCTACATCCTGTACAGCTGACCAACCTTAATCATTATTTCTGTGAAGGTATAGCCCAGGAATAATTTTTATATTGGACTATTTAGAATTAAACTAAAGTTTACTAAATATGATAGTCATGTGGGACATATACTTCAAATTGTCTAAAACTAAAGTCCTGATATACTTCATTAACTCCTATTTAGATGGTGCACATTATTATTGTGTGTCTCTGATGACATTTTTATTTATCTGAATATAAACACTGAGCTTACAGAATAATTCAGAGTACTTTTTTATTACAAATAAAATTCAACAATTATTCATCTGTGTGCTAACTGGAAGTTCCAGATTGCACTATGAAAAACTGCTAATAATAAAATGAATTAGACTGTCTGTGAAATTGTCTATTCATTTTATTCATATATTCAATAATTTTAAGTATCACACATGTACCAAGAAAAGCATGAAGTATATTCCCCCTTGGAATAATGATAAACAAAACCAAAATATGGTTTTGGATTCCTCTTTAGGAGTGTGTGTGCCACCTTCCTACAAGTGAGGTGTGCAGAATGCAAAACAGTCACAACCCATCTCTTCAAGGATGAGCAACTCGTAAAGGAGGCTGGAATAATATCCGCACCAGCCCAGTAAACAGGGCCTTTGTTCTTCACCTTCCCTCAGATTAAATAGCAAAAAAAAAAAGACAAACATCTGTGTGTATGGGTGTGTGCATATGTGTGCGTGAATGCGTGTGTGTTCATGCACGCACACTGTCAAACTCTTCTGTTGTAATAGGTGCCACATCCAAGATTCAACTTTGTTATATAGATCTTGTTACTAGGCTGCTTGATATTTTTTTGGTCAAACCAAATCTAAGAAAGTTTACATGGAAGGGAAATAAGATTAGAGATCATGTTTGGTGGTTTGGAGAGCCAGAATCATTATTTTTTGATGCTTGTTGGGTCAGAAATTTAACTGCAATTTCAAGTTTAATTTTAAAGTACAGTGGCATAAATTACAGAGCAGAAGCTTGATGTGTTAAATGAAACACAGAGAGGAAGATACTGATATTATTACTGCTAAAACTTCTTAATTATCTTATAAGCGACAAAAAGAGACCTCATCTAGAGATTGGGAGATTACCCTTTAAAAACTTAACAAAATTAACTCTGGAAAAAAAATGTGCTGAGTCTAAGTGGGTTTGTCAAGTAACGAAAGAACAACATTAGAAACAGGTTGGGCTTGAATTCCTCCTTTGCTACCTCACCAGCTGTCTCTTCGGTTTCTTCATAGATAAACTGAGGAAAATTATACCTCTGTCAGCTGTACTTAAGTCATTGCAAAGTTTAAATGAGATAATGCAAATAAAGACATTTTCACAGTACATGTCACATAAAAGCATTAAGTAAATGCTAATTGCCAAGACAGAGTCAAGGAAAAGAAGGAAAAGAAGATATTGGCAAAAAAAAAAAAAGGCCAGAATTAAAATATCCTCATTTTTAAGAGGGTAGAGTGTTAACCATGCCCATCTCTGACATATAAGGTGGCTTAGTCCCTTCTGTTTAAAAATAAATGGGGGTTCAGACTCTATGAAATGCATTGGAAAACCCAAAAAGAAGTCCTAACCACAAAAATAAAATTTTTTCCCTTAAAGTTAGGGGAACAAGTGGGCTGGCACTGGGAAAGACATATTTTGAAACTCAGCTTTGAGGCTTAGCTGTAGGATTAGCATTCCTATTTGGCAGCAGATTCAAAGAAGAAAATAATAGCATGGATCTCTATAAATGGGATGGGTGATAGGGATAGTCCCATTTTTCAGTCTATAAACAGAAGTGTGAAAGGCATCTAAATTATTCCACTTTAAATTACTAATTTCAGAGATCAAGTCATTGAACTAAAACCACACACACCTCCAGAAAGAGATTTCCATTTCAGAAGTGAATATCTATACAACGTGATGCCTTAGGAAGCTTCCCTCCCTTGAAATGTCTACTATTCATCTTTCATGACCACAAATTACTAGAAAAGTGGCCAGCTTTTTCTCTGCAAGATTTTTGGAAGAGTTTGCTGGCACATTGTGTCCTTTCTTGAGGTTTGCAAAAGGGAAAGGACAGTTTGACAAAGCCATGTCAGGGAAATGTTGTTCCACCAGCAAGCCAAAGGTCAGACTGTAATTTAAGCAGCAGTTGGCCTGTCAAGGGTAGAACACTCCCTGGTTTCATCTCACGAGCAGGGCGAAAATCAACCCGTTAGCAGACTTCAAATGGAAAGTTTAAGTCAGGACAAAAAAAGTAAACTTGTTTTGCTTTTCTTATTTTTTCTGATTGGTCAGCAGACAGCTTTGTAATTGTTTTGTTGACGGCATAAATCTTTTTTATAACATTAGTTTTTTATTAATGTTGTAACATTAGACATTTAATATTTTTTAATTCCCTTTTTTCTCTACCTGATCTCAAAATATATGGAAAACTGAATGTATACTTAGACCCCAGAAAACTCATTAGCAATGACTACCCAGATGTTGATTTTAATGACTCCAAAGTTCAAAAACAACCCAAATGATTTGCATACAAAAACAAAGTCCACAATTGTTTGCATAAAGATAACTTTATAGCTCACCACTTGATTTGATTAAGAATCCAAGGGCCTTGTTGCAGGTTCTGTGGAAAACACAGCCATAAATTCAATGTAACACTTGGTGAGAATTAGGGGGAAAAGCTTGCTACTCGGAGACCTATCCCTGGTTCCTAGAATTTGAATTTCTAACTTTCAACTTTAACCCTGCTGAAGAGTTGTCTCTTTGCCTATCATGTCATTATTAGAATTCTGTTTTGGCTTACATGTTTTTGTTGTTGTTGTTGCTGCCGTTATTTTAATATGCTATTACCCTGACTTTGCTGGTCAACATGGTATTTAGCAATGTAATAATATGGCTTAGGTTTTTTGACCTAAATTATAAAACTAATACATTCCTATTGCAAAGACAATAATCTAACCATACGGAAGAGTTAAATCCCCAATCAGCAAGTCTTAGTCATGTTGAATTCAATCTCATTTTAACGCCTCTAACATTAGCAGCACCATCTCTCCCACGGACTGCTACAACAGCCTCCTACCCATCCCCTGCCTCCTCTCATACCCTGGACTTGCTATTCTTCACACAGCAGCCAGAGTGATCCTGTTCAAATGGAAGTCAGATCATGCCACTTTCATGCTCAAAACACTCCCATGGCTTCCTGTTGCATTGAAATGGACTCTAAAGCTCTTCTTATCACCAACCAACTCTTGTATAAACAGCCCCCTCCTACTCTCACCTTACTCCAGGCACACACACCTCCTTGCATTTCCTGGAGCTCACCCTCATTTCCTGGTCCAGAGTCTTTGCTCTTGCAAACCCCTTGCCTGGAGTTTCTTCTTGCAGACATTTGCTTCTCCTGTCACTGCATTCAGGCCCCTGCTCAAAGAGTCCTGCTTTTCTAAAATAGTACCCCCTGTCACTCCCTATTCTCTTACCTTGCTTAATATTTTCCTAATAGCATTCATTACAGATACCGTATCATATATTTGGTTGTTATTTGCTTCCTTCCTAGAATATGAATTCTACAAGGGCCAGGACTTGTTTACAATTATATTCCCAGCACTGGACTAGACAACACCTGACAAGAGGAAGCATTAAATGTTTACTGGATGTGAAGTTTACTCACTTCACAAAAGTAACCACTATTAACACTTTAGTGTGCATCCTTCTAGATATTTCCTACATACACACGAACTAATTTTCAGAAACAAATCTTTTCAATGATATTAGTTCAGCATTTCTGTGTGTATGTATGTATATATCGAAACATTCTCTTTACCTAGAATTCTAGGAGCGGAAGTCCCCAAGTGCCCTTCTGGCCATTTCAGGCTAAGCCTCTATCTCTGCCCATGATCCAGCCTTTCACCTGTCAGCTTCCGTTGGATCTGCTCCATCTCCTTGTAATATTCAACTTTGTCAATATTCATTATCTTTTTTCTATCTATCTGTTGATATGATTAGACTTTTTCTTTCAAGAAAAAAATATTTTTCCCTCAAATTACTTCTCCTTTCTGCTATTTTATCACTTTTCTTCCTATAACTACAAGAACTTGAAACAGTGTAGTGTACATTTTTGTCTCCTCTTTTCCCATAGATGAATTGCTCCATAAGTCTCCCTAAAATCTGCTTTCTGCCCATAGGATTCTGATAAAACTCTTTTCCCAACTCACCAACTACTTACTAATTGTTGAACCCCAAAGCTTTTCCTGGTATAATTTCCTGGATCTCTGATGAGCACCTGGAAATAATTACCATGAGAATCCTCCTCTGGCCTCATGGCCTTACACTGAAGAACTGCCATGATTGAATTAGCCTTCCCACACCCCATATCGTTGAAATGAGTATTCAGTTATCTCCAGGTCATTTCACTCTTTTCCTGGAAAAGTAGTAGAATCTAGCTAATCGGTATATCAAAAACATTTGTCCCACAATTCCCTGGAATTTGAAAATAGTTGTAGTCTGTTTTACACCCAAAAGGACAAGTATCAGGTACTCGAACAAAACTATATAAACAGAAATTTTCCCATTTCTAATTAAATGGGAATCAATTGGATCAGTCTGTGGTAAAGAGCAATGTAATTGGCAACTCCAGTTCAAATCTATAGGGTTCTTGGTGTTTCTCTGCCCCATCCCATAAACACTGATGTCCAGTAGTGAGCCCTATCTTGTATCCTAGTCACTTGGACTCTTCCTGCTTTGTTTCTATTGGCCTCTGTTTGCTGTGGAACTGAGTTCTATTTCTCTTTTGGCTTTTTCACTTTAGTGGGTTTGACAATTGTACACAGTATGCAACTGATTGTTACACTGATTCTGTGTCCACTAAATATTTCCTCAGATTAGATCTTTGATCTTGGATGCCTGTACGCATTCGAATCTCCAACTACTCTACAAGTTTCTTGAGTGCATGGAACTTGTCTATTTTATTCAGGGTTGTATCCTTTTGTATCACTAATATCTGGCCATTAGCAGATACTAAATAGATAGTTCTAGATGAATAATTAGAGGAATGAATGCTTTAAAGTGAATCTGCCATATTTCTGTTTGAATTTTGTTTCTGTTTTTGAGCCCAGTCCTAGAAAGTAGCACCTCATTCTCAATTTCACTAAACTTCTGCTAGTTTCTGGCTTATTTTCCTCCTCTTGTTTCATTTCTACATTTGTTCCCTGTGTTCAACACGGACAGCTTCATTCTGAGAGGTCATCTAACCCTCTTTAAATGCTGCTTCTCTGTCGATAAGACTGGAAATAATTAGGAAGAGTAGCACCTATTGCTGCTGGGGATGTCAGGAAAGAAATGTTTTCTTGAATTACTGGTGAAAATGTGTAGTGTTATGGCTATGAAAAGCAATTTGACAGGATCCATTAAAATTAAAATACGTATACCCTCAAACCAGTGGCTCAAATGTGAGAATCTCTGCTATGGAAATAAAAGTGGCAATATACCAGATATCTGTATAAAAGAGTATTTATTGCAGCTTTGCTTATAATAGTTTAGAAACTAGAAATACATGTCCAACAAAGGACAAATAATTTAATAAATGATCATATGTCCACACCATGGTACAACCATGAATTCACGCTATACAAGTTACTTAAAGGGATTCGTGAATGAGAGAAGCAAGATGTAGAAAAGCTCGCGTATGATATCACTTCTGTAAAATGAGACAATTACCACCTCTTCCTTACGCATATGCATATTCTTTATAGAATTATATGTTTACGGAGAAAAATACAGGTAAACACTTATTAGGTGTGAACACTGAAGCGTGGGTTTCCTGAGGTATGAACGAAATTGAGGACAGTGGCATTGATATGAGAGGAAGAAAGAGAGAGGAAGGAGGGAACTGAGCCTGACATCCCAAAAAACTACTTTTTAAAAAGCATATGAATGTTTACATTCATCCACTTTTATAAAAATAGTAGCAAACAGTTAGATAGTTCTTACTCTTACCAGGCATTAGTTTAGTGCTGAGTATATTAAACTATTTAATCTTCCACTGACTCCATGAGGGAGATACTATTATAAACCCCATTTTTACAGAGGATGAAACTGAGGGACAGGGAAATTAAGTTGCAGACATTCTGGATCCAGAGACAATATTCTTAACCATATGCTACCCTGCCTCTTAGGGTATATGTACTGTATTAAGAAAAGAAATAAAAAATAATTCTTAAAGATGCACATACAATGTGGTAATTAAAAGATTAATATTGCTTTTGAATTGTGCATTTTATTAAACCAGACTAATCTATTCCTTTATTTGGAATCGACTGTATTTTTTTAAGTTTTAGATTCAGCTTTGTTTAATATGGGCTAATATTACTTTTCTACCCATGACTGCTGTTCTGAAAGGATTAACTCCTCATGGATTGTATCAGTTACCCCTAAAATTATCTTGGTCCCAAAAGTCATCAAAAAACTAAGTAGCAAGGATCTCATTTCAAGAGCTGTTGATAGGAGAGATTAACTACTGGTTGCAGGTGCTTTTAAGATATGATTCTCTAGCTCAGTGAAATACGGATTATCTAAAAGGTCTTTTTGGTCAGAATGAAAGAAACCTCCTATGATTAGTGTGAGAAGACTATAATATGTTACCCTCAGTTTTGTGAGGAAGGACAAATGTAAAGGAAATATTACTCTCTGAAATTGAACTTAGTAAATATCAACACAGATAACCATCTGAAGAAATGACTGACTTACTACAAGAAAGGAGCTTGGGTCTTGAGGCCCAGGTCCAACACGGCTCTAGTGTACTAGGCAGAGCCTGAGGTCTTCCCTGGAAGGACTTGGGCACCAAGTGACCCTTTTCTGGTTCTTATTCAATCAAGCAATCTTCAGAGCTCTAATTTTTTCTGTTGAATTCACTTAAGCATCAGTTTCTTCTTGACCAGAAGAAATGACTGATTCGGCTCATCTTGTGAGACCTATCTTCCACTTTAAATTCAGACTCTCACATTCTGGTTTCCAAATTGGTTTTCTTTTGTGAGTTTGCTTGGCCTGAATTTGTCCTCCAAAGTTTAATCATTCCTGAGTAAGCTGATAAATGGAAATTCTGGACTTGCAGAGAGAAGGAAACTTCATTCCTGTGTCACCTCCCGGGCCTTGTCCTGTATCCAGCCTTCCTCCCACAATTTGACATCTGTGAGCTGCAATGCCTCTCAGCGAAAGGCCTCTGACCATGGCCCTGTCTGTCTTTAAAGATACATCTTGATCTTGACATGCATCAAAATGCATATTCAGGCTTTAGAAGAGTGATGCCTAAGGTGATTCTCAATGATGGAATGGAAGAAGGACAAAATGAAACATTCTTTTCTTCTTAAATAGATTGACTATGCATTTGAATGCCTAGAGGGGAACTCTGATTGACAGAGAAGATATATATTGGGACAGAGGTTAAAGGTGGACAGAGAGGTTTCAGAATTGTCAATGTAGTCATTGTCACTAAAGCATTCAGCCAAAAGAGGCCAATAAGAGATGTGGAGAAAGGGAAGGAAGCTAGCGGGTCGAGGACAGACTCTTCGGAAAAAAGAAAGATTTAGTAAGAGAAAGAAAGATAAATAGAAAGAAGTAGCATCTGTATTGAATGCTATTGCCAAATAAGAAGGAGTGGGATTTGTAGGGTAATTAGAAGAAAGAATGGATTGACATTGGGTGAAAATCAATGGCTCTTAATTAATACCACCCCAAAGAATAAGGATAATGGGGGCAGAGAAATGGATGATTAATACAAAATAAGGTCAATCCTAGTTAGAATAATTATACTCCTTACGAATGGTCAGCGACATTGTGCTTTTTTTTTTTTTTTTTTAATTTCTAACTATTGAGCTTATGAGTAGGGCAACATAGAGCACAGAATAGGAGCTATTTATGTCAAACCAACAAC